>NC_136492.1:105390008-106035008 GCF_053919585.1 Euprymna scolopes
GGTGCCTTCCATACATCATCATTTTCAGTACCTTCAACTTGTACCCCACGCATTCTTCTCATCCATTTCTTTGTCGATTTGTTCCAAGTGTAAAACTCAGGGACTTCTACGTATTTGAGACCCCTTGCAAAGACATCCTCATGGCAGAGTTGAAAAAATGCTGTCAAAGTTGTGGCAGGCGGTGGACCTTGGGCTCGTTCCAGAGCAGTATCAGCTGAGAACATGACACGCTGCCCATTTTCAAGATGAACAGAAAGTTGTACAATTGGGGGGAAATGTTCATGGATGGGATGTTCCAAGGCTGCCTCTGAACTGCCGACATACCTTGCATTCTGGAACTGCTGGATCTCATCCACAATGTGACTTTGTACTTGGCCTTGTTGGTTAGCTGCTCCATCAGTTCTTTGTAGTTCAAACACTGCTTGATCACATCCTTTATTCACGTATTTGAGGACATATTTGATGCTTTGGATCGAGCTGCAAATTTCTACGTTAATGTGAGCGTTGAACTGCTGAAGGAGGACCTTGTTGTACAGAACAATCCACTGGTTTGTTATTTCTTGATTAACATACCGACCATTTCTCTTCATCCTTATTGTACCAGTCTGGCCTCCATCTTCTGGTTTTCTTCGCCTGTACTTGGGGTAAGAGTCTTGGCCTTGCTTGGTACACTGAAGAAATTCTTTTGGGTATTTTTTGGAACATTTGTTGTCAATCATACATGGACAATTTGGATTAAATGGTCCACAAGGTCCATGCACCATATGTGCCATCACTTTAGCATGAAGATCAGGATCTTCCTCTTTGTCAGGGATCTCTGCAGATATGCAGAGATCCATTTTTTCTGGTAGAAGTTTGTCCTCTGGGGCCTGCCAGGTGAGGATGTGTGCATGCGGCAGTCCTCTTTTTTGATATTCAATACTGTACAGGAAAGCCCTCAACCTGCCAAATCCTCCCTTTTTAATAAATTCAAGTAACTTTTTTAGCTTCTGCCTGAAAACCCTGGCAACAATATCTGGACGATCCTGAGGGTCTTGCCCTTGAAGACAATTTTCTGTAATTTCTGTCCACTTTGGATTTGTTGTGAACATGATGAAGAGGTCGGCTCGGCCCATTCGCCGAACATATGCCATGGCATCACTTTGACGCTCAAACATGTATCGAGGGCCTCCTGTATAAGTTGCCGGAAGTACAACTCGTTGACCAAACTGTTCTGGATTCCCATCCTCCCTAAGAATTGAATCTCTCAAGTTGCTATAATTGTCAGCTCTCAGGGTCTGTTGCTCATGCCTCAGGAACTGTAAACATTCTGTTTCAATCTTGCAGTACACATCCACCAGCCATTGTTGAAATAGCCTTCGGTACCAGAGAAAATAGTTTCCAGGCCGAGTCATTAAATGGTACGAATAAAATTGCTGTTGGGTAACTTTTCGCCCATTGGATGCCTTCATGTAGATGTTGTAAGATGGAGAACCATAGGGGTACATTAACGGGTACATTAAAGTATCGTAGAGGGGATGTAGTTCGGAGATCCATTTTAATGTATCATTTCTAAAACGCAAGACAATATCCCGGTTAGCTGTTGGTTCATTCTCCATTAATATTCCAATCTCATACGTTGTTGTTGGAGCATTGAATCGCCGTGGATGCTCTTCTTGCGGCCTTCGGTCTTCCCTTATGACAACTTTATGTTCTACCAAGTGTTCTTCTTCAATCCTCTCCTTTGTTGTTTTCAGCTGACAAATAAAGCTGTTGTTCTCATGTAAAAATTCAGTCAGACTTTGGAGAATGTCTCTATTGAGTCTACTGTCACGTCCCCGATTATGTAGTTCCTCTTCCAGGCTATCCAAGAAGTAGACTTGAATAAACTTTGCTGTTTCATCTTCAGGTGGTAAAAGACTCCCAATCTGGTGGCAAACCTGGCCTCGAATTCTAAAAGAAGGATTCCACCCATGTACTGCCGCAATTTTGTGACCAAATGATGTCATTGCAAAACAATTGTTATAACTGCGTAGATTTTGCAGAAAATCTTTAGAGATGGGACCATTGCCGGAGAGCAAATCTTGATGCAACTGAGGCAGTGGTGGAAAGCTATCAAGCACAACTTTGCCAGAAGAACAACAACAACCAGGGGTTTCTCCTTTAAATTTTACAGCTGAGCAATGTTGACATACTTTGTCCATTTTTCTTATATCAGCTGTAGTGAGAGAGTCATTTTTGTTGTAGAGCAATCCTTTTCTATTGCAGTGTTCTATTTCATGGTGTCTCAAAGCAGTCATTCGTTGTCTAGCTGCCTCGTTTTCTGTCAATTGCTGGGGCAAAGTCATACTCTCTCTCCATGCAGCCTCTCGTTGTTGCCCTTGGTATAGGCGAAAGCTTCGTTGGGTTTCCGATTCATTCTGATGTCGTTGAGCCACTCTCAACTGACCTTGTGTACGTCTACTTACCTCATATAATTCATTCGATCGTAATATTGCTTCTCTTTCCAGTGCATATCTTTGCCTTTCTTGAATTTCACCTTGTGATGAATTTAACCGCCTTACAGCATGTCTAGTTCTGTCAGCTTCACGTTGGGTTTCTCTTTCCAAATCTGACAGTCTTGCTCTCCTTTCTCTTTGACGTATCCTGTTAAGTTCTAGACGTCTTTCTCTATCTGAATTGTTTTCATTGGAGCGAATTGCAGCAACTCTTAGTCTATTAGCTTCCAATCTTTCCATTCTTTCTTCCTCACTTTCGTTTCTACTTCGTTTGGGTGGCATAATTTCGGTTTTAAACGGAATTGTTTAACGATATTAATGATTGTAAATTAATTAAGCGTAAAGGAAATGTATACTAACTGAAATGGACGAACTATAAATAATATTTCTGAATAGTACAATTATAAACAATTATATTGTACCTATTTACTATGCCTCCCCACGGGACAGAGTTAGACACCAGGGTCGTTTTTTAACGTGGAGAAAAGGTACAAAAATAAAAATTGTCTCAGTCGTGAAGGATTTCTCCTCCACCGAAAGAGAACAAGAAAATGAAGTGCAGCATCTGAAGAACAGATAATACACTTTGATCTTGACCAAAAGGAATGAATAAAAGCGACCTACGTGTGACTCATTACTTCCGGGTGTAAACGTCACAGTCTAAAAGTAATAATTAAAAAAAAAAGTAAATGCAAAATAAATGTAATACCAACTTAGGTTAACTAAGTAAACAGTACAATTAAAACAGTTCTATTAAAACAAATAATTACTAAGATCTAGGTAATTGTTAGTCTCATTGTTATGGTTTTAAAGAAAAAAATGTGTAAAAAAAAGTTCTGCTTTTGTGAGTACGTGTATTTCTTTTAAATTACATAACCTTTTTATTTTATTATTTATATCTCTTTTAAATTTATATATTTTGTTAGTAAACTGGAAGAAATTCAGTTGAATAAAACCTTGTTCGTGTTCTTTACGTTAAACTCATATTTTTATAAAAGGTTCATCCGGTTTAAAGAAAGCACTAAGTTTAAATAAGACTGGAAATAACTAATTCAATATATAAATAGAAAAATGAAATAAATATAAGCTTTAAGTCTTAAGATAGTAATAATCAAAATGTAATAAATTATTTGTAGTTCAAATCTATGATAAGACAGGCTTTCGAAATAGGCTCGACCAGAAAGATTAAATTGGAACGAAATTATAATCTCCGTGCCATTTTCAAAACAACCCCACAAAAGTAACGGTATCCTGCAGTTGGTTAAAATGACAACGTTGGTTGTAAGAAAAACGTAAAAGAAAATGCGCTTATCTGTTTATTTTGACCTGTTTTATTTAATTAAAAAAACATTGGCTATAACTGGAAGAGAGCGTTATGTTTTGGGGGTTGTTTAAAAAATAGAATGGAAATAAAGTTAGTTCCGTTTTAATTGTGTTTAATTGCGGCAAGCGCTAACAAAATCGAAAAATCACTGTTTACATTCGAAATGTTAACTTTTATAGGTTTACAGGTTTGCTGACAAGGCTGGGGGTGTTTAATACAATTATTTTACTAAATTGATTTTTTTCATTTAAAAATAAAATTATTTCTTTTTTAATAAAGTTTTATTTTAAAATATTTGTTTTTGTTTATTTATATAAAATTACGATAGTTGAATTGTATTCTTTCAATTATATTGGCAAGTAAAATATAAAAGATTAAAACGGAACGAAATTGAAATTTCCATTACATTTTCAATACAATCCCAAAACATAAAGCTTTGCTCGCCAATGAATTGTTTTGATAATATACGTAAAGTGAAATAAATCGAATATAAAATTAAATGAAAATATATTAAATAATTAAATGTTAAATAGATTTTGTAAATAGTACAGTTGAAATGATTAGAATATTTCCAATATGTAATAAGGTCGAGGTAATTAGTTAAAGAGATTTAATATAATGTGATATGCAAATGAGCATAAGTCATTCGATATGGGGGTGGTTTGTAGACTAGTATATAAAGAAATTAGGCCTAGATTCTTATGTCTCCTATAACAGAAACATCCTAAAATGGGTTCTAATGTTTCTCTACCAGGAGAGATCTACCCTCTTACCTCCTTTATATTTCGTAGATGATGGAGAGCTGTACACACAGACAGAAACACACGAACCCTATTACTTTATAAAAATATAGATGCATAGGATTCGGTACACTCCTATATCCAAATGTATGACTCATTTGAAAACTTATGTAATGGACAACAATATACCAAAAATAGAAATTGGTGAGGGGGTGGGTGCGTGTTCAAGAAATCATAATGACATTATGATTATATCTACTTGTGTTGATTATGAAACCAGGAAGGCGAGTAAAAAAAACTCCTGCTTTTACTTATGACAGAAATTCTCAAATCACCTTTAGGAGGGAAAGGTAAAATTCTACAAAAGAACTTGAGGCGGTATTTTTATACACACACGCGCGTGCGCTCACACACACACACACACACACACACACGTGTGTTTTTTTATTGTTTTTGTTTTACGGCATATCAACCCTTTCAGGTTATTTAATGCCGAATCCAGTTATTTTGAAGAAAAAAAAATTTAATAGAATATATTTGTTGTTTTCAAGTCGGTTTCTATTTAACCCATAGTTGGGACCCTAACAGGTACTACCACTCTGGGTCAGAATGGACCTGGGAGCAATGGTAATTAAAGGGTGGCTCCACACTCCCCAAAGCCCGCAAGCTGAGGTCTCACCACTGGATATAGTTTAAGGTCATATCCAGGACCAACACAGAATATATATATACATATATATCTATATGTAGGTATATGTATGTATGTATGTATATATATATATATATATTTAGATAGTGAGTTATGAAAATACATATGGTAATTAAGCTATACAGAATATATATATATATATATATATATATATATATATATATATATATATATATATATATATATAGCGTGTAAAGAAGCGATGAAAAGAAATTAGATAAAGTGCTCGATCACGAATGTGAGAGCTGAAAATACAAATATTTATTTAAAAACTATGTATACATATTCCAAAGACGAACAGGCGGTTTCATTGTATTCAACCAGGCGTCTCTGGCTAATATAAAATCAATACAGCTCATCAGCGTCGTTATATATACATATATATATATATATATATATATATATATATATATATATATATATATATATATATATATATATATATATATATATATATATATATATATATATATATATATCATAATGTTTTTAGGAATTCAAAATTTAAATATTGCAATTAGGAAGGGAAGACTTTTATGATTCATGATTAAAAGTAAATTTGTATATATATATATATATATATATATATATATATATATATATATATATATATATATATATATATATATATATATATATATTCCTTTAATCTTCTCTCCAAAAAGGGGGAACAGGAGAGGAAAGAAAGAGAAATGAGAAGCCAGCTGACCGGTTTCGACCTTCGCTTCTCAAGGCTGTATCAAGGGAATTTTTAAAACAACTGGTCACCCATCTGGTACTGGCCAAACTGAACTTTGCTTAACTTCGGTGATCTGGCGAAAACCGGTGTTTCAACGTGATTGTACCGTATATATATATATATATATATATATATATATATATATATATATATATATATATATGTGTGTGTGTGTGTGTGTGTGTGTGTGTGTGTGTGTGTGTGTCTGTGTGTGTATTTGTATATTTTGGCAGCAAGTCATTATTTAAGCACATTTGAGTTAACACGACGACAGAGTTGTTTTTTCCGATTTTGTTGGATATCTTTTCAATTCGCCGAGTGGTCTTTTTTATTTCGGCTGGCATGTTGTATATTATTGTGCCCAGCAGTTGTTGTTCAACCATATTCTTCTCAAACGCTTTCTATCAAAGAATATGGCCGAACAACAATTACTGGGCGCCATAATATACAACATGCTAGCCAAAATAAAAAAGACCACTCAGCGAATTGAAAAGATATCCAACAAAATTGGAAAAAAGAAAAAAAAAATATATATATATTGGTTACTAATTTAATAAATAAATCAATTAATATTTGATAATATTTTAAAAGCAAAAAGAAGCAAAAAGTAATTAAGTTCATACCAAAGGTGTACGTACAATGCGGCACAAGAAACATCTTATGGAATTTCCTTCAGAGAAAATTAATAACTTTTACTAAAACTGTATAAAATACAAGTAGTTTTTAAAATAATAAATAATTCAAGCTGTCTTTTAAGTGTATGTATTTAGTAGTGATGGTACGATTCCAATATTTCCCCCAATTCCGATACAATTACTGATTCCGTACTAAATTTCTGATTCTGGTACAATTATCGATTCTGAATCTTTATAAATCTCTGAATATTTGACTATGATTTTTTTTCTGATTATCGTAAAAACACACATGTTAAATGTGCAAATATTTTCCTAAACGTAAAAATACACTTGTGGGGTATGAGCTATCGATTTGAGCTTCACTGGTAATTTAAAATCAATAAATATTTGTCATTTTATCATTATCACCAGCAATGAAAGATTTAGCTTTAAACAAAATCAAATAAAAAAAAAAAGACAATTAAAAGAATCGTTTTGGCATCGGAAAATCTGTACCAACTTTTCTGATTCTGATACCGATTCCGATACACTCAAATATTCTGATTTTTCTGATTCCCGATACCAATTAATCGTCCCAACACTAATATCTAACAAAACGAAAATTAGACAGATGCAGATTTTTTTATCAATAACGTAAGCAACCGAAACATGAAAATTACTTCATATTAACACACAAACACACACGCATATATATATTCACACACAGCAATTTAGTTGTCTAAGCTAACAAACACAAGTGAACATTGAGCAAATCAATGATATAAAATAATTTTCACAGTCGCAGTTTGTTTATCCTGGTTTACCTCCCACATTTAACACGTCTGTTATTATTTTAACTTGTTAGCATGAGTCACAGTATCACATTCTCTATCTGTTGGATAGTCGTGTGTTCTGAAATGTGTATGATTTCATTACACACTCCACATCTCTTGTCATCATCGTCGTCTTGATGAATTCACACGGACACACGAGGCTTCTTTTCCACAGAGTATTTATTAGTTTCAAGACAACTTGATACAAAAGTCAGAGGTAGATATACATTAAGAGATAGGTTATTGTATTTAACCCGGCAACTGAAGCCATCTCTGACTCCATTAGCAAGGACCTAATCCATTCGACCACCGTTACCTGCGAGAAAATACTGTTGAAATTTAAACATTTACTTTTTAATGTTTTTAATGTCTGTCAGAGTGATCTAACCATATAAGCTAAATTGAGAAAAAAAAAGAAAGAGAGACAGGTTGGTTCACCATTTTATGCTAGCTTACCTCAGCTCCATTAGTGTTTTTCGAAATGAACAGATTTTGTTTCTGACTGCTTCACTCGAGGGTCTGGCAGAAAGAGACTAGACCACTTTTCTGAACATGACGTTATATGCTTAACTTCCACTTACTCGCTGAGGTCATCGTTTTGAACACCAATCCGCCAATCATTCCCTTCACCCAAATTAAAAGCTTTCATTATGTAGCATATTATCCATCTCAGTGCTCGATCGACAATGTGATTAATTGTGTACATTCCTAATTCTCACGTTTATTTTTAAATTAAGAGTTATGTGTGCATAGCATGTCATGATATTGCTAATTCGTGACAAGGAACATCTTTATAAATATGATGTTTGTTAAATATTTGTAGATGTTAATATTTCTTTTGTTTATTCTTAAATAAAAAAAAAAACACTCCAGCATTACATGACGTCACCACTTGCGGGGTCACGTACTTATGAACTATTTGATCTAGATTCTTTTTTAATAGAATTCTCAAAGATTTATGATGCGAAACAACACAATCGTTTATAATTGTCTTTATAGCAATCTTAATAATTATTTAACAACCCGTGACCCGTTAATACATTACATATTAGTATATATATATTTTTTATTGTAACCAACTATGAAGGTAATGTATTTTTAAAAGTACATCCAGAAGTGTTAGAGTTTAAAGTTACAGTTTTCTTTCAATTTAAGGGAAATCAGCGAGATTTCACAAACAATATTGAAGATACGGGGTGCCTTCAATAAGTTTTAAAACTTCTTTGCATGGTCACTATTATTGATAGTACATACATGAAACTCTAGTCTCCTCCGAAGTAATCTCTTCCGGCTGCAATGTACTTGTTGTACTGTTCTAACAACTTCTGGAAGGCCCTATAGAAGTCCCCTTGTGTGAGCGTGTCAATGACCCTCTTCACAGATTTATCTCCTCAATTATCTTATAACGGCAGCTTCTAAGGTGTTCTTGGAGCTTAGGGAAAGTCACAAAAGTCATAGGGAGCAAGGTCTGGATAAGGTGGGTGGAGGACTGTCTTGATGCCCAACTTGATCAAATAGTCTGTGATCTTCTCTGAGCACCCTTTAAAAACTTTACGCAAATCTTTCGCATCTTCAGTTCCCTGTGAATAATTGTGTGTACAGTTCCCACACTAATATCAAACTGCGCATTTATTGTCTCACAACGGATTTTATCCATGAAATTCTTTATTTGGCCAATCAACTCTAGTGCCTGATTTCCTTACTCTTCCTACGTCTTTCATCATCCTTCACAGATTCCCTGCCTTCCTTGAATCTCTTATTCCACTCATATACTGATTCTCAATTAACCAAGATGGCCCAAAAGCAGTCTGAAGCGTTCCATACGTGTCTGTGGCATTTTTTTCCAAATTTAAAACAGAATTTTATTGCAAATCGTTCTTCTAAAGTGTCCTCATATCCAGATTGGATTTTTGAAATTCACCAACTGTGACAATCAGGCTTTAGTGGGGTGTATTCCAATTCCTGCTGTAGCTGTTCATTTGAAACTGAAATCATAAAAATTGGTCAGTCATCTCATAAGATGTAAAGCAATAACATACTGAATTTTTAAGAGTCTACAACAATTTTAAATGCCTGTACAAAAAAGTCTGGAAACTTATTTACGGCACCTCATATCAGTTATGACAAAAAATAAACGCACTGTTTTTCCGTCTCTGACACTATTGGAGCAGAATAAAACTATATTTACACCAGCCAATTCAAAACACTTGTTGCCATGGTAACTGACAAGAAAAACGTTTATGGGCTTACCCATTATTTACATTATCGTGGAAATTTCATAGTTTTAGATTTCTGGTTAGACAGGTGTCTATCTTGAAAACTTGTAAGATTTTGTAACATATTTCTATTCTATGGAGGTCTGGTGCGTACGAAGATCCTCACCATATTATTATACCACCTTTGTTCAAACGGAAACATACTTATCTAAGTACTCTTGTTAATGTAATATATCTATTTAGGTGGTGGTGGGGGGGCTATTCTCCAAACCCTTTTAGGAGTTTGTAACATATTTTCATTCTATAAACGTCTAGCGCAAACACAGACCACACGATATTATTATACCATCTTTATACATAATAGATACTACACTTTTGTTCTTGATCAAAGGCTGAGAAAGTGTATTTTTGTTCAAATTTTACATTCGACATAAAAGCAACATCAGGGGGGTGACGAAGGTTAAGTGGTTAACGATATGAACTGACAACTTGGGTGCATCAAGTTCGAATCCAGTTCATTCCACAGTTTCACGTAGGGATGTTGGCAACCTTCATATAGTCTGTCCTGTAAATAACCAATGTCTTTCTAGAAAGAATTCCAACTAGAAAGATATCGGAGAAATGAATGCCAACAATAACTATCTGATTCATAAGAAATAAATGAATGATGCTGCTCATCATCATCATCATCATCATCATCATCATCATCATCATCATCAACAACAACAACAACAGCAACAGATGAAATTTTATAATTACTTTTGCATTACATCTTTAAAAGAAGGGTAAAGGTGATAACATACATATGCACGTGAAATTGCCTTAGCATATTATTGTATTCTTAACGTCTTCTTTAAATTCGTTTTTTATTTCCAATATCTAATACATTCAATGTGTAACCAAGCAAGCATGAAAGATTTTCAGAGTATTATTATTGTATACATATTCATGTTTCATTTCATGTTATTGTTGATGTCCTTCGGCGTTCTTTAAATTTTCTTGAATTTAACGTCCAGCACATCAAATTTAAATAGACACGACAACAAGTGTCAAAGGTCTCTCTGTACAGATGTTTATCAGAAAAACCTGGCATGAGGTTACTTTTTTCCCTACAAGCAAACCTTAACTAAATATTCGAAATCACATGGTATTCACAGCCAAAATAAGATCTCGATATGGCTAACTCCACCAGACTAGATGAATTCTTAAGACTGAAAGAAGTACAAAATAATACAGGGTGATTAAAAAAAACAGAGGACGATCAATTGTTTTTCTGGGCATTTTACAGTCAACGGAGAAAAAAAGGCCAAAGACCCTAGTGTTTTAATGTGATGTTTTAAATATAATAAACTAGTTATGACCAAAGTTTCATTTCATTCGGAGAAAACACTAAGAAACGGGGCCTAATTAGAGTTAGGACCCGCTTTTTGGGGGTCACCCTGTATATTACTGAAAGACTGCTCCACGACTGCTTTGAGGCTTTGTTGTAAGTCTCTTTATGTATAATATCTAGAAGAGTACATAATATTACGAAATAGGGTAGACCACCATGGCACTATAACAGTTTACAATAGGCATTATTATGTTGCAGCATATATAACCTTAAAAAAGCTAATTTGCTGTAAAACAATCACTTAAATATTGTGTGCATATCAAGTCAGTAATTGTTTAAGGATTTATGTTCGTTGGATTTATTATTGTTAATTTAGGCAGGATGTAGGAGTCAGCAAGTAGTCAACCTGTTCACCTTTAAAGCCATTGTTCTATTGTAGGAATAACAGCTAAAGATAGTGACCTCAAACGAGATAGTGATTATCAGTTGATTTAATGTAAAACAGACAAACTTACAAAATCAAATGTGCTCTAAATGGTTTACCGATATTTCATTACCTAACATTTAATCACCTGACTATTAATCACAGACATATAATCACTAGATATTTAATCACATGTTTTTCGTCACGTCGACAGTTAATCACTTGACACCAAGACAATTAATCACCTCCCAAGGAAAAAATAAAATTTATTTATGTAATAATATTATTTATGTTATTATGTTTTTATTACATTAAATTTTTAGCCTCCTTTGGGGTTATTTTTACGACATATTAAAATCTCTAGGGTAAAACTGTCCCCCCCCCGCCACTCAGGCAAGGGTTAAAGAAGAGGCTATCTGTTCGCTTAAAGTAAATATCAGCCACGTTTTTAAAACTTTTAACAAATAAACAATAAACATAACATTTCTTTTAATTAATTTATTTTTCGTTTAAAACTGTAAAAAACTTCTGCAAATAGTTTGTTGTATAAACAGCAACTATGAAGATGAGGATAATAGTTTGCAAAAATGAATATACATCTTTAAGGATTCCCAAAAGTAGACAAATATAATGTGGTGAAAAGATAATACCCTTCAAGTGCTTTAGGAAATCCCCAAGTGATTAAATGTCTCGATGTGATTAAGTGTTCACGAGATTAAAAAACCATGTGATTAAATGTCTACATCTTATTAATTAGCTATTCTTTTTTTTATTTGTTCTTTGTTTTCTTATTTTGTGATCGTTTTTATTTTATTGTTACCCAGAGTTCTATTTTATATTTTTTTGTATATCATGGATAAATTATTAGCAAATAGTGAGAAAATAGTCTTCCTGATATTGGCTAATTTACAATTCTTAATTTCCTCAAATTTCCCAGCAATGGCAAGACACAGGGCTGACTTACTATGACGTTAGTAGTTCAATTCACAGTACGGTCCTGATCAATAATGATTTCTCTATTGATTCGTCAACTGGTCATGATGCTCTAATTCAAATGCTAACTTGGTGTTAACCCTTTTTGCTCCTGATGAGATTGTATATTAATAAAGTTGGTATCGTCTCTGAAACGATCGTACAACTGTGCTCGTTCCACCCCATAAACATCACGTGGTCTGGAATACAACTTGGGAATCGCATCAGCTCTGTCTACTTTAGCATAACCCTCTCACTCAAGGAACATATAAAAATGACAAAAATAAAAGTCAGCTACTAGAACAACATCCTGACTGCCTGAAGTCTATCAACCTGAACATTGTTTGTATATGAGTATTTTTAAAAAGAAATTTTTAATAAAAATTGTAAACACTAAACCTAGTGTATACATTAAAATGATGCAGATTAAGGATAGCAATGAATCCTCATCATTTTCGGTTCAACATCATTTTACATGCTGGCATGTGTTGGACAGCTTTTTAGAAATTGATTTCCAAGCTAATCTCTTTCTAACCAGATCGTTATTATTCGTCTTTCTCTCGAGTCTATCCTTATAACTTCCTCCCATATTTTCTTTGGCCTACCTCTGCCAACTGACCCTGCTACCGCAACTGTTCTACATCTACTGTCCCAACAACTCTCATCCATTCTGTCAGTGTGACCATACCATCGAAATCGGTTATTATGAACACATCTCATTTTACTTTCCAGATTTAATTTTTATCTGAAGTCATCAAATCCAAGCATGACTTTAAAAATCACCTTGAACATCCATTATATTATTCTTATATCATTTTTTCCATGCAACGCATGTCCTCAACCCTTACTAGGCAGATGTCAATTTTATGCATCATCACACTGCATAAATATCTGGGCTGGTGCATCTCCCACTAGTCTCTCACTCCTAAATAGGGTTCAAAAAAGAGTTGCCAACCTAATAGGTCCTGCACTGTCGGTCAAACTCCAACCTCTGTCCATCGTCGAAATGTGGCATCCCTGTGCCTTTTTTACAAGTACTTTGATGGTAAGTGCTCAGACGACCTTAAAGCACTAGTTTACCCTCAACATAAATATCCCTGATAAACCAGACAAGCAGCAAAATCCCACCCCACACACTGTAGAGATCCTTAGATGCCATAAAGCCTTCTACTTAAATAGTTTCTTCCCTCGAACTGCTAAACTTTGGAATTCCCTCCTAGGTCCCTGCTTCCCAGACTGTACTGACATGCAGAAGTTCAAGTGTAATGTGAGCAGACATCTCGCTGTCCAACTCCCTTCATAGTATCCTTACAAATCTGGTCTCAAATAGTAACTCCTTACGACTTAGTTGCACTGTACCTTGTTTGGGGTGAACAAAACAGCTAAAAACAAAAACAAAAAAAAAGAAAAACATGCCTGATAGATTCTGTTTTGGTCGACAGTGGTACTGCTCTGCTAGTTAGTTATATCAAAACTTCCTTGAACTTACCGCATCCACTCCTAATTGTTGCAATCACAATAACACTTGATTCTTCCTATGCTCCAATGGTATCACCAAAAGCAACAAAACTTCTATACAAATTCAGTAGCTTCAGTATCCAAGCATCCTTTTTCCACATTGGAGTTTTAATTTTTCTTCATTGTCTTACATTTACAAAAACTGATTATCATCTCTCAACCAATAATTCCATTGGATTCTTTTTGTATCCAGTACTTACAAGTGTCTCCCATACATGGCTACTGCAGTGCCTTGATTTATATAAAATCCATTTAATAATCAAAGAGACCAAGGCTGTACATATAAAAATGTGTCAAACAACAAAGGCATTAAACTACACTAACGAAACTGTAAAAATCCCTAACATCAAGAACAGAAGAGGAATCTTCCAAGGGAATATCCTATCTCCTCTACTTTTCTGCCCGGTGATAGATCCATTAATCAAACTAAGCAATAAAAACCAAAGTGCCTGCAATCTGAGCCAGGACTACTAACAAGACTCAAACAAAAGAGTCAGCCACCTGCTTTTCATGGATGACCTCAAGCTGTATACGAGATCAGACGCTAACTTAACTCGACACTTGCAGGTCGTACATAATTTCTCTAGGGATATTGGAATGAAGTTTGATCTGGACAAATGTGCCAAGTGCTCTATTAGAGCTAGGGAGAAGATTTAAATGGAAAACATACAGCCTGATGAAAATATTGAACTCAAGAATCAACATCAAGGAATAGGAAAAATATAAATACGTTGGCATAGAAGCAAATAATTCAATTCAGCATACCATGATGAGAGAAAAAAATTAACAGTGAATATATAAGTCGTGTATGGAAAATATGTAAATAGGGCTTACAAATAAAAACAAAATAACTGCAATTAACCAACTAGCCATGTTTGTGATGACATACACTTTGGCATTAAATGGACATAAACAGACCAGACAATAAAAACTGGGAAATGTTAACACTGCACAGATTAACATACAGAAGCCATTATCTGCATAGGCTGTAAATAAAAATAAAACAAGAACTTCCATTGCAAAAGAAAACTGGAAGAAAAGGCCGACCAACAGGTTGCCAAGTATTTTCTGGGTGAATTCACTCAGAATTATACTGACTAAAAGGAGGACAGCTTCACTATGACCATGGACGAATTATAATGTCTGCTTGATGAACAATGCTTTTAAAAAAATAAGTGGTCTCAGCAATGACAATAAGTGAAAGTTCTGCGACACAGAAGTAGAGAGTGTAATCCACCGGACATCCAGCTGTAAAGTTCTGTTGGGGCACGACTAGTACATGATCCGTCACAATGGAATGTGTAAATATCTACACTAGACGATCTGTAAAAAAGTTGAATATCGAATGCAGCAGCAAGTTCTGGGAACATGTTTACCAGAAAAAAACAGTTGGAAATAAGTCATACACCATTCACTATGACTGTGCAATTCCTAGAGCTATGTACCTTAAAAAAAGAGCACTAAAACCTGACATAGTGATATGAGATAAGAATGAGAAAGAAGCAACCTTAGTAGAAGTTAGTTTCCCCAATGACGCTGGGTTAAACAAAGCTAAGAGGAAAAAAATGACGAAATATTAAGGTTTTATGTACGACATGAAACGAAACTGGAATCTTAACAAGATCTCTATCATGCCAGGAATTATAGAAGCAATTGGATCCATGAAAAAGAATTTCAAAAAATCACTGGCAAATATAGCCGGTAAACCAAGTGCAAGAGATATTCAAACAATTGCATTTAAAGAAATGGTTGGAATCTTAAAAAGATCACTCGGTTGAAATATATGAAATAGCAAGTCAATATCTTCTTTAACAAACTGATAAGAAAATTGGAAAAAAAAAGTGTAGCCAATGCTTACAAATACCACCAAAAAAATGGAATTGCATCAGACTCCCTTTTCACATACAGATTAGAGAAACTTTCCTCTTTGTGGAAACTTTCCAATGTTACAACTACTAATCATCACTTTTCATAGTATTTCTCAAATGAGGTCTTTTGTCGCCCTAAAAAAATGACATGATTCCATTTCGTTTGATAAAACCGGTTTTCTTTTTTTGTTGTAGACCATCTAATAGTTGGTCAGCCAGTTGTGTACAGATCCCAAGAGCGATAGGAGCTTTCTATTATGTCTGAAAGTGAAAGTAACACAATGTTCAACACGTGATATCAGTGATGCACCACTGTACAACCCATGCTCTCCAACGATCCTAGTTATGACAACAGAACCATTGCCATCACCTTCAAAATACATCGCTGGATTGCTACGAATAACAAGGACGTTAGGTGATGAAAACAAAGTTTTTGGCCACGGTTATGGTCTTTGGTGTGGTTTCAAGCGAGGGCCACGCTATGCTACCTCACATCTTCGATATTGGCTTGAAAGTCAACACCAAAGTGTACTTGATGTGCCGAAGAGTGTGGTGATCCTCTAGTGCAATCAGGTGACCACTGGCAGACCTTGGGTGTGGGAGCAGGATTCGGTGCCACCCCACAAATCCAAAGCGACCCAAGCTTGGCTTCAGAAGAAGTACTACGACTTTGTATCCTTCTCTCACTGGTAACCCTCTTCCCCGACCTGAACCCGCACGACTACTTTGTTCATATGTCAAGAACATCACCAACATGACCTCCCACAACAACAAAGCCAGTCTGATCGCTGCCATCCGCCGATTATTCACTGAGCTCCTATTGGCGCTTGTTGAAAAGACATACTCCTACTTCCGGACGTGTATCAAGGTAGTGATTGAGGCTGAAGGCGGGTACATTGAATAGATGTTAACTCTACTACCTAATCAAGTTACCGGAATTGATATTTTTTCAATAAAAGTTTTAAAATAAAGCTGCAGTGTCGTTTTCTTTATCGTTTGCACCCTGTACATTGTTCGAACAACCTTCACCAACTACTCACTTGCCCCAAGTTTACTCAAAGCCCAGCAAACAACTGAGTAGGGGAACTTTTGAAGCTTTCTAACACTATAATCACTGGCAATCATTTGGTCTTGGTAACATTTCACTCGCAGACCTGTATTTTACATTTCGTTCATGTGAAATGGAAACTACTTCAAACGTAACGTTAACACATTTACACACATAGACCCAACACATTGTAGCAGAACGTCGCAAGGAACATAAGACAAGTAATAACTCAACTGTTTTTTTCTTGTTTTTTTTTTTTTTTTTTTGTAACAACAACAGTTATTTCCGGGTACTTTCCCCGAATAAAACGCGATCGTGATCCTCCTCTCCTACCTCTGTCCTCTTGAACGTGGTCTGTCTGTGCACACGTTCTTTTTATAGTCGTTTTTTTTTTTTTTCGTGTCACTTCACACAGGGTTCGGCATTTGGATACACATATCTGCGCTGTTACACAAATAAGTGTGAGTTTGTTTATATTTGTTTAGTTATGTAGAGACAATATTTCTTCTCGCATACATTTTAATATGGCAAATCCTTTCAATGTTTAAAAAAGTTATTACGAGTTATTCATATTTGATCAAGTGTATAGCAGCTCTACTTTTCTTTTTTTTTTTCTTTTTTTTAATTCTGATTTGGGATTCAAATGCTGCATAATATTTGATGCTCATTTTTGGTTTCCACTAACAACTACATTGGTGAATGCTTTAACATATGCGTAATTAACTTTTCGGTTAAAAACATTTCATGCGATTTACGTAATTAACTTTTCAGTTAACCAGCCGTCTATAATACGGTTGTCTTCAAGTCCAACCTGAACAAGATTCTGATGAGCCGTTCCACTTAAGTTAACAAATTTACCGAACTTCCATTACTATCGATTACTATATTGTCCTTTTGACTACTGTACACTCTTTAACCCTTATCCTTAAGTGGCCTATCGGCCTTGATAAGTGGTGACGCCTATGTAAAAAAAAAAAGAAACATTTCATGCGATTTACGTTTCTGAAAGGCAATTTCTTTTCATGTCGTCAGAAGAAATTTGGGTTTTTTTTTTATCGAATGTGTACATTGTAAAGATTTCATGAGCTGTACATATACAATTGTTATTCTCACGTTTGGGTTGTATGTCAACTCTGAAAACACTCTTATGATGAATGTAACGTCTTCGGTGAAGAGAGTGCTGAAATTCATAAGTCGTAAGGGAAAATATAGGTATGCGAACGACAACATGAAAGTTAACTAATTTGCATATTCCTTTGAAAAACGAGCATTCATTCATTTCTTATTAGTTGGTATGCTTAATTCTTTTTACACATAGTTTTTACATCGTGCATAATTGCGTAAAGTTTAGGATGAAAACGTTCTAGCACGTGGACATGTTTATATATATATATATATATATATATATATATATATATATATAGTAATTTATAAAATATATATGGCGATTAAGCTACACTGAATATTCCACGTTGCATCCACTCTAGGATTCTTCAGGCTTATGACTTTTGAAGTAAATACTTAAAGTTTACGCATAAATTTATACTTTCGTATATTAATTTTATGTGAGTAAATGAAGTATATATATATATATATATATATATATATATATATATATATATATATATATATATATATATATATATATAAATAAGAGCAAATAGTTAATAAAACATGTTAAAAAACACTTTGAAAAAGAGTTAAAAACATATTTAATTTGAAAAGGAAACACTAAATAAGTGGATAGTCCTTAATCTGCGGAGTTTCGAAGAAATACTTTCCTTGTCATCAGAGGGTAGGAATTAGCAAAATGCGGCATCGGATTTTGCATGCAAAAGTATTTAATGAATCTGCAAGTAAGTCAAAGATCTTACTTGATAACAAAATGTGAAGCATAGGAAATAGGGTGAATTTATTATATATATATATATATGTATGTATATATATATATATATATATATATATATATATATATATATATATATATGGCGATTAAGCTACACTGAATATTTCGTGTTTCATCCGCTCTAAGACTCTTCATGCTTATGCGCGAATTTTGTGCTTATTTGTCGTTTTTATATACACATCTTCTATTGAGATTTTAGTAAGCCAATCAGCTTTCTAGTATCCACCGCGCCCTTCCTATCAGTCAATGAGCATGCACTTATCGGACACAGGCCTATTTGACCTCTGGTTGACCTGTTCCTTTGTGTGTGCTCTATTTAGCCTGGATATCTAATTTCTTGATCTGTTTTAAATCTAGGTTAGTGTTTTTTGTTAATTTTTTTATGGTAGTTTATATATAAATATATATATATGTACATACATATATGCACATATATATACATATATATACATGCATATATGTGTGATCGTTTATGTATATTCATGTTTATTTAATTTATTTATTTGTTTATTTTCTATTGTTTTTGTTAGTTCTAAAACTATTTTGTATCGCTATCCTAGAGTAAATTTTATTTTGTGAACACAGTTGTTTGCTATTTCTCTTCTACAGTTTGATAGATGTTGGGGTTCTTTAAAGTACATGATAGCAAATTTTTCATGAAGGCATAATCTACATAGGTCGTCTAGGTCTCTACACGTGGTAGCTTGTCTTATTATTTTCCATTCGACTACCGGCGAATGTCCGCTTTCCTTGAGTTCCCAGTATTTATTTGCTAGCGTTGTTTTCATACGGTGTTTTTTTATTGTTGAATGTACTTTTGTGGTCATAATGTCGAGTTTAATCAAGATAAATGCAACTGTAGACACCGCACACTTTGCTCACTTCAAAATAAATGTATAACCAAAAGCGTAGTTTACCAGGCCACAACATTTGCGAAAGAAAACTTGAATAACAAGAAATATTATGTAGGTATGACTTCCTTAGATTTCAAAACTCGATATTATTAATGTCTAATACGTCACTTGATTTGTAGTTTATACCAAAAAGGGGGACATATACAAAAATACCAAGCTAATAAAAATGTTTAATCTGATAGATAGGTTCACTTTATTATTATTATTATTATTTACTTTGACTTGTTTAAAGCAGATAAAGTAGAAAGTTTATATTAAAAAAAAAACAAAAAAAAAACAAGTCTGAACATTCAACGATAATAAACTTTTACATGGGATAGTTAAATAAAAGTCTTCGGCAAATACGTTAATTTATTAAATACCTCAATTTTCTTTTTCATTTTTACATTCATAAAAATGCGTACAAAAATGTAAGTCAATATTTGCATATACAATATGGTTCATTCTTCAGTGGAATTCATTCACCGACAATAATAACCTGATGTGAATTGTTCCCATAAAAATGTGTGAGTTATTAACTTCCACTTGATTTTTATTCGTGATTTTTATAGGCTTTTAAATATGTGTGTGTGTGTGTGTGCGTGCGTGCGTGCGTGTGTAAACAATGGTGCTGAACTTCAGTGACCCAGTTTTTATTCATATTTTCTTACTATTCAGAGAAACGATGATCGTTTCGCGCATACATAAACAATCGAGAATAAATATGCAATTTTCAAGACCTTTTTGCCTATACAACTCATCAGAAGAAAAATAATTGCTTCCAGAATAAAACAACTTGAGCAAAAATACAGAAAAAGGTTATCAGTGCATATTACATACATATTACATACATACATATTTCTTTAAGGAATCCAATATTTTTCCGCAGATCATAATTACACTCGCAAACACATACACGCACATATACGAGATTCGCTCCAAAAGTAAGGCCTTCTATCTCTTTAACTGTAAAAGTTGAAGAACTACGAAGACGGGTATAGTACCATGAAAATGAGCGACCTTTTATGCCCCAGAATTTCTTTTTCTACATAAGCACCACCATTTCCGATGCGCTTTAGTCAGAAATTCAATGACACATCTCTGCTTCTAGAGTACGTCCATGACAGGGGTTACTTTCTTAGAGTATCACATCGTCAATCTTTGTAATAGAGAGACGAAACTTTCAGATTATGAATGCATAAGTTCAGTCATCATAACAATGCAATTTATAATCCTCTCTGATTTATTCGGCCGAAATAAAACTAAGAGCTATTACTCTTGGAACGCCCCTCGTATATATATATATATATATATATATATATATATATATATATATGTGTGTGTGTGTGTGTGTGTGTGTGTGTGTGTGTGTGTGTGTGTGTGTGTGTGTGTGTGTGTGTGTGTGTGTATGATTTTATTGTTGTTGTTATTATTATCTCTTGGTCTCCTCTGGTATTCTATTGTAACTGATGCTGCTGTTGATTTCTATTGCACACAAAAAACAAACAAACATTGCTTATATATCAATGTTTGTTTGTTTATGTGTAATAGAAATCAACATCATCAGTTAAAATAGAATAGTATATATATATATATATATATATATATATATATATATATATATATATATAAAGATTTTTATGGGTACATAATTTTATAACACTTTTGAAGAACACCGAACGTAGTGTCATAATTAATTGCTGAGGGTTTACGTTTTTTTTTTTTTCTTATAGTTTAAACGCTCGAGAATTCACTTAAAAATTCTCGAGGCTGTATGCATTAATTTGTGCCAACCATCTCTGTATTAGCAAAAACAGTATACCCATAATTTAGAACTTATGGGTATTCGCTGAGATTGTTTCTCTTTTTTTTTCTCCTATTCCTATACAATTTCCTATTTTTTTTTTTTTTTTTTTTTTTTTTTTTTACCCTCGCTATTAATTTATGGTCTTTTGACCACATTTTTAAACGATGTTTTCTCCCTCGTTGTCAACGTTAATCTTGAAAAGGGTTGGCTGAAAGACGTCTTGATATGTTTTTTTTTCTGCCCTACCCCTTCTTTATCCCTTTTATCTAATTTATGCTTAGGAGAAATATGCTTTAGAAGTGTATTTTGGTCTTTTCGAAAGTTTCTTTTTAATGGTTCATGTTTAAACTATAAGAAAAAAAATCTAAACCCTCAGCAATTAATTATGACACTACGTTCGGTGTTCTTCAAAAGTGATACATACATATATAATAGAACAAAGTCAGTTATTCCCGTTTAGGAAAAACATTATGGTTTTGCACAAGCAGATGTAAATTCAATATGGTCAGACTACTAGCTAATATTTGATGTAGGTTTTGCCTATATTGCCAGTCGCTTTCATTCGTAGGAGAGTAACATTCCAAAACAAGTCATATTAAACGATGATAGCACAATATTTACTCACTAATTACTTTCTCCGCCCTCTCCAACGCGAACGGTGACATTTTTATACCAGCATTCAGTGTTTAGTTTATATTCTAATAAATTCAACATAAGTTCTTTCGTTTACAACGCTTGAAACAAGTTCCGGCTAATTACATTGGCTGTTCGCATACGGTTATCAGATTAAGGGAATATCGGTATAAGGGATTTTCGAACGATTAAAAACACCTTTCATGACCTCAACAAAATGGTGTCATGCTAACAACAAACAATCAGGTAATTTAGACCTAAAAAGATTGACTTCTTTCCAAATAAACATAAACTTGTATTAAGATTACTTTATATTTGCAGCTAAACGAAAAAGTTTGTTAAAATTTTGTGAAACTAGCTCTTTTTGGGACAGATTAAAAAAGAGGGAGGTGTTTCTACAAAAACTTGAACCTAACCATATGTAATTTTTTAAAACTGACCCTATGAAAATAAAAAAAAAACTTTGTAGCGTTGATATTTTAACCTAAGAAAACATTCTTATTATAAATTTTCATATTTTTTGTTGCCTTTTCCCATATAAATCCATAATTTAACAAAGTACAGATTAAAAATCAGTCACATAATATTTATTTACATACTGTGCAATTTAAAACTAATCTGCATTTTCACCCAACAATAAGAAGATATCGGGTTTTGAACAAAACATGGCATTGGTCATGGGCGCTTTTGAGCGATTTTTACAGCCACTGAACGACAGTTATTAAGGCAACCAATTACCAATTAAAAACAACAGTAATAGAATCGAAACAGCAGTACCAGCCAATGCCAGCCAGTTCCATGAGGTGACAGTAGCTAACTTAAAATTGCAATGATCACTGTGGCTGAAGGTACCCGCCACTTGATGACAGTATGCGACAATTGAAAACAGATTTGTCTGCCAGTTCCTGCAAGTTCCCGTCAGTTTCTGCCTCTGTAAAGAAGCGATAGTAATAGAAAATCAATGTCAATCACCGTCATAAGAGCCAGTGACCAACAGTGACCGCCACTGGATGACCATATTATACAATGGATAAGAATGCATGAATATTTAAGACAGGCAATTTCATTTTAGAGCAGTCTAATGGGGTTCGATGCTAGCGATGATCGATAGTGACCGACAATAGCCAAACGTATGTAACCACCAGTGCTCACCATTGAAGACAGACATGTTCATTTTGAAGCAGTCCAATGAGGAGGCCTATACTGGTCATGACCGACAGTGAACATGGAAAACCTACAATGACAATGGGAAAGGCTGCCAGTGTTCACCACTAAACACAAGTAAATGCAAATAACAGTATTTAAACATTGCTAACCTCCAGTGATCACCACTGCCAACAGCAGACATCCAGTGACAGTCAGAGGATGCCATTCCCAACAATGACGATTATGATTTGTAAATTCTGTCATCAGTGAGAAATACGAATATGAGTCAAAGATGCTTCGATATTTGCATATGTGATACTTTATAGCACACATGTTCAAGCCATGGAAAGTACTTGCCGTGATTGATGCACTAACAGTGTGTGCATTGCTTCATGACATGTGAAATCTGAGAGCCACTCAGATGAATATGCAAGTTGAGTACTTGCTTTATGAGTTCAAATTAGGCCATAATGTTGTGAAAGCAGCACAAACATCTTTTGCCAAAATAGCCTGTAAGAAAAGAAAATGTATCTAAGCCTCCTGTATTCGTACTGCGGTAACAATGACCCTTCTCCTGTTCAAACAAAACTGCAATAGCAGTAACATATTCCCAACACCGGAGTTTTTTTTTTGAAGCTGCCCTAAATTCAACGTCTGCTTTTAATCTGTTTCTTTTAAAGTCAGTTGGTATGGACACATGTCCAAATTAGTTGCTCACATGTGAAAATTTGTTCTAACTATAAAAATCTATTAATGTGAAAACAAGTTCTTTTTTTTTTTTTTTTTTTGAGAATAAGTAATTTACTTTGATTTTCGAAAATAAAAATAGTTAGAAAAAGACTAGAGATGCCTCTTTTTTTAAGGGTTGTAGAGAACAGAAAAGATCAACGCATACTAAATTAAAAAGTCAATTTTGTATATAGTTAACTAGCCTCGGTTCCCGGCATTGCCCGGATGTTTGGAGATGTGTATTGAGCAAAAAAAAAAAAAAAGTGGTAGGTAGGCTGGCTCGAACCCGTAACGTGAAGGAGGAAAAGAACGTGAAAAAGAAAACGTGACGTCTTTGCCGGTACGTCCATCGCCAAACCGGAAATGGCGAAGGTTTAAATTAAGGCTAGTCAATCGAAAAGAGAGGATCACTTTCGAAAATATCGGCGAAAAAAGAGACCCCTCCTTGTAGAAAAGTGCTTAGTTGAAGGTAAAGGAATTAATGTTTTTAGCCAATTTTTCGATATTTGTCGTCCAAAGGGTCGAGCTTAAAACGATACCGATCTCGTGAAAATCCGTCACCGTTATCGAAAGTTTTAGGCAGATATACATACATACATACATACATACATACATACATACATTTAAACAGACAGGTGATATTTATATTATAGATAACGTCACCTTTTCATAATAGCCAACATGGCTCAATCGTTTAGTGTGCCGTACTTACAGACAAAAGTTGTGAGTTCAAACTTCACCTTGGATAAAAATTAATTTTACTCTGATTTTGTTTCAAAATGAATTTAAGCATTTCAAATTATAATTTATTAAGCAGATTGTTAACTTTTACTTGGATTTTTTTTTTTCTGTAATTTACATAAATTTACCGTATTATGACTAACCGCACTGTCATCTGCAGGGTTATCCAAAAATCTTGTTATCTCTACAGAAATATAATGCAGCAATACAAAACGCATGTACTGGATTCCATTTATTCGCTTGAAGAACAATAAAACAAAACACTAGAACAATAAAAGAACAAATAATATAATAATAGAAAGAACATGTAATGAATTCCATTTATCCATTGCATGAACGCCATCATTTCCATGGCTGAGAATAATGATGCACCTCTGTTATTGTTGGTGGCTCCCACTCCTATCCGAGTATAATATTCTGTTGTTTGTCTATTATCATAAATACTAGAACAATAAAAGATCAAATAATATAATAAACAGTTCCATGGCATAAAATAATGTGAAAAATAAGGTAGGCATCATGAACTTGGTTATCCATACAATTACTGAAATGATGAAGATCTTCCTAAGATTCCAGTTTCTTTTCATGTCCCACATAAGACCTTGGTGTTTAGTTGAATGACTTTTGACGTTGGTAACCGATGACTTTAAAATAAATTATTTAGAAGAAGACATACATATATACACATAAATATACATATATATACACATAAATATACATATATATACACATAAACATACATATATACACATACATATACATATATACACATAAATATACATATATACACATAAATATACATATATACACATAAACATACATATATATACACATAAATATACATATACACACATAAATATACATATATACACATAAACATACATATATACACATAAATATACATATATACACATTAATATACATATATACACATAAACATACATATATATACACATAAATATACATATACACACATAAATATACATATATACACATAAACATACATATATACACACATAAATATACATACATACACATAAATATACATATATACACATAAATATACATATATACACATAAATATACATATATACATATAAACATACATATATACACATAAATATACATATATACACATAAACATACATATATACACACATAAATATACATATATACACACATAAATATACATATATACACACATAAATATACATATATACACATAAACATACATATATACACATAAATATACATATATACACATAAACATACATATATACACATAAATATGCATATATACACATAAACATACATATATACACATAAACATACATATATACACATAAATATACATATACACACATAAATATACATATATACACATAAACATACATATATACACATAAATATACATATATACACACATAAATATACATATATACACATAAACATACATATATACACATAAATATACATATATACACAACCTGCCATATGTAATTATATGATTTTATTTCAACATAAATGAAATATTATTCAAACTTGCAAATTCTTCATAATATTACTTCATAATATTACACAATAATAGTTTGTTTAGCTTGAAATGATTGAAAATATGCAAATTCTTTTTGTAAGAACCAAATACATAGTAACTGTCTTGTTAGATTTTTTTTTGAGAAAATTTCTATTTGAGATGAGATAATGAGTTCTATCCAGTGTGTATCTGTTACATATTCGCATCCTACGAGGGGCGTGCAATAAGTAATGACCCTGACCAACTTCCAGTTGTCTGATCTAGCTGAAATTTTGCATATGCAATGATTTTTATCTCTACGGGTTATGTAGCAAATTACAGCTCTGAACTAAATGCAGTTTCTATTTTACAGGTGTTTGAACTGAGTCAGGTGTGAAATGGAGCCTGTTGAATGTCGAGCAGTGATCCGGTTTTTGTATTTGAAAGGACGCACACCACAGGAGACTTTTGATGAAATGAAAGAAACTCATGGTGATAATGCCCCATCATATGACCTTGTAAAACGCTGGCATCGTGAATTCAAACATGGCCGGAAGTCTGTGGAAACAGCTCCCAGACCTGGTCGCTCCCCTTCTGCCATTGATGAGGCATCTGTCCGTCAAGTTGAGGATGCCATTTTGGAAGATCGGTGCATTACTATTCGCCAAATAGCCCAAGATGTCAAGATTAGTACAGGGTCTGTGGAAACTATCATTCATGACCATTTGCATATGCATAAGGTGTCTGCCAGATCGGTTCCTAGGTTGCTCACACCATCCCAGAAGCGAGAACGCGTCGAGAGCTCCAGGATGAATTTGGAGATGTGCCAAGAAGATGAGTCAAAGTTTTTCAAAAGACTGATTACACAGGATGAAACCTGGGTCAATCACTATGATCCAGAGACCAAAGCCTAGTCAATGCAGTGGAAGCACTGGACTCACCACCTCCAAAGAAGGCAAGGGTACAGCCCTCCACTGGCAAGGTAATGCTCACAGTCTTCTAGGACCAGGACGGAGTAGTGATGACAGATTTCATGGCAAAGGGTACCACTATTATGCTTCACTTTTGAGGAAATTAAGGGAAGCTATCAAAATCAAGAGGCAGGGCAAGATCAGCAAAGGTACCATGCTCCTGCAGGACAACGCTCTGGTCTACAACTCGCATGTCGCCAGATCAGAAGCACGGGCATGTGGTTATGAAATCCTCCCCCATCCTCCCTACTCTCCTGACCTTGCACCCTCTGACTTTCACTTCTTCCCAGCCATGAAGTTGTTTTTGAAAGGAAAGCGTTCCCCAGATGATGCAGCCTTGATTTCTGAAATCACGTCGTGGTTGGAGGACCAACCTGGGGTGTTCTACAAAAACGGTCTCCAGAGCTGCATGAAACGATGGGAGAAATTAATAACTCTGGGTGGTTCTTATGTAGAGAAAGACTAATAACTGTGCCAAGTTTCGTTGCTCTACTGCTATCGGAAATGGGTCAGGAGCATTACTTATTGCAGGCCCCTCGTACACCAGCAAGTAGAGATTACGTTAACTAGTATAAGTTTTGGCAAGGATTACATAAATATATATCAAGACAACCTGGTGGCAAAAGGAAATAGACCCAGTGCACCTATCGTGATTGATGTGGGGGTTTAAAGGTCAGCTTCTTAGATAAAATGCACTAGAAATGCAAATGTCGAATTATTAGGTAGATATTACATGTTTGGAACATGACAAAGTTTCGAGACAATTTGAGTCATGGAAGCCAACAGACTAGACGTATCCAACAATATAGGAGTGTAGTTTCAAGATTCTGTCCGTTCATTGACCATTTTTAAGGCTAAATTAAAAAAAAAATAACTAAGAAGGAATTAATTTTAGCCTATCTTTTTTTTGGGGGGGGGATAATTTTAGTCTCTCCCCTCGTGAACGACCTTTCTCTTTCCAATAAAACCTTTAAAACCGCCAACAAGTCCCCATAGTGTTTCCATGTATGAGTTTTATTTTATTCACCTGAGTTAAACAGCTGAGCAATATCCATTAGACAATACAACGATACAGGGAATGATATAATGGAAAAATGACGATCAAAGTATGAAGACCATACCGCACATGTATGTAAAAAAATACTTTCATTAATTCATTCGTGCGTCTTGATCGCTCACTGGCAAAACCTACAAGTACACCAGTACGTGTTTATGTGAGAAGACTATGTGCTTCCCTTTCTTGAATGTTGTTCATTTTAATGCTCGTTTAAAATTTTGTTTATTGAAATGTTGCAGATCTTCAATTTGTTTTCTTCTTTTAACGAAAATACAAGAAATGTAGAACAATTTGACCTTTGTCATGGTTGCCATTTTGAAAACTAACAAATCCATTTTACATTGCCAGCAACTATCACATCAAAAAATATATTCTTTTTTTTCCCATGACAATAAAAAGTAGATAGGTTTTCATGTTTTGTAAGTTAATTTTCTGAAATTTTAAAATTTGTTGATAGATTACTTTTTTTTCCGTACTCTTCTGTAGAGGTTCCTCCATGTCATCACATCTCCAGTGCTAAGATCTAATTTTTTTTTTCAGTGAACTCAAAACTTTCCTTTTAAAATTTACTGAATCTGCCATAAATAACTATATAATTTTATTTAATCATATTACTAGGTGGAACGATAAAATTGTCACCTAGAAAAGACATGATTCTATTTCCATTTAATGAAAACCGTTTTTTTATTTATTGCATTTTCACCCCAAACAAGGCACAGTCCCACTTTGATGTAGGGGTTACTATCTGGGACATAATTTGTAGGGTACTATGTATGGAATTGAGGATGCAAGATGTCTGTTTACATTACATATGAACTTCTGTACAGTAGACACTTCTTGGAGTAGAAGGCTTTCTTACATCTAGAGATTTTTACTATCATATCAGCTCTACTACATAATCAAGTTACCTGAATTGATTTTTTTCAATAAAAGTTTTAAAATAGAGCTGTATTGTTGTTTTCTTTAGGGCGACACTTTTATTGTTCCACCATATATATATATATATATATATATTTCAATCATCAATTATGCTAAGTATTTATGCTTGAAATGATTTGCATATTGAAAAGCAGAGTTATGTCCCTTGCATTGTAAATGTAACATGGAAGAAATATGCACTGCAATATAGAAAATTGTAGAATATAAAGACAACTTATATTTGATAACAACTTTATTGATTGCTTGTAAAAAAAATAAAATTAGTGTTGGAAAGAGTTGGTTGTATAACATAGATGGAAGATTAGACAGACTTGTTGAAAGAGAAAAAGTTTATGGATGTTATGGATGGAGAAAAACTTAGGAGTAGAAATTGCATCCATATGTATGAAGGGGACGAAGGATTAGAAACAGTTCTGCGTGACGAGCATGCACGGAAGCGCTCAAGAATTGTGTGCAAGTGTCTACCTATGGTGAAAATGAGTTTGTCCAAAGCCAATAACAGTCATTCGGCGAGTCACTTACAAGGTTGCTCTGCTAACGTGTCATGTTGAGTCATTGCATTTGGGATCATGTCGAATTGTCAGAAGTATTCGGATTTGAATCAACAGAGTTGTTCGGGATTGTGTCATAACGAATAGACAGAGTTAATCATGATCTTGCCATGGTGAATCATCGGAGATGTTTGGGTTCGAATCGACGGTGGTGTTCAGGTCGAATTAACAAAGGTGTTTGGGTTCGAATCCATGGTGTTGTTCAAGATCATGTCGTGTCAAAAACGGCGGTGTTCAGGTTTGAATTGATAGAATTGTTCAGGATCGTGTCGGGATGCGTGGACGAAATTGTTTGGGACCGTGCTGCTGTGTGTGATTTTTTTTTCTCTCTTCCCTCATGAAGCAACGTTCTGTAGAATGAAAAAAAAAGAGTTCATCTGAGTTCAGGTCTAGCGGTAGTCATGTTGGATTCATTATCTCCCGGTCTTAGTCGACCCACACGCTAAAAGGCTTGGGTGAGTTCTGTTGCATTCCAAAAGAGTAGTTGGGGATTGGTCTGAGCCACGTGGAGATGTTCTCAGTCTCAGAGAAAGAAAGAGAGAGAGTTGCCATGGGTTTAACCCTTTATAACCTCAGTCACGTCGTTAGCTCGCCCAAGAGATGACCTCTGATTGGACAAACTAGAAAGGAAGTTGACTGCTACAACCAATCAGCAATGATCTTATAAAGCCAAAGATATTCGAAATCTCAAGCCATGAGTATACGCTGCTCCTGCTGCTGCAAACTGACACTTGAGCTGTTCGAAACACAAAGCATGTTTATTAAAGCTCCCTATGCTCATTACAAAGCTCAATGCACTTTGCTAATCTTATAAGGACTGAGCGGCTTCCTTTGGTGCATAGCCTCAATGATATTTTAGCAATGGCAGGCTGGATTTATTTTTTAGGTTCAACGATGCTACGGGACTATGTTGAATTGACTTTGATTTTGAGAACTTCCCACAGGAAATTCTCATTAGACATATGTCACACTTTCGGTTTTCCAGAATCACTTCAAACCTGTGATATTGTTAGGCATGTGAACATAATGTATATTTGAAATAAAAATGGAAACCAAGTAAGATTTACATCAAAATCATAATCAAACGAAAATATACAATTTATATATATATATATATATATATATATATATATATATATATATATATATATATATATATATAAAAATACATATATATACATATATATATAAATGCATATATATACATATATATATATATAAATACATATATATACATATATATATAAATGCATATATATATACATATATATATATAAATACATATATATACATATATATATAAATGCATATATATACATATATATACATATATATATAAATACATATATATATACATATATATATATATATAGATATACATATATATATATATATATATATATATATATATATATATATATATATATATATATATATATATATATAAAATATTTTTCTTAAGATTAATATATGCTTATTAATATTTACAGATGAAATAACTCAGCGGTATCTCATTCTTCATCTTGACAATATCAAGTGCAGAAAAAAATTAGGCTCTTAAGATGGTGGAGTGACCTCTGACTTTTTGGAGCAGTTTTTTTCTGATGAGTCACCATTTTCATTATTTCAATGGAAGTGGAAAGGTATGAGTATGGAGGTTCCCTAAGCAAAAGTTTGAATTAAAAAAAAGATTGCAGCCAACTCTGAATAATGGGGATTTCTCGGTTATGGTATGGGGTGCAATAATTTGGAGTGATGGTTACGCACAATCAATAATTATATATATATATATATATATATATATATATATATATATATATATATATATATATATATATATATATATATACACACACACACACACACATAGGATTTCCAAAAATCACTGTAGGATTTTGAACTCTAATAGATTCTTTAATTTTTATGATATCCTTCTGTAATTTTAACATAATCTGACTAAGACACTGGGAATTTTTTTATAAAATGAAAAATACAAACAATCTTTATTTATGTAAAATAATCTCTTTTAAATGTTTAATTGATGTTGATTTAACAAATGTCTGTTTGTTTACAAAAAACCACGGCTATCAATGTGTATATACTATTCACATGCATTTAATAAAAGTACAAACCATAAGTTATGTAGACGACAATCTTACACACTCACCCAAGCGCAGTATTACAAAAGTAAACTGATTTGTTTTTAATATGTTCTATCTCAGTTGGTATATATTCAAGTAAAGCATAAATGCAGAATTTTGATGATGTGGTTGGGAAAAAATAATAAATGAAAATTTTTCTTGTCATTCAGTATAAAGTAACAATATTTGTGAGAGAGCTAATTTTTGTGAGTATGATTCATTGCTTGAATGTAAATACATGTTATTGTGCTTTGAAAATTTTATTATCTCTAACTAAGAAGAATGAATATGTGATGACCATCCTATCCCCCCAACATTCAGTGTAATAATGGACTGCTCCTACTTATGAGTATCCCTGTCTATACGAGAATATAATAATATTAATATATACCAAATAATCTTAATTTGCAAAATGGAATTTCTTGAGGTAATCTATATTCCTGGTCAACGCCGGGATACGGGTAGGATAGTACTGGTTTCTCTTTTTGTATTTTATTTATAACAATTTATTCAGCATATAACCATTTCACTCTTTCTCTTCTATATAAATAAAACAGTAGACGTATGTATGTGTGTGTGTAAATATCTAACAGGTAAACTCTTAAACTACTGATCACATAGTACTGAAATTCTCAGGAAATAATATTCATGCACCAAGGGTGGTTTATAGCGAATAATATCTTTGCTTACATGTAAATTTGCCGATGTCTGTATATCGCATACAGACATCGGCAAATTTACATGTAAAATGTTCATTAAGCATTAGCAGACATTTTGTTTTTTTGTGCGCATGCACGTACATTTGTTTGTTTTTTTTCTCAAACTGAAACGCTCGGATCTTTTTAATTTCAATTCTTACTGATTATACCAACTCATTTTGTTATGTTTTTGTATTAAAAAAAAAAACGAAATCATACGTGCATTTTACTCGCGGTTTGAAATTTGTAAATATGAAAACAAACCTATATATCTTTTTTACGATCTCATATTTACTTAATTTCATACATTATTTTACGATGGAGAAGGGGGTAACACACGGAATACGGACAGTGCTGAAATAATAACGTTATTAGTTAGAAAGCCATTCTTAATATGGGAAGGGGGAGGTATTATTTAGACTATTCTGTACTTTCACCTAACAATTTATTAAATAAGAAACTGACATGTATTATCTGTATTTTTTGTTTGTTATTAAGCATCTGTTTCTCAATCCAATTTCTTGATTAGTTTATTGTAAAGCAAATGTTGCCTAATCACTAACTGCACTTTGAAATATTTATTATTTGAGTAGCATGAATTTTAAATAAGGTGCTTCTACAGTGTAGTACACATATTTAAAAAATACAAGCAATTTATAATGAAATCATGTATTTGGAAAAACTGCTGAGTCATTTTCCGGAAGTGACGTCATGTGTTGATGGTGGGGGGGGGACACGATTATGTTGCTTTAAAAAGTACTCTGGAGGCTGCCAGGGATTACCAAACCTTCTTTTTTTAGATGAAGTCGGGGTGTGGTGAATTAGTGCCTGTTCATTCTCCCAAGTATTACCACCACTTTTTCTGCTTATGGAGAGGGGGGCAGTATATGATTTTGCTGATTTCGCATCAGAACAGATACTACACTTTGATCTTAGCCAAAAGTCCAAGTAAGCGTAATATAGTTTTCTACCAGGCATTACCACCTTCTAAAAAAATACAAAATAAAATATATTTTCAGATAATAGGGATTAAAATTATGAACAATTATTGTCGAAATTAGTAACATATCCAAGAATTATGAAAAATGATGAAATGTGAATAAATCTCTTGGTTTGTTTTTAATGAAATAAACAACCTAGACAATATATCAAAGTTATTATTTTAGTAAGGGAGTAGGCGATAACGTGGGTTACAAATATAAAAAATGATTGTCGAAATTCGTAACATATCCAAGAATTATGAAAACTGATGAAATGTGAATAAATCGATTGGTGTGTTTGTAATGAAATAAACAACCTAGATAATATATCAAAGTTATTATTTTCGTAAAGGAGGGGGCACGATGATGTGGGTTAAAATTATGAAAAATGATTGTCAAAATTAGTAACATATCCAAGAATTATAAAAATGATAAATTTGTGAGTTAATAGATTGGTGTGTTTGAAATGCAAGAATAAACCCGGACAATATATCAATTGTTATTTTCGTAATGGGGAGGGGCGATGATGTGAGTTTAAATTATGAAAAATGATTGTCGAGATTAATAACATAATCAAGAATTGTGAAAAATTATGAAATGTGAGTTAATTGATTTGTGTGTTTAATGAAATAATAAACCCAGATAATATATCAAATTATTATTTTCGTAAGGGGGTGCGATAATGTAGGTTAAAATTATAAAAAATGATTGTCGAAATTAGTAACATATCCAAGAATTATAAAACACGATGTAATGTGAATAAATCGATTGGTGTGTTTGTAATGAAATAAAAAACCTAGAGAATATATCAAAGTTATTATTTTCGTAAAAGAAGGGGGATAATGTGGGTTAAAATTATGAAAAATTATTATCGAAATTAGTAACATATCCAAGAATTATGAAAAATAATGAAATGTGAGTTAATTTATTGGTGTGTTTGTAATGAAATAATGAGCCCAGACAATTTATCAGTTTCTGTAGGTGGTTAACAATATTTTTCTGAATTTTCAATGTTATATTCTGAGGAATGACGTCACAGTTGTAGTGGTGAGTAGAAAGATACGTGATTATGTTACTTTTTAACGTGCTCTGGAGTTCTCTATGAATTAACAAACCTTCACTTTTGGGATGGGGCTGGAGAGAGTAATATCCATTTTGGGTCACTACGCAATCTGCCACAATGTCATATTCCAAAAATACGGAATAACTATGGAATCATATTCCGGAAATGACATCGTTTCTCTTACTAATGTGTTGTTGGTGGTTGTGGCAGTAAGGGGGAGAACTATATGAATATTGAAAATTGTGGTAAAGTAAAAGTTGCCTAATGATCATTAGCGTCAGTGCATTTATGTAATTATTTGGAAGACCTGTTCTATTATGCTCAAGAAATGATATCATTTCACTTAAAATGATGGTGTCAGTAGTAGGGAGCGAAAGAACACAGTAATGTGGAATTTTGTATTGAAGCAAGGGTTGCCTAATCACAAAACTTCTCAACATATTTGTTTATTTGTTTGTAAAGCCTGCTGAGTAATCTTTCGAAAATGAGGTCTTTTTTCCAAAAATGTTGTTGTCAGTAGTGGGGAAAAATGAAACAGAGTAATGTGGAATTTGATAATGAAGCAAGGGTTGTCTAATCACTTAACTGTGTCAATGTATTTATGCATTAATTTTAAAATCCTGCTGAGACATCTTCCAAAAATTACATAATTTTTCTTACAATAATATTGCCGTTAGTGAGGAAGGAAAGAAACGCAGTAATGTTGAAATTTATAGTGAAGCAAGGGTTGCAAACTCATAAACCAACACAATGTATTTATGTATTAATTTGGAAATCCCAATGATCCATCTTCTAAAAATTATTTCAATTTTCTTAAAATTATGGTAGTTTTGGTGGGAAGAGAAATTATTTCATATATGTTGTACAATACCTGTCGAGAGTATGTTAAATTTTTTCATATACGTATATAAATTTCCCGTCCAAAGGTAGGTGAACATATTTGAAATATGTGTTGTGAATTTGAATTACCCGTCCCAAAAAAAGTAAAATTATTTCATATGCATTCTGTAAATTACCTGTCGTAGGGAAGGTACAATTAGTTCATACATGTGTAATAGCCGTCCTAGGTAGGTAAAATATTCTTTTGCTCGAAATAACAAATGATACATAGACATTAAAAATTCCTCTTCCAAAGAATAACAAGTATATTCTAAATCAACTTCAAATTTCTCATTGTTTATACGGTCCCGAGCAACGCCGGGTAGCACCGCTAGTATAAAAATAAAATATGGACACACTTTTGAGATCGTAGATATTTAAAACTCTTTCTAGTTCTAGTAATGCTACAAAGAATTGGAGACATTGGTGTGTTATGTTTGAGAACTTCTTACAAAGTCTAGAACAGCCAATCTTTACCCCTGCGCGACCGGAGTCTTTAAAGGACAACAGCCGCCATCTTGGGCCTTTTTTTTTTTCTTTTTCTGTCTTTCAGCCTGCTGCCGAGACAGATTCTTGCCCGTTTCTGAGGTAGGTCCTCTCTATGTCAATCGCACTAACTATCTTTACTGCTGCTGTCGTTTCTTCACACGCGCACCCATGCACGTTCTGTTACACTCCTATAGAAAAAAAATCATACCCATCATAAAGTGACAGAAAAAAACAGGTAAAAAGTAACCATTTTATTGTTTAGTTTTTATTTTTGTATAAAAATAGTAAGAAATATTCGTATCATAAAATAAAGAAAATCGAAACTTTTCTAAATAGAGAATTATGAAGTTAAAAATAATGAACAGAAAAACCAGAAGCATAATCAGTGGGAATACTACTGATTCAATGAGTCAATCAGTTTTTTTATGGCCGTTGTCTTTATTGCTACTAAATTTCAAAACCCTGGTTCACATAAGACATTGAGGCTTCTCTACACAATCCACAACAACGAAGTCAAAGCCATATTGAAGATATGAAAGCAGGTTTCTACGTTTTTTAGACATGACAAAATCTGAAAACAAATTATTACTTTTGAATTATTACATACTTCAATTATTTACCCTCGACTATATGATTTTTTACTCCCAGAGATAAATTTACCCTTGGTTGAGAACCTCTGGTCCACAACAATATGCTTCCAATCAATGAACAGTGCTCCTTAACTTTACTGCACCACGGGCCCTGAAGGTGCAGTGGATAGAAATGTGGAATATCTATGATTTCAAGTGAGCATTGTCTGAAGGTAGCGGTTTCAATCCTACCCAAAGCTGGCCAGAGGATTAGTTGGTCAAACCGTAGTGAGACGACAACAACTATGGAAGGCGGTAATTGCTATGGATGCCGTTGAGAAATTCGACATTCCCATCCCATCGCAGCTAATCAGCTGACAAAGGCCAGAGAAATAATTGGCCCCAACGTCGTGGAAACAACAACTAGAAGATGAAGATAATAGTCTGCAAATAATTAAATAAAATAAATTATACAAATTACTCATCTCAAAAGAATTCCAAATTAATTCAGAAAATTAGTTACTTTCATGTCAGTTAAATTTTGCGATTTGCGATTAGGTTCGATATATATCTCTATCTCTACTATTAAGGAACTGTGTCTGTGTGTGTCTGTGTGCGTGTGTAAGTCCATTCCCTATAGACTCGGAAGCGGCTCAGCCAATTTTTATGAAATTTCACACGAAGGTATATTATGTATGTGGCCGTGTTCCTAGATAGGTTTTGCATCGGAATGTCTTTGATAAGTATTGATAAACAATAATAAAAAAAAAATCCATTGAAAAAAGGAACAGGCGATTTTGACCAAAGCTAACACCCAACATCGCAAGTGCATTTGAGAAGTTTTATTACCACTCAAGCCGAAAGGCCCAACATATAAAATCAACAGTGCATTATTTGATATGAAAGGGGCCCATTTCAAATAAATGTTTTTGTTTAAAGCACAATTGAAGCATGATACTTGACTTTTATATTTTAAACTTTAATTCCAACCATTATATTTTTTTATTTATTTTTTTTTTTTATTACATTTTCACCCCAAACAAGGCACATTGCCACTTTAATGTAGGGGACTACTATCAGGGGAAACATCTACTGGGGTACTATGTAGGGATTAGGGCAGCGAGATGTTGGTTCACGTTGCACTTGAACTTATGCATGTCAGTACAGTTGGGGAAGCAGTGACCTGGAATGGAATTCCAAAGTCTAGCAGTTCTGGGGAAGAAACTACTGGAGTAAAAAGATCTTTTACATCTAGGGATCTCTACAGTGTGGGGGTGGGATTTTGCAGCTTGTCGGGTCTGTCGAGGGTGTTCACGTCGTGGGGGCACAAGTGCTTGCAGTTCTTCAGAGCATTCACCATTATAATACTTGTAGAACAGGCAGAGGGATGCAACGTTTCGTCGATGGGACAGAGGCTGAAGTATAGATGCCAGTTTAGGGCCTATCAGATTTGCGACTCTCTTTTGAACCCTGTCAAGGAGCGATAGACTAGTAGCCGATGCACCGGCCCAAATATGACAGGAATACTCCATACATGGGCGAATAGTGGCCTTATAGAGGTACAGGATACTTTCGGGTGTTAGAAGTTTTCTAGCACGGTAGAGAGAGCCCACCTTCCTCACAGCGGCCCTGGCAATGCCCTCGATGTAATTGTTCCAACTCATGTTTCCTGTGAACGTTAGGCCAAGGAGCTTGAAAGACGTACTCTCAGATAAAGAGTTGTTGGCCATTGCTATAGGTGGTAGAGAAGGTTTCTTGTAATTATTGAATGAGACCAGTTTTGTCTTGGTGGCATTGAACGTTACCATCCATTTTTGTCCCCATTCCACTACTGATTGGAGGTCATCCTCTAGTGTTTCTGCCATTACTTTAGATATATGTTCATTTGTTTTCCTGTCGTGCCTGCTATAGAGTGTGGTGTCATCAGCAGATATACCCATCTCAGAGGCAATTTTGTCGGGGAGGTCATTTATGAATATCAGGAACAGCAGAGGACCAAGGATAGATCCCTGGGGCACTCCCGCATTTATATCATATTGTTTAGATGTATGACCGTCGAGGACAACCTGGATTTTTCTCTTATCTAAGAAGGATTTAATTATGTTAAGTATTCTACCAGTGATACCGTAAGATCTAATCTTCCTGAGGAGACCCTCATGCCATACCCTGTCAAAAGCCTTAGATATATCTAGAGCTACCGCTCTGCCCTCTCCCGCTTTGTCCAGTGAATGGTATATGCGTTCAGAGATTACAGTGAGGATGTCTGCCGTGGAATGGGCTTGTCTAAATCCATATTGATGGTCGGTCAGAAGTTTAGCATCTGTAAGGTGCTGGACTAGAGCATGGTTAATTAAGGTCTCAAATATTTTGGCAAAAAGTGGGAGGAGGCTAATAGGGCGATAATTTAATGAGTCAGTTCTTTCGCCAGAATTCTTGAATACTGGTACAACAGAAGCAGTTTTCCAACAGCTCGGAAAGCAAGATTCATTAAGGCATTTGTTGTAGAGTTTGAAGAGAACTGGAGCTACTTCGGCTGAGCACTTTTTTAATAGCACAGCTGGGATGAGGTCGGGTCCACATGCTTTGGAAGTGTCAAGGTTTTTTTATGATAGCATGCACCTGAGCAGGGGTGATTTCCAGATCGTCTAGCGTGGCGTCTGTCCGCATAGGAAATTGAGGTAGGGGGTGGTTTAGAGAGTCCAGTGTGGAGTTTGAGGCAAACCGACTGGCAAGCATGTTAGCCTTCTCGGTTGCTGAGCAAAGAACCTTGTGATTGTTGGTTAGTGGGGGAATTGTTGATTGCCCATTATTTACTACACTGTTGTAGATTTTCCAGAAGTCACGAGTTCCTAGTTTTTGTGCTTCGATGCGTTTTTTAGTGGTTTCCGTAAATTCCCTCTTAGCTGTCGCTATTTCTTTCTTAACGTTACTTCTAGCTTCTATGTACAGGAGGTTATGCAGAATATCACACATGCATCACAAGTAGACCATCAGCTGACCCTCCATCAACTAGGACTGTGGCCTCAGGAAAGCCCACCGGGGATGAGTGCAGGGTCCCTTTCCATGCGCGCCATGGCACTGCAAACATCCCGATATTATTCAACTGTTGATGGAGCAGTCGCTCTAAGTGCTACCAAAGAGTTAGGGCTCCTGTACTACCAGTCGGAAACAGCAGCCAGTAACTGTCAATCCGGTACCCTCAACCCATCAGAGGAAGGTCAACCCAATCTAATTGCTCAGGCATATGTGGTACTCAAGCACTCTCAAGTGTCCAGCTTTAGAGGTGGGGTGTGTCGGGAGTGGGGAAACGGCGTTCATTGCCCTAGACAAGAAACAAGATCTACCAATGGGTGTTTCTGTTGAATCACTGTGATAGTATCTCTGCGCCTGACTAGTAGGCAAAGAAGGAGTATGGTAGCCGGGCGATAGGCAGGACTTATCTACTCCTTAAAATCAACAGTAAGTTCTCTATAGTGCAATGTAGACTACAATGTATTGTGGACTAAGTCACTTCAGGAAAGCATATGAGCTTCCTCCTGGTGCACCGGGATGAGTTCCCGACTAGAGTAGACAATCAATCGATTTGATTAAATAATGAGTGATTACACCAATTTCGATAACAATAAAAATATGAGAGTGTGAAACATTTGTTGATCAGCGTTCAATTCCGGGCAACGTCGAATCTCCCTACTAGTACATATATATATATATATATATATATATATATATATATATATATATATATATATATATATATATATATATATAAAATAAAATAAAAATTACAATTAAATTTACCAAAATGATCCAAGATGGTAAAACTAAAGTATATTATAAATATTAAAGAATTAATATTTATAAAGTAATCTCAACCAAATGTAAAAGCTCGATAAAACCAAATAGGAGATAGAGCTTATAATAAGAGCAAATAGTTAATAAAACATGTTAAAAAACACTTTGAAAAAGAGTTAAAAACATATTTAATCTGAAAAGGAAACACTTAATAAGTGGATAGTCCTTAATCCGCGGAGTTTCGAAGAAATACTTTCCTTCTCATCAGAGGATCGGATTTTGCATACAAAAGTATTTGATGAAACTTCAAGTAAGTCAAAGATCTTACTTGATAACAAAAAGTGAAGCATAGGAAATATGGTGAAGAAAAAGGTGAAATCACCTTTTTCTTCACCATATTTCCTATGCTTCTTCACCATATTCCCTAAAGTTTGAAGCTATCTCCTAACACCCACACTTCCTTTTCATAATCTTTCATTCTTTCATAAATCATTCGCTTTTTGAAGGTTCTTTTTTAACCTAGCCAATAATAGTTACTCCTACAAGTGTATATATATATATGTGTGCATGTGTGTGTGTGTGTGTGTGTGTGTGTGTGTGTTAAACTTAAACTAGTGTTTTTATTAGGATTTGATCACAAACGAAATTCCACTATATATATATATATATATATATATATATTCATTGATGAATGGAACATTCATTGATTCTCCGTCAATCTTGAACAACATCGTGTATCCCTGCTAATATATAATATATATATATATATATATATATATATATATATATATATTAGCAGGGATACACGATGTTGTTCAAGATTGACGGAGAATCAATGAATGTTCCACACTTCCAATACTTTTTAGTATCGTCGAAACAGAAACATTCATTTTGAATACATCCCTGTCATATCAAAAAACCTACTGTTGTTTTTATACTTTTATACTGTGTAAAACATTATCCTTCTGCCTGTGTGGTGATAAAACTTTCCAAATGCACTTGTGATGTTAGGCTGTATAAGGGTGTTAACTTTAATCAAAACCGGGCTGTTCCTTCTGTAAATGAACTTTTTCGATTATCGATTTTCGATACTTATCGGCGGGTATCCAATACAAAACCTATCTAAGAATACTCACAGACACATAAAGCACCTTTGTGTAAAATTTCATAAAAATCGACCGCACCGTTTCAGAGTACACAGAGAACGAACTCTTTCACACACACACACACACACACACACACACACACACACACACACACACACACACACACACACACACACCAGATGATTATTGAAGGTATGCTAATACAAAACCGATTCAAAAACACTGACCGGCATATAATGTATATTTGTGAAATAACATTAAAATCAGTCCAACTGTTTAGAAGTCCATAGGGAATGAACTCACACAGACACACGCAACGTTTCTTTTTACATAATAGATAGATAAATAGATAGATAGATAGATAGATTAAGACTGCTGACTATCAACTAGATGGTTACAGGTTCAATCACTGACTAGGGATGGGTGCTAGTCTAATCGCACTGATAAGCTGTGATACAACGAAACAGTCTGTATATGGATGACTGTGTGTGTGTGTGTGTGTGTGTGTGTGTGTGTGTGTGTGTGTGTACGCACGCACACACACACACACACACACACAAATTATGATCACATATGTTGATCATAATCTTTGATACGACTGAAGAAGCGCATGTCAAAATTAATGTTTTACTTTGATCAGTAAATGAATCCTAAGAGTTTTGCGTGTAAATTTTCATTCAAGTTAGAAAATTCTCTCGTAACTGAAACTTAGAATAACTATAACATTTCAAAGGATCATAAAATAAAATAAAAAAAACAAGTCGGCCATTTTAATTTACTCTTAAGGAATGGAAAAATGTCCGACACGTGTTTAGTTTGTCACACTTCGCAACTTGAAAGATTGTGAATTAGAAAGAAATATCCGGCTTGAATTAAAGTTTAAAGCGAAAAGTCAAGTATTACTTTTCGCACGCGTCTGTTGTACCGTGCATTTTAACTGTTCTATTTATTTGTCTTCCCACGAGGGTAGAGTTAGATACAATGATTGGTTTTTAATGTGAGGAAAATCCATCTCCCCCAAAATGCGCATCCTGGATTTCCTCAGTTTAGAAGGATTTTTACTTCACTCACCAAGAGCAGAAAAAATGAAGTGCAGTCTGTCATTATATAAGAAAGAGGTAATGCTTTGAAATTATCAAAATAAAAACGATAAAAAAAACTGATAAAAAAAGCTGCCTACATATGAAAAAACATGAAAATTAATAGACTTTTTGAAAATGTCCTCAGTTTAGAAGGCTTTCTGTTCACTGATCGAGAAAATATGAAGTTGAGTCGTTTAAATAATCAAAGTTGTGCTATTCCAAAATGAAAAATGATCAAAGCATTGAATAGCTATAAAAAGAAAAAAAAACAATAAAATTATACATATTAGAATAATATTTTTTACTTACCTGTCATCGGTCGATTAGAACATCAAAGAAAAATATAGTCCATTTTTGGTTGGAAAGAAAATATATCCAGATGTTTTTAAATGGTTTGGCATCAGAATAATATTTCAGAATTGTTTGTTAAAAATCGATTTGATTGGAAATATTTTGTTTTATTTTTTTTATATTAAAAAAAGAAAATAAATTATAACTGAATGATTACCAACTTATCGAAATGATTTCAATGTTTTAAGAGAAGACATTTAATCAGTTATTAAAATTATTAATTTGAAAAGATTAAATTAATTTCATACTATCAATAACTATTCAAAGAATACATGCATGCATATATATATATATATATATATATATATATATATATATATATATATATATATATATATATATATATATTTGAATCCCTATAAACTGTCTAAAACTGTTAAATTACTTTTTTTATGCAAATATGATAAATTTCATATTGTTTGTTTCATATGATGCATTAACCTGCAAAATTTATTGTATATTTTGCAAACCTCTTCCCTCTGATGAGGAGAATTTCATTCTTCGAAAACCCATGGAATAAGGTTTTTCTTGTTTTATTTGTACTCCTTGTCGAATATTTAAAATTGTGTATACCTTCCTTACAGGTTTATAAAGGTTCTGGGTCGCCTGAGGAAGTCTCTTTGACTTAAACAGATGGCTATTTGTAGCGATCATATGTAACTGTTTATCCTCAAATAACATATATATATATATATATATATATATATATATATATATATATATATATATATATATATATGAATTAACTTATCTGCTTCTATTTATATGTCTATGTATCGTGTAATATCTACTTTTAAACGATACATTAAATAGAATATGTGTATGTATATGTGTGTGCGTGTATGTATGTGTGCTTGTATGTGTGCATATGTATGTTCTTGTGTGTATATGTGCATGCGTATGTGTGTTTGTGTGTGTATGTGTGTGTTTGTGTATGTGTGCGTATTATTAATAGGTATTGACAGATTAATACTTTCTATGAATACACTTATAATAATTATCAATGCCGAAATATATTTTTTCAACAAAATAATGGTCACAATAAATACTGGCCCGTTTTCTGATGAAATATCTCTTGGTAGATGCAGCAAAAATAAATAGACTTTCATGTCATATATGTTTGCATGAGTATAAAACTATATATCATGTAGTCCTTAGTAAGAGCAAATGTATGATTTATTTTGTATAGTGTTCTGGCTTGAATTGTAAATTATAATAAATAATAATTTCAAGGGTGGGAAAAAAAGAAACTTAAAATACTTACGTCACTATCTTTTTCTCTGGAATGGATCTCTAACTTTTCCTTTCGTTTTCTCTCGACCCTTTTCTCCCTCTGTCTTTTCAACTTCTCAGTTTTGTTTATATAGCATCCCCTCTGATATGTATTTCAATTTCAAGGATTTTTTTAAACTCTAATAGACATATGTATGTATGTATGTATGTATGTATGTATGTATGTATGTATGTATGTATGTATGTATGTTAGATTAGCTAAGACGTCTAGAATATATTAGTTAAACGTAGCAAATAGTGTTAGTTTAAAAACAACTACTTTGAGTATCTCTACAATGTAATATGTATCATTAATATTTATATCTTGAGAGGAAAGCATATCAATGTTATTCAAAACAAAATTATAAAAGTCACGATATGAGAAAATGGAGAATCTCATATAAGCCAAGTCTGAAAGAAATACAGCTTTGTGTTTGTAGCTGCTGGGTTAAAGATCCTTGTCATTGTTCTTAGCAATGTAAACTTGTTGCCAGGATCTAAACATGTGCGCCCTCTTTCGACAGCAACTGATAATAGCAAAACAAAAGTCAAACGACCGAATCTATCTAATAAATCTCAACCACCTGATCTGTCTCCAATCCAAATTTAGATTTTTTTTTTTTGTATTTTTTTTTTTTTTTTACATGTTTTTACACTTGCTATACCGGCTTCTTCGGCTTGATCTGACCCATATTTCGTTGGCGGCGAAAGAAAGCCATTGACTCTTTAAGTTACAGATATGCTTGGGTGAATGACATTTCATGGAGACTTTCCGCTTTAAATCGTAAAATAAAACATTCTTTACCTACTCTCATTTATATATACACTCATAGACACTCATACCAATATATATCCATCCACATACAGTACTGTTTCTCTCATAGCTCATCAAGACGACTAGACTAACACCCATCCCTAGCCAAAGATTGAAACTACACCCATCTAGTTGATAGTCGGCAGTTCTAACCTCCGGCCCATCGGATCGGTGCTCGTAAATCAAATGCGCATTTATATAGACACCTCCACCACCACTTTTTCAGTGCTCGACCTGCTTGTCTATTTACAAACAAACAGAGAGCTTCGCATTAACACTAATCAAGCAACTGGTGTAATCATTTTACGACAGTGCTCTACCCAAGGAGAAAGGCTTAAAATGTTGTCATCCACATACAGTAGTGTTTCGCTATATTCCGGCTCATCAGTGCGGCTAGACTAGCACCCATCCCTAACCAGGGATTGAAACTACAACCACACACACACACACACACACGCACGCACGCACACACACACACACAACAATTATTATAGTAAATAATTATATATATATGTATATATACATGCATACATAATACACATATGTTATCAAAGAGTAAATCTTTAACAAAGCAAAACTTATCAACACTATTAAGAGGAGAAAACAATAAAATCAAAATGAAAGATGAGGAATGAAAGTTATATATAACTTTATTATATCATCAGAACAATAAGGAAAAGTAAAAGAGAAAATTAAGAAAAAAAACTCTTTAAGCCATGGTATTTTAAAGCTAAAAGCTTCTCATCAGAAGAGGAGAAAGTTCAGACCTATACAAAATACAAATATAGAAAAAACTATATTAATTTATTAGAATAATATATATAGAAAAAAACTGTTTAATAACATTTAGATATGAAATGAGAATGAAGGAATAGGATAATATGATAAAAATAATTAAAAGTAGGTACAATATACATGGATAAATCGGAAGGATAGTATATATGTAGCTAATAGTAATACAAAAACATATGACTGACTATGCAATAATGAGGATTATTAATCTCATCATCTCTCATCATCTCTCATCATCTCCGTCGTCTTTCAGGATGCTTCACCACTGAATCCACATGACTTCTCCAGTTTTCTCGATCCCGCATGATAGTTTGCAGGTCCCGAACACTTTCCAATCCTGTGTCCTGTAACAGGTTGTCAATGTAAGTCATTCTTCTTCTACCACGGTTTGGGTGTCCATTTTTTTTTTTTTTTTTGCTCTGACTCACTTCCATAGCAGTAGAGCAACGAAACTTGGTACAGTTATTAGTCTTTCTCTACATAGGAACCACCAAGAGTTATGCATTTCTCCCATCGTTTCATGCAGCTCTGGAGACCGTTTTTGTAGAACACCCCAGGTTGGTCCTCCAACCACGACATAACTTTAGAAATCAAGGCTGTATCATCTGGGAAACGCTTTCCTTTCAAAAACAACTTCATGACTGGGAAGAGGTGAAAGTCAGAGGGTGCAAGGTCAGGAGAGTAGGGAGGATGGAGGAGGATTTCATAACCAAACGCCTGTGCTTCTGATCTGGCGACATGCGAGTTGTAGACCAGAGCGTTGTCCTGCCGGAGCATGGTACCTTTGCTGATCTTGCCCCGCCTCTTGATTTTGATAGCTTCCCTTAATTTCCTCAAAAGTGAAGCATAATAAGCTCCTGTAATTGTGGTACCCTTTGCCAGGAAATCTGTCATCACTACTCCGTCCTGGTCCCAGAAGAGTGAGCATGACCTTGCCAGCGGAGGGCTGCACCCTTGCCTTCTTTGGAGGTGGTGATTCCATGTGCTTCCACTGCATTGACTGGGCTTTGGTCTCTAGATCATAGTGATGAACCCAGGTTTCATCCTGTGTAATCAGTCTTTTGAAAAACTTTGACTCATCTTCTTGGCACATCTCTTAATTCATCCTCGAGTATTCGATGCATTCTCGCTTCTGGAATGGTGTGAGCAACCTGCGAATCCATCTGGCAGATACCTTATGCATATGCAAATGGCCATGAATGATAGTGTACTAATCTTGACATCTTGGGCTATTTGGCGAATAGTAATCCGCCGATCTTCCAAAATGACAACCTCAACTTGATGGACAGATGCCTCATCAATGGCAGAAGGGGGGGGGGGTGACCAGGTCTGGGAGCTGTTTCCACAAACTTCCGGCCATGTTTGAATTCACGATGCCAGCGTTTTACAAGGTCATCTGATGGGGCATTATCACCATAAGTTTCTTCCATTTCATCAAAAGTCTCCTGTGGTGTGCATCCTTTCAAATACAAACACCGGATCACTGCTCGACATTCAACAGGCTCCATTTCACACCTGACTCAGTTCAAACACCTGTAAAACAGAAACCACAATTAGTTCAGAGATGTAATTTGCCACATAACCTGTAAAGAGATATAAATGATTGCACATGCAAAATTTCAGCTAGATCAGACAAATGGAAGTGGATCAGAGGCATTACTTATTGCACGCGCCTCATATATTTTTTCACCTGATTAGTAATAATATAATTAATTACATTCTCCGGATAGCCATTATGAATGAAAATGTTTTTAACTATATTCAATTCGTGTTCAAGAAAGAATAAATTCTAAGGGCTGTATACATTAATGTCTTAATAAGCTCTATTTTTCTAGAGGTAGACAAAAATGAGCGCCAATCCATATTAAGGCCGGTAAAAGCCGGTTTGTGATAAACTGTAGCAAGGAAAGAATTCTTACTACGTTCAATCAAAACATCTAGGAAAGGTAAGCAGCTTTCATTCTCTTTCTCCATAGTAAATGATAATTGAGATTATCGAAGAAAACTGTTGCTTCACTCTTAGAAGCAAAGGCTGCAAAAGTATCTCAAATATATCGAGGGCTTCGATATATTACTAAACAGTGTTGACTTATAGGATTCTAAAAAAATATCCACTAATGCAGGACCCAGGGGGCTTCCAATCTGAACTCCCGTCGATCTGATTGTACATAACGTTATCAAAATTGAATTCCACTGACTTAGTACAGATCAACATGAGTTCAACAAATATATTTGTAAGGAAGAGCTGGAGGAGTTAGATTGTTGTTGCAAAATTTAGAATAATTAAAAATATTCTTGCTTTCAGCATTATGGTTGCGCCTAAATCTAGAGCAAATAAGGAAATCTATTTGTTTATTATGCTTATGTGAAGTACGTTGGCCAGAGAATGCTTCACGATTTGCCAAATAATTGGAGAACCGAAAGAAATCAAAGAAAGTTAAGAAGCTCTTTATTCGAAAGAGGGAGACAGACTTAGAATTAATGTAAGAATCAAGTTGTCTGTTTAATTTATTTATTTAATCTTGGATGAAAGCCCGTCCAATTGTAAAGCTAGGTGTAACTTTGGAAGCAAAAATTTGTTTGCTAATATAAAATGGAGAGACGTTTTCTTCAAGACACGAACGAAGGAAAAGAAATAGATAATCTAATTTACCCCATTTTGCTCTTTAAAAACGAAAAACAATTCATTTCTTGGATCTGATCATTGTTGTACCGATTCCACAAAATTTAAATAACATTTTGGTGGTACAAAAACTGTATAACGCTTTGAAAATAATATAAGAATGAACAATAGAGGCTCCCTTTCACCAACAAACTCATCAGGAGTTAATCGTTGAATTGAAAGATACAAAAGTATTAATCAAATTAACACGTAAGAGTAAATACTCGGAGTAAAAAAACAAGTAAAAAAGGAGAAGAAAAGGCGAATGAGAACTCGTATGAAATATATATGCAATAATCTATAATATAAATTTCACCTGTCTATTTAAATGTATGTATGTATGTATGTATGTATGTATGTATGTATGTATGTATGCCTAAAACTTTCGACAGAGGCGACCGATTTTCATGAGATCGGTATCGTTTTGAAGTTAGACCCTTCGGGCGACAAATATCAAAACATTGGCTAAAAGCATTAATTCCTCCACCCTCAACTGGGCACTTTTCTACAAAGACGGGTCGCTTTTTCGTCGATATTTTCGAAAGTCATCCCCTCTTTTCGATTGACTAGCCTTAATTTACACCTTCGCCACTTTTGATTTGGCAATGGACGCAAAAGCAAAGACGTCAAGAAATAACATGTTAAGCAAAATTACATTAAAAAGTAAATCGTAGCATGTAAACAAAGTTTATACGAAACTATCGTAGATGGTGACAGAAATAGTGGCACATTTAAGTAGAAATTATAATTTGAAATGGTAGATAAGTATTTGGGAAATAAATCAATTAAACAAATAAATCGGGGAAAAAAATAATTATCAAAATTAAAAAAAAACATGAAAAAGACGAAACTAATATTAAAATAGATAATTTGTTGAAATATCATTTAAAAGTAGAAATACGAAAATTGGGCGATTGCTAAATATGAATGATATCGAAAAATAAAAAAAAAATAAAAAAAATAAAATCTAAGAGTGGTGTGGAGGTAGGTCCAACTGTTTGATCTTTTAAAATAGAGATTATGAATGTATTCATATATACACTGTGTAACTAGTGTATTTTGCCGTCTGAAGGGTAACTATTTTGGAATATTTTTAAATGATATATTTAAAATTGTCTAAATGGTTATGAAACCATTGTAACGCATGAGAAAATACACAATATGATGTTCTCATTTTATAGTTTGATGTCTTGATTTTTGCAAAACTTTTATATGCAAGCTAGATTATGAAAATGGATAATCATGAATAATTAAGCTAATTAATTTTGACTTTAATTTTATTAGTCATGAACATTACCGGAATTTTAATATATTAAAATTTTGGTTAAAAAAATATTGATTAGGTATATATATATATATATATATATATATATATATATATATATATATATATATATATATATATATATATATATATATATATATATATATATATATATAATTTTATTCAATTTAGGTAAACAAAATTATTATATGTCGCTACAATAAAATTACTGTTTCAATCTAAAAAGATTTTATTCATTAGGCGACAGAAGCCTATGTTCTTCATAAAGGCCAATATTTTAATGCAAATAAGAAATTGAGAAGACTCTCTTCTTTTCTATACTTTATAATTATAATTTCCATTTGTAGTTTAACCAACGTAGTAAATAAGACGTAGCACTAAAATAGATCAGAGACTTCTGTCGCCTGATGTAATCTTTTTTAGATTGAAACATTAATTAATTGTAGCGAAATATGGTAATTTTGTTTATCTAAATTGAATAAAATAATATTTTGCTCATTTTGTTAAGCACTATCAACAACCTCGTTAAGTTTACTGCTTTTGCATTTTACTTTTGGATATCTTTTCCTGGAATATATATATATATATATATATATATATATATATATATATATATATATATATATATATATATATATATTGAGGTAGTTACTAGTTTAGTCGCACTGATGAGCTGTGATACAACGGAACTGTATTGTATATGGATGACTATAAATGCCTCCTATCTTAAATTGAGCATATTTCGGGGTGAAACAACAAATTGCTGCTACTATAAAAAGCAATGCTCTTTGTGTAAAAAAAATAGAGCTTAGGCGTTTGGACAATATTTAAACATTGTAATTTCGCATGCACATCTCAGCATCACCCAAATAGCGTAACGGTGAGAAGCGCTGATTGTTACCTGGGCGGTTTAGTTTCAATTCGAGTTTAAGGTAGTTGCTGGTCTAGCCACATTGATGAGCTGTGATACAGCAAAACAGTACTGTATGTGGATAACTATATATATATATATATATATATATATATATATATATATTCAAAGGAGTGGACCTACTAACATTTGTTATTTTTTATATTTTAGTTATTATTTAATATTTTCATTTTTGTTTTCAGTTATTATTATAACTCTAGTCTATAGATGTTTAGATATTTATAACGCGTTTCGATCATTTTGCGACACTCTTCAGATATTATTTTGTGAAAAATATTATCCTATGAAAAATGTTAGTTTTGGAGAATTTGTGAGAATCGTTGTTTCTCTGCGCAAATATAAAGTGCTTCGAATGAGAACTGTCCTATCAAATTCAAGGTTAACTTTGTGTCGATAGTTAAGTCAAATTAAGATCAAATTAAGTCAGTTTGATGAAAGATGAAATCAGGGATAGGTCGAACAAAATCTATGAAAATTTATTTTAAATTTTTTATCATTGTTTCCCTTTTAAATGCGTGTGGGAGGAGCAGGTTTGTGTGAGGTGCTTTGTGTGTTTTAATGTGTATTCTGTGTTCTATTGGTTTGCGTGTGTCATATTGAGATCTACTTAACATAAGTGGACCTTGTCATGAAATCTCCCTCCTATGCGGGTGAACACATTATCGATGACATTTAAATATTCATTGAAATATCATAGACGCCTTTATAAAAAAAATAATAATATCATAAAATGCCAAGTGAAACTGATTCGAGTCAGTTGAAGCTATAATTTAGAATTGTTTGTCAACTTGTTTACTTGTCAACTCACTTCTCAATTGTTGCTACCGGACTTCTATTATTATACCTAACAAAATAATTCTGTCCTATATTTTATATCTGTGTATTGTTTTCCACTCGACAATGCAATGTATATATACTTTGATATTCTGAAATAATTGAATGCGATTTACTAGTCAATTTATTTACCAGTTTTCATGGACGGCATTTTTACCTGTTGCTGCTCACTCAGATGACTGCTGATTTGAGTATGGAGTGTTGTTGTATATTGAAACAGATGAAAACAATGCTCTGAATTGCCGACACTTTGCTGTTGTTGATCAAACACACACCCTATATTATAAACACCTCCGCTATCTCATGCAACTTCAGTTTATGATTAGCCAAAATGAGTTTATAATGTTTATTTGTAATGTTTATTTGTAATGTTTATTTGTAATGTTTATGTGTAATATTATGTGTAATGTTTATTTTTAATTGTTTATGTGTAATGTTTGTTTGTAATCATTGTGTAATATTTAAGTGTAATGTCCATGTGTAATGCTTATGTGTAATTTTTATTTGTATTGTTTATGTGTAATGTTTAATTGTAATGTTTGTGTGTAATATTTATTTTTAATTGTTTATGTGTAATGTTTATTTGTAATGTTTGTGTGATGTTTATTTGTAATGTTTGTGTTATGTTTATTTGTAATGTTTATGTATAATGTTTACTTGAAATGTTTATTTGTAATGTTTATTTTTAATTTGCAATGTTTATGTGTAATGTCTATTTGTAATGTTTATGTGTAATATTTATGTGACTAAATAAATTGATCTTTGTTTAGTCAATACTTTTTTTGTTTTTAAGTTTCATAAATAAATTACATGTGCGTATAGTTATGTATATTTTAGTAAAAGTCAGCGAGTTTAATAGTAAAGTTTTTATTTTATTTCAAAATTTATGGAGAAAGAAAATACAGGAAGCGCGTGTTTGGGGGATCATTTAATATCACCCGTTCCTCCCTCTCTCTCTCTCTCTCTCTCTCTCTCTCTCTCTCTCTCTCTCTCTCTCTCTCTCTCTTTATATACATATATACATATATAAGCAGAAGTACCCGTCGTTGACTGGGTTCAAAAACAGTCTACAGAAAATGTACTGTGATTGATGAAAGTATGATAGGTTATGAAATGGAGGGGGTTGTAAAGAAATAGGTTTTGGTACTCAAAAATTTTACTCTAAGCAAAATATGATGAAAGTAAAGATAATTTTCGTGAAAATATATATTTTTATATCAACTTTGTTTCCATTCGTAGGCAAGAGTGACCAACAAAATGATGTTTCCTTCCAAAGAGAAAATGTTATATAGATAATAATATAAATATACAAGAAATAAATGTTACCATAGTCAATAAAAGTTACTTTTATGGTAGAAAAGTTCATTGGTTTGTATTTTTAAGTAGTTTGTAAAAAAAAATCTTTATTTTTAATTCACGAACCGGTTTAAAAAAATCAAAATGGCAGCGACTTTGAAATGAAGAGCCCCGTTTTCAATTTGAAGGAAAGGCACCTGCGCATTCTGTGTTAACAATTTAAGAGAGTTCCGTCAACGTAAGGAATATTTATAAACATATTTTAATGTTTTCCGCTATTTTGTGTTTGGGGGATATTCGATTATGGCATGTGTAGTTTATATGAAAATTCATTTAAGTAATTACCGCCTCAAATTTCGTTTTAATTTCGGTTCGCTGAAATTATTTCAAGTAAAGAGCATTAAAAACTATTTCAAAACAAAACAAAAAACATGAACTGAACTTTTATTGACTATGGTAACATTTATTTCTTGTATATTTATTTTTTTCGGGTAGTCGTTTGTTGGCTTTTCTGCTAAACACGCTTACTAAATAATATCGACGAAATATCGAAAAACAAAGAAAAAAAACAGTTTTGAAAAATAATGAAGCTTTACTTACATTAGTAAAATAATCCGAAACAGCAAAATGGGATATTAAAAAAGTAAACACGTAATTACTTTATTTAAAGCAAAGAATCAATATAAATATGAATAAGAAGAAAATGGCGCCCTTTTCAAGCAGAACAGCTTTGTTTCAGTTTTACAGTATTGAACGGTGTAGTATTGCGCCGTCAGATTCAGGGTTGTACTACTGTAATGTAAAGAGCACGCAGAAAGGGTTGAAATCAACTGAATTCCTTCTAGTACACTGACAAAAAAGCTTAAATAGATATATAAATAAAAATAAAAAGGTTATGTAAATGTTTTTAAAAAGACACGTAATCACGTGAACAGGATTTTTCCTCCTTTTGACACGATAACAGGTAACGTTCTTATTTTTTATTATTTATCTATTAATATATTTTTGAAAGAGTTCCACGTGCAAGTGGAGAAGGAAAAAAACAGAGTTATGCAAAATTTGTGTCGAGAATTGTCTAAAGTTCCGACTTTTTTTTGGGGGGGAGGAACGTGAATTTATGAGGTGAATTTATTTGACACAATAGGATTCAACTCAAAAAAATAAATAAAAGCTAACGTGAATTAAGATTAAAGTTAAGGTGTTATTGTGGACCCTCACCCCTTTTAAAAAACCTTGTTAAACTTTGTGACATATTTACATTCTATGGAGGTCAGGCACGAACGAACACCCAATAATTTTATTATACCATATTTCTTCAAACTGAAACATAATTATCAAAGTATACTTACGCAGATAGATATGAAAAGTCTTTGTTAAAGTTTGTGCCATATTTCCATTGAGTACAGGCGCGAAGGCAAACCCCACAATTTTATTATACCATCCCTATTTAAGTTGAAACCTAATTATCAAAGTATTCTTATGTACATCTATATCAAAAACACTTGTAAACATTTTTTTTTCATGTTTTATTTCCATACTTTGGGGGCCAGGCGCGAACGCAGACCCCGCAATTTTAATGAACCACCGTTCTGCCAGATCAAACATACCCATTCCTGATCCTCGATACATCTTCTATAATTATAGGTAATCAGTTTTTTTAAAGTAGTCAACCATATAGGAGCCTATTCGTAACCACACACACACACACACACACACACACACACACACACACACACACACACACGCACACAAGCACGAAATTTGATATACAGGGCATTGAGATTTGGGAAAATCTATGTGATCGGTTTTCAGACAGAAATTTGGCTGTTAAGGGGTCAAAGATCAACGATTTGGGGTCTAAACACTTGAAAATATAGGTTCCGTGGACATGGATCTAAATTAATAACTCGATTTGAGCCCAAAACAATATATTTTAAGGGGTCATAATAGGGGTAAAAATTTTTTAAAAATTGACCTTTTTTTGTTTTTGTTTTTTGTTTTTTTGCTTAGCATACACCTCCAAACACCTGGGCAAAGCCGGGCACCCATGCTAGTATATCTATAAAAGTGAACGTGTCTGAGTGTCTGTGTGTTTTCTGTATGTCTGTGTACATTTCCCTACGCAATAACTCTGACAATTTTAAGTCTACAGACTCGAAATTTGATATACAGAGTAGTGAGATTTGGGAAAATTGGCTGTTAAGGGGTCAAAGTTTAACGATTGGACCTTTGAGAACTCTACCAAACTCCTCAGACAATTTTGGGTCTAAACACTAAATAAATAAATAAATAAATGTTAAGGGGTCATAAGAGAGGTCAAAGTTACAAAAAAATTGACCTCTGCGGCCTCTACCAAATTACTCAGACAATTTCTAGTCTAAACATTTGAAATTTGATATAAAGGGTATTCAGAGATAGGACAAGCTTTTTAATCGGTTTGGATCGAAAATTTTTAATTACCAATATATAAATGTATGTATGTTTGCATGTCTGCCTAAAACTTTCGACAGAGGCGACGGATTTTACCAAGATCAGTATTGTTTTGAAGTTCGACCTTTCAGACGACAAATATCGAAAAATTGGCTAAAAACATTGATATCTTCACCTTCAACTGGGCACTTTTCTACAGGGGGGGGTCGCTTTTTTCGTCGATATTTTTGAAAGTCATCCTCCCCTTTCGATTGTCTAGCCTTAATTTAAACATAAATCACTTCCGGTTTGGCGGTGGTCGTAACAGCACAGACGTCAGGGTTTTTTCCTGTTCTTTTCCTCATTTGTGGTACGGGTTCGAGCCTGTCTTCCTACTACCACTTTTTTTTTTTTTTTTTGCTCAACATATACATCCAAACACCCGGGCAACACCGGGGTGAAATGCTAGTATATATATATATATATATATATATATATATATATATATATATATATATATATATATATATATATATAGTTTTGTCACGGAAGTAGAGTGAAAAGCACATCTTATTTTTCTTTTATTAATATTATTTTTTTCCTTGTACACATTTTTTGAATTATTCCATGGATTTCTGCCTTTGGGTTATTATGGACCATCTTCTTCCAATTATGGGATTTCTTTTGATTTTACTTGTACAAATGGAAATTCTTTTAACTTTCTTGAAGTTTTACATTTGGATTTTACCGTCACTGGATTTTTTTATCTTCCACCAGACTATCCATTCATGTGTAATCACCTTTTTCTTTACCATATTCCCTCTGCTTAACTTATTTTGTTTTCAAGTAAGATCTTTGACTTACTTGTTGTTTCATCAAATACTTCTGCATGCAAAATCCGATCCCGCATTTTGCTAATTCCTACCCTCTGATGAGAAGGAGAGTATTTCTTCGAAACTCCGCGGATTAAGGACTATCCATTTATCTAGTGTTTCCTTTTCAGATTAAATATGTTTTTAACTCATTTCAAAGTGTTTTTTAACATATTTTATTAACTGTTTGCTCATATTATAAGCTCTATTTCCTATTTGGTTTTATCGAGCTTTTACATCTGGCTGAGATAATTTTATAAATATTAATTCTTTAATATTTATAATTTACTTTAATTTTACCATCTTGGAACATTTTGGTAAATTCAATTGTAATTTTCATTTTATATATATATATATATATATATATATATATATATATATATATATATATATATATATATATATATATATTATAATTTGATTGCAGTTTTCCCTCTGGACCAAAATACCGTAGGTTTGCAACAATAGATGTTACATACAAATTCATTATATCTACAGTATTAGCCAATATCTTAGAACGACATTTTAGACAATTTAATTCGTTATATTAAACCCTAGATTTAATCCTAGGAGTGACATCATCACAATCGAAAAGATCTACAATGGAAGTAGCTGCTATTTTTCCCTCTAAGAAAAAGTACTACTTTCACTCCCAGTGATGACCGGGTAAAAGTATAGACAGTACAACTATATTGCCTTATTAACTGCAGCATACACTGATATACTTACAAGTACCTTTACACTTCCCTATTCGAAAATAATGATTTCTCCTCACTTACATTCCGAGTATTCTCATTGGCTGAAAACGTAAATATTTGTTATTCCGGATTACACATACTGATATTACAAATGAACATTTCAAATCTGCACCAACATTCGCATCTATGCGAATTACTATCTTTCTGAATGTTAAAGCAAATAAACAATATTCTAGAACTCTCATAATCACAACTATACGAAGTTACACCTCCACATTTAATTACACACACATTATCTTCGCACGTTTTTTATTCACAAAAAAAACAATGATATTTTAGTTGCAGAATTTCCCCTCTGGACCAAATTATCGTATATTTGCAACAACAGATGCCACATACAAATTTGTTATGTCCAAACTATTGCCCACCATCTTATGTAACTTTTGAACACCGTTATATACACATTCAGTAGTGATATTAAAATACTCCATTCCATCTGTGGAGAACCACAACACAATCACAACATTATAAGAGGAAGGAGTCCTACTTTTCTCTGTATATATTTAGTCCTACCATTGCTACCAGTTGTCACCGGGTACTATTCTGCATTTTTCTACTACAGTTATATTACACCTTCCGTAACTGGATAATTACATATATAATATATTCCTTCCGATTTCTGAATCAAAATTAATAAATTCTCCCAAGCAATGTTCCGGCATTTACGATTGGCTGATTCTGGACATTATCATATTCCAGAATGAAACGAATTTCTACATAAACGAACACTTCTAAAAGTTGCTAAACATGGCGTCTCCCTGCACAGAAGACATTAATGCTAAAAAGAACAACATTTAAAGAATATTAACCACTAAACCGACATTTACACATTGCTAACCTCATATAACGCAACAGTCATTCACAGATATAAACTTGCATAACTACGGTTGAATTTTCCTATATCGATTATCTACGTTTCTGTTGCTATCCACCGTACACATTAGCGATCGCTAAAAACAATATAAAAACTATTAACCGCTTATAACCACACATTTAACAACTGACAGCCTTATTACATGAAACTAACGCGCACAAGTAAAATAATTTATATATACTCACAGTCTTCACCGTCTATGTTTGCACATCAGGAAATCTCAAAACAAATTTATACACATACATGGTTTACAAAAGTAAACATGGTCGGGTGAATATCGATATCGGATTATCCTGGCCAAATCATCGATAAAAAAAAATCGTCCGCATCCATCAAACTTAAACAACGAATCGGAAACTAGAAAAAAAATGAAACGAACTTTACTTTTATTATGAAATTTTGCTGTGAATTTTCAACCTATGACTTTTTATTCAACAGTTTAAAGGCGTTGGGGAAAACACGACGTAACTATTAACAAACGATTAAAATTGCTTTGTTTACAAAAAAATAAACGAAATAGGTATGGTATATAAACTGTCGAATAAAAATTCACGGGTTTAAAATTTTTAGGAGAGGTAATTGTTTATTATGTATTAAAAGAACACGGCACAAAAGAAATAACAAACTTATTTTTGACAATAACAACGAAGAATATTTTATTCGTAGCAGGAACTGGCAGCTCGGATTGTGAAAAAGGAAGAAGGAACAGAAAGTCCTTTTTAAGGTCGTCGGTCAGTCAGTACTGTGTGTCGTTCCCAGCTAATAGCAGTTGTCTCCAGTGGAGGCCGTCAATGCTAAAGCAAGATGTCCGGTGGACAGGGGATGAGAGAAGAGGTGTTGCTTGGCTGAAGGTCCAGTACTGACTGACTAACGTTCCCTGAAGACTTTTTAGGGAGCAGATGAATTAATGCGCCCTGTTAGGTGATAGGTCAGCCTGTAGCCAAAGAACTCAGAGAAGGGGGTTGATTCACCATAGAAAATAGTTCTCTGCAACTGCTACAAATTCTTAGAAAATTCTCATTTAATTAAAACATTGAAGTTTTGGAATATTTTTATTTCGGTATTATTATACAAACACCGTGACAGCGTTAGGGTTAGGGTTAGGATTAGGGTTAGGGTTAGGGTTAGGGTTAGGGTTTAGGGTTAGGGTTGGGGTTGGGGTTAGGGTTAGGTTTAGGGTTAGGGTTAGGGTTAGGGTTAGGGGTTAGGGTTAGGGTTAGGGGTAGGGGTAATTCGCTGTCACGGTGTTTGTATAGTTTTACCTTTATTTCTTGGCCTTCGGGCCAAGATCACACAATTCTTGTTTATTACTTATTTGTCGTGTTATTTCGTCGTATTATTTCTTTCTTTCATTTTCAGTGAATTTTATTCAAACACGCATGGAAAAATACAAGAATTAATAATATTATTTCATTTTAGTAAGAAAGATAACGAATTAGTAATTCGTTAACAGAGGAAATGCATCTTTTCTGGTAATAATAAAAATAAAGTTCGTTTCACTACGCTTTCGAGTTTCCGATTTGATGTTTAAGTTTGATGAACGCGGACGATTTTTTAATCGATGATTTGGCCAGGGTATTCCAATATGGGCATTTACCCATGTTCAACCTATCGACACGGCAATATCGCCCGCCACCCACGCCCTCAAATGAATGGAAAATAATGCCATCAAGAAAAACATGAGTACTTTTATTCGTTTGTCACCATGCTGAAATGATAACATTCTTATTTTAACAGCCTTTCTTAACATGGGAAGGGAGAGTGTTTGGTAACTATTCTGTGCTTCCACCTAACAATTTCATTTAATAAAAATATCGTGAAATTTGAATTTAATCTAAATGGAATATTGAAAAACAGCGAGGTGGCAAAAATGCACAAGCACCATGACTTAGAAATGTAAACATGTTCGAACTACCGACACAGTAATAGCGCCACCACCCCTTCAAAGCGGGGGAGGGTATTTGGTAACTGTTCTGTGCTTCCACCTAACAATTTCATACTAAAAAAAAAAAAGATATCGTAAAGCTTGAATAAAATATTTAAAAATAGCGAAGTGCCAACAGAGTACAAACACCATGCTTTAGAAATTTAAACATGTTCGGACTACAGACACGGTATAATTTGCCCCCAGCTCCTCAAATAAAAACCTGCCATGAAACAAATACACGGGCACTTGCGCTCTTCTACCCCCGTGCTTCTGAAATAACAACCTTATTATTTTGAAAGCTATTCTTAACATGGGGAAGGGAGGGTGTTTTGTAAGTATTCTGTGCTTCCACCTAACAATTTAATAATTACAATAGAAAAATGCGAGCATGAAAAGTAATATGGTTAAGCTTAAACATGTAAAAGTACAGGACTAGTTGTTAAAACTGGAAAAGAAAAGGACAAGATATTTTAGAAAAAAATATAATAAATTTATAACTTTAAATATTGCAGCATTAAGAATTGATTATGTAATGTTATACATTGAATTAAAAAAAATTCTTAATTCTGTAATATTTTAAGTTATAAATCTATTATATTTTTTACTAGAATATCTTGTCCTTTTCTAGTTTTAACAATTAGTCATTTACTTTTCCAAAAAATCATGGATTACAATAGAAAAATGCGAGCATCCATGATTTTTCCAGGCTTCCAGTAAATTCACTTGTTCTTTGTTTGATTTCAGTCTTATTTTTTGCCCCAATAAACATAACCTACACATATGTAATAACAATGTATAACACTCGTCTGCTTTCAATAAAATTCCCCCTCAATTATCTCCCTTTCATGCTTTCATTCTCTCTATTTCACTTGTTACTTCTCTTTTCGCGAGAGCGGTGAATTGGTAGCTACAGTAGTCCTGAAGCGACGTGGTTGCTATGGAAACCAGTCATAAAAAAAACGTCGCTCACCGCTTTCCGTTTTTTTATGATTTTGAACACCAGTAAATTCATCATAACTTTTGTTTTACTGAACGAAAATTGAAAATTATTTTTTCACAATATAGCTGAGAAGGTGATCTATAAACTGTAATAATTGTTTGAAATTTGGCCAAAAAAAAAAAACAATGAGTGACCGGTTAAGCTTTATAGCCGTGCTAAATGACTAAAACTGCCACTTAACCATATATTCAAACATTACCGTGTTTGAATGATAAAAAAAAATATTTTGACACCGTGCTAAAATAATAACCTTATTATTTTGAAAGACATTCTTAACATGCGGAGGGGAGGGTGTTTAGTAACTATTCTGTGCTTCCACCTAACAATTTAATATAAAAAAAGAGATCATGAGGCTTGTATTTAACCTGATTAAACTATTGAAAAATAGCGAGGTGGCAAATGTGTACAATCAACCTTTGCTTTTGCTTTTTACTTTTGCCATTTACTAGTAAGGTTGACGGTTACATTTCTTTACAAGCGCACACATTAACATTTTTTGAAGAGGGGTAATTTAAACATTACGTCCACCTCCACATTTTTCGTTACAATTACGACGTTTGCCTTTTGTTATTTACTAGTACGGTTGACGACTACATTTCTTTTACACGTGCACACGTTAACATTTGGGGTGGGGATGAATTTTATATTATGTCCACCTCCACATTTTTCGTTACAATGACCACTTCCAAAGGTTTTCGTATATCCTGATTACGAAAATCTCATTCAAATTTTGCGCCGACAAGTGCTTCTAAACTAAATATAACTCACATTTGGACTCATTATGCTTAGCAGCTAGGTTCCAAAATAATATAGATTTCCAGAAATTTAATTATCAATCAAATCATTTTACAATTTTTTAAAATCACCTTTACAGATTACATTACAGACATGTTAGAGACATGTTACAACAAAATGAAGTTCTAAATATTAAATCCTGACAAAGAGTAAAAAAAGATACTTGTGGATTATAATTATCATAATTAATTATTTACACGCTAGTCATTTATTCAAAGCTGACCAAAAATGCGGTTAGCACTTCTGATCATTGAAACACATTTGAGCATGAAAATTTCTTGTAAGAAAACGAGAATGAAACTAAAGTATATATTTTTCTAAATAAACGTGTTTTTAGTCTTTAATATTACATTTGTATACGTTTAATACATACGTATATTTTCTGTTCATCTCAGCATTGCTTCGATTCTTTTGCCATTGAATTTGACCAATGCAAGCTAAAAAAAATGTGCACATGGTGATTGCACATCCTTTGGGTCACAATACACTTCTTACTGTGTTGACACTTTATCAGAAAGAATCTCATATATATATATATATATATATATATATATATATATATATATATATATATATATATATATATATATATATATATATATATATATATATATAGAGAGAGAGAGAGAAAGAGAGAGAGAGAGTAATTTATAAAATATATATGGCGATTAAGCTACACTGACTATTCCGCATTTCATCCACTCTAGGACTCCTCTACATAAGCCTGAGGAGTCCTAGAGTGGATGAAACGCGGAATATTCAGTGTAGCTAAATCGCCATATATATTTAATAAATTACTAACTAGCTCTACCTACGTATGGAGCACTTTTGAAGTAAATACTTAAAGTTTACTCATAAATCTATACTTTCGTATATTAATTTTATGTGAGTAAATTAAGTAGTTATATATATATATATATATATATATATATATATATATATATATATATATATATACACATACACACATCTATTCTGCACTGTAATTCAATGTCTGTTAGATTTGTACTCGTGCACGTGATACAAAAATCCACTTCTCTCTTATCGACACTTTCACAAACCATACCATTTGCAGGTGGGCATGCTGCCGACAATTTTCACGGCTAAATTTGTGAAATTTATTTATCTACCACTCCTTACTAAAAAGGGGGTGCTCTGCTCTGGTATACGTTCTTTGCATGGGGTTGGTGGGGATGTCTATTCAAAGGGGGGGTGTCTATTCCGAAAGCCGTTCTTAGCATGGTGAGTTTCCTTCAATCTAAACAGTTCATATACAGTGAGAATCCCCAAATTCTAAAAAATCTCTTTATACTTTCTATTCTTATTCCTAATTTTATTATTGCATACGGATTTACACATTTCCTTATTTGCTTTTTTCAGATTCAAACAGTATCTGCAGATTATCAACAATCTTAGTTTACTTTTTTGCGAGGGGAAAGAGAAAGGCTTCCACCGGGCAACGCCGGTTAATGGGTCCTGCTAGTATATGGATATATATATTCAGCATTATAGTGTTACAGTAAATAGGAAAAGCAAAAGAAGAAACACATTTCTGTAAAAATAGAACAAGAACATTTCTTTTCTGATTTTCAAACAAATTACAACGTTTGTTTCTGGTGTTGAATAATTAACTATGCCTTTTATCCAGTGGGAAAATATTCAAATTAGCTTACCAACAATAACTAAGCAAAAATAGTACACTTTACATTTTCTGTTTTTTGTTTTTTTGTTTTTTGCTTTTTTGTTGTTCTTTTTGTTATATTTTTTAGGGACCGTGAAAGAATTAATCAACCGGAGTATTTTTTATTACCTCCAAAAACATTATTTGAATTAATTTTTTTTTTTTTAATCAAAAACAATTTCTTCTTTTTTTTTTTTGACACCTTTCTCTTTTATGCGTCAAGCCATATCACAACTCAATGTAGCACAAGATAATGCGCGTACATACAAAATAAAAAAAAAGATCTGTCATGCAACTGCTAAAAATACAAATCTGAAATATTTTGTAAATTAATTTATTTATTGCGGACTATTATCCTCATCTTTCTTAGTTGCTGTTTTCACAACATTTCGGACAACTATTCCTCTGGCCTTCGTCAAGTGGTAACCGCGATGGGATAGGAACTCTGAATCTCTTAACTGCATTCTCAGCAATTACTGCCATCCATAGTTGTTGTTGTCTCACCACGTTTTGGCCAGCTTATTTGCAGTGGATAGAGACGTTGAATCTCTACGGTTTCAGGTGAAAACTGCCTGAAGATAGTGGTTTCAATCCTACCCAAAGCCGGCTAGAGGCTTACTTGGTCAAAACGTGGTGAGACAACAACTATGGATGGCAGTAATTGCTGAGAATGCAGTTAGGATATTCGGAGTTCCTATCCCGTTGCGATTACCACTTGACGAAGGCCAGAGGAATAGTTGTCCGAAACGTCATGAAAACAACAACTAAGAAAGATGTGGATGATAGTATGCAATAAATAAATTAATAAATAATACTCATCTCAATAATGAATCCCAATTAAATAATATGAAATATTTGGATTTTCAAATGGGAGGCTGTTCTTATATTATGCCCCCCCCACCAATCTTTTAAAATACTCCAAAGAAACTGAAATTTGGAATATGTTTTTTTTTAATCATGATCTAATACCTATTGTTGAAATTTCACAAAAGTTGCAGATATATGAATTTTTACAAAAGGCTCCCAACCTTTCTGTATCCCGTTGCATGAATCTAAATTAAACTAAATATAACTCACATTTGGACTCATTACGCTTAGCAGCTAGGTTCCAAAATAATATAGATTTCCAGAAATTTAATTATCAATCAAATCATTTTACAATTTTTTAAAATCACCTTTACAGATTACATTACAGACATGTTAGAGACATGTTACAACAAAATGATGTTCTAAATATTAAATCCTGACAAAGAGTAAAAAATGATACTTGTGGATTATAATTATCACAATTAATTATTTACACGCTAGTCATTTATTCAAAGCTGACCAAAAATGCGGTTAGCACTTCTGATCATTGAAACACATTTGAGCATGAAAATTTCTTGTAAGAAAACGAGAATGAAACTAAAGTATATATTTTTCTAAATAAACGTGTTTTTAGTCTTTAATATTACATTTGTATACGTTTAATACATACGTATATTTTCTGTTCATCTCAGCATTGCTTCGATTCTTTTGCCATTGAATTTGACCAATGCAAGCTAAAAAAATGTGCACATGGTGATTGCACATCCTTTGTGTTACAATACACTTCTTACTGTGTTGACACTTTATCAGAAAGAATCATATATATATATGTATATATATATATATATGGTGAGGAAAAAAAATAAAAATGTATAAAATTCTGACGATGGCGTCTATCTCCGAAATATTAATTTTAGACAAGTAAATATGTGTTTATTTTACATAATATTGCTATTTAATGTGGCTTATAAAAGTATTTCATACATATTTTATTTTAAAACTTAAACAATGCTTATATCAAGGAAAACACAACTCACACACACACACACATACACACATTAATACACACACATACATATATATATTGTTCAAGGTTAAAAATATCCAAAAGTAAAAATCATTGATGAGGTTGTTGATAGTGCGCAATAAAAAGAGCATGCACGTTAATGATTTTTAACAACCTTGCCTTAACTGAGACCAAAAGCTATTTCTGTCGTCTGATGAAGTCTTTTCAGACTAAAACAGTAGATTTATTGTTGCCATTAATGGTATTTTTGTTTACCTAAATTTAATATATATCTACATGATGTGGGTGCCATCAGCTAGAATCGAAACCAGTAGATATAGTTTTCCAGTCCTATTTATTACCATCTGAGCTAAGTTCATAAAAGCATAGAAAAACTTTAAAAATAACATTGTAGAACATATAAATGTATATTTATGTATCCTTAGAAGATACACATTAAATAAACTTATGCTTGTCAAGTTTCCATTTTTTTTTAATTTTGACCCCTAAACTGTCATTTTTACGGGCTAGAAACCAAATCGAATTTGTTCCACAGGTACGAATTCCCTATATATTAAGTTTCCAGTCTGTAGACCAAAAACTAACAAAGTACTTTGGTAGAAACTGTTCTGCACATAAAAAATCTAATTCACTTATATATATATATATATACTAGTAGATGTACCTTACGTTGCCTGGTATTAAACGTAACGTTAAATTCCTTTAAAAAAGATGAAATAATAAAAAAGAAACGGAAAGAAACTAAGACATGTGCATGCAAGTATTATGTTTTTTCTAAATAGTTTACTTTTTGTAAGTAAAAAAAAAAAAACATACTCGAGCTGAAATCGAAACCAAAACCTAAAGATAGTGAGTCAAGTACGATAACCATTAGGCCAGCTTGGCACGATTTTAAGAAGTGTTTTCAAACTTACTTATTCTTAACATAAGGAAGCTGTCACATAAACGATTTGTGCACTCGTGAAACAGTTAACAAACAGATAAAAATCTGATAACCTTCAAGTGCCAATTTTTAAATTTTGACTCCTTAGCAGCCCCTTTTTTTCGGATGAAAACCGATTAAAAAGTTTTTCACATGTCTGAATACTCTATATACCAAATTTCAAGCCTGTAGATCAAATATTCGTTGTATATATAGGTTGAGAGTTGTTCTCACATACACACACATTTTACACTTTTATAAATATGTAGACTAATAGGTCCCTCGGCGTTGCCCGATCATAAAATACGCTTAAATATATTCTTATTTATGCAGATTTCGTATATATTATTATTACAGAGTCAAGTTTCTATTGATTATATTTTACCCAATATAGAGCGTCCTCTTCAGAAAGTATTTAAAATGTTTAGAATATATTCAAGATGTGTTAAAAATGTAAAAGAACATTTTCGTAGTTCATTTGAAATGTTTCCAGGTGGAAACATGTGTAAATGATTCTACTTCTCATTCGTATGTTAAATTTTTATTACTGGTTCATTGGGCTTGACTGTGATCACTGCTGTCTCATGTTTCTCTCTCTCTCTCTCTCTCTCTCTCTCTCTCTCTCTCTCTCTCTCTCTCTCTCTCTCTCTCTCTCTGCTTGTGTTTCTATTTATCTTTCTTTGTTTTTTTTCTGATTTTTTTCCTTTTTTACTTTTACTTGAGTGGGGGTGAGGGGCCCATTGATACTTGGTCAACTGGGTAGGATGTATGTGTGTGTGCTTGTGTGTGTGTGTGTGTGTGTGTGTGTGTGTGTGTGTGTGTGTGCGCGCGCGCGTGTGTGTGTGTGTGTGTCTTCTTTTATCGGTTTGAAGAATGTATGTTCTGTTTTATAGTATTATAAAGTTATTTGCTTCCCTAGGAAGGTAACTGTGATCCAAGGTCGTTACTAATGTGTGTGTGGTAGAAGGGGGGGACTATCTCCTCTGAAATAAGGATAGGGGTGTTTTCATTCAAGTAGACGATGGGACAATACTAGCCACATTCGATGTTAGCAGCCTATATAGCAATATCTCACACAACCTAGGAAAAGAAGCTATCTCATATTGGATTGACAAACATACACAGATTTACACCCCAGATTCAATAAACAATTCGTGATTGACAGCATTGACATAATCCTCAATAACAACTCCTTCCAATTCAATAATGACAACTATGTCCAAATACTAGGCACATCAATGGGTACTAAAATGGCACCAACATATGCGACCCTTACACTCGCCTTCCTAGAAGAGACCCTTTATGAAAGGATAGAGCAGAAATACGGGCACAATATAAAAACACTCTCCATAAAATCTTGGAAAAGATACCTAGACGACTGCTTTATCCTCTGGAGGACCACATGGGGGGGGGATATCAGAGAACTCCACACTTTGCTACAAAATCTACACCCAAAAATAAACTTCACACTAGAACAAAGCCCCACAGAACTACCTTTCCTAGACATCCTAGTAACAATCAAAAACAACAACATAATTACAGACATCTACCACAAACCCACAGACACTCAACAATACCTCCACTTCAAAAGCCACCATCCTAAAAACTGTCTAAAATCAATACCCTACTCCCTAGCACGTAGAGTCTGCACCATAGTAACAGACAGACACCTCCGTTCGACTAGACTGAATGAACTGCAAATAACCCTGCGGAAAAGAGGATATCCACTACCACTAATACAGAAAGATATTGAACTGGCTGAAAACATTCCAATAGACCAAAATCCCAAAAGAACACAACAAAGAACAAATTTTAGCATAAGTCTCCACACACAACACAAACAACCCAGAATTATTTACACAGATAACAAAAACATTATCCTCCTCAATCAGAATGACAAACTAAACAACATGCTTAAAACAACAAAAATAATAAAAAACAAACGTCAACCCAAAAACCTAAAACACATCCTAACTTCCTCAAAACTTGTTCCACACACTACAAAAGGGGTTACAAAATGCAACAAACCGGGATGGGGAGTATATGACATAATAATAGGAAACACATACACATTCAAATACAAATATTCAAAATAAAAAAGGATCTAAATTGCATCTCCAGAAATGTAGTACATGCACTAAGATGCACAGCATGCAACAAATCCTACATAGGCACCACCAAAAATTTCAGCAATAGAGTGGCCTTACACAAGAGCAATATAAAAATTGCAGATAACAGACACCTCTATGTTTCAAAACACGTACACATAAGCAGTGGAAATAGCTTCAAAATAATGCCAATCTTCCAAACAGACAATTATTTTTATTTACTTACACAGGAAAAAAAATTCATAACAAGATTCACTCCTGAACTAAACAGAGCCTAATATCAACACACAAAAACATGAAATGCAAAGCACACTCACATGCACGTATATATACATATATACACGCACACATAAATCAGAACCGACACATTAAAACACACACACACACACACACACACACACACATATATACAGCCACACACAGACATAACACCCCTTTCTCTAATACAACACATTCAACAATACCAACCCCACTTAACCTCGAACCCAACAATACTAGGAAACACCTAGAACCATAGTGTAATATCTGTTCCAACACCTCGCACCCCCCTCAGTCAGTGGAGGAGAAATCCTTCATGACTGAGATAACTATCATTCCTTCTATCATCCCTCCTCCCATACCTATACCCCTCCAAGTGGCCCCTCTCCTCTGGGGACGAGATCTTCCTCACACTAAGAACCGGTTCTGGGTCTGGCCATACCCACATGGGGAGAGACAAATAAATAGAAACATTAAAAAATCTCTTACGTATATTTATAAATACACCTCTTTATCTAAACAAACATAATATTAAGAATACCCGAACAGCCTAAGACTGAAACGAAAAATCACAATACTAAAATCTAAGAATCCAAAAAATAAATATCAAAATTGAATGAAAACACCCCTACCCTTATTTCAGAGGAGATGCCCCCCTCCTACCACACACACATTAGTAACGACCTTGGATCACAGTTACCTTCCTAGGGAAGCAAATAACTTTATAATACTATAAAACAGAACATACATTCTTCAAACCAATAAAAGAACACACACACACACACACACACACATACATCCAACCCTATGCACCCAGTTGACCAAGTACCAATGGGCCCCTCACCCCCCACTCAAGTAAAAGTAAAAAAGGAAAAATGAGAAAAAATAAAGAAAGATAAATAGAAACACAAGCAGAGAGAGAGAGAGGGAGAGAGAGAGAGAGAGAGAGAAAAAGAGAAAAAGAGAGAGAGAGAGAGAGAGAGAGAGAGAGAGAGAAACATAAGACAGTAGTGACCACAGTCCAGCCCAATGAACCAGTAATAAAAATTGAACATACGAATGAAAAGTAGAATCATTTACACATGTTTCCACCTCTCAGAAACATTTCAAATGAACTACGAAAATGTTCTTTTACATTTTAAACACATCTTGAATATATTCTAAACATTTTAAATACTTTCTGAAGAGGACGCTTCACAGAACGTCTGAAACGCGTTAAAAACGTTTTCAATGATTTAAAAACTTTATTACAATAATCTAAACATAATTTTCAATGAAAAAACAAAACACGGAATAATAAAATAATGTTAAAAAATACACATTGTTGGTGACCACCCCCTTATTTAAATATACATCCTTCCCTCGTTGGAATTTCTTAACCCATTTTATATATATATATATATATATATATATATATATATATATACTACCGTTTACTACCTTTTTACTACCTCTCTCTATATATATACTATCTTTTTCGCAATTTTATAAATTCCAAATCTCAGCGACTATTGATCAGAATTTAACAAATGAAGGCTCGTTGGAAAGCTAATGACCTAAATTGTGTAATTAGCTTATGGCATTTACCATTTTACCATTCAATGTCGCACATTAAGAGATCATCCATCATCCAGAGTCTACTTTTTGAACTTTTTTACAGCCATAAAATGATTCGGTAAAGATGCAATATCTTTCTACCCTCAAAAAATCCTTTAAATTGAAAGTTAAGGTTTTCGAGGGTTCTGAAAACGAAAATAGCACTAAAAATTCCAGGAAACGAGTAGTTTCCAAGATATGAAGAAATAATTTCAAAAAGTGGGGGATCACTTTTCTATATAAATTTAGCATATAATGAACTCTCACTTTATAGTCGCCTTTTTTTTGGGGGGGGCAGGGCTGTTTATTTTTAATGGGTGGTGTTTATTGTGGCGTAATAGACCAACACAAAACTTACCTTAAAAAACTCGGGTGTGCTGAAAACCAATATCGCATTAAAATTTACAACAAATAAGTATTTTTCCAGCCTTTAAGCAAAAAAATGCATGCTTGCAAGTACAAAAATGGCCACCACTTATAAAGAATGACATTGCTTAATACCCAGAAAAATACTTATTTGCAAAAAATTAAAATGCGATATTTGTTTTCAACACACCCAAAAACCTATAGAAAATATGTTTTTTAAAGTAGGTTTTAAAATAAGCCCCATCCCTAAAACAATTAACAGATGCATCTTCCCACAAAGGTGGCTATAAAGTGGGTGTTCATTTTACGTTAGCTGAATATAGAAAAGTGATTACCCACATTTTGAAACTATAATTTCTTCATGCCTTGGAAACTACTTGTTTCCTGGAATTTTAAACGTTATTTTCGTTTTCAGCACCTTTGAAAACATATAACAAATATTAAAGGATTTTTTGAGGGTGGAAAAATTCTGCACCTTTACCAATTTTTCAATCATAGTCATTTGTTTTTCTAGTTTTTCATATGAATTACAAAATATCTGATATTTCCCCAAAACCTCTGGCCTTGATAGAGAGGAGACTAAAACTTGCTGCTATGGTTTCAAATGATCTGAAATAACAGGAAGGTGAGACTTGACACTAAATATTTCTCATATGTTATATCTCCCCTCTTTGGTTTTCATACATAAAGTAAATTTCACAGTGTATAAGGATTATTTTGTACTGGAACTATTTATAATCGTACCCTATTCCCAAAAGAGGGGAGATATAACATATGAGAAATGTTTGGAATCAAGTCTTTTCCTTGCTGTTATTGCAGATCAGTTGAAACCATAGCAGTAAGTTTTATGTTAGCTTAATATAGAAAGCCAGAGGTTTTGGGGAAGTGTATATATATATATATATATATATATATATATATATATATATATATATATATGTTATGGCTTGCAATAAGCCACAAAGAAAACAGAACAACGGAATAGAGTTTAAACAATGTATTACTGGAACAACAACGTAAAAAGGTTACAACTGAAAAGAGTAGTAAACGTCACCAAGCAGGCGAGGGTCGCTCTGGTGTTTAATCCACACCTGGGATCAAAAGGTCTATGGTTTATATAATGGATAGAACAGTCCATTTGGAGGGTGATTCCCCACAACACCCCCCTCCCAAGCTGATTTCCACGGTTGTGAAAATCAGTATCTTTTCCTTTTGGGGCAGACCACCAAGGGGTCTGCGCGCTTCTTCTTTCTGCCGGAGTGTCTCAGTTCTGACATCCCTTTTGGAGGGTCTATGTCAAAACAGTCATACACAGTTTCAATTGCCTCACTGCCATCCTGCGGTTTTTCTTCTTGATCCTCATAGAAGCGTTTCCTGGTTTGGTTGAGGTGCCTCTTATGTTGGAACTTTGGGCCCTGAATGATGTATGTAACATGGCCGATTCTTCGTAAGATCGTGCCCTATTCCCAAAAAGAAACATTATTTCTAAAATGTCTAAAATACACATTATCTCCGCTGTTAAAGCGTTTCATTGGCATTGTAGAGATTCTGTTGTGTACTATGTGTTTAGATAGCAGTTTATCAAATACGGATTTTATTTTCCGAATATCATTTCTGCTGGGGATCCCGCATCTGGTTTGTTCAGATTTCTCGTGATTCTGTAAACCTGCAGAAATTGCTGAAGGGGCTTTTCTGTCGGTGTACCGGACACCTTTTTTAATACCCTTTTAAGTGTATTAATGAAGCGTTCGGCCTGGCCATTGCTTCTGGCGTGGTACTGGGGTGTCGTAATATTCTTGACTTGATACGTCTCGCAGAATTCTTTGAACTCTGTCAAGGTGACCTGTGTAGCATTATCACTAACCAGACAGTCTGCAACCCTTTCACCGTATAACAGTATTTCGTCGCAACCAGAAAAAATATCTGAACTGGTGTCACCCAGTGCTAATTTCTGCTTCGTGGTTTGAATGAAATTGCCATTTAGGGATTCTGACTTAATTTCCTGAAGTGCGACCGCCAGTTCGCGAATAATATTGTTTATCATGGTTTTTACATCACTATTAATATGTAGTACCGCGACTACTGAATCTTCAAGAGGTTCCATTTTGACAGGAATCAGTCTTGATAGACCGTCTACACGGGCTAGTTATTTTGAGGGAAGAAATTGAATTGTAAAATTATAGTTCAGCAGAATAGTTCCCCATCTTAATAGTCGGTTCGCAGTGAATGTTGGAAGTCCTTTTTTTTATCCAAAAATGGATATCAACGGCTTATGGTCGGTTTGTAGAAAAAAATGTCTTCCGTACAAGAACCGGTGGAATTTTGAAACTGCGAATATAATTCCTTGGGCCTCTTTCTCAATCTGAGAATAATTCTTTTCTGCTGGCAAGAGAGTCCGTGATACGAAAGCAATAGGCTGTTTTAAGCCATCCGGCATTCGATGTAGCATGCACGCCCTGTCGCCATATTGACTAGCGTCACTAGCTACTATTATGTCCAACTGCGGGTTGAAATGCGCTAGGAATAGTTTTGAAGTCAGGATTCTTTTTATTTCTTGGAATGATGTCTGGCAATCTTCTGTCCACTCCCAAACCTTATCCTTTTTCAGCCATTCATTAAGTGGTGCGTGCAATTTGTGCATATTTAGGATGAACCCCTTAGGTGTGTATAACTTCGCAAGCATTTGAAAAGTGCAAACTAGAAAATTATATATATATATATATATCAGGGGCGGAGATGGGACTAGTGCCACTCGTGCCCAGCATGACCAATAACTCGGTCAATGCTATTCAAAATGGATTAAAAAATAGATCATTTGGCCAGAGAAATGTAGCCGAGAAGCAAGAAATTATCAAAGTTAGGTGCCTAACTCTTTTATTAGTGAATAAGGTTAGAACTCATTCGTTCCAATCCAAATGGTTTAATGACATTGACTGGGTATGTGCGAGTAAATCTGAGGAAAAAAAATTGTTGGCCTTGCTTGCTTTTCATGCCTAAATCAGGACAATTATGGCAAGGTACATTAGTCAATCTGTGCTATACAATGGAGAGTCATGCAATAGCCACTATGATGACTTACTTTGGGTCTACGGACAATTGGTTGGGAACGGAAGTTGACAGAGAGCAGGTGGGCAGGAGTAGCAATAATAGACTAGAGTCGCCACAGATATATATATATATATATATATATATATATATATATATATATATATATAAAGCTGAATATGTGGGGGGGGCTCACGAATAGGCTCCTATATGGGGTCTGCATTCGCGCCTGGTCCACAAAGTATGGAAATAAAAAGTTTAAAAATTAAAAAAAAACGTTTACAAGTGTTTTTGATATAGATGTACATAAGAATACTTTGATAAGTATGTTTTAACTTAAATAGGGATGGTATAATAAAATTGCGGGGTCTGTGTTCACGCCTGGCCTCCATAGAATGGAAATAGGCACAAACTTTAATAAAGACTTTTCATATCTATCTGTGTAAGTATACTTTGATAATTATGTTTCAGTTTGAAGAAATATGGTATAATAAAATTATGGGGTGTTCGTTCGCGCCTGACCTCCATAGAATGGAAATATGTCACAAAGTTTAACAAGGTTTTTTAATATAGATCCACAGAATACTGTGATAAGTGTTTCAGTGTGAACAGGTATGGTATAATAAATTATGGGGTTTATCTATTTTATTTTTATTTTCATCATATTTTGCTTTGGTTTTGATACCCCCAAATTCGAAGCTATCTCTTTACAACCCTTTCTTTTCATAACTTATCATACTTTCATATATCAGAGTCCATTTTCTGTAGGCTGTTTTTGAACCCAGTCAACGACGGGTACTTTTGCTAGTATATATATATATATATATATATATATATATATATATATATATATATATATATATATATATATATATATATAGTAATAACGCAACAGGATTTCATACAGACCAGGCAACCGTGAGGCATGATACTCATGAGCTCTATGCAGAAGTCCTACTCACTTAAAAACAGCAGAAGCAGCAGCAGCAGCAGCAGAAGAAGAAGAAGAAGAAGAAGAAGAAGAAGAAGAAGAAGAAGAAATGAATTACGCCAATATTGTCATTCTATAAAAATATAAACAAATTCATTTAAGACAATAATTTTTCACACACGATTAATTATTGTCCCATAAAAATAATCCCTATCAACCTGTATTACTAAAAGCAGGTTTACCTGCTTGGTTGCCTGATATAGTCACCCTCGCCACGACCATCCATCTTTTGCCAATCTTTTCCCACTAATGTTTACAGAATAAATTAATGACAATTTTTCAACAAATCAAAATAAATAAACGACTTGCTTGAAATGCTTCTTTTTTTAACAGTGAAAATCAAGTTAGTGTCTGATTGCCGACTTTCTTTAATCAATTTTTGTCAAGCAAAAAAGTGAGACAAAGAGGTATGACTGCTTGTGGTCTTTTTCAAAATCAGTATTTTCGAATTTTTTTTTTTTTTTTGTACAAAGGTCGTTCCAAAAGTAATGCCTTCTATTTTTTTTAACTAAAAAAGTTGAAGAGCTATGAAGACGGAAGTGGTATTGTTAAAATGAGAACCTGCTGTGCTCCAGAATTTATTTTACTACATAGTCAACACCATTCTTAATGCACTTTTGCCGGGGATGAACAAAAGCTTTGATGTCTCAATCGTAAAACTCAGCATATGATGACGTGGTTCGTTTTTTTTACAGCAGCAATTATGGTTTTGTTGCTGTTGTTATGGAAATGCTGCTTACATAATGCGTCATTTAGTGGTATGAACAAATGGATGTTTGATGGTGTCAGATCGGGACTATATGATAGGTAAGACAGACCCGTCCAGCCAAACTTTGTCAGACATTATGTGGTCTCCAAAGTTGTGTGTGGATTGGTGTTGTTGTGTTGCAAACGGAATCTTTCCTTTTTCTCTGGCTTTAGAAGACGGTGCACATCACTTTCAGCTGCCTCAGATTTTCAGGTTCACAGTTGGCGTCATGTGCTATTTGCTGGATGCACGTGGATCTAGGTCATCCTTTGCTTGCGCGTCCGTGTCATGAAGTCCATAGCAATACATCACTCACCAATTCATACTCGCTCCTCAGACAGTGACCGGCAAATCGTAGGCGTCTTTCCCTGATGGTATTAGATATGGCAGGTAGGTTGCCATAAAGTTGCTGCTTCGTGGGATGATTTTGCTAAGATATATTTATTTATATAAGATAAAATAAGATAAATTATTGAAGATCTGAGGCAGATGATGGAAGACAGGAAACTCTGGAGAGGAAGAGTCACATTGGTCTGGGCAAGGAGTTCCTCATGATGATGATGATGATGATGATGATGATGATGATGATGATCACTTTGCCTGCAGATGTCTGTGTCTTGAACTTCTTTTTTATTGGAGAGCATGACTGGTGCCATTCGATCAATTGCTGTTTGGGCTCCAACACATAGTGACAACACCACATTGCGTCACCAGTGATGATGTGGTACAAGAACCTGTCACCTTTAGTGTCTTACTGATTCAGCAAGTCCTCACAAACATCCCGTCGGTGGTTCTAGGGATGATGACACCCACATTCAACTGTACGTGCATTTCATTCATTGTTATCTGCCAATCAGCATGGATGAGTTGATCAAAGCACACAGTGTTTTCTGGGGTGGTAGCTGTGCATGGCCATCTGGAGCACGCTTTGTCACTCACACCTTTGTCGTCACTCTGAAATCGACGAACCCATCTCCTAACTGTGCTCACATCAACTGCACTGGTGTGGGTTGATTGGTTTACTTTTTCTGCATGGAAGAATTTAATGACGTATCTCTACTTCTGACGGACATCCATGACAGGAGTTGCTTTCTTAGAGTCTCACACCGTCAAGATCTGCAATAGACTGATGAAACTTTTAGGTAACGAATACATAAGTTCAGTCATCATAACTACACAATTTGCAATCCCCTCTAATCCATTTGGACGGACTAAAAAATATAGGAAGCATTACTTTTGAAACGACTTTGTAATAAATGTCTTTAAAGCATCTAGGTCGATTACACAAAATTCAATAGCACCTGTAGCTAAGAAAACTTGTCATAAAATACAATTTTAGATGTCAATCTCTCCTTTTGCCCTTATATTTATCAACCTCCTATAATTTTTTTTATAAATATGGCCACTTGGATCCAACCATGTGTTTTACATTATGCTTAAATTTGATTCTCTGCAGCTCAAACATGGATTACTATTTTACTTACTAGGAGTTTTCACACAGATTATCAACAAAGATTTCTCTTTGACATATTTCAGAATGTGTATCGGTTTATGGGTTTATTTTCTACCATTTCTAAAAAAACAAACGTTTTTGACCAACAAATAGAAAAAAATACCTTTCTTTGTTGTACAATTCTCTTGTAGGTAAGCGATGTAATACCACCAGAAATGACCCAGATGAAATGGCACTGGCCAAATATGTACGAAAAACGTCCATAACATAACCCTAACACCGACACGAACTGGCAAAGTCACTAAATTGCGGTTTGACATTATTGCGATAAAACAAAATTCTGTGTAGCCATTAAAATGCTTTTTTAAATATTATTACACAAGGAATCTTTTCAAGTTAAAATCTATTGAGAAATATGCATTTTTAACGAGAATATATACTTTAAATAGTGTGCAAATTAGGTAATGAATAACATGTTTTCGGCTTCTTTTTGTTTTACCAAGGAGTTACCACTTATCAAGGCCCAGAGGCCACTCGATGATAAGGGTTAATGGCCGTAGTTATTAGCATATAAGTATATATAAGTTATAAGTAGTAATCATTAGTGATGGAAATTTGGTAAATTGGAGGGGGCGGTTCACCAAGAATTTGTTCACATTGGACTTGAAGACAACCATATTGTAGTCAATTGGAAAGCAAGGAAACGGAAGAGACTTCCACAGGCAGGCAGTTCTAAGAAAGAAGCTTCCTTCATGGAATCTAGGTTTAGGTGTAGGCACAGATAAAGAGGGGGGGGGGGAATTATTGATAGTGTTTTCAGTTAGACAGTGTTTTTTGTGAAAGTTTGGCAAGGGAGGACCATAGATTGGAGCTCAGACGAGCACTTACCATGAAAATAATGATAATGCAGAGACAGCCTCACAACGTCTCTTACATAGGAAAGAAGTTGCAGAGAAGAGAAAGGGCATCTCCTACTAAGCTACAAAGTCTATGTTGAACTCTGTCAAGGCAGGATAACAGTTTCTAGCAGCTTCCGTCCAAATGTGGCAGCAGTACTCCATCCTTGGACGTATTTGGATCTTATACAGGTAGAGAATTGCATCAGTAGTGAGATACCTCCTGGAGCGGTAGAACGATCCCACCATTTTTCCAGCAGCCTTGGCTACGGATTTGATGTACATGTTCCATTTCAGATCAGGAGTAAAGGTCAGAACCAGAAGCTTGTCAAAACATGGAGCCTCTCCAAGACAAGAGCCATTCATTTCAATTGATGCCAGACCGGATTAGAGCGTTGATGATAGAAAGAAGCTTAGTTTTAGATAGATTAAAAGTAACCAGCCACCTATTTTCCCATTGTACCACGTGTTCAAGATCAGAAAAGAGAGAATCAGAGAGAACTTTACGGCCTTTGATATGCTGCCATAGATGGTAGTGTCGTCAGCATAAATGTCTACAGATGATCTTTAGATGTGATTTGGGAGATCATTGATGTAGATCAGGAAGAGAATTGGGCACAGAATGGACCCCTGAGGGATCAGCATCAATACTGTGATCTTCTGATTTCTGCTCATCAACCACTACTCTTATGAACCTATGAGAGAGAAATGATTTAATAACTGAGAAGACATTTCCAGCTATAGTATAGTTGGAGATTTTGTGGAGTAGACCTTTGTGCCATACTCTATCAAAGCCTTTGATATGTCATGCGTAGGGCTATGATGACAACAGCATATTCTTTTCATTGTTTTGACTCTCGAGTATATATCCGACACAATTAAACAGGTAATCAACCGAGAACCAGATCACTCCATATAAAAGCATATACGATATCAACGGATACACACTCGAGTCAAAATTATGAAAAGAATATGCTGTTGTCCTAGCCCTAGTAATGAGTAATTGCCCTAGAAAGGAAAGCTCAATCGAGAGATTCACCAATCCTGTGAGATATAACCATTAATACCTCTGCTGTTGATCTAGCAGAACAGAAACCGTATTGCATGTCATTAAGGAGGTTATTTTTGCTGACATGGTTGACTACTTCTCTATTTAACATAGATTCCAGCAACTTACTCATGACGCACTGGAGACTAATTGGTCTGTACTGAGAGGGAGAAGGCCGATCACCTTAATTCTTAGACACAGGGCATATTGATGAGGTTTTCCAGGGTGTTGGGAAGCATTTCTCCTTAAGACAACACTTAAATAGCTTTGTAAGTATGGGAGCTAGTTCTGGTTGAAGCTTTTTCAGGACTATAATTGGAATGCTGTCAGAGCCAGTTGTTTTACTGGAATCAAGGTTTTTGATTTGCTTGGCAATATCACGCACAGATATTTGTATATCGCACAGTATGTTTTCAGACACAGGAGGAAATATTGGGTGTGGATTGGCGGCCCTGATTGTATAAGGTAGAATTAGCTGCAACGTTTTTTGCAAAGAGTTTCACTTTGTCCGATGCTGATGAAATTACCTTAGGTCCATTGATAATAGTTGAAATAGAGCAACCACTTCTATTCAGACTCAGTTTGCTATTTACCAAAACTGGTGGGAACCAAGCTGCTGCTCAGCTACTTTGGACTTGACGGACTGAACATACAACTCTCTTGTGTTCTTTATTACTCTTTTACAGTGGTTACTGGCAGTCCTGAAAACGGCTTTAGTTTCCATACATCTATTACGTTGGAAGCAGTGGAAAAAGTGATTTCTGTGCGCAATAGCAGCAGCACATTCTGGAGAGAACCACGGCTGGCTCTTAGGTTTTTGTTGGAATTTTTGAAGCGCATGAAGCGGTCTATACTGACAATTAACCATTCCATCAGATCTGATACTATAGAGGCAACATTCTTTTTAAACATGGAATGAAGAGGTAGATCTCATATAAATGTACGGAAGTTATTCCAGTTAGCCATAGAGTATCGATATAGTGTATGATGGAGAGGTACTTCTGAGGACTTTTCACTTTGGTTTTATTTTAATGATACATCCGAGTGGTTGGAAGATTCCAGTGGAGATAGAATGAAGGATAAACAGAGCTCAGCACAAGTTGTGAGAAAAAGGTCTAGGAGACTTGCATACTGGTCGTCAGTGTTGAGCAGACAGGTGGGTTTGTGAACAACCTGAGTTAGGTCATAAGCAATGGAGAAATCGTGACAGAACCTCCCCTCATCATTGGTCTTGTTTATGTGGGTTAACCATTCTACATTGTGAACATTGAAGTCTCTACAGACGTGAATGTCAGCCAAAGTATGCTCAATTTTCTCAGATTTTTTTTCTTTACATAGGCATAACCACTTATCAAGGCCAGAGACCACTCGAGGATGAGGGTTAAGAGTGTACAGTAGTCAATTGGATAATATAGTAATCGTTAGTAATGGAAATTCGGTAAATTTGTTAACTTAAGTGGAACGGCTCATCAAGAACTTGTTTACGTTGGACTTGAAGACAACCATATTGTCGTCAGCTGGAAAGCAGGAAAACGGAAGACAATTCCATAGGCGTGTAGTTCTAAGAAAGAAGCTTTGTTCATGGAATCTACGTTTAGGTTTAGGCACAGATAAAGAGCGAGAGGAATTATTGATAGTGTTTTCAGCTAGACGAGTGTTTCTTGTGAAAGTTTGGCGAGGGGGGACCATAGATTAAAGCTCAGTGGAGCACTTGCCATGAAAATAACAATACAGTAGGGACAAACTCGCAACATCTCTTCTGTGAGATTGAGGTTGCAGCGAAGAGAAAAGGACATCTCCTATGAGGCTACGAAGTCTATTTTGAACTCTGTCAAGGAAGGACAAGTCCTTTCTAGCAGCTCCTGCCCAGATGTGGTAACAGTATTCCATCCTTGGACTTGGACCTGGCTCTTATATAGATAAAGAATTGCATCAGCAGTGAGATATCTACTGGATCGATAAAAGGATCCCATCATTTTTCCAGTGGCCTTGGCAACAGATTTGATGTACATGTTCCATTTAAAATCAGGAGTAAAGGTCAAGCCCAGAAGCTTGTCAAAACTTGAGGCCTCCTGAAGATGAGAGCCATTCATTTCAATTGATGTCAGATGGGGATCAGAACATTGATTATGTAAAGATAGAAGCTTGGTTTTAGATGCATTAAAAGTAACCAGCCACTCCTTTCCCCAGTATACCACATTCTCAAGATCAGAGGAGAAAGATTCGGAGAGAACTTGGTCGTTTACGGTCCTAGATGTGCTACCATAGATAGTAGTCTCATCAGCATAAATGTCTACGAATGATGTAAGGATGCGATTTGGAAGATCATTAATGTAGATCAGGAAAAGAGTTGGGGCCAGGATGGACCCCTGAGGAACTCCAGCATTAATACTGTGAGCTTCTGATTTTTGCCAATCAACTACTACTCTTATGAACCTATCAGAGAGAAATGATTTAATAATTGAGAAGACATTTCCAGCTATACCGTAGCTGGAGATCTTATAAAGTAAACCTTTATGCCATACTCTGTCAAAGGCCTTTGATATGTCAAGAGCAATTGCCTTAGAAAGGTTGCCTCCATTGAGAGATTCGTTAATCCTATGATATATAACTGTAAGCACATCTGCTGTAGATCTAGCAGAACGGAAACTGTATTGTGTGTCACTAAGAAGGTTATTTTTGATGAGATGGTTGATTACTTCTGTATTTAACACAGATTCCAGCAACTTACTCATGACGCACAGGAGACTTATTGGTTTGTACTTAGAGGGGGATGAATGACCACCTGAATTCTTAAATACAGGGCATACTGATGAGATTTTCCAGGGTGATGGGAAGCAATTCTCCTTAAGACAACGTTTAAACAGTTTTGTAAGTATGGGCGCTAGTTCTAGTTAAAGGTAGTAACTCTGTATTGTGAGGGCGATAGAGGACAAATATAAACGGTGGTATGAGCAAATGCAACCCAGAAACACATATAGGATAATTTAAGGTCTTCTCTTGAGATGTCCCTACCACATGGAAAGCCATCTCTTATGTAGGCACATATTCCATGCCCATGTCGATCTTAGGAGTCAGATTTTGATGTTAGGTTAGAGTATCTTTTAATTGCGAACTTATTCAGGGAAATAGTCGGTCCAATGCTAGTTTCGCTTAGGAAGAATAGGTCTGATTTAGTTTCTTGTAATTGGATTTCAACCTTGGAAGGTTGGAACCTACACGTCTGATATTAGAGAAGGAGACATGGTAGTGGGAGTGTATGTTGAGAGTTGGAGTTCTGGGTTTAATCGTGTATTTTTTCTGGAGACTTTTCATACATTTTGTAGATGTAAAAAACGAAATACCATGAGCTGAAACAGAATACAAAACAATGTAGCTTTTTCTAGAATAAGGAAGAAAGTACTTGTTTTGTTTTCTAGTTCACAGCGTTTCGTTTTTTACATCAACATTCTGTAAGCCCAAAGATGTTTTATTCGTTACTGAATTCACACACTATTTAAAGTGTGTATTCCTCAATAAATTTTAACTAGAAAAGATTCTTTGTGTAAAATAAAAACATTTTTGATGTCTGCACAGAATTTTGTTTTCTCACAATAAATTTACACTGCAATTTAGTGACTTTACCCGCTAACCATAGTGTACAGAGTTCAACCGTATGGAAATGACAATTTTTTTGCAAGATGTTTTAATGTTCGGCAAAAATGTGACAAAAAGGAAACAATATCCTAGTAGAGTTGAGAAAGACTATTTCACTCAGTAGATCAACCAAAACTACTAGCCTTAGGAGGGTTCAATAAGTATTTTTTAATAAAAATCTGTTATCTGATCTTCTGATTTTCCAATGTGTAAAAAAGTTCGACATTTCGTAAAAAAGATTAAAAGGTATGACTACCAAATCAATAGTTTTTATTCCTTCAAGGTGTAGGAACACAATTTATTTATTTAAAAGCTATTCAAAAATGTTAAGGGCCATTTTTACTTTTTCTTATGGTAAATAAATTTAAGAAAGGCTGAAATCTAGTTGAAGCTATATGCAATCGAAGTAGCCACCATTAGACAGAATTGAGAGTCCTATTCCATCGCAATAGATATCGAATGAGATGAATCAGTGCCAATTAAGCATATTGAAGGAGATTTAATTGATATTACAGTCTAATTTGTAATTTTATGCATATTTTTTAGATTTCCATCTTTTTACAGTGGAAGAGTAGTAGAGGCTTACACAGCTATTATAAATTGGCAGTTAAAGTTAATTTTGACATATTTTAAACTATTTTGCCGTTTAAAAATCCTATAATTTTAATTTTTCAATTGGACGTCTCAGATGGCAATGTATTGAAGCATTCAATTCATTGAATAATTGTCAATTTTCAAGGCCCTATAAAAAAATATATGGTATAATTACTTTGACACACCAGTCCCCGTTAGATCACCGACGTTAAGCAACGTTAAGCCTGGTCAGTACTAAATGGGTGACGATTTGGGACTTCCATGTGTTGTATGTGCTCTCCGTTTATCTTAGCATTGTTTGCAGTCGTCCTGAACCTTTCCTTGTCACGGGACTCAATCAGTGCCGATTCAGAAAAGATGTGGTTGGCCATTGCACAATCTTTGCTTCACAATTACACGTGCAGCTACCCTTACAGGGGGTATCCATTGTCTTTCGAGACTGAAAAGGAGGCTGAATTAAAAAAATGTCTCCTAAAAAAAACAAATGTACCAGTCACGCAAAAAGTTTATTCGCTACTAAATACTGCAATCTCAATGAGAAACAGTCATGTAATGCTGCAGCTATCAGAATCCACAGGTGTATGAACCCTGACACAACAAGTGGTGCTTCGCCCACTAGACAAGCATCAGACAAGTCCAAACATGGTCGACCGTGTCGTAATGAGAAAGCGATGACTCCTAACACACTGGAGCCGAGTCTGAATAGTTAATTCTGCGTAGAGCAAAAAAATGTATCAAGAGTAACAACTCTATGACTCAAACGAAAGATTCCCAATTCAAAAGAAAACGAAACAGATGATGTTGTTTGTATATTTCTGAGATGAGGATCATTATTTGGATTATTTGGATTATACAAAAATCATACAAAAAAAATACAGGTTTGTATGTATAACAAATAAATGTTGTGAAAGGCAAGGTAAGTTACTGTTCTACCTAACTGGATAATTTTCTAGTGTTTTTATTTAATGTAACATGTTTATTCAGCTCGAAAAACATACAGTGTTTACCAATGTATTGGAAAATTAAAAATGGCGCCCGATTCTCTCTTTGACACGGTAAGTTTGGGAAAAGGAGATAAAAATAAAAAAAATATATATGCAAAATACTGTTTGAAACCCACCGAATACATGTCACGGTAACATATATTGAGTGAGTTTCTAACAGTATTTTATATAAAATAAAATGTATTTTTAACTCATTTTCGCAAACTTACCGTGTCAAAGAGAGAGTCGGGCGCCATTTTGAATTTTCCAATACATCGGTAAACATTGTATGTTTTTGGAGCTGAATAGACATGTTACATTAAATAGAAACACTAAAAACATATCCAGTTGGGTAGAAAAGTAACTTATCTTGCCTTTGATAACATTTATTTGTTATATATTTGTTTTTTGACAACTTTTTCGAATCTATGCATACAGTAATACAAATCCAAAAAAACAAATGGACCCGGATTTATTAAAAAAAAAAAAAAACTAGACTTGACACTATCTGCGTTTTGAATTTCTAACAGCCATGTTCGTTGGAAAAACAACAACAAAAAACATTTTTGACTATTCACCAATAACATCTAGTGTGAATTCACCTGAACATGATCGGAGGTTACATCAGCTGAAACGTTGTGAGAAAAACAACTAAAATGACAACAATAGTCTGAACAATCTAAATAATATAAAAAAAATAATTAATAATAACAGATAATGTTGTAGCCGATGATGATGCCAGTGATAAAGGTATTTCTCACAACGATGATAATGATGATTTTGAAAATCAAATTGGCCAATTTATTGAAGAAGATACTTTGAACAAGTCAAAATTTATATTCTTCGAAAGACACTCCTTACATCTCCAATTGACAACTTGTGTTTTGTGATATGTTTTTCCAACTAAGTTTAGGTTTCCACCTTTTTCAGCAAAGCGTATTCCGTTAGCTCATCGATACAAATTTCCACTCAAACATTTTAAAGTATTGATTTGAAAAGCTGGTGGAAATCCTATTCGTAAAAAAAAAATTACTGATTCATATTATTTGGATTCTTCAGACTACTGTTCTCATCTGGAGTGTTATTTTCACAACGTTTCAGTTGATTTAACCTCCGACATTCTTCAGGTGTATCTTTTCTGACTCTGAAAACTTTCCACCAAAATCTGGAATCTGCACAGAATTTCAAACAGAAATCTTTATTTGCTTTCATTCCATCAGCCATGACTGGGTAGAAGTCCGAAGCAATTCGCAATTGTATTCAAATTCATTGTGAAGTTTGTCTTGATTTCATCTCCACATCCTTGGTCTGCTCAAATTTGATATCCTTCTCTTATTTTGTCCTTTAGTCCTCACATTCCGGAAGCGATGTTTCTGACAAAGAGGGATGAATTGCTGTTTTTCTGGATCAGAATCTGTTTCATCTAACACTTATTGTTGGCAAATTTTTTACCTTGAAGTACTATTTTTTTTTTTTAGCTCCTTACATCAAGTGGCTTCATGCCTTGTCTGGAGCGATTTGCATAAAAAAAAATTGTTCGTCAATGATTCATTCTGGATACAGAAGTTAAATGCTATCAAGAGTTACCTACCGTGCATCAGTGATTTTTAAACTATTAACATTCAGTCATGCACACCGAACTGTTTCTGTTATTTTTATTCCCACCTCTTTTCTTCCATTTTTCCTATTCTATTTTTAGATTGATATTAAACTTCCTGGATTTCATGCAATGTTTATCTATATATCTATAAAAGTGAGAATGTGTGTGAGGACACTTCTCAACCTATATACTCAACACATTTTAAATCTACAGTCTTGAAATTTGCTATATTGAGGATTCAGACATGTGGAAAAGTTTTTAATCCATTTTCATCTGGAAAAAAAAGGGCTACTAAGGGGGTCAAAATTGAAAAATTGTTACATTCGGGCTATCGGATTTTTATCTGTCTGTCAACTGTTTCACGAATGCACATGCATGAATCATTCACACGACAGATTACTTATGTTAAAAATAAAACACTTTTTAAAGATCGTGGCAAGCTGCTCTAATGATTATCGTACTTGACTCCCTGTCTTTGGGTTTTGGTTTCGATCTCAGCTCGAGCATTTTTTTTTGTTTATTTACAAGAAGTGAACTGTTTAGGAAAAGCATAATGTTCGCATGCACTTGTCTCAATTTCTTTCCATTTTTTTTTTTTAACATCATTTTTTTAAAGGAATTTAACGTAACGTTTAATACCTTTGGTATTTCTGTTTATAATAAATAAGAATTCTGCATTAATTAAAATATAATATTTATGTGTAATTTGCAAGCAGGCAATGCCTGGCAGCCTGCTAATATACAATAATCTAGAAGAATATCCATTTCAAGAAAGATAAAATTAACAAAACTGTTTTGCACCACTTTTATCTCCACTAACAAAGATTAAAATCAAATTAAAATGCTAATAAACCTTATGTCTAGCATCCTTGTTCCAATTTTGATCAAAATCCATTATATGATTTTGATTTTAGAAAATGTCTAAAATGTAAGGCATAAGTTTAAAAGGGTGCAGGTACTCCTTTGTCTGTTTTAGATGACACAACCATCTATGGCAACACTTCAAAGGCCAACAATGACTAAGATCTCTCTGATTCTCTCTTCTCTGATTTTGAGCACATGGTGCAATAGGGCTAAATGTGGCTGGTTATTTTTAATGCATCCAAAACTAAGCTTCTATCTTTTCACCGCCAATGTTCTGATCCCCACCTGGCCCCAATCGATATGAATGGCTTCCGTCTCAAAGAAGCACCTTGCTTAGACAAGCTTCTGGAACTGACCTTCACCCCTGACCTGAAATGGAAGACTTACATCAAATATGTTGCCAAGGTTGCTGGAAAAATGGTTACATCATTCTACCGCTCTAGAAGTTATCTCACTCCCAATGCATTCCCTACCTGTATAAGAGCCAAATACGTCCTAAAATAGAGAATCGTTGTCGCATCTGGAAAGGAGCTGCTTGGAACACACTTTCCGACTTTGACAAGGTTACAAAACCTGCTTCGAAAACTAGTAGATGATGTTCTTTTCTCCTCCTTGCAACCTCTTTCTCACAGAAGAGACATTGCAAGTCTATCTCTGCTCTATTGTTATTTTCATGGCAAGTGCTCAACTGAGCTTCAATCTATCATTCCCGCTGCAAAACTTTCACAACAAACATCTAATCACAACCACTATCAACAATTTCTCCCACTCTCTATCTGTGCTTAAATCTAAATGTAAATTCCATAAGCTTCTTTCCTAGAACTGCCCACTTGTAGAATTCTTTCTAACTGGCTGCAATCTGATCGTCTTCAAGTTTAACGTAAACAAATTCTTGTTGAGCCATCCTCTTAAATAATCAAATTCTACTCAATTTCCACAACTAGCAATCATTACGCTGCTGTCTCACCGGACACCTTACGCTTATTAACCCTTATCCTCGAGTGACTTTCAGGCCTTGATAAGTGGTGACTCCCTTGCAAAAAAAAGATTATATTAAACTGAATATAGCTTACATTATCCACCCATCAGTCTAGCAGCTATGTTCCAAAACTCATAATTTCATTGAATCGTGTACGCACAAATTTATAAACATATATACATACGTAGCTTTTTATACGCAGACATTGTTAGTTTGTATACGTAAGTTGATAAAATTAAATTGTTATTCCTTTGTAGAAGTGAGAAAAGAAATGGACCAAGTGCGTGTACTTGCCTATGTCCAATTCGTTAGTTATGTATGTGTGGATATATGTATGTGTGGATATTATATGTATGTGATCGTATGTAATAAATAAGTTGATGGTGACTTTTCACTAGGCACCTCCAAAAGTCACCACAGAATTACCCCCCGCCCATATGTAAAACGATATAACTTTATTATAAATTAATATTATCAATATAACTTTTGTACCATTTAAAAGAAGAAGGGTAAAATAAACTAGTAATAATTTTTTTAAATTTTTTCATCAAACAAAAATAATGAAATTGCGAGACGAAAATCGTGTTTACATAATTCACGCTTTAAAATAACGTTCCCATGTAGTAAGCATTTTGAACGTGAAAACATACCCGTGTTTAATAAATCTAGCAAAAATCAACTAATGGTCAGATTTTCGTGAAATTTTCGATACTTATCCATTTTAGAATGAAAATGAATAGAATATGGAAATTATATATAAAATGCAGTTTCCATGAAATATACGAGGGAAACTTTTTTTTTTAGTGCGTGCCTCCCCCCATATTTATTTTTTCGAAATTTTAACAAAATATATTTAAATCTATCGAAATTTCTATTTATTATGAAACATAAGAGTTCAAATGAGTAAAACATATTTATTTTTTAAAAATTTAAATACACGTATTGAACAAAAATTACCTTGAAGTTGCAATTAAAAAAATGATATAAATTTAATATTATTGTTTTTTTTAAATAGCGTTTTTTCGAATTAATATATATCAGTTGAACTGCCAAGAAAAAGAAACTTCTTAAAAATTAATTAATTTTTAAAAGATTAAAACGATTAAAATCCCATTATTTCAAAATATTCCGTTACAACATAGATTTTTAATTAATTGTGTCTAATTGTTTTTTAAATATTAAGTTTTAATATAAACATGACCCTTGTCAGCTATTTTATCGCCAGATTAAAACCAATTTGAAAATATTATTGCACAAATATTATGCATTTTGTAGGCCTCCTCTCATATTTTGTTTGTTTCTTTTTACCGAACAAAATATGGAATCCCCTATGTAACCAAATGAACATTCAGTAAAACCGTATTTCAATTTAATATATAAATGTTTATAATATTATTCATCGTTAAACTGTGTAAATCTTAAAACCTAACAAAATTATAACAAAGATTAATTATTAATTGCAGTTTGAAGAAGATAAACAAAGGTTTTAAAAAATCATTAAGTCACTTCTGCTTTTCCATAGTTCATATAGTTAACACAAATCTGACGTCACGGAAACATACGGTCCGTTTTTCACAATCGTTTGGCAGACCCTACTTTTCACCAACATTCCTCAAGCTACTCTGCTGGGGGGCATCTATGGAAGCAAGTTGACTGTTTATACTATCGTCCTGATTCACCTTGACTACTCCTTTTCAAAGAAAACACGGAGATCATAGAGTGGGTTATTTTGAAAGGGAAAATAATTTTTTAGTCTGCAGTTTTACTTGTAAGCATATCACGTAACTTATTTTATTTTTTTTTTTTTATTATTTTTTTATTTTTCTAATTTCGCCTTTTTCTATTTGAGTCTGTAGAGGACTAGGTTATATAAATCCTAATCCCGTTACAAAAGAAAAATAATGAAACGAAATGGAATGAAGGAAACAAAGACTCAATTGATGGATAAGATAAACGTGCCGTTTATTTACTGTTGAAAGTATGAATGTTTTAGATGTAACACGTGTTCATGTCCGCGCGGGTGTAACCATCGTTTGTTGCGGGAATGGTGGTGTAGAAGGAAAAAGGAAATGTGTGTTCATCTCACGTTCGGGTCACTATCGTTTGTTCCCGCGTGGGAAGAGAAGTGAGTAATGTAGTGGAAAATAGGAATGATAGTCCATCGTGTAGACAAAGAAAAAGGATAGAGGGTTGACATCAGTTAAACTGTGCACCATGTTAGCCGTCAGCTACGTGGTGGTGTTCTCTGGCACAAGTAGTAGATAGAGAGAGAAAGAGTGAGAATGTCAATCCAGTTCATGGAGAGAGAAAGCGCATAAAGTGTACAAACTGTCTGTTAGCTCGTGCCCCCTACATAGTAGCAGGGGACGTGACGCGCGTGGGTGCCCCGACAGGGGGGGCGAATGGTCCGACAACCGCTCAGTTCGAGAGCTAAGTCGAAAAGGGCTGGAAACAGCTTGTCTCTTGCTTTTATAATTGTTTCCGGTGATCTTTTGCACATGTGTGGGTTTCCTTTGAAAGGGGAAGTGACGTTGTCTATCTGTGCGTATATGTGCATACGTTAGCGTGTGTGCGTGTGTGTATACACGTGAATGTGAGTGTATGGATGTGAACGTGAATATATGTACGTGTGTGGACGTGAGCACGTATGTTTGTGTACGCGTATGTTTGTGTGCGCGTATGTATATGACAAGTAATATAGCTTGAGATGTGAGCGCATGTTTTTGTGTGAGACTAGAAAAAGCTCACGCAAGTCCCTGTTGGCACAAAATGTGATAGATTTTTCTTTAATGAAATTTTTAGACATGTTTGCTTACTTGCTCGAACATTACTTGTCCATAAATATAAGATTTAAAGAAAATTTAAATGAAAAGAAAAGTATTTGATGTTTCTGAAATGAGGTATATCATTTTTAGGGTTTTTCATATGACAAGATTACGTTTAACATTTTTGTTTTAGTTTTCGTTTAGTTTAGAAGCACACATTAATAATAATACTTGACTTGTGCTTTTAAATTTTAATTCAAATCAGAAATAATTTTTTTAATCACTTCCAAATTTTGAACGATCATAAAATAAACAGGCATTTATTTTCCTTTTTATTTATTTATTAATAACTAACAGGAACCACCCACCTTTGCCCATAAAATACACTTAAATATATTTTAATTCATACAGATTTCGTATTTATTATTACACAGTCATCTTGCTCTTTTACTGAGCACTCTTAATAACCCCGTTAAATTCATGAGTTATCACTCTTGAATACATATAACTTAGTATATATATATATATATATATATATATATATATGACTTGGTCCCATCAGCCAGAATCGAAAACAGACATTCCCTACCATTTGAGCTATCGGCAAACCGATAAGAAAATTTTTTAATTAAACCACATCAAGCTATGAATGGAATTGCTCATGCGCAAAAGCCATAGAAATATCTCAGCAAGTTGAAATGAACAGTTTACATTTCAACTTGTCAACATATCTTTGTAAGTATTATTTATCCAGCCAAACAAAGATTTTACTCATTATAAATCATCTTTGGTGTATTATTACTATTTGCTGTTTATTTCAGTATTATGTGACCAGTAGTGTAAGAGTTTATCGGTTAAATATTTTCACACAGACACACATACACAGACATACATCTACTGTTTTTTTTTTGTTTGTTTTTTTTTATAGATGAAATAAAAATGTCTGACATCCACCTTCTTTGCCCGTTTGGAATCTAAAAATGATTTTGAAATCTTCAAATTTGCGATTAAAAAGTAATTTCTGGCTTAAATCAAATTTTGAAAACTGTTGATTACAAAAGTAACTCCAGGCTTGTAAAATTTCAAGTTAAATAAAGTGTGAAACTTTATTAGTTGTTTTTATAAATCAGTGTTTCCCAACCTTTTTACCTTTGTGACTCCTTTCCAATAATAGTGATGTCCTAATTCATTTATTACTCCTTCAATATTTTTCTTTTTATAACCAGGTAAAATCCTAAGCATTTCGCAATTGTATTCAAATTCATTGTGATGTTTGTCTTGGTTTCATCTCTACATCTTTGGTCTGTAAAATTTAGAATAAGTATCTGCTTTGTTCAGACCTGCTCGAATTTGATGTCCTTCTTTTATTTTGTCTTTTAGTTCTCACATTCCAGAGGTGATGCTTCTGGCAAAGAGGGAAGAATTGCTGTTTTTCTGGGTCAGAATTTATTTCATCTAACACTGATCTTTGGCAAGTTTTTAACCTGGAAGTACTATTTTTTTTAGCTCCTTACATATCAAGTGGCTTCATAACTTTATTTGATACGATTTCCATAAAAACAATTGTTCACCAATGATTCATTCTGGATACAGAAGTTAAATGCTATCAAGTGCTGCCTACCGTGCATTAGTGATTTTTAAATTATTAACATTCAGTTATGCACACTGAATCAACAAATTCAGTGTGCATAACTGAATCAACAAATTCAGTGTGCATAACTGAATGTTAATAATTTAAAAATCACTAATGCACGGTAGGCAGTGAGAACTAAAAGACAAAATAAAAGAAGGACATCAAATTCGAGCAGGTCTGAACAAAGCAGATACTTATTCTAAATTTTACAGACCAAAGATTTATTGACAATTTTGAAAAAAATAATATATCAACATATTTTTCTGACAACTTGTTCAAACACATAATAACTGGATCTATTTTTTAATTCACAATTCAAAAATAACTGAAATAATAATTTCCATACATGTATAAGGAATTTAGATTTGAAAGATCTGAAAAATGAAAAATTATGCACAAAGGCATAAAAATCTCAGTCTATTTTTAAGTATCTCTTGAAGCATCTCTTTTGCAAGCCCCGTGGAAAATTAGTTGGGAAACTACTGTTCTAAACAATAAAGAACCTGTGCTTTGATAATCATCATTTCAAAGATGACAAAATGTCTCTGGAATAAACCAGAGACTTTTTTGGATCTTCAGCAACAGACGGGGATGAGAAATAGGAGCAACAAGAATGACATAAGCAGGATCAACAGAAGCACTGAACAGGAGGTTATGGTAGATAATCACCAGTAACAACAACTTACACAAGAGACAAAAATAACAAGATTGCTGATAACGCTCGGCAGACTTAACAAGACAAAAGAGTATTATCAACAGTATAATATGACGACAATACCAGTATAGTCTTTTGCACGAATTGCAAAATTTAGCACAGGGCAGAAAATAGAAAATGGAGAAAAATTGGTAATATCTAATATCTGATCAAATGATGTGGATATCCACTTAGACTCGACCAGATGTACCGTTTGATGCAAGTGCAACATTATAAACAAAGGAAATAAATAAATAAAAATTTGGGTCTGCATTTTTTTTTTTTTTTCAACAAAAGTATTTATTACTGTTATTCTCCCATTCTGACACTACTTAAAAAGTATCTCGCTGACACATGTCCATTTCATCTGGTTTGCATTTTTCCTTCCTCCAACCACATGCTGGTCACAGCTTGCTCTTTCTTGTCCACAACTTTATACATCCATTTTCTTTGATGCACATTTTTCCTCTCACGGCCACGTGGTGTATTTTTTCTCCTTTTTTCCCCCTTTTTCTTCTCGTGCACACTTCCTAATCTGCACATGGGCCCTTTTCGGCTACTGCTGCTGTTGCCAATCTCTTTGCAAGCCAGCCATCCTCCGCTGCTGCTGATACTCTCCCACACGCTCATATGCACTATGTTATATAGAAAAATCTCAAAACATGAAATTACTCTTCAATGCAAACAAGTCATTAATAAAGTTAAAATTAAAAACAGGTTATGTATTTTTTTTCCCAACTTGAGAAATCTTCAAAGCTGAATATTGTTTGTCATTTCTATGCCACTAATACTAGTTTAGAGGATGGATCTTCGCAGGATGTTTTTTTTTTATATATCTTTGTGACAAAATGGACAGAATAGTTCCCATATACTGATCATCAAAATGACTTAACCATGTAATAAAAAGATTAAAAAATTTAACACCGAAAATGGTGAATAGAGAAAAACTGGTAATAGCTTTGTTAGATATTGGCAGCGCAATGCTGAAGGTGTGCTAGTCGATGATTATTATGATTATTCAAGCCAAAAAGGTGTTTGTCAACTAAAATATGTTTTAAAATAATCAAAATATTTAGAATAAATATTTATTTACATTAATTTAGAAATTTAACTTAAAAATGTTATCATAACAATTTAGTTGACAACCAAAAAATAATGACATGTAAAAACATCAGGTGATCATCTTAGTAACGCATACTAATACAAATATTTTAATTGCCAGCTTTTCACATAGTTAGATCATTTCATTTGGTAAAGTATAACATCTGTTTTATTCCAGGGTGTAAGATGATGGATGTGTGCAGTGCAGGTACGCAATGTTAGATGAGCTAAACTCAACATCATTTACTTTGCTGAGCCACCACTGTAGTACTCTCATTAGTAAGTCGGCTTTGTAGTCGCCTGACTTCACTAATGCTATATCTACTATTAGTCCATACTCTTTAACCAAGTTCATGAGCATGCTTAGTCATTGTAGCAACATTTCATTGGTTGCCTCCATGGTTAGTCGCCATTTGTCTGTCAGACTGTCTGCTGTCCATCAGTAAATGCAGGCTGAATCTTTCCTGATATGTAGTAACTTTGCCGGTCACTGAAGCCCAAGATTGACTTTAGTTTTACTGGGTTAACGTGTTGCATATTATTCACTGGGTGCAACCAGCTTGCATCCTTGATGATTGATCCATCGGCCTCTAGTGCAATCCCATTGGTAAATAAGCTTGTGTCTACCCAAACTGAAAACTCATTTCCGTTCACACATGAATCACCTTGTACAGGGTTTTCATCAGCATACTCCTGAAAAGAAGTCATCCATTTTGTCATCCAGCCAATTGTAACTTTGTTAGCATGGTCTTTCATGTAGGGGATAGCTACGTGGAGCAATCCAAAAAAAATGACCAACCAGTTTTCCACATACTGAAAAAATGGTTTGCCGCATCATGACTGGTGGAAATTTTGGAGTATCTCTTTCCCATATCTGTCATAGTCACTGTGAGTATGCAATCTGAGCACTCCTGTTCCTTCTTGAAGCTGCTTAGGAGACTTACAGGCCAATCCAAATTTTACCAAATGTTCCTTCATTCGATCTGCAGATGCGAAATGAAAATTAACAAAAACGATGTATGATGACATGACTTGTATTGACACCAAAAATCCCATAAATTTTGTGCATATACATCGACATTTGAGCTCCTTGTAGTCCATCAGACGTTGCACTTTGTTCTTGTGCGTCTGTACTAATACCATTAATGGAATTAAGGCCCTAGATGGACCTAGATCTTTTTTTATGGCGCCAACCATCCATTTTTTAGCCTTTTTGACTCAAATATGTTTGGTAACAAAATATTTTGGTATTCAATTCTTTCATTGCCTTGGTGTTTGTCCATTTCCATGAGGTGGTCCACTCTTTCTTCTGCTGGTCAAATATGGCACTGAAGTCTGGCTCACAGCACACTTGGATATATTCTTCATGAGGAAGTGAAGCCCACCAGATTCCATCAAATGCACTCTCCTCAATTTCTTAAGGACATCAAATCTCAATAAAAGGTCGAAGCCTATCAGTTTTTCTTTAACTAATAAGACCTCCAAGTGCAAAGAGCACAGGCTGCTCACTGTAAACTCAACTTGGTCAATCCTATAGCATCTCATAACCTTTCCATCTACAGTTATCACTTAAACAGTTTGGGGTCTCCACCAACGACTTACCACTTTGCCCATCAAGGTTTTGAAACAGCTAATGCAAATAAGGCCGTGCATTTTTGTCAACGAGTACATGAATGACTGGATGCACTTTGTTGTTTACTTACATAGGGAGTAGGCTAGCACTGACGTCTTTTCCCTAGAGCAGTTTCTCTGGCATCCTGCAGCAAAGTGTAGATCTTGTTGCATTTGAAGCATCATAATTTATGGCATGAACTTCAGATGCTTGTCTAAGCAGGCCGTCCTGTTATACAGTCTTTGGCCATAATGGCTGGCCCTGGCCACTGCATTTGTAACAGATGATCCCTGTTCAGGGATTTACTGTGGGCAGAACTTCACCTGTCCTTAGCAACATCTTGTGTGAGTACCCTCACTCATGTCAACAATTCCCCATGGTCAAAGTTTCAATGCCTGGTGTCTACTGCGACTTTATTGGATGTTGTTGAGGTACCTCATCATTAAGTCTCAAGCTCTTTATCAGTGAATCCAACCATTCCTGCAAGTTGCCAAATTTTATTGGCGTATGCATCCACATATTCTCTACTTCACTTGTTTCAGTTTTACATACGCAGAGAATGTCCCATCCGTGAAATTCTCCTTTAACCAGGCTTCAATTAGGTTGATATTCATATGATGACCTACGTCCATCTTCAGATAGTTGATGTGCGTTTTCTTCCAAATATAATGGTAAAAGGCTCACCACATCATCAATTTTCTCTGTCGCCATAGAAGGGCTTTATTATGTTGCTGCTGAACTTCACTTTTACCATTTTGAGGAAGTCAAAAACAAAAAATAAAAATAAGTATTATGCCGAAATAGCTTGTGTAAAAATATTTTTTTTTAACTTGTTAGAACTCTTTTTTACCAATGCTGCAATTCATATTAACTCCTTTTAACTTAAACTATAATTCTCGACGTCTGTCCTCTGTTTTTCTCTCTCTTTCTCTACTGTTAAAAACTTAACGCTTGTCCTCTCTAATTCATTCTTCTTATAGCCACGACTCCCTTCAGATGCAATATAGCATATAAATGATCCATCTCCAAACTGAAGTTTTTTATTTTATTTTCCTTCCCTGATCCCATCACTCGACAAGCTAGACCAAGTTGCTGATGCTTGTGTAAGTTATGTCTTTCATTACCTTTGCTACAGTTATTAAGTGACTCTCTGCTTTTGTCGGGAGTTTGGAGAAAAGACTGGTATTTATAGTGAAAAGGAAAAGTTCATGTAGTCCGTAAAGATAGGTACCATAACCTTTGCAAGAGTTTTAATATTGTTTCCTTTTAGGGTCGATAATGATAAGATCCAGAGACTTCCGTTTCGCTGTTCCGGGTCTGTTTGGGGTATCTGTATGTCAAACGTATTATATATGGTATCCATTAGTTCTTTGTGGAAAGTACTATTTGCGTCATCCGACAATCGTTTTCTAATTTGATTTAGATGTCTCTTATGAGAGAACTGGGAGATTTGAATTATGTAAAACATCTCTCCAATCCTTTTTTAATTAAATTAAAGGTTTGCCTTTCTTAATAATATCATTCACTCGTTTGTAAATGACATCTCATTTCCATTTCATAAGCTTATCACTTGGGCATTTCTATTTCGGTGTTCAAACTAGGAAACAGGAATGTTAGCAACCGATACAATCGGACCAAGTTCATATTTGTTTATGTTGATATTGATTTTCCTCTTTTTTTTATTTAAAGTTTCAACATCTATTTTGTTTGTGTTTTAAGACAACTTCCTACTGATGTTTTTTCCCTTTTGTAAAGTTTTTATTTATTGGGATTAATTTTATCTTGGAAAAAAAGTTTAATTTCCATACGTGAAAATGCAGTAACAAATCGAGGATAAACTCTGGAACAGAATACAGCAATAGTTGGTTTGAAAGAAAGAACACAACAAGTGTGTGCAATATTTAAAGCAATTTTAATGTTAGTGATTTTTATTGTAGCAGAACTGAACAACAACCCATTGGTTCTGCAGAGATGACAAAATAGTATTCACAAAAGAACAACTCTCATTCAAACCTGGAATCCGTCCAGCACAAAGACAATACAGATATGCAAATTGTAATGCCATCAGGATTAAAAGTGACTGCATATAAAGATGTTTTTTATTTTTGCAAGAGCAACAGAATGTAATCTCGTTGACACAATCAAACATAATTGTGATTTTGTGAAGAAGAAGACTGAAGACTGCGTTGACGACGAAAGACGAGCAAGGAAAAGTTCTGATCTTCTTTTCTTTTTGTCTTCAAGCTATTCTGGCATTGGTGTTAAGATAGTTCGACATTAAGTGATGTGGCAATGGACCCTCCAATAATAGAATGGTTGGAGGACCTGGAGTTGATGTGCGAGCTATACAAAATGACCAAGGTGGAGTGAGTCCTGCCATTGAGATTGAAGCGTGTTGCTTGAGAAACGTATCAGCAGCTCTCAGAAGTATAGCGGAACAACATTGAGGAAATTAAATGTGCCCTTATAATGCGGCCTTTGAATGATTCACCACTCGCCGCCTATGTCTGGGAGAGATTGTAGACAAATTTTTGACAGACTTGCAATGGCTGACACGGCTGGTGGGTGAAATGCCACCAGAATGCTGGATGAAAAGTGCCTTCATTAGTGGGCTACTGTGCCATGTCAGGGAACTTTTGCGGTCGTCAACTAGAATGGATACCCTATCATTAAAAGAACTGCTTAAAAGAGCATGCACCATGTTTGTGGACAACAAGGACATGGATTTTTCCACTGCAATGCAAACTAGACATGCCTGACCAGGGTAGCAGGAGTTGCTGCATTAACTGCTTCAGATGCGAGGGTCTGAACCATCTGGCCAGAAACTGCATACAGCAAGACAGTGGTAGCAATCAAAGAGATAGATCAACTATGCACTGTTTTTCTTGCAACAAAACAGGGCATCTAGCAAGACAATGTCCGGGAAATGGGAACAGGCAAGACATCAATGCCACTTTCTCCTCATTCAAATTAAAAGGGGTGCTCCCCATGATGGAAGTTGTTATTAATGACCAGAAGTGCAAGGCACTGGTAGATTCTGGATGCTCTCAGTTCCTCATGACTGGATCAGTGTGTGACCCCTGAAGTCAGTCAGCATTGGAGGTCCTAACAGTCGATGGTGAAATCCTCCACAGCAAAAGTGCCGGGACTATCACATTGGCAATAGAAGATGCAAGCCCCATGAAAGTTGATGTTCTGGTCATGGACACATCACTGTTGGGCTTCAATATGTTAATTGGAATGGACATAATCAAAATGTTGGGTGGAGTTCACATAAACCAATTCAGCAATGTCACTTTTGCTAAAACGCAATCAGAATAGAGAAACCAAACTTCAGTGCTGAGTTCAATGAGCAGACCAAAGCTTGGATGGTGTCATGGAAATGGTCAAGCAATCAGCCACCCAATGGACTCTCCAACAAAGTGCCAGAGTATCTGATATTTGACCAAATTCGACAGGAGTATGGTCATGAATTGGAAATGTGGTTGAGCAATGGATGGCATTTCTCCTAACAAATACCCCGGATATCTTAGCACTAAGTGAGACTAACCTACACTCCTCCATCCCCTCTAACTACTTTAACATGCCTGGATATCTCCCACTCTGCCGTAAGGACTCTGACAGACATATGCACGGACTTGGAGTTTACATTCGTAATACCCTTCCCTTGACTAGAGAAACAAATCTAGAAACGGATGATCAAGCCTTTATGTGCTTTAGACTAATCATGCAACACAACATTAGCTACTTTTACTTTCTCTACCGCTCTCCCTCGACCCAAGACTGCACCATAATAAACAAAGTATCTGACAGCATAGACACAGCACTCTCCTTCGACACTAGCGCCCAAGTACATGTATTTGGTGACTTTAATGTCCATCACAAAAACTGGCTTGGATTCTCTACTTATACAGATGCAGCAGGCAGCGCAACTCATAGCTTCTCTGTATCTCACTCCCTATCGCAAATTGTTACTTTCCCAACCCGCTTCCCTGATCAGCAAGAGCAACACGCATCACTATTAGATCTGTTTTTGACCACAGTTCCTGATGATTGTGTAACGAAAGCCGACAGCCCACTTGGGAACGCTGATCATGCTGTAATAATGGTTGAAATTGCCCTAAACTCCAGACCCAAAACTGAAGAGCCAGTGCTCAAAACAACGAGATATTATAAAAAGGCTGACTGGGAAGCTATCAGAGATCTTATCAGAGACGCGCCATGGGGAAATATTTTTTCTCTTCCTGCTGAACAGTGTGCAACTGAGACCACTGAATGGTTCAAAACTGCAATCGAAGCGCATGTTCCCATGCGGAAATTCTATAGCAAGCCCCACTCTCCCCAATGGTTTACTTCGACTTGCGCAACTGCCATTGCTCAAAGGCAGCATGCATTCCGCAGGTTTAACCGACATAAGTCCAGTTCAAACAGACAAAAGTACAAAGAAGCTAGAAGTAACGGTAAGAAAGAAATAGCGACAGCTAAGAGGGAATTTACGGAAACCACTAAAAAACGCATCGAAGCACAAAAATTAGGAACTCGTGACTTCTGGAAAATCTACAACAGTGTAGTAAATAATGGGCAATCAACAATTCCCCCACTAACCAACAATCACGAGGTTCTTTGCTCAGCAACCGAGAAGGCTAACATGCTTGCCAGTCGGTTTGCCTCCAACTCTACACTGGACCCTCTAAACCACCCCCTACCTGACTTTCCTATGCGGACAGACGCCACGCTAGACGATCTGGAAATCACCCCTGCTCAGGTGCATGCTATCATAAAAAACCTTGACACTTCCAAAGCATGTGGACCCGACCTCATCCCAGCTGTGCTATTAAAAAAGTGCTCAGCCGAAGTAGCTCCAGTTCTCTCCAAACTCTACAACAAATGCCTTAATGAATCTTGCTTTCCGAGCTGTTGGAAAACTGCTTCTGTGGTACCAGTATTCAAGAATTCTGGCGAAAGAACTGACCCATTAAATTATCGCCCTATTAGCCTCCTCCCACTTTTCGCCAAAATATTTGAGACCTTAATTAACCATGCTCTAGTCCAGCACCTTACAGATGCTAAACTTCTGACCGACCATCAATATGGATTTAGACAAGCCCGTTCCACGGCAGACATCCTCACTGTAATCTCTGAACGCATATACCATTCACTGGACAAAGCGGGAGAGGGCAGAGCGGTAGCTCTAGATATATCTAAGGCTTTTGACAGGGTGTGGCATGAGGGTCTCCTCAGGAAGATTAGATCTTACGGTATCACTGGTAGAATACTTAACATAATTAAATCCTTCTTAGATAAGAGAAAAATCCAGGTTGTCCTCGACGGTCGTACGTCTAAACAATATAATATAAATGCGGGAGTGCCCCAGGGATCTATCCTTGGTCCTCTGCTGTTCCTGATATTCATAAATGACCTCCCCGACAAGATTGCCTCTGAGATGGGTATATATGCTGATGACACCACACTCTATAGCAGGCACGACAGGAAAACAAATGAACATATATCTAAAGTAATGGCAGAAACACTAGAGGATGACCTCAAATCAGTAGTGGAATGGGGACAAAAATGGATGGTAACGTTCAATGCCACCAAGACAAAACTGGTTTCATTCAATAATTACAAGAAACCTTCTCTACCACCTATAGCAATAGCCAACAACTCTTTAGCTGAGAGTACGTCTTTCAAGCTCCTTGGCCTAACGTTCACAGGAAACATGAGCTGGAACAATTACATCGAGGGCATTGCCAGGGCCGCTGCGAGGAAGGTGGGCTCTCTCTACCGTGCTAGAAAACTTCTAACACCCGAAAGTATCCTGTACCTCTATAAGGCCACTATTCGCCCATGTATGGAGTATTGCTGTCATATTTGGGCCGGTGCATCGGCTACTAGTCTCTCGCTCCTTGACAGGGTTCAAAAGAGAGTCGCAAATCTGATAGGCCCTAAACTGGCATCAAAACTTCAGCCTCTGTCCCATCGTCGAAACGTTGCATCCCTCTGCCTGTTCTACAAGTATTATAATGGTGAATGCTCTGAAGAACTGCAAGCACTTGTGCCCCCACGACGTAAACACCCTCGACAGACCCGACAAGCTACAAAATCCCACCCCCACATTGTAGAGATCCCTAGATGTAAAAGATCTTTCTACTCCAGTAGTTTCTTCCCCAGAACTGCTAGACTTTGGAATTCCATTCCAGGTCACTGCTTCCCCAACTGTACTGACATGCATAAGTTCAAGTGCAACGTGAACCAACATCTCGCTGCCCTAATCCCTACATAGTACCCCAGTAGATGTTTCCCCTGATAGTAGCCCCCTACATTAAAGTGGCAATGTGCCTTGTTTGGGGTGAAAATGTAATAAAAAAAAAAACAAAAAAAAAAAAAACTTCCCTATCCTGAGGAAGAGCTTGGTTCCCTGAAAGGCTTGGTCCATTAATGGCGGTTTTCCAAGAGAATAAGTCCAAGGTGCACCGGGTGTTGAATTTTCGTGAGCTGAATGAACACATCAAGGCCTATATGGAGCTAAGAGAGTGGAGGAAGAAAGACTCCAATGTGTCGTTACTTGACTGAAGCTACACTCTCGAACAAGAACGATATCTGGCAGGCAACATTGACATAACCAAAGTGAGACAACATTTGGCTGATTTTGGATTAGCAAGCAAGGAATCGGAGCAGTTGCAGAATGGTGCAAGAGTGCTTGGCCTATCAGTTCAGAAAAAGGGCAGCAGTCTTGTATGGGAATGAGGGAGTAAGGTCCTCAGCGTTCTTACCCGATGAAGTGTGTTCTCATTTTGTGGAAAGTTAGTTGGGCACTTCCAAGTGGTTAAGTGGCTCAGGGCGGCTGCAGCATTCATTAAAAAGAGAGTAGTGGATATGACAAAAGGCTGGAATGAAAAGGTGACTGACGGCCCTTTAACAACAATAGTTGAAGAGATTACTGCAAGAGTGCACCAAGAAGACTCTGTATGAGGAAAGTGGCATGTGGATGGTCCCAAGCTAGATGTGTGGGTTGATGCAAGCTTCTTAGCGACTGGAGTATCGTTGAAGCACAATGGAGCCACCATGGAGGATGCGAGCTGGTTGCAAAAGGAAAGAGATACACAGCATATTAATCTGGGGGAGCTCGATGCTGTGCTAAAAGGAGTGAACATGGCATTGATGTGGGAAGCAACCAAGCTGTATCTTCACATTGGCTCTACCTGTGTACACAACAGACACCCTCACAGGGAAAGCTAGGGTGCACACCAAAGCAGCAAGTGAAATGCTGATCAGACTGTGATTTGTTACACCTAAGGACGATGTGTCAACCCAACTAACCTGATTCATCGCTACCATGTTCGATATAAGGGGATCGATGCACCCTCTCCAGGCAATCCCAAACAGCAGCAGAATAGAAACCCCTTATATGCATGGATGCGTCACAGGAGTGAAAAACCCACAAAATGTTCTTGTCGACCAGATGCCCTGCCATGTGAGGGACTTGCGTCCTGTCATAGGCCTGGGCACCACAGAGAATGAAAGTGACAGCAAGCTCTCAACCCAGAATGCAAGGTTGATTACTATTAACGAGGTATGTGGCAATTCCTCTGAAGAAAACGACAGGTCTGTGCCAAATAACACTTCTCCAGATGAGTCATCCAAGGAGAAAGTATCTTTACTTAAAAAGGAGGGCTAGACAATGAAGACCAGCTCTGAGTTGTCATCTATGTGATGATCAGATCAAGGGTGGAACTGAACAACAATCCGTTTGTTCTGCAGAATTGACAAAATAGAATTCACAAAAGAACCATTCTCATTCAAACCCGAAATCTGTCCAGAAAAGAGAGATATGCAAATTGTGATGTCGGGATTAAAAGTGACTGCATATAAGGACAGGTTTTTTTTTTTTTTTGTTTTTTTTGCAAGAGCAACAGAACGTAATCTTGTAGATGCGATCGAACATAATTGTACTTTTGAGAAGAAGAAGAAGAAGAAGAAGAAGAAGAAGAAGAAGAAGAAGAAGACTGTTGACTGCATGATCGACGAAAGACGAGCGAGGAAAAGTTCTTCAGTGAACAAATGGATCATACAAGAAAAATTTAATTGTACAGAAAAGAAGATTTGCCAAAAACGTGCTTTGCAAGAACTTTTCTGTGATGGAAAGTTTAAGTAACAGGTGGCTCTTTTCATTTTGGACTTGATTGCAGTCCAAGCAGAAATTCAGAGATAAATGATGACTACTTGTAACTACCATCTAGGGCTTGTCACAAAATAATCTTCAGTTTAAGTTGGTAATGGTAGGAAGTGGACTGGTTTTCAGTGACTGCCATCTTGAGTTTGTGTAACTGAGCTTCAGCCGTTTTCTGCTGCTGGTATCAAAAAAGGGCTAAAAAGAGACAGGGCACACGCATGCAAGGGCTTTTATAAGCTATCTTACGTGACCTCTGAAGCAATAGGAATCGGAAATCCTGCCAGCCTAAAGGAACAAGGTAATGACTAGGGCTATGACAAAAGAATATTCTTTTCATTGTTTTAACTCTCGAGTATATATCCAACACAGTTAATCAATTGAGAACCACATCGCTCTATCTAAAAACATATAAGATATTAACTGATATGTACTCGAGAGTCAAAATAATTAAAAGAATATTTTCTTGTCATAGCCCTAGTAATGACTCATCAATGAGAAGGAGGGAGGGGTACATAAATTCTAATATATTTTCTGCTCACTCTTTAATTGTTTCTGTTGAAACTGTGTTATTCCTCAATACGATTTCGAATTGCATGTTTTATTCTTTTTCTTGATTTGTTGCATGAGTTTCACCTTTTTCCGTTCCATATCTTGCAGCTTCAGTTGATTTTCATAGACAGGTTTCTTTGAAATATCTTCAACTCACTCTGAAGTCCCAATTTTGCTGACATCTTTTTGCATCCATCTAGGCTGCCTGAAAAAAATCTTTGAGTGAAGTTTCTTTCAATTCTTTCTTTAGTTTTCTTTGACTCGGTTATCAGATTTTCTATTTTATGGCAAAAAGTGTTGATTGGTAAATCCCACAGATTGAACTCGGTCTACGCCAAATAACGTGTTCGTGTTTTTTGACACAAACATTTTTAATTATTTGGTAGTTCTGTTTAAAGTAACTTTACCCTCAAATTTAATTTCTGTACCTGTCATCGATTTGGCTATTTTGTTGGTTTATTCAACCTTTTCCATGTATGCAGGTTGATGTCAGGTCCAGAGTCTAGTTGTAACCTGATTTTTTTATTCATGATTTTTAATTGTATGTATTTTTTTATACTTGTGTCGTCCTGTTCATTTATTTTTGTGGATTTGACTCAGCGTTTATTTCCTTTATTCGTTCTGCACCTTTTCTCCAATTTTATTACAAGTTAGACAAGTTTTAAAATGGTATGAGCAATCCTTAAACCAATGAAGGAGCCCACAAGGGTAACAGGAGGTAGGCGGTATTTTTTCCTTATTTTATTGGAGTTGCTTGTTTTTATAAGTGAAAAATATCTCTTTTTACTTTGACTTGCTTTTGAAGTAGAGTTTAAATTTGATTTCTGATGTGTACCTTTCTTATGTGAGAAATGCTCGACTCTTTAATATCTTTAGAATATTGTTTAACACTTACAAATCTTTGGCAGTCTTCAGCTATGTTTTATAAAGTTAAATTTGGCTCACCTTCAAACTTGGTTTAGGATTCTGCACCTAATTTCTGCGTTTTTGACTGCTGCAAATCCTTTATTTTTTACTCACGTTCACCCCTAAGAAGACATATCGCCACTTGGACGTAAGGAGTTACTATATGGGACCGTGCCTAGGAAAGATTAACAAGATGATGTATTAGGTTACATTTAAACTTCTGCATATCAGTACAGCCATGGAAGCAGGTAGCAGGAAGGGAATTCCAATATCTAGCTGTTCGAGGAAAGAGACTATTAGAATGAAACTTTCTAGCATTTAGTGACCTCAACAGTGAAGGGGTGAAATTTTGTTGTTAAACAGGTTTGTTGGGAATATGTACGTCAAAGGGGCACAAGTGCAATCAGAGCACGTTCCATTAAAATATTTGTAAAACAGACAAACATACAACATTGCAGTGATGGAACAGGGGTTGGAGCTTAGTTGACAATGTGGGACTTATTATATTGAAGCCTCTTTTTGGGACCCTATCCAAGAGGGAGGGGCTAGTGGTAAATACACCAGCCCAGATGTGGCAACAATATTCCATGCATGGCCGAATGGTGGCTTTGTAGAGGTACAGGATACTCTCAGTTGTGAGTAGTTTTCTAGCACGATAAAGGGAAGCACATTCTTTGAAGCAGCCTTTGCAATGTCCTTAATGTATTTGTTCCAGTTCATATTGACCGTGAATGTTAGGCTCAGGAGTTTGAAGGATTAATTCTCAGTTAAGGTGTTATTTTACATGAATATTAAGCATTTAAAGTTATCTGCATTAAATTCAGCAAGTTTGAAGTTGTCACAGTGTTTATTAACAATCAAGTAATCTTCATTCTTCTTTCTGGTTAAGCTCAAACATTTCTACCTTTTGAGAAACAGGAAATTTTTAGGGCTATATAATCTGGTAAAAGTTTAGCAGCTTCAACAAAAGTCAAATCGTTAGGTTTTGAGGGTAAAATATAATTCACTAATTTGGTATGTTTGGTGGTCCCTAATTTTTGGAGTAGTAAGCAAACGTTTCAGAAGTCTGCTCATTTTTCACAATTTGTATTTTATAGATCCTGATACCATCTTAAATAAGAAGCGAAGATTTTATCCTCATCTGGAGAATAAGTGAAATTGTCAACTGCACTCCAAACAGCATTTTGCACAAAAGCATTTTCGTCCTCAGTATTTTGACCTATTTTCTACATTGTTTGCACTAAGTCTTCAAACTTTTTCTGTCTTTCTTTGATTGTTTGTTGTTTCAAAAGTTCTTTCTTGGTTTTCTTTCTTTTTTTTTCTGGTACTCATATTCTGGAGAAAAACAATCTTCACTTCATTATCTCAGCCCTTTAATCATCCCACAGACAACAAAAAGCCACATATTCACTGAAAGGTAGACAAAAAGCCGTCCACACAGGAAGATTAAGATTTGCTATATAACAGTGTTGGGACCATGTTTTCATGCTTCCAGTGTAGGGCACCACATTCCTTCTAGATTAACACTCAGCACTCGTTAGCCATCCTCCAACCATTCCAAGTACTTGTATTTTAGCCCAAATTGAGTCAAATGGTATCTGGCAAGAGACACGGACATGATATCTTCATTGACATGGATATTGGCTAGCCGATGTTCTGCAGTTCATTGTTTTCTTCCTGTGATAACACCAAGCTGATAATGGCCTCCATAATTAAAAGAGGGTCCCATTCACTCCAAAAGTATCAGACATAACCTCTTTCTGTCAATCTTTACAGTCTGGTATAGCCACAGCATCTTGTGAACGTACTTGGAGATATGCTTTCATGAAATTTAGTAGAAGTATATTAGACCCTTTTCAACACCATTCATGGATCTTAGCAATAAAAATATCTCTGTGTTCACTGTAAATGCTTCAATATGTTTGAACCTTTTCCTTATTCCATTGTATTATGGCTACCAGAGGAGGTAAAAGTTTTTCTTCAGAATATGAATTGTGTTCCCTCCAAGCACAGAGCTTCTGCTCATATTTTGGTCAAATTTCTGCAGTTACTCAATATTTAAACAAGGGCATAGCCAGCCGTGTTTTACATGCTTTTTGAAGCTCCCTCAGAGAAGTTAGCCAAAATTTTTTTCCCTAATTTAAATCGTCAGTAGGGCAGCCAGACAGGTATTTGCTTTTTTGTAAATAATTTGCCTGCTAATGGGGGAATTATTTACTGCTTTTAAATCGATTTTGTCTGTCATTTCACAATAATGCCTTCAAGTTTATCAATCTATAAAGGAATTTTGTAGGGTTGGATTCGTTAAGTTTTGTTTGGTTTCGTTCAAAATATTTACTCATTTATTTTCATTTTTTTGTATTAAAATGAAATGAGACTTTTCATATGATTTTGTTTCGTTCATTTTGCTTTGTACATCTATAAGTATTTAATTACAACCAGGATGTGGCAAAAGATACCAAGCCTTAACAAAAAACTATGAACCATGAAAAGTTATAAGGTCAACTCAAAAATTGTATTTTTTAATCAGGGTGAGTAATTTAACAAAGTAATTATATAAAAAAAAATTCATAAATTAATCAAAATATTTAAATTTCACGTTAAAAAAACATTCAATGAGCACTAATTGCAATTTTATGGTTGCCCTAATTATAATAATAAAAAAAAATATGGAACAAAGCTTTATTAAAACAAAACAAAATGAATGAAACATATTTTATAAAATTTTTGCTACAAAAGTTTGGACCCCCACACACACACACACGTGGTTCTTCATAGCTACACTCTTATATTTAGACATTCCATTACACCTTTCTTTAGGTAAATGGTCATCTAACCACTTCCACACCATTATCCACTCATGTATCAGATGATCGAAGGTTTAGTGATGGATATGGCTGCATAAGTAGTAAATTTCCAGTCATCAATCTAAACTGATTCTGTCAAACCAACGAGATGCCTCCCAATACCTTTATTACATCGATTCCCAACAGTAGATTAAACTCCAGTGGTTTGGCATGCACCACCAGAATATCAATTTTGACAACATTGTATTTGCCTATGGAAATGGTAACCACTGTGATATCACAACATGCACAAAATACACCTCCAATCATGAACACATCAGAGATACCCCATGAACTAATATCTTCTCTCTTCCTGCTGAACAGTGTGCCAATAAGACAACTGAATGGTGCAAAACAGACATTGAAGCACATGTTCCCACACGGAAGTATTATAGGAAGCCCCACTCACCCCCATGGTTCACTACAGATTGTGAAGCTGCCATTGCACAAAGACAACATGCATTCCGCAATGTTTGTAGTCATAAGTCAAATACAAATAGGCAAAACTTCATAGATGCTAGAAATTATTGTAAGAGAGAAATAGTGACAGTCAAAAGAAAGCATACTGAAATAATTAGGGAATGCATAAAATCACGAAAGATAGCAACTTGTGACTTCTGGAAAATTTATAATACTGTAGTGAATAGAAGGTAATCAGTAATTTCCCGGCATCCGAGAATGCGGAACTGCTTGCCTGGCGATTCGCTTCCAACTCCACCTTAAAGCTAACAAACAAATCTCTCCCAAATTTCCCTATGCAGACTGACGCCACATTAAATGATCACCCCTTCTCATGTCCACAATATCATAAAAAAACTTAGACGCATCTAAGACACTTCGTGGAGCTGATCTCATCCCTGCTATACTAATTAAAACTCAGATGAGCTAGTCCCCATACTTTCCAAGCTCTACAATAAATGCTCTGCTGGATCTTGCTTCCCTAATAGCTGGAAGATGGCCTCTGTGATACCAGTGTACAAGAATTCTGGTGAAAGGACTGATTCTCTCAATTATTGGTCTATCAGTCTCCTCCCCCTCTTCACTAAAATCTTTGAGACCTTAATTAATCAAACACTAGTCCACCACCTTGCAAAAACAAATCTATCTGACAAACAATATGGATTTAGACAATGTCGTTTTACTGCAGATATTTTAACAGTCATCTCTGAATGCATATACCGTGCATTGGATAAGGCAGGTGAAGCCAGGGCTGTAGCCATTGATATATCCAAGGCCTTTGACAAAGTTTGGCATGAAAGGTTGCTAATGGAAATTAAATCGTACGCTATAACTGGATGTATATCTTCTTTCTTTCTTGTTCTTGTATATAAGAAAGGAGGCACAATTATTCTCCTCTGTACCAAAATACTGTAGGTTTACACCAACATATGACACATAAAAATCTATTATGTTTACGCTATTGGCCATTACCTTATATAACTATAGAACTCCTTTATAGTTACATTATTCCGTAATATTAAAACATTACATTTATTCCTAGAAGCGCCATTTCCATCGTCATAATATACAGAGGAAGTAGCTCAAACTTTTACCTCCTATTCAATAAGACCTCTTACACCCCCATTCTATACCGCGTGCATTTATACTTTTTTCCCCCTTTCCTGGGTCTACTCCGTCATTAACTAACTTGTGAATTCATACACATTGCTTACTGTTAACGCTTTAACCCTACACAAATAATAATTTCTCTCCCTTTCCATCCCTCGAAATCTCATTGGTTGAGATCTACATATTCAGTCATTCCAGAGTGAAAGAAACATCATTCAAAAACGAACATTCCAGAGATTACAACAAACATGGCTTCCCTGAATAGAATCATTACATGTTGAATACCCCGATAACAAACTTTGAAATCTCAAAAAAAGAAAAAGAAAACAGTACTATTTTCATTAATATCTTACTAACATCACTAGAACAGAAATTTGTTGGTTTATTGATTCTTTGCCGTGTTATTTTACCACATAGAAATTGGAGATTCATATTTTCCTTGCTGTTTACATTTATTTCATTTACAGTGACAAATAACTAGATCCTTCTTAGACAATAGGAGCATCCAGGTTGTCATTGACGGACGTTCATCAAAGCAGCATAACATTAATGCGGGTGTGCCTCAGCGGTTGATCCTTGGATCATTATTATTTCTGATATTCATCAATGACCTCCCCGATAATATTGAGTCCGAGATGGGTATATTTGCTGATGATACAATGCTTTATAACATGCATGAGGAAAGAACAAATGTCTATAAATCTAAGACAATGGCAGAATCATTAAAAGACTGTAGCGGAATGAGGCCGCAAATGGATGGTAACATTTAATGCTAGTAAGACTAAGCTGCTCTCATTTAACAATTACAAGACACCTCTCCAACCACTGATACCCATGAAAAATAACACCCTACTTTGGAATTCTTCTTTCAAACTCCTTGGCCTAACATTCACGGGCAACATAAACTGGAATAAATACATTGAGGGCATTGCAAAGGCTGCTGAAAAGAAGATGGGTTCCCTCTATCGAGCTAGAAAACTACTCTCACTTGAGAGTATCCTATACCTCTACAAGGCCACTATTCACCACCTGTGTATGGAGTATTGTTACCACATCTGGGCTGATGCATTTACCACTAACCTCTCCATCTTTGATAGGGTCTAAAAAAGAGTTCCCAATCTAATATATCCCACTTTGTCAAGTAAGCTCCAACCTCTGTCCCATTGCTGCGATGTTGCATCGCTGTGCTTGTTTTACAAATATTTTAATGGAATGTGCTCTGACAAACTCGTTGCACTTGTGCCCCTTGACGTACATATTCCCGACAAACCCACTTAGCAACAAAATCACACCCCTTCACTGTTGAGGTCCCTAAATGTCAGAAAGTTTTCTATTCTAATAGTTTCTTCCCTCAAACAGCTAGACTTTGGAATTCCCTTCCTGCTACTTGTTTCCCTGGCTGTACTGATAATATATGCAGAACTTTAAATGTAACCTAAAACAACATTTTGTTAATCTTTCCTAGACATGGTCCGAAATAGTAGGCCCTTACATCCAAGTGGCAATATGCCTTGTTAGGGGGTGAACACGAGTAAAAAGGAAAAAAATGATAATGTCCAACCTTTTTTTTAGGATTGGAATTCAGCACTGAACAATTAGTGTTGAGCACCACATCACGTCAACATAAATAATTATATTTACATTTTGGCAAGGAAGAAGGTTGGTGCTGTTGCCTCATCCCTGGTTCATTTCTCAAACAGATTTTAACCTAATATTTGACCGTATTTCATTTATAATAATATGCCTCACACTTTCAGCAGTCTCTTGCTGTGTGACTTTTGCTGTTGCACTTGTAGCAGGTTATGGTGGTGCTTGGGGTGTTTTTGGTAGCAACTGTATTTTTATTGTGTGACGGGGGTGTAGATGCGACTACATGTCTTCGGTTTCCATTTGTTATTAGCACCTTTGCTTTTGTTATAATGTCCTCCATGGTTAAGGTTCCATCTTTTGGCACCTATTGAATTCTGATTAAGATGCCATCAGAGAGGCTTGAAAAAAAAAAAAAAAAAAGCCAGTTTGGTGAGCCTTTCCAGCCCAAACTCCTTCAAAGCTAGCCAATCCGATCAACTACAACTTGTTCACATTATTGGAAGGTGAAGATGGGATAGTGGTTAATGACCTGGACTTACAACCTGGGTGTTCCAAGTCTGAATCCAGCTTGTTCCACGAAATCACTTTCACTTAGGATGTTGGCAACCTTCACGTGACCCCTCCCGTAAGTAGCGATGTCTTCTAGAAAGAATTCTGACTAGAAAAATAGGTACTTATACATTGTTCGACCTGCAATTTCCACACAGTTACTCGGGTTCGTTCGGCAGCTGACGTCAATAACCGAAAAATAAAAAAAGCCGACCACAATGTTAGGAACGTTTAGCCAATGAAAAAAATAAAAATACAAAAATCTATAAGAAACGTGCTGTCGGGTTTTAGCCAATAAGAATCTAAGCGGACGACTTTTTTCATAATATCGGGGAAACCAATGCCAACAATAGAATCATTGAATGATCTGTTTACATTAAAAACCGACCTTAGTCTAATGTTGCTCTTCTAGAGAGAGAGAGAGAGAAGAGAGAGAGAGAGAGAGAGAGAGAGAATTACAATGGAAGCTCGAAAAGATAGTGAGAGGCGCTGAAAAAAGAGTAAAACTAAGAGCAAGAGAACAAAAAGATAGAATTAACGATGAAGCGAGAGGGGGGGGAGAGAGAGAGAGAGAGAGAAATGTGTGCTAGACGAACCTCGTTTTGGTTTTCTTTTCAACAATTGTTGTCGTTCGCTATTAAAATTGACGTTCGCCATTTCTTGTAACTAATAAAAATAATCAAAACCAGATACAATTTACGATTTTACTCTTTGTTAACAATGGGCAATAAACAAACAGTTTTTGATAAAGATGAAATGGATGCCTACGAGGTGAGTATTTTTGTTTATTAAATTATTTCTTGAAAAAATTTTTTACTAAGTTTCCATTAGCAACGACTGACATCTTAAGTTAGTCACACTTTGTTATTACTTCGAACTTCGACTGAAAAACTGTCGCTTCCTGAAAGAAAATAAAAACAACTTTTTAGTCATTTTTAAATTCATTTATTTTTTTTGTTCTACAAAAACTAGCGAAACAATGACATTTTACATCTGGCTAATTCTTGTGAAATTAATGATACAATAATATTGTTCGACCCTGTACGCCCTAGAAATAAAAAGGGTCAGGATAAAGTTTACTTCCTGGTCTATTTTGACCGAGAGCGCTCGAAAAAAAAAAAAAATAAATAAATAAATAATGGCCGAAATTACCTGGTGAATCAAAATTGCAAAATATGAAACGAAACACGCATTATTGAAAGAGACTCGTTCATTTAACTGGAATTTGAATAAAAATAATAAATAAAACCGACTGGGTTTTTTTTTTCTTCTTTCTTTGTTATTGATTTGAAACTACTTTTTTTTTCTTTTTTTTTTTTTAATAAATGTTATCTATAGAAAACCTAAAAAAAAAAAAAATGGTGCTGGGACCCAGCCAGCACCATTTTTTTTTTTTGCTGGGTTTGTATTACTGTACACATAGATTCAAAAAAGTTGTCAAAAAACAAATATATAACAAATAAATGTTATCAAAGGCTAGACAAGTTACTTTTCTACCAAACTGGATATATTTTTCGTGTTTTTATTCAATGTAACATGTTTATTCGAAAAACATGCAGTGTTTACCGATGTATTGGAAAATTCAAAATGGCGCCCGACACTCTCTTTAACATGGTAAGTTTGGGAAAAGGTGTTATAAATAATAAACTAGACAAAATACTATTAAAAAACACCGAATATGTCAACTTATGTCACGGTAACATATATTGAACGAATTTATAACAGTATTTTGTCTAGTTTATTATTTATAACATCTTTTCCTGAACTTACCGTGTTAAAGAGAGAGTCGGGCGCCATTTTGAATTTTCCAATACATCGGTAAACACTGCATGTTTTTCGAGCTGAATAAAACTTGTTATTGTTACATTGAATAAAAACACGAAAAATATATCCAGTTTGGTAGAAAAGTAACTTATCTTGCCTTTGATAATATTTATTTGTTATATATTTGTTTTTTGACAACTTTTTCAAATCTATGTGTACAGTAATACAACCCCGAGTAACTTATTTGGCTTTTGATAACAAGTGTTACATATTTGGTTTTAAACTTTTTTTTATCACTTCTTCGTACGTAATAGTCGGAAAAGAGAAGACGACAAAAAAAGATTTAAACGCCAAAAAACAACAACAAAAGAAAACTAGTTAATTTTATTTATTTTATTATTTTTATTCAAGTTTCAGTTAAATGAATGATTCTCTTTTAACAGCCGGGACGCGTGTTTCGTTTCATATACCTGATGTTTCATATTTCACAATTTTGATTTACCAGTGATTTCTGCCATTGTTATTATTATTTTTAGAAAACTTTCGGTCAAAATAGCTACTTCATGAATAAAATAATGGTGCGGGTGCGGGTGCGCATATAAAGAAAGGCGACAGATCAAACAAGGGAGATAAATCGTGAAACAAGGGAGATTTGTAGGTACCTCCCAACTCGCGCCACAGTTTTACCCCCCTCCCTCCGTCTAGGTAACACGATGTAATTTAATTTAAGGTTAATAATCATGATTCATCCTAACTTTTTTACTATTTAAAAGAAGCTTTAAATAAACTGCTTTTTTTAAAATAATTTTTATAGCATACAAAAATAATGAAAATGCGAGACGACGCTTTAAAACAACGTTCCTATGTAATGATGTTTTTGAAGCCGTAGACACACCCATGTTTTAAGAATGTAGCAAAAATCAAATAATAGTCATATTTTCCTGAAAATTTCGATATTTATTCATTATTAAATAAACTTACATAATAAAAGTAGGTTTTGTTAAATATATTAGGAAATATATGTATTTTTTTAGGTGTTCTACTACCCCCTTATACTTCATGGTCAAAAACTAAACAAAATAAATGTAGGTCGATAAAAATTTCAATATTTTTAAAGCTGAAAAGATCAAATATATATATATATATATATATATATATATATATATATATATATATATATATAAAATCCTGTTATTTATTTCACTTACCTTAAAGTTGTAAATACAATTGGACATAAAATCAATAGTATTATGTTTAAAAAAACTTTTTTTTGATAATTTTTTAATATAATTATTTGAATTACAAAAGAAAAAAACAATTCTAAAAAAACTTATTATTTTTAAAAAGCTTTAAATGACATTAAGTTCAAATATTACACGATATGAAGTTTGAACAGATTTTTTTAATAAAAGGTTTACAATAATAAAAACAATATTTTTATAAGATAATCTAAGACTATTGAGATGATAAAAATTGGAAAGAAAAAAAAACAAAAAAAACACGAAATAAAAAGTTGACAAAAAAATAAGTTGACAGCGCGTCTAAGGGCACATAATTTTCTAGGGTAAATTTTTTACATTAGGTCCACCTCCACAATTTTCTTTAAAATGATTCTTTTTTAAGTTTTCGACTATGCTGAATAAGAAAATCTTATTTAAATTTTGCAGAGACAAGTAGTTTTCGAGATATAAAAACCTGTATTATGCACTGTAATTCACTGGCTACAAAAGAACGATGGTTCTCACAGCAGCTTTGGAAACCCCAGGGTTAATTTGTTTCACAAAATAGAGTGTCTGCTTCACACCAGGATGACCGCTTTGTTGGTGAAAAATTTTGATCTGGTCTAATCCGACCGAGTTCACGGATGCAGTGCAGACAGGTTGCACAGGTTTGGTGTTCCTCTTCATCACATCAAGCCACCGTTAAGGCACTCTCGTAAATTGATCCGCCTTGTTTTGGCTAGATTTTACCAAGACTACATTCATCAACAGTGCATATTTCTTCACCAGTTTCGTTATTGTGTCAAGACGCTGTCAGATGAGCATCTCACTTGTAGCTTTAGTTCGTACCTTGGCTCTGCCAGTAAGGGTATTCGAGACCCATTTATGGACACGTGAAATCGGTGATAAGTGCAAGGTGGTTAACTTCCAGACGATTGCCAAGTTCATTCCTTTAATGATGGCATCAAGTTCTGCTAAGTTTATATGTTGGGAGTCCTTTTCTGGACATAACCAGCATGCATCCTCTATCACAGTCCCATTATATATCAATGACACACCGATAGCAAGAGAGCTTGCATCAACCAAGATGTCAAGACATTTCTTTTGACGCACCATTTGCCTTGCACCAGATCTTCTTTGTGGAGGCTGGTGAGAACCTCCTTGATCATAGTGTTGAGAGGGGTGTCATTTACTTTGTCGTCCGACCCTGTAGTGACGTCAGATGCTCTCCTTTTGATAAATGCCACAGCAACACGAAGCCAACCACCCATCGGAAGGTGTCCAACCAACTTGCCACAAAGTGAAAATATATTTTGTCGCTTGACAACATGAGGTATGTCTGGGATCTTGTTCCCTCTTCTCCAACGCAGAGCATTATCCTCTCCCCAGACCTGCAAACCAAGCACTCCTGCACCATCCTGCAGTTTCTCTGGTTCTTTGCTGAAAAGTCCAAAGTTGCTGAGATGCTCATCCAATGGAGTCTTGAAAAATGGTTTGCTGTCCACCACCAGTACGTCAGTCTTTAGAGTAGTACACCAGTCCACAGGTACATCAGGAAGAATTCTGTGTCACCTGATTGCTGCAGCGACGGGTCCTGCACTTCTGCTTCCGCCGTCATAAGAGCCCAGGCACTCGCGAGAATCTGCTCCAGAATCATCCGTTCCATTCTGGAAAATCCCCGCAACTGTTGCCTAACTCGGGAGTCCTGACACGAAAGTGCAACTGAGCCATCGATCAGAGAGGTTTTCGTCTAATAACCGTGCAAGATCCTGCAGGTCACCCAGGTATTTATCAACAGTTTCCCCCCGGATGCAAACAATGGGAGACAAACTTGTCATATGCTACACAAGGGTCTGGCGCAAAAGCCACAAGGAGGGTTCGTTTTACTTGCTTCAAATCCGCCCTTTGGTCATGGGTTAATCTCCGGTATACAGGCAGCACGCCACCTCTTAGCCTGAGTGGTAAAACACACTCAACATTGTCAACCCCACATATTTCACAGACCAGTTCCACCTGTTCCAACCATTTGGACACTGTGTGATCAGGTGAGATGCCATGAAATTCAGGAATAAGACGGATATCAAATGCTTTGCCTGCGATTTGTAAGCTGAAATACTTTGAAAACTGCTGGGTCCTTCAGCCTCACTTTCTTTCTCACTTTAAGCCGGAACTTTCTTTAGGGACTTTCCTCTCTTTTTACTATTTTCTCTGCTTGAGCAAAAGCACAGTTGCCTATCTGTCCGAGTTCGGTCTTTTATTCCTCTCAAATCTCAGGAATTCTCGCGGTTAGTCCTGCCCTCTTTCCCATAAAACTAACCACGCCTACCACTTCTTCATCTCCTTCCTCTCCCAGTCCTTGTGTATTGACAGCAAACAGAAGAGACTTTCTGTCTTTTGGAGGTGAGTGCATTAGAAGAATTACTACTACAATCGATTATGAAAAAAAAAAAGTACATCATTATAAAGTTCATTCTTCACTTAATAATCAGTATTCGTATTGATTGGATAATTAATTGATTTTTGGTACATTTTTAAAGGGACCATCATTTATGAAAAGTGATTAGAACCGAAAATTAATTTCTTTCAAAACCCTAATTCCTATAGTAAAAAAGAAATAAATAAAAATGCATATTGCCAGGAACCACAGTATTTTCTGTTAGAAGGTTTACAACAAATTAGGAAAATTACTGACTTGCAAGTTTGTCATATCCACAAGCACATATACAAATTTTTGTTTTGGTAAAGTAAATCTCTGCCAAATTCTGGATTACGTGCAACAACCAAAAATAGATTTGAAAAAAATGAATAGAGAACGGGGTAGGGGTGTAACATGCATTCAATAAACTGAGAGAAAAAAAAAAAAAGGAAACGTATATTTTTCAATATAAATAAAACAGATGTATGTGTGTTTGTCTGTCAGTAAAAATTTAACTGCTAAACTCTTAAACTACTGGTCACATAACACTGAAATTAACAGGATTAATATTCATACACCAAAGATGGTTTATAATGAGTAAAATCTTTGTTTATTTAGATGAATACAGGCTCCTTCAGTCTTTGATAGACTATGGATACCCTCGTAGGGGTGCCTGCGCGTGAAATTTTTGTGGCAGGAGTTGCGCAATCTCCAACCACACCTCTCCTGAGTCAACATTGTTAAATACCAGTGGCAAGTGAAGTATGTACAGGACGACTGGAAACATCTATGCATATATATATATATATATATATATATATGTGTGTGTGTGTGTGACTTCCTTCAGTCTTGACAGACTATGGATACCCACTGTAAGGGTGCCTGTGCATGAAATTTGTGTCACAAGAGTTGCACAGTCTCCAACCACGCCTCTCCTGAGTCAACATTGTTGCATACCAATGGCAAGTTGAAATACAGGACGACTGGAAACAAATGCTGAGATAAGCGGAGAGCACATACAGCGCCTAGAATTTCCAAATGGTCACCCATCTGATACCAACCAGGCTCAATGTTGCTTAACTTCTGTGATCTGACAAGAACCGGTGTGTCAACGCGATTATGCCGTACAATTTAGATGAATAACGTGTACAGAAATATGTCGGCAAGTGTAAATGCAAAAATGTTAATTTCAACTGACATATTTCTATTTTTTTCTGTGCATGCCCAAATTCAATTCATTTCTTGAAGTCGTTTAATATTAAATCTTTCTAACCTATCTCTCCATAGTTACACTCGTAGGGAATGCAGCTGAAACATTAAATGCTTTGGTTTTGGTTCTAGATGATGGTATCCAAGTCATTTTTTTTTTTACTTTTTGAACTCTGTACTATATATTAGGTACAATATAATATGTAATAGAGAATTGGCTCTGTAATAATAATAAATACGAAATCTGCATGAATTAAAATATATTTAAGCGTATTTTATGACGCAGCAAGGCCGAGTGCAACCCCCCCCCCCGGCCTGCTAGTTGTAAATAAAAAAAAAGTTAAGCCACTAGGAATAATGTTAAGGTTTTACCCATAGAGTGAATGTGGTCTTTTGGTGACTGAAATTAGTTTAGGATGACATCTAATCCCACTCAATTTTAGTCTTGTGCTGCATCTTATTTTATAAAGAAAATTGGTACTTCCGCATTTATCAACCTGCGATTTCTACAAAGTTACGTGGTTGTGCCCAGCAGATGACAGGAAGAACCGGAAATGGTTGAGTAGTAGTTTTCTTGAGAGCTAAACATATTTTTTTCCAGTGGTCGTCACCATTCTTAACATGGAAAGTGGGGGAGAGGTAACAATTTGTGCTTTTTGTAATAAGGCTTCCGGTTACTCTCATCATCTGCTGGGCACACCCAAGTAAATGTGTGGAAATCGTGGGTTCATAATGCAGAAGCATCAGAAAATTTATTATACTGAACTTTTTTGTAAGATTTTGAAAATAGATTAAAACAAAAAAATTATACATAAAACTTTTGTTCACACAAAAAAGAAAAAAAGCAATAGTTCTTTGAAGAAAATAAGATATATATTATTCCACTAGGACGACAACTACAAATGTTCAACTTCATTTTTAAATGTTTTTGTTCTTTCAAAATCCGGTCAAATTTAGTTACAATCTACCTTTCTATATCGGATATTAGTGGAGATGATCAAGTCGCTGGAGTGCATATATTCAGCCAAGCAGCATCCAAAATGGTTAGCTTCAGACTATTTACAGAAATATTTTGATTGACAATTTAAATGCATACCATAAAACATTTTTCATATTTTTGAACATCTTTAAAGGTGCCATATTGGCCAGCTGCAAATTATGCACTTTTATAAAATCTCATACAAACATATGTGCTCAACATGTTGGCATAAGTTTAAGCACATAATGTTGGCTTCTGGGTCAGTGTCGAAGAATTATGTGATTTAAAAAACTTTTCTTCTTTTTTTTTTTTTTTACTTTTGTTGATCTCCAAATTGCTATTGACGCCTAAGGAACTGCTCTTCACCATTTCCCCAATCATATAAAAAATGCAGACATTTAAATGTAATATGAAGAAACATCCTGTTATCCAACTCCACACCCAAATTGCCTGTATACATCTGGACTCTTATTCCAGTAGTCCATTTGCTTCAGTGGCAATATGCCTTGTTAACTGATTAAATTTAAAAAACAACAAAAAAAACTGTATGTAAATTCTGTAAATGTGTGTGTCAAAAAGATTTTCAGTCATTTTTACATCATTTTTTTTTTTTTGTTTTCTTTAATTTCAGGAATTGACTTTCTTCTCTCAGGCAGACATTTTAAAGTAAGTTTTTTTTATTTTATGTATTCCTTAATCTTAAAAAAGAATTTGAGCATCTTTTTACAATAATCAACAAAACAAGAAAGGCGTAAATATAAAAATATATACAACAAATAAATCTTACCAAAGGCAAAACAAGTTAATTAAAAATCTTAGTAAGAAAATATACAAAATTCTTTCACTTAATATGTTAATTCAGGATACTTTTTTTTTTACTATTTAAAGAAATATATTTTGCATCTATTACTTTTAAAATGGCATCAGCAATATACAAAACATACAGACCAATGCCCTATATATATATATATATATATATATATATATATATATATATATATATATATATATATATACTAGCAGTGAGATCTGACATTACCCGAGATTGCATGATAATCAACAAATGTTTCACAACACCATATTTTTTATCATCAAAATCGCTTATTTTTCAATCAAATCAATTTATTGCCTGTTCTAGTTGAGGAACCATCACGGTGTACCAGAAGGAAGCTTCATATGCCTACCCGCAGTGACTTAGTCCACAATACATTATAGTCTACATTGCATTGTAGAGAACCTACAGTTGATTTTATAAAATTACTTGCAGTTCAGCCCAGCTTTGCTCGGGCCCTATGTACTTTTCATAACTTTACGTACATATGTATATGTGTGTGTATATATATATATATATATATATATATATATGTTAAGAAGTTTGACTTGTGTTCGGGTAACCTACATCTAAAATTTCAAGTGTTTAGACCCAAAATTGGTGGGGGAGTTCGATAGTCTGCAAAAGTCAACTCTTTCAACCTTGACCTCTTGGCAGCCAAATTTTCGCCCCAAAATTGATTAAAACACTTGCTGCATGTCTAAATACCCTTTATGTGAAATTTCAAATGTTTAGACCCAAAATTTGCTGAATAGTTTGCTAGAGACCGCAAAGGTCAAATCTTTTGAACTTTGACCCCTTGGTAGCCAAATTTTCGGCCAAAAACCGTTTAAAAAGCTTGCCCTATGTCTGAATACACTTTATGTAAAATTTCAAATGTTTAGACTAAAAATTGGCTGAGAGGTCAAATTCTTTTAAACTTTGACCCCAATTTTGACCCCTTAACATTTATTATTTTGGTCTCAAATCAAAATACAAAATTTTACCCATGTCAAGGAACCTACATCTAAAATTTCAAGTGTTTAGACCCAAAATTGACGGAGGAGTTTGGTATGGTTTTCAAAGGTCAAACCATTGAACTTTGACCCCTTGACAGCCAAATTTCTGGCCGAAAACCGATTAAAAAGATTTTCCCAAATCTCAATACACCTTATGTCAACTCTCGACTCTGTAGACTGAAAATTGACAGTAATTTGGAAGGGAAATAAATGTACACACAGACAGACACACACACACAGACAATTTCACTTTTATAGACATAAATTTTTCTATATAATGGCTTCAATTAAAGTTTAGAATTCAAAAGTTAAGTATCATGATTCAATTGTGCTTTAAACAGAAACATTTATTTCGAACGCACCCCTGTCATACCAAAGAACCTACTGTTGATTTTATATGCTGGGCCTTTCTGCTTGTATGGTAATAAAACTTCTCAAATGCAAGTGCGATGTTAGTTTGTATAAGGTATTAACTTTGGTCGAAATCACCTGTTCCTTTCTTCGGACTTTTTCGATAATCACTACTTATCGAAGACTATCTGATACAAAACCTAAAAGCATTGCCAGATAAAATATATTTGTGAAATTTCATAAAATCTGCCCAGTCATTTTGAAGTCCATGGGGAATGAACACACATATGCACACAAAGTTCCTTTTATATAATAGAAGATGTATATATATATACTAGCAGGGCTACCTGATTCGGTGGAGGGGGGGCCTAAAAACACAAACTAGAAGGTTTAAAAACTGTAATCCATTTCTAAAAAAATTTCTTTCACTGGTTTCTTTAGCTATCTTTCACTTTCCTCGTCTCCTATCCTCGTCTCCCTCTCCCACTTACCTCAGCCCAGCCTATCTTATTTCAATATATTGAAAATAATGATAATTAAAGTTATTCACAGTGCTTTCAGTTTCCAGATATTTCTCTCGAGCAACAATGAATTTTTGTTCCCCTCCCCCTTACTTTAAAAATATAATGCAATTTATATTTGTTTTAAACAATCCAAAATTTCACCACAAAGCTATTAATGTGGTTCCAAGTGTATTAAGTGTTTTGTAGTTTCCTTAAAGAGGCTATTAACCTCTATTATTAATAGCTGGAGTATCTATCCTGGAACAGGTTCATAATACTTAAAAATGTTGGATATTTGATAAATACAGCGACAAAAATATTTTAAGGCAATCAAAACGATGAAAACTTTTAAAATAGGTTTTTGCTTGAAGTTATGGACTTAGAAAATGTGTCCTTTTGTAGAATTAAGTCCCTATTATAGAATTCTAAATTGATTGAAATTTAACACTGATTTTTGTCATTTGTAGAATTCGTCATTTGCTTATAGTTTATATTTCATTAAAACCGAGAGTATTTTACAGAAAGTCTGTTTATTAGAAATAACAATGTCACAAAATGTCCAGCTGGACTCCATCAAACACTTTGCTGTTTTGTGAATGTTTTTTTTTTTTTTTTTTTTCAAACACAATAAGAATATTGCATAAAAAAAGAAACAAATATTTTTGTAAAAATAAAAAATCATAAACAATATCAACTAAATTATGTTTTTAAATTTTTATCTCAAACCTAACTAAATAAACCCTTACCTAAGTTTTAAGTTTAGTTTGGCAAAAGTCGGTTTGGTTCAAATTTTGTAATTTCTGTAAACCACAAAACTTAAAACTCTGACAGTAAATGAAATGCTCTTTTTCCTTTGTTTTGATAATTAAACAACGCTTTAGTCTTTATAATCTTGTATATATACAAAACTCACTATCTCTGTCTTCATTTTTTTTTTTTTTTTTTTCGAACTGCAAGGTTGAAGAGCAGTATGATGTGGGCCATGTTTTGTGGATAATTCGTTTATAGGTTTTAAGTTGCAATGGGACGATTCCAATATTTTTCCTGATTCCGTACTAAGTTACAGATTCTGATACAAATACCAATTCCAATTCTTTATAAATCTCTAAATATTTAAGTATAGAGTTGTTATTTCCCTCCATTCATCATAAAAAAAACAACACCTGATAAATGTTTAAATGTTTTCTCAAACATACAAAATACACTTGTGCAGGATGATCTATAGATTTAGTTTTTCTGGTAGTTTAAAATTAATAAATATTTATTATTTTATCATTACTACCAGTTGTGGAAGATTTTGTTTCAAGCAAAAAATATAAAAGAAAATTAAAAGAATCGTTTTCGGCATCAGAAAATGGACACAAATTTTCTCAATTCTGATATTGATTCCGATACCCCCAAAGTTCCAATTTTCCCAATTCCAATTCTCCCGACACTAGTTTTTAATTAGTAAAAATAGCTACTAAGAGGTTAAAATTGAAAAAATTGGAACTTGACAGACTTAAGTCGATTTAAATTTTGCTGTATACATGTACAATATATATATATATATATATATATATATATATATATATATATTGAGTAAAACGATTCATAATTTTGAATTAAAAATCGGTTTCAAAAGGAAAAACAAACAAAATCAACTAGATTGTACGATCGTTTCAGAAACTATGTTCATTTTATTTAAATTGACAATAAATATCGACAATAATTTGACAGAAGTTTTTTCATTCAAAAACAAAGTCTCCTCATCAGCAAAAATAAGTGGGGGGGGGGGGCATTTAAAGACATCAAAATAAAACTAGCATTTTAGTCGTGAGTAAGGCAGATATTCCTTATTTATATCCATTATAAAATCTGTTTCAATTTGAGTCAGTCAATCTTTTGGCATGCTGTTTTCTTTTGAAAGTATTAATACATTTACTAATACATTAAAATAAACTCTGCTCTTTAGACTCCAAGTCAAATCCCTCTAAAAAAATAAAATATATATATATATATATATATATATATATATATATATATATATATATATATATATATATATAAACGTTTATATGTTAACATTAATCAATTTCTAGCTATTTCATATCTAACTAATGATACCTCAAATGGTTACATCTAAGGCTAGATATATAATATAATCAATAGAGGATTGACTCTGTAATAATAAATACAAAATCTGCATAAATTAAAATATAACTGGGCAATGCCAGCCCCCTGCTAGTAAATAATATTCTAATAATTACTTACTATTTTGTTCTTTTGTTTTTTTTTTCTTGAAGAAATTTTCAAGGTTTTTTTTTTTTTCTTTCTTTCACTCAGAAAACATCTACCTGTTTTGATTTTTTTTTTTTTTTTTTTTTTTTTTTTTTTTCTGGTGTTATTGAACTTTCTTGACTGGGCCAATTTCATTTCAGTTAATTTGGGTTTCCATTTTCTCCTTTTACTGATCTTAAATCATTTTTGTACTCAATAATTAATTTTTTTGTAAACAAAATCATTTTTTATATTCCTATTCATGTACTTTCTCCCTGATCAATTATTTTTCAAAACATTCTAATCAATTATTTTTCAAGATATTCGTTGAGGCTTTCTAACCTAATCTTATAACTAATACTAACTGACAGCTACTCGGACTTAGGATTAGTGGTAAAAATAAGTTGTTAACTACCCTAAAACTCTTGGAAATAGGATTTTATGTTAAATTTATATACTAAATTGATCTCCCACTCTAAATTCTAAAATTGTTGATGTTTTTGTTTTCTATTTTCTGATAAGTTTTTCATGGTATACATGAGTAATTGCTTAAATTTCTTTTTTTTTTTTATTAGGAGGCGGTAGTGGAAGGTGTTTATCTACAAACTGATAAAAAATTTAATCTTTCTGATTAAAGCGTTATTATTTTAGGGTAAAGAAAATAAGGAAATACCATAGTAATGGGTAAAAAAAAAAAATCAAATTAGCTAAAACGAAATTATTCCGGTCAAGAAAGTTCAAGAGTACTTTTTAATTTTGTTTTTTTTAATTTTTCCAAATACTTTATTTTTCTCATTTATTCTCCCTCCCCACCAAAAATCCATGTTCTCATCTTTTCAAATTTTTTTTATTCTTCTTTCCTATTATTCTTTAAATTTGTTGTCTATCTGTTCAATTTATTTTTTAAATCATTTTCTATTATTTTACAATCTTATTAAGTCTAAAGCAACCCCCCCCTTTTTTTTATATTCACAGAGGGGGATGTAACTCCAGTAATTATGTGATTTTTTTTTTTTTTTACAATTATCTTATCAGTTTGTTCAGCCGAGGGCGTGGGGCATCCTACCAAACATTTACCCGCTATCTTACATATTCCATTACCGAAATGTAAAAAAAAAAAAAAAATGATTAAAGTTCTTTGTTCTGATTATTTGATACAAGTCATGTTCAAATTTATTAAATAGAAATGGAAATGTATTACAAATGAAAGAAAATTTATATAAAAGGGGAAAATATCCAGTGTCAAAAACTTTTCAGGAATATAGCAGCAAATATTAAATACTACTTCACTAATTAAAATTGAGAAGAAAAATGAAGAGGCAAATAATAATTTTTTTTTTTTTTTTTTTTTCAAAATCCATGCAAGTATTTGGAAGTTTCATCAGATGTTCTGCAGGCTCAAGGCATTTCCATAAATAATGGCGATGAAGAGGTACTCATAAACCCAAGTCAATTCATGATGCTCCACCAGTGTTGTGCCATGTCATGTCATTAAAAGTTCAAGGCTATTAAATAAGTTGTGCATGATGCAGCCTATTATTTCACTTGTTTCTACAATGATTGGTTTAAATGCAAATCTGTTGAAGAGTGGCATATTTCGATTGCTTGTGCTTCTATGCTAATACTGCTGCATGTCCAAGGTTTGTTGCCGATTCTGTCACTGATGAGGACTCAAAGGCGTTCCTATTTACTTGCCTCCCTACGAGGACAGTTAGACACAAGGTCGGTTTTTAATGTGGGGAAAATCTAGCTCCCAAAAAAGGGGCACTCTGGATAGGAACAAAAATAAAAATTGTCTCGGTCATAAAGGATTTCTCCTCTACTGACCAAGGACAAAAAAAGGTGAGATGTATCGGAACAGATACTACACTTTGTTCTTATATATATTTTATTGCTGGTAAAGTTACAATTTAAACAATAATAAAATTGAGTAAAAAAGTAAAATCATTCACAACAAAATTAGGCACAAGGCCCTATAAGAAATTGGGGAGGGGTTGGGTGCAGGGTCTTTGTGACTATTTAACAAATGAGGCAATGATGACTTTGGAGTCTTACTCTTGACTGGCAGCATTTACCACAATACTTCATTCACTCTGTGAATCCTAATCTAATTAATAAATCCCCAGCGTTAAGAATAAAAAACATATTTACAAGTTGTAAAACATAATCTATATGTTTGTGTATGCATTTTTTTAAAAAATTTATTTATTTATTTTCCCCCCACAAATTTAATGTGTGTATGTGCATGTGTAAGATATAAAAAGTTCAATTTCATTGGTATATAAAAGGTTTTTGAATTAAGAGTAAAACTGTTCGTGGAGTGGGGAAAACTAATCAAAAAGATTTTTTCAAAAATAAAAAGTAAATCCTACTGGGTTGTTAGTAAGGACCCCCCCCCCTGTACTATTCTAAGTAACTAAACCCCTCCCCCCACTGTTTTCTGGGGAACCGAAAACTAGCAGGGAGATCCCTATTGGGGATTGGGAGAAAAAGCCTTAATGGAAGTGGGAGAAAATAAAGCAATGGTTGGAAGGGGACCTCTGAGTAGGGGATGACCGGGGATATCAAAAACAAAGATGTGATGTAAAGGGGATGGGAAGACTCAGAGGTTCTCTAACACCAAAAAATAAAAACAGGAGCGGGATCTCGTTTATACTGCCAGTCAAGAGTCTTTTTAATATAATTTTGCTAAACTAAGCAGGATGGGTTCCATACTGCACTACTGATGCGAGCCATTACCTCTCCAACGTACTCCAATAGGGCCTGGAACAAAAAAATGCATGCTCGACCGCAGCGCGGGTACCAGGCCCCTGTTTGTTCTTTGTACATGCTGAATTCATCGAAGAGGGGCAGTGCTTTTCGGACCAGTCGCCAGGTCAGGGAAAATTCCGAGTTAGTCAGAAAATCCTGTTCCGGCGCCCAACTCCAATGAGAACAGATAACCTCCATTGACCATCCCATCCGCCTACTAAGAGGATCCTTTGCGGTGCCCTCCACTAACTCCCGATAAAGTCTCTTCCTAGGCTGATCGACACTGGTCCCCGGCAAAGCTCTAAGTGCGGTCTGGCATTCGGCAAAGGACTTGGACTCCCCCCTAGGTTTACGACACCCTTTCACCGAGGGGTCGGGTTTGAGATTGGGAAACGACTTTGTTCTTAGCCAAAAGGCCAAGTAGACGAGGTGTTGACAACAGTTGCATCCTATATAACTGAATTATCTCTCTTCTTTTAAAATAAAATTATGGTTTCCAAACCATGCAACAAATTTCATAATAATTTGTCTAATTATTCTAGAGTTATAGTGCCAGTATCCGTAATAAATCTTATTTTTATTTTATGGACAGATTTAATCATTCTGTTGTTGATTGTAGCATTTTTTTTTATTTGATTCATTGTTTTTTTATTTTCCAAGTAGAAGTTTAAAAAAAAAAGAAATAAAACTAACTTCAAAATCACATTTTTACCTTGTCAAAAATATAATATATAAATATTATCGGTGCTTCTCCATCATATCATTTAGATTGAATAGGAATGTTAAGAAAAAATATCAACAGATCTGTACGATGGACTTGATTTTGAGGGGAAAATAAATAGCGGTTAGTTTCGAAAATAAATTAAACTTTTAGCCATAGGTTCAATATTGACAATATTATCGACATCGTTATGAAAGGGAGATAATTCAAACTTTTGAGGAAAAATTTAATGCAAAAAAAACAAAAAACGAAATGATGTTTCTAACAAAGTATATATATATATATATATATATATATACACACACAACACAATAGATGGTAGTTTTAAAAGTTGAGCATGAAGGAAACCATATATTAAACCGTTAGTAATATAAGTATTAAAAGTGAATCATCCATTTTGAATAATTCTGTTTTTGTTTAAATTTCAGAGTTTATGAGAGATTCAAAATGCTAGCAAAGGACAAACAAGTTGATCGGAATATACGACTTGATGAAGAAGAAATCTGCAAGTTACCTGAACTGAAAGTAAGTACTGAATATTCCTCACATTTTTAAGGAGTTCAAGTTGTGTTGAAAGATCAAAGAAAAATAATACACAACATCTTGCTTGGATTTTACGTTTTAAATTTAGTAAATTTCATTTTTACTTTGAGAAAAATCTTTTACATATTTTTAATTTTTATATAGTACTAGCAGACCGCTCGGTGTTGCCCGGTTATAAAATACACATAAATATTATATTTCAATTAATGCAGAATTCTTATTTATTATAAACAGAAATACCGTGGGCATTAAACATATCTTTAAATTTAGATATGTGCAAAATGAATAGCCGATGCTCAAAATGTATAAACATTTTGACCCCTTCTTTTACTTAAAAATTCACCAAAAATCAGGAAATTAACCAATTTTAATGAAATTTTCAGTATTTATCAAATAATGATCGTGGAATATAATAAAACATTTTTATTTGAATGTTAGTGGAAATGTATTATTTTGTTTAAACAAAAAAAAACACCTTCATTAAAGTTATGGCTTTCGGTAGTTAAAAAAAAAAAATGAATTAAATTATTTTTTCTTTTTTTATGAAAATAAAGCATTGTAAATTGTAACAATAAAAAATAAAAATTAATTTTCTAAGGAACATTATGAAAAAAGCCCCTGAAGTCTGTATTAATGAATTCGATATAACTCAGAAAAATTAATTTCTTAAACTATTATCACAATATTATCATTAAATTAAGCATTGTTTATTTAATATTTTCACACAAAAAAATTATAATTGCAAAAATATTTCTACTTTTTTAGATTTCATGTTTCACATAATTTTTATATGTAAGATTTTAATATTTTCCTTGCTAGAATGAACGCATAACTTTCGGCATAATGTAATTTTTATATAATCTTGAAAAATAAAAAGATAAAGTTTTTTAATTGAAAAGTAGGAACACAGAAAAATAATTTAAAAAATGGTAAAAATTATATAAATATTAATGATAGGAATGTGCAGATACACGGCTGGGGAAAAAAGAAAACCAGCACTCCTCACCTCCCTCCAACTACCTGACGCTATTTTCAGAACATCTTTTGACGTTTTGAGCTTCCATAGAACGTATTCTTAGACAACTTCATTTTGTTTTGTTTGAGCAAACCAGAATCTCTCACTTTTGGGGGCTAATTAAGCAATTTTTTTGTATAAACAAGTTTTTTTTTTATTTTAATTTAATTCAATATCTTAGGACTTTACTAATTGTCTTTGAAATAGGCTCAGAAAACTAATATTTATCTTTCAAAGGATTTTTATGATGAATTTATTTAACTTCAAAATTTAGCTGAATTTGTCAGCTTCTGAATGTCGCCATAAAAACGTTTTTCATTATAACTTTTTTTTTTTTTCACGTGTACAAATGTTTTTCCTTCTGGAAAATAACTTTAGGCTTCAATCTTTCGAATACAATCAAAAAGTAGTCGGAAACCTACAAAAAATTATGATAAATCGGCTTTCAAAATTATGTCCTATCTTTTTTCCACCATTATTGCTTGTAACCACTTAAATTCCTTAAAAAGAATGAAGTACAAAAAATGGAAAGAAACTCAGACATGTGCATGTCGCGAGTATTATGTTTTTTCTAAACAGTTTACTTCTTGTAGGTAAAAAAAAAATATACTCAAGCTGAGATCAAAACAAAACCTAAAGACAAGTAGTTAAGTACGATAACCATTAAACCAGCTTGACACAATCTATAAAAGTGTTTTCTAAACCTACTTATTCTAAACATAAAGAAGCTGTCATGTGTTTTGGCTGCGCATATGCATTCGTGAAATGGTTGATAAACAGGTAAAAATCCAACGACTCCCACATACAAATTTTTCAATTTTGACCCGTTAGCAGCCCTTTTTGCTGGATGAAAACAAAAGTTTGAATCCTTTATAAACCAAATTTCAAGTCTGTAGATCAAACATTAATTGAATAGATTGAGAAGTGTCCATACACACATATTCTCACTTTTACAGATATAGTATTTCATGCAACTTTAACCTTTATATTTCTACATCAACATAGTTTAGCCTTCCTCCTATGTTAACTTTAACAGTAAACACTGTGCCCCAATTCCATCTTGTTTGTTAGTTTTCTCAGAAAATTGGTGACCACTTTTTCTTATTTTTTTTTAACTTTTAATTTTTTTTTAACTTTTCATATATCTTTCCATGTCTAAAAACGGGAAATAAGAACAACTATTTTTCAAAAAAACAATTTCAAAGCAAATAATTATATTACTTTAAATGTTCATTTATTGAAAGTGTCTGCGATTTTAAGTTTTGAAAAAAATAAAATAGATAAAAATCAAATAAAAAAAAATCACATAAAAATAATTAGTTTCGGATCCATGATTCCTTTATTTAAAAAATATGTCCCTCTTCAAATGTTAAGTTTAGCTGGAATAACAATTGGATGTTTGGGAACATGCAAAAGGAATGCGGTATTGTTTCAGCATATACACTGGAAGAATTTTCTCAGAAATTTGCCAGCATTATTTTCTTAGGAATTCCTGGCAGATCGGAGGCCCAAGGCACACAATCAGTAAACATCGATGTCAGAATATCCTGACCAAATCACCGCTAAAAAAATCGTCCATGCCCATCAAACTTAAAAATCTAATTGGAAAACAAAATGAAATGAACTTTATTTTTATTATCATACAAACTTTTAAATAAATGTTTTACAATTATTGATGCATTTTGATACTATAAATGTTTTGGTTTTCAAATATTTTGTGTTCAGAAAAAAATTGGTAAATGTGTAGTTTAGCAGCATAACTTATTTGGCAGACAAAAAATTATTTGAGGCCGCCATATTGCTTTTAAAATTTGCCTTTTCTAAGGTTTAACAGATTGACCTTTTTAAGGCCAAATTTGACCTTGTTTTATGCTCTTTAATGAAACTATGTTTTTGGTCGCCATATTTTTTTTTTGTAACGAAAGAGTGTAAAAAAGGCCAAATCTTGTCTTAAAAAAAGTCGATCTGTCAAACTTTAGAAAGGCCAATAGCAATACGGCGGCTTCGAATGTCATACATTTAATATAAGAAAAAATGAAAAAGTATTAAATTTCAGCCTTTGGGTCTAATGTGTTTTGTATAAAAATAGTTTTTATAATTTTTTGTCTATCAAATAATTTACGCCACTAAACTGCACATTTACTAATACATTTTTATACAATGTTTTGGTTTTCAAATATTTTTCTGTTCGGAAAAAGTTCTTGGTACTTATTTGCTGTGTTATTTGACAAAGAAGAAATTGAAGTTATCGCCCCCTTATAATGGCCGCCATCGGCATACTGCAGAAGTGCCATAGTTTAGGGCACATAAATTGCTATAGACAGCAGCTATGAGACAAGCAATCTGAAATATTCTTTTCGGAATTATGTATCCTGTGTGTAGCCTTCCATAACGGCTAAGAAAAATGCGATTTTACCCAATTTACCATAATAATTACTTTTTAACTAGAAATAAAGGTAAAATTATACATATATATACGTATATAACGAAATATTTTTTTTGTAGATTTTGGTGTACTAAAAACGAATCTGAAAACAGTTTCCGTCGCAAAAAAATAGTTTTCATATGATGAAATTACTTTTTCGAAAAGTGGGTGATCACTTTTCCATGTAAATTTAACTTAAAATGAGTACCCCCTTTCTGGCCACCTGAGAGAGGGGACATTTTAATGTTCATTGGCTAAAAGGTTTCGATTTTTGTTTGCTTTTATCTTTCAATAAAGACGCGAGGAAATTTGTTTTAAAAATCGGTATTATTTGACTTTAAGGCTCGTCTCACATTTGTATAGAAAAAATAGTTTTTTGTAGTTTTCGGTGCTTTAAAAGAATACGGTAACCGTTTCCGTCGCAAATTTACAGTTTGTATGGTATTAATCACTTAGCTCTGGGACTATTTTCCATTTCACAGCCCAGCCTTCGTTTATGCTACGCGTGAGCATAAAAAAAAGGCTGTTAATTGTGCACTTGCATACCGTACCAAACTGCCTTGTCACAGTGTAGTATTGGCGAAAATTTAAAATTAGACGAAAAACAAGTAGTTTTCCAAATATGAAGCCCGGTAATTCTATGTTATCACAGCAGGCCATTTTTGTCCGTGCAAGCGCATTAATCCCTGAACTCTGGGACTATTTTCCATTTTACAGCCTATCTTTCGTTTACAGTACCACGCTGGAACAACAAACGGTGTTATGTAGCAATCCATTCTTTACTGTTCTGCATCTTCATCGTTAATAATTGCTTTCTTTCTCTCCATGCTAACAGATGGCAGTTCTTTTATTTCTTTTTATGGCGGCTTCAAATAACCAAGTTTTTAGATCAATCAGAAAAAAGGTTTATTTATCCTTTTTTTTTTTTTTTTTTTTTTTTTTTAAAGGAAACGACACCACAGCCTCTACATCAAGTAGCACTGTGCCTTGTTTGGGGTGAAAATGAAAAAAAAAAAAATTAATACTGTAATCTTAACGTTTATATGTGAATTTATACAAACATGATTCTAATTTTTTTTTTTTTTTTTTAATGGAGAGTAGAAAACGCATTGTGAATGCGTTATCGGCAGCTCCTGTTACTCTCGCTTCTTCTTATTTGTCCCTCAGTCCTCATTTTTTAATGAGTGATTTTTCTGACAAAGGGAGAAGAAAAAGCTGTTTTCTAGGTTGGCAGTATTTTGCGCGAACAGTTGGCAGAGAAGGGGCCATTATTTGCATCTTTTCAAAGAAAAAAAGATGGGATTTGTCAAACTGAAATAAATCAGCTTTTCTGTGAGGAAACATGTCTTGAACTTAGACAAACTATGAATAAAACTTTTAGAACATTAAAAACATACTAATCCTAAGGAAAGACTTTCTAAAAAGTCAGTTGAATAATTGAAAACCTGATGAGAGCATTGAATGGAATGAAAGAAATTTGTATTCAATGAATAAAAAAGATGAAAGTTAAAAAAAAGAAAAAAAGACGCTTCTACAGAATTGGTAGGAGATGTGTAGTCGGTAAATAGTTTTCAGATAAAAACAATTTTTTTTTTTTTTGTCAATTCTAATAAGTTACAATGGCAGCTTCCAAATTATGCAGTCGAAATTACCTAAATATCGTTGAATTATTAAACAAAACAACTGTAATCGTGTTGGCAGGTGAAAAATTGCTGCCATCGTGATTAAATCAAAACGGAAAATTACCTCCCTTTTGAACTCTCCTGTATCTTACGATCGATTTCATCAAATTCTATTTCTTATTTTCTTTAATAAATAATTTTCTATCTTATCGATTTTCTTAATTTTGGATATAATCATCTTAAAAATACGAGGAATACGTAGATACCATTGTTTTTGTGTGAAATTCAGTATTACAATTTCTGAAATTTCGTCCCAATAGTGTAGAAGCGCCCACCAAAATTATGCACACACACAATTTTTACAAAAACGCTTGGGGGAATTTATTAAGTAGGTTTAATCCTTCGGTGTGAATGTGGTATTGTGATAAATGCTGCCAATCGAGAATAATCTCCAAAGTTTTATTATAGACAAATAAAAACCTTGCATCCATCCCCTCATCAAATTTCTAATATGGCTTTATGTCAAAAGTATAAAAAAAAAAAAAAAGTCTGTTTTTATTTTAAGAAAAAAAATTTCACCACTCAGAAGGTACTTTTCTCCTCCATCTACCTTATAATAAAAAGGAAGAGGAACGATCATCAATGATATGTTTTAATGGGTGAGGTGGGCGACCCAAAAAGAACACATCGGCTTCACGCTCAGAGAAAAGTACTTTCACTCCTCATCGTGGTGAGTCGTCCGCACAAAAGTCTCAGACGTTCGTGCGATTCATACTTAAGAAATGATCCTTAAAAGCATGATTTGAAATTCTCACTGCTGTTCGCTTCTTATTATACCTTATTCAGCCTCGAACACGCTCCCATGTTGCCTCATTTGCATAATGAGTAACAACATTTTATTCAAATTAATTATTAAGTAACACATACTTTTTATTTTCACAACTTTTCATTAATATTAGCAATTGTGATTATTTAGGTAACCATTTCCTGTTATTAATCTTAGTTTTAATGTATTAATAAGACAATTCAGGTTTTTTTTTTGATAATCACTTGTTGACAGGAAGTCCACAAGGGAGGTAATCCCGAAGTCCATATTTTTTTAAATACATAGTTTTTTTATTATTGTTTCCATCTTCTGTGTTTATTATTATTATTATTATTATTATTATCATCATCATCATCTCCTCCTCCTCCATCTTCTGTGTTTTAAATGCTGTAATTAATAGCACGGCCACTATTACAAACTGTCCCTGTTGTTTGTCTGGACGGTGCTTGTTAAGACACAGTCGACATACCGATTTTTTAAGATGTTGTTTTAAACAAAAACCTTTTTTTACGGTCAAAATGAATGCCGATGCTCAAAATTGACCATTTTAACTTAAAATGAGCACCCACTTTCTGGCGAGTGTAGCGCGCTTGCGCGTATAAAATGGCCACCCGTGATAACATAGAATTACATGGTTTAATATTTGGAAAACTACTTGTTTTTCGTCTAATTTTAAATTTTCGTCAATTTTACTACACTGTGACAAGGTTGTTTTGTAAAAAATACATAACCCACTTTTAACAGAGAAATTCCGAGATTTTTATATTGTATTCGCAGTTTCGTGTTAGGGGTGTCAAAAATTCCTACAAAAATTCTGATACTGCTACGCGAGTGCACATTTTACAGCCTTCGTTTATGCTCGCGCGTAGGATAGGCTGTGAAATGGAAAATAGGAATTTATGAAAACTCGTCCCGGGAAAACTCGTCTCCGGAAAACTCGACCCCTTTCGCTAGGTAGGAAAACTGGTCCCTTATTGAATACGATTGAAAACACATTTTATGATCGTTCTTAAAGGAGATATTGCTTTTTAAAATAGACTATACCCCCTCCCTCCCATAATATTTTTTAAAAATATTTTTACTTGTTTCTTTTTTTTTTTTTTTTTTAATAAAATCGATTTTCTAAGTGTCCGTTTTCTACCTTATTGGTTATGTTCTTAAGTTCTTAATGGTTTTACTTATTTTAAAGCGTTTATTATGTTCATAAACGAGACCGCTTTTTTTATATTAATATAAAAAGAATTTACTTACTTACTGTTGTTTATAAAAGGGTAAAATCGATTTTTCTACCTCGCCGACTATGTTGTTTAATTTATTTGGAATCGTTTATTCGGTAAAGAAAAAAAAACACAGAAAACAAACAAAAAACATGTTGAGTGTTACGTGAGAACGAGAAATAATGTCCGGTATATCACATCTTAGGGGTCTTGATAATCGCTAAAAAATAGAAAATTAAAGAAATTACTGAGGGAGATTTGGTTTTAAAAAGAAAATAATAAATTTTGATATTTTTTCAAATATAATTTAGAGAGAGAGTGGGGGGGGTAAAAACTATATCTCCCTCCGAAAAACAACCAACAAAAAATGAAATTAAAAAGATTCTCGATAAACGATAGCAGAGTTTTCAAGAAAATTGTTTAATAAATTTATTTAGTGATTACTTTAAATGCGGAATATACGGAGGTCCAAAATCTGAGACAGTCGAAAAACGAATTATTTTGCGCTAAATAGTATTTGGCAAGACTGGAGTTTAGGTGGAAAAATAATCTCGAACCCTTTATCACATAAAAGGAACTAATTTCCCTAATCACCGGTACGTTACTATGTCAATAATATATAAACAATATTGGTATTTCAGAAGTTGGTTTTGAAAACAACTTTAAAAAAAAAAAAATTCTTTTTATATTGCTTTTAATTAAAATAAAAAAGGTTTTCGTAGGTTACAATTATGAAAAGTTCTATTCATATTTAAATGTCTTATATGTTCCGTGTGTTTTTTTTTGTTTTTTTTTACACAATGAATACCTTTTTTAATGAAGGTGCTAGTGCAGAGAGTGATCTGCGCTATTTTTTAAATCGTATTTCCAAGTTTAATTAAAGTTTTATGATATGTTTTTTTTTATTCAATTGTAAGGTTGAAGTATAGAATATGTACAAAACACTCTCCTCTCCCCATATTAAGAATGGCTTTTTAAATATAACGTTATTATTTACGTCCGGATCGCTCTATGCACTAGTACCTTAATGATAAACAATACATAAATAGAATTAATAAATTATTATTTCTCTATTTCAAATTTAAATTTATTAATTATAAAACCTTCGGTACTTATGTATTTTTGTTACCGTGCTAAAAAAAAAAAAAAAGGTGCTTAAGATATCGTGGAACGTTCTGTTTAAAATTAAAAAATGTTGTTTAAAATAAAGAAGTAAAAAATGAGAGAAGAAAGATATCGTGAAAAAAAGATCGTGAAATGTTTTAAAATAAATAAGTAAGAAGTTGGGCTTCTTTAAGTTGTTTTCAAAAACAACTTCTGAAATACCTATATTATTGACATAGTAACGTAACGCCGTAACGGTGATTAGGGAAATTAGTTCCTTTTATGTGATAAAGGGTTCGAGATTATTTTTCCACCTAAACTCCAGTCTTGCCTAGTATTTTTTGTTTAAAAAAAAAAAGGTAAAACTATACAAACACCGTGACAGCGAATTAACCCTAACCCTAACACTAACCCTAACCCCAACCCTAAACCTAACCCTAACCCTAAACCCTAACCCTAAACCCTAACCCTAACCTTAACCCTAATCCTAACCCTAACCCTGTCACGGTGTTTGTATAATAATACCAAAAAAAATAACCATTGTAAGCATAGAACAAAATATCGAAACCGGTGATTTTGTTTACTTTATCGCCATCATCTAAATTGAAAATAAAAATGTCCGCTTCTTGTCTTCTTCATAAAATCATCTTTTAATCTGATTGGTCAATTTTTTCTTCGAGAGTGATCTGCCTTTCTTTTTTAAGGCGAGGGGGGGGTTCACTTTATTTAAAACTAGTGAGGTGGGTACCCGGCGTTGCCCGGGTGTTTTTAGGTGTGTGTATGGGGAGGGGGATAAGTAATAACCCTGAAACGATGTTAAAAAAATCGGAAAAACCAAATAAAAAAAAAAAAAATAATAAAAAAACAACAGCGAAAAAAAAAAAAACCGCTGTGTGTATGGGGGGGGGTAAACTAAAGAATAAGCGAAGTAAAAAGAATAAAGAAACGTTGCCCGAGTGTCTAAAGATGTAAAAGAAAAAAAAATAGTTTTAGTCGTGAGGCTGGATTGAACCCGGAACGTGGAGGTAAAACTAACTCCAACTACTTAACTGTCTAGGCTAAGAGTAAGAGGAATTGATTATAGTGTTAAAATAAGGGTTATAAAGCGAGTGAAAGAGGTTTGATTGACAGATAGCCACTAAATGAGGTCATCGCGGGAGCGTTACGAGATGACGTAGCAGTATTTTATCTTTTATTAAATTACGTATTTCGTTTCCTGTCTAGACATCTCTCTCTCTCTCTCTCTCTCTCTCTCTCTCTCTCTCTCTGTTTGCGTTTGTGTGTGTGTCTCTCTCTCACTTCGTCTTCCTTACTCTAAAGACTGGAAAATGGCGTCTGGCTGTTTTTTTTCTTTTTTCTAAAAACTTTGATCATTAATATTTTTTGTAAGCGTATTTTTTTTTTTTTTACTTCAGATTTTTGGCTTGTTATTTTTCGTTTAACTATCATATCAAACTATTTTGAATGTGCTAATAACTTTGGTAACGTTGCCATAGTGTAGAAGTTCATAGTTTAGCTTGTGTAAGGGTTAATTTTTTTTTTACCGATAACATGTTTTTTTAAATTCAGACTGTCATTAGAGTTGGCTGACGTCAAGATCACGTGACATGACTCAGCAGGTTTTAAATAAAAGTTGACCCAAAATAAACGGCCCCATGTATACTTTATGTAGAAGAGTTGGCGCCCATATTTTTTGGGGCAGTTATAAATCGATTTAAAAATATGTAATGTTTAACATTAAAATGTCACTTTTTGCCCCCCCCCCTACAGAAAATCGATCAGTTGGCGCACTTTTGATGGCCCTTTTGGGCTAATTTTTCAATATTTTTCGTTCGGAGGGTTGGGCTTTAATATAATACCAAGTTTGTAAATTTTTGTTCCGTCGGTTAAAAGTTCTTAGCAGACACACAAACATACATACATACATTTTCACTTTTATATATATAGATAGATAAAGTAAAACAAACGAGAAAATTATTAAACAAGATGTAGTTTTTTTTTCCTTCAATGTGCATATTAATATTACGCTTTTCTTGAAACTTATTTTACCGAATCCGTACGAATGTAAAATAAATGTTTAATAATGTTTGTTTTTATTTTATTTTGTTCAAATCTTGTTTAATAATTTTTTTCGTTTGTTTTATTTTATTTTAAATAAAAGGAAAATTCCACAACCACCCCTACACACAATTGAAGAAAAAAAACAAATCCTGTTTAATAATTTTTCGTTTAAGTGATTCCCCCCCCTCCTCAGAAAGGGCAGGTGGTGACTCTCGAAGAAAAAAATTTACCAATCAGATTAAAAGATGATTTTATGAAGAAGACAAGAAGCGGACATTTTTATTTTCAATTTAGATGTTGGCAATAAAGTAAACAAAATCACCGGCTTCGATATTTTGTTCTATGCTTACAATGGTCATTTTTTTTTTTTTTAAACAAAAAATACTATTTAGCGCAAAATAATTCGTTTAGCAATAGTGCCGATCCTCAAAAAATTCTTTGGAATTTGTAATGTTATATAAATAAGTCATTATTATTATTATGATTATTCTATTCTTGTTGTTATATTGTTATTAAAAGTGCATGTTAGAGAGTCTTATTACAAGTGATGTTGTGTCTTAGAGAGAGATGTTGTAAGGGAGATTGTTCGTGTTATGAGGAGATTCATATTTATAAAATGTTCATACTTAGAAGTGTAATGGAAGCTCTTAGAGTGAGGAGATAGTGTTGAGACAGTCTTAGTGTTCATATTGTGTATGTAAGATATGTATGCAAAGACATTTTAAAATACATGATATACAAGACATATAGTAACAATTTTCACTTTACCTTTTGGTAGAATTACAACACAAAGACGATGTTTATGAAAACACATAATGCGTTTATTTCTTCTCCCGACCGGTCGTGGTTTTCTGAGTCAAGAATTCAAAGCTTCACATTCTAAGTTTCAAAAGTGACCGTCTCGCTTCTAGACGTTCGAATCCCAACTGTAGACTATCGTCTGTCGTCCTCAAACTCCCTCTGACTCTCTCTCAGTTTCTCCTTGCTTAACTCTAAAGTTTCTAACTATATCGAGAACTTCCCATTTTCCATGACGTCATACACATGTTAAAACATGTGTCTTCTTTCACGTGTTCTGGAAATGCGTGTCCAAAACTTTTTCCTTTGTTTACAAAAGGAATTTTAACCTATATTCCCAGTAACCTATATTTCCAATATGTTAAAAACATGTTTATTAAATTATCTTATAGTTGCATTCTTCAATTGAATTTTCATAACAGAATTGACAATGAACATTCCTTTCTTGAAACTATTTTATCTCTAAGCTAAACAATGGTTTGTTTTCACATTCCATTCGCTAATTCTCTCTCGTAATCTATTTCTAAACCTAAATTATGAGGTTCGAATTTCATCTATGCTATTTCATTTTAAATAAATCTCTCTATTTTTATACTTACATGAAAAGGGGACAGCCCTTATGTAACAGTAACGCTAAAATTGGATTCTACCAACTTTTTTATGGGCAATGTATAAACTGGGTGAGGCCCCGTGTTTTGACAAGCTTCTGGGTTTGACCTTTACTCCTGATCTTAAATGGAACACGTACATCAAGTCTGTTGCCAAGGTCGCTGGAAAGATGGTGGGATCCTTCTACCGCTCCAGAAGATATCTCACTACTGATGCTATTCTCTATCTATATAAAAGCCAAGTACGTCCAAGGATGGAATACTGTTGCCATATCTGGGCAGGAGCTGCTAAAAACAGCCTATCCTGCCTTGACAGAGTACAAAATAGACTTTGTGGCTTGGTGGGGGATGCCCTTTTCTCCTCCCTGCAACCTCTTTCGCACAGAAGAGACATAGCGAGCCTGTTTTTGTTCTATCGTTATTTCCATGGCAAGTACTCGTCTGAGCTCCAATCTCTGGTCCCCCCTCGCCAATCTTTTTCAAAAAACACCCGACTAGCTGAAACCACCGTCAATAATTTTCCCCACTCCTTATCTGTGCCTAAATCAAAACGTAGGTTCCACGAACAAAGCTTCTTTCTTAGAACTGCACACCTGTGGAACTCTGTTCTGCTTGCCTGTTTCCCTCCCGACTTCAACCTGGATGTCTTCAAGTCCAACACAAACAAATTCCTGATGAACCGCTCCCCTAAGTAATGACACCTTATCAATTCTCCTATACTATTGCTACACAATAGTTTTTAAAAAAAATTACACTATCCCACTGAGTACTGTACACACAATAACCCTTATCCCCCGAGTGGCCATTGGGCCTTGATAAGTGGTGAACTCCATGTACAAAAAAAAAAAAAAAAAAAACGCAAGAAAAAAAAAGAAAGAAAAAATAAGTTTGCTTTTTTATATATAAATAAAGCATCGTAATTTGTAACAATAAAATTAAATAATTTTTATAGGAACATTACAAAAAAAGCCCCTAAAATCTGTATTGATAAATTCGATATAACTCGAAGAAAAATCAATTTCTCGAACTACCGATATTACCATTGAATTAAGCATTGTTTATTTAATATTTTCACACAAAAAAAATTATAATAGCAAAAATATTTTTTTTTTAAATTACAGATTTCGCATAATTTTTATATGGAAGATTTGAATAATTTCCTTGCTCGCAAGAATGTGAAACTTTCGGCGTAACATATTTTTTATATAATATTAGCCAATAATTAAAAAAAATAAAATTAATTTAAAAATAGAAACATAGAAAAATAGTTAAATTAAAAAAATGGTAAAATTTATACAAACATTTACAATAGAAATGTACGGATGCCCGTCTGGGAGGTGGGGGCAGCACCCCTGCTTCATTTTAATTACATGACGTAATTCTCAGACAGCTTTTTGACTGTCTCAGATTTTGGACCTCCGTATATTCCGCATTTCCAAAAGTATGGTTTGTTGTGGTTTTGTGGACGGCAAAAACACTCTGTTTTGGGTCTAATTCAGCTATTTTTTTGTGCAAACAAGGTGGTTTCTTTTTTTTTTTTTTTTTTTTTTTTTTAACTTTTTAATTCAGTATCTTATCTTTTTTCTTTATTAATTATCTTTAAAATAGACCCAGAAAACTAATATTTATCTCTAAAAGGATTTTTACAATGAATTTATTTAACTCCAAAATTTAGCTAAATTGATTAGCTCGCCATGAAAACATTTTTCATAACTTTTTTTTTTTTCACGTGTACAAATATTTTTTTCTTTGGGAATTAAGTTTAGTCCTTAATCTTTCAAATACAATCAAAAAGTATTCGGAAACCTACAAAAATATTATAATAAATCGGCTTTCAAAACTAGGTTCTCCTATCCTTATTCGTTTATTTTTGCCCATACCTGGCAAAAACAATATTACGTACTTACTTTATTGTCATGCCGAAAATAGTAATATATCCAAAAATTACGAAAAATCAAAGAGTAGAAATTTATTTCGGTATTATTTTACTTTAAAGGCCCGTCTCACGTCCGTATATAACAAAAATATATTTCTTTTTGTAGATTTCGGTGTCCTAAAAACGAATCTGAAAACCGTTTCCGTCGCAAAAAAATATTTTTCATGATATGAAGAAATTTCTTTTCCGAAAAGTGGGTGATCACTTTTCGATGTAAATTTAACTTAAAATGAGCACCCACTTTGAGGCCACCTGAGAGTGGGAGAATTTTTGGGTTTGTATTACTGTACACATAGATTCGAAAAAGTTGTCACAAAACAAATATATAACAAATAAATGTTATCAAAGGCAAGATAAGTTACTTTTCTGCCAAACTGGATGTAACGTGCATCCAGGAGATAAGCGCCCGCGTGTTTGCGTGTTGTGTGGGTACGTGGGAGAGACGGATGAGGGGAAAAGACTTACCTCGAGACCAGCTCAGCGTTACCGACCAAAAATAGAAAAGAAAGACCAAGATGACGGCCGACGTCTTTTGTAAAGTATGATGTCTCGCAAAGTCACACGAATTCTCGGAATATGCAAATTTAGCCGGCCTAGAACGACGATAAAAGCAGGTGATGAAAAAGACGTGGGGAGAGCGACGATTGAGTTGGCCGAGGAATCGTGTGGCTGTTGCTTCTTGTGCCGTGTGAGAATATTTTACCGTTGTTGGATTCCGTGCAGAACCGCGTTAAAGAGAGAGTCGGGCGCCATCTTGAATTTTTCCTTACACATTTCTGTTACAAGCTATCTCGGCCATTTGGCCTCTAGGACTATGACCGAGTCGAAATTTGACTTAAAGCTCATACCCGAGTTTGACGGGTCCACGTCCATCGTCGACTGGGTTGAAAGGGTCGAGCTGACGTGTGACCTTTGTGAGGTGAAAAGGGTACACACTGTGATTCCCCTGAGATTGGCTGGGGGTGCCTTGAGTGTATATCAGCAACTCAGTGCTGCCGAAAAGGGAGATGTCACCGTAATTAAAGCTGCGCTGTACAAGGCATTTGCCATGGATCCTTGTACGGCCTATGAAAAATTTGCTTCCCGAAAACTTCTACCGGAGGAAAGCGTGGACGTTTTCTTCGCTGAGTTAAAGAAACTCGCAGTTCTGTTCGGTGGAGGGGTGTCGGAGCGGATGCTCGCGTACGCGTTTGTGGCAGGCCTTCCCACTCGGGTGAAGCAGCTACTGAGAGCCTCAACCAGCGTTTCAACAACGACCATGGAACACTTGATGGAACGTGCTCGAGCCATCATCAAAGATGAGGAGGACCTGGGGGAACCAGTTGTGATGGCAACACAGACAGGCCAGATTGGCGCTCGGGAAATTCCGAATCAGAACCCTGCAAGCAATGGGAAATGTTTTCGCTGCGGCCGACGCGGACATTTTGCAAGGAATTGCACCAACAGGGGGCGTGTGCGCTGTTTTAATTGTGGCGGTTTGGGGCATCTAGCTCAAAACTGTGCGGGAAACATATCAGGGGAGAGGACGTCAGCGCCGCCCTGCTCCCCGAGCAAAATTTGAACAAGGCGCAACCAGTGATGACCGTCTACGTAAACAGGATACCCTGCTCAGCACTTCTCGACTCAGGCTGTTCGCATACTATAGTGAGCGCCAAGCTGTGTCCAAGTTGGACTAAGAGGAAGATCAAAGTCACCACGATAGGAGGCGAGACCCAGACATGCTGTGGAGCTGGAACTGTCAAGATCTACACGGACACCGGTGCAGCCACTAAGATCAATGTGCTCGTGACCCAAGGAAATCTCCTGGGGTTTGACCTGTTGCTCGGATACGATCCCATCAAGGTGCTGGAGGGAGTCGCAATTCATCGGATGGAAAGGTGCGATTCTTGGAGGCCCCAGTATGTGCAGCGCTCCATATCGATCGGCCGGATTTTACAGTGGACTACGACTCTCGCAAGAGGGCCTGGATTGCATCTTGGAAGTGGACCAAGGGAATGGCAACGACTAAACTGAAGAATGGGGTTGCAGAGTACCCTATACCCAGTGAGGCCCGAGCAGAATACGAAAGGGAACTAAAAGCGTGGATCCAAGATGGCTGGTTAATCCCCTACCCTGAGGACAAGCTTGGGCCTCCCAAGGGTCTAATACCCTTGATGGCAGTAGTCCAGCATAAGTCGAAAGTACGGCCCGTGCTGGACTATAGGGAGCTTAACAAGCATATTGAAGCCTACACTGCCGATGCTAACATATGCGCCAGTAAGTTTAGGGAATGGCGTCAGAAAGGCACTAATGTCTCGATATTGGATTTGCGAAAAGCCTATTTACAGGTGCGAGTTGATGAGACGTTGTGGCCGTTCCAGACAGTTTGGTTCCAGGGGCAGAGGTACTGCCTTACACGCCTTGGCTTTGGCCTAAATGTGGTACCACAGATCATGAAGACTATTGTCAACACAGTATTGTCCCAAGAAAAGCCCATGAGGGACTCAACGTCAGCTTACATTGATGACGTATACGTCAATGAAGATGTACAGCCTGCGTCGTGTGTCAAAGAAAAGTTGGCTCAGTTTGGTCTGGAATGCAAGAATCCCGAACGTTTAAGGGAAGGAGTATGTGTATTGGGATTGGATGTTTATGAAGAAGATGGCACCCTACAATGGAGGCGTGGCAGTGAAATTCCAAGCATCCCCAACCTCGTTACAAGGTGGACCGTTTTTTCTTGGTGTGGAAAACTTGTTGGTCACTTACCGGTCTGTGGCTGGCTCCGCGCAGCTGTTGGTGTAATTAAACGCAGAGCAAATTTAACAACCACGGGTTGGGATGACATATCCGATGATGTCCTACTAATTCTGATGATTAAAGAGACACTGGAGAGAGTGAACAAGAAGGACCCTGCCTGTGGGCGGTGGTGTGTTAACGGAGACAACATAGGTGTGTGGGTTGATACCAGTTCTTTGGCATTGGGAGTATCGTTGGAGCAAGGAGGAAACGTGTTCGAGGATGCGTGTTGGCTGTGGCCCGTAACAGATTCTCAGCATATCAACCTGGCAGAGCTGGACGCTGTTGTAAAGGGGATAAATCTGGCCCTGCAGTGGCAGTCTAAGAAGTTGACCTTGTACACAGATTCTCTCTGTGTCTACCACTGGGTGTCTGACACACTTTCAGGACGGACACGAATCCGTACCAAGGCAGCAAGCGAAATGTTAATACGGAGAAGGCTAGACACGCTAAAAAACCTGGTATCTGAGTATGGGCTATCACTGAGCGTCACTCTGGTGCCATCACATTGTAATCGTGCTGACCAACTGACCCGTGTACCTCACAAATGGTATGAAGCCGCGAAGATGGGAATGGAGATTACTGCTCGATCTTGTGCAGTTGCAATCGACCCATGTCAAATACAAAAAATTCATGCACAGAGCGGACATCCAGGTATCAAGAGGACCCTTTATTTTGTGAAGCGCGTATACCCAGCAGTGACCAAGATGGATGTCAGACAGATCGTCAGAAATTGTGAGGCTTGCCAGTCTATTGATCCTGCACCAGAGCGATGGCAGAAGGGTCGCTTGGAAGTTGAGAGTGTGTGGCAGCGGCTGGCCATGGATATTACCCATTACAGTGACAAGCCCTTTCTAACTCTCATTGATTGCGGGCCTACGAGATTTGCGGTGTGGCGGCAGATGACCAGACAGGATTCAGCAAATGTTGTTCGCCACCTATCATCCATTTTTTTTGAGCGAGGTGCGCCGGAAGAGCTCCTGACTGACAATGATGCAGCGTTTTGTAGCCAGCAAGTTCGGCAGTTGTTAGATGAGTGGGGCGTCCGACTACGGTTGCAATGTGCGCATGTGCCGTCAGGAAATGGCATTGCTGAAAGAAGCCATTGCAGCATCAAGAGAATTGCTGCCAGGAAGCAATGTACTATTGCGGAAGCCACATATTGGTACAACATTACGCCAAAGGACGGGACGTCCCCTTCAACTGCACCTGCGAATGCTATTTACACGTACCAAGTCGGAGTGAAGGGTATCGACACTATGCAGCCAGCCGACAAGGGAACATATAACAGATATGAAGTGGGAGATCCAGTGTGGGTGCGGCCCTCAGGAAATCGGTGCACCGACAAGTTTAAGCGAGTACAAATATCTGGAGTGATTAGCCAGCAGTCTGTTTTGGTCGATGGAACCCCATGACATGTGCGAGATCTTCGCCCAGCTACCGAGGTGCGTCACACAACTACAGAAGAAAGCAGTGAAGCGTCTAGCGATGAGCTGCCGATGCACGGATTCAGTGAGCCCCCTCCAGAGACTGATAGCGATACTTCATCTTGATGAGGCGGAACCAGATCCAGAGCCCGAATCTGAAACAGTGAATGTACCTCTTCGCAGAAGCACACGCACTAAAAGCCCACCCCCTCCAGTGCTGTCTATGTGATCATCAGATCAGGGGGGAGTGTAACGTGCATCCAGGAGATAAGCGCCCGCGTGTTTGCATGTTGTGTGGGTACGTGGGAGAGACGGATGAGGGGAAAAGACTTACCTCGAGACCAGCTCAGCGTTACCGACCAAAAATAGAAAAGAAAGACCAAGATGACGGCCGACGTCTTTTGTAAAGTATGATGTCTCGCAAAGTCACACGAATTCTCGGAATATGCAAATTTAGCCGGCCTAGAACGACGATAAAAGCGGGTGATGAAAAAGATGTAGGGAGAGCGACGATTGAGTTGGCCGGGGAATCGTGTGGCTGTTGCTTCTTGTGCTGTGTGAGGATATTTTACCGTTGTTGGATTCCGTGCAGAACCGTGTTAAAGAGAGAGTCGGGCGCCATCTTGAATTTTTCCTTACACATTTCTGTTACACTAGATATATTTTTCGTGTTTTTATTCAATGTAACATGTTTATTCAGCTGGAAAAACATACAGTGTTTACCGATGTATTGGAAAATTCAAGATGGCGTCTGATTCTCTCTTTAACACGGTAAGTTTGGGAAAAGGTGTTATAAATAAAAAAAACTATACAAAATACTATTAAAAACCCGCCGAATATATGTCAACCTATGTCACGGTAACATATATTGAGCGAGTTTTTTATTTTATGAGTATTTTATCCGTTTTTTTTATTTATAACACCTTTTCCCAAACTTACCGTGTTAAAGAGAGAATCAGACGCCATCTTGAATTTTCCAATACATCGGTAAACACTGTATAGTTTTCGAGCTGAATAAACACGTTACATTGAATAAAAACACGAAAAATATATCCAGTTTGGTAGAAAAGTAACTTATCTTGCCTTTGATAACATTTATTTATTATATATTAGTTTTGTGACAACTTTTTCGAATCTATGTGTACAGTAATACAAACCCGAATTTTTTTGTCTATTGGCTAAAAAGTTTTTTTTTTTTTTTTTTTATTTCTTTTGCATTAACTCTGGTACTATTTTCCATTTCACAGCCTATCCTACGCGCGAGCATAAACGAAGGCTGTAAAATGTGCACTCGCGTACAAAACAACCTTGTCACAGTGTAGTAAAATTGACGAAAATTTAAAATTAGACGAAAAACAAGTAGTTTTCCAAATATTAAACCATGTAATTTAGGCACCGCCAAAACTGGGGGGGCAGGTCAGTACTTTTTGACGGACCGTCTTTTTAAAAATCTACCAAAAATCAGGTAATTATCCGATCAATACGAAATTTTCAGCGATTATTAGGAGAAGAATGAACTTTATAACAGTGTACTTATTTTTCATAAACGATATTTATATATATATTTTTTTTTGCTTACAAAACCCCCCCTTGTTTTGAAGTGGGAACAAATATGCTTAAAATAATCATCTGAAACTGAACAAAACATATTGTGTTGTTGTAAGGGACAGAATTATAGATTAAAAAAAAAAAAAAAAATGTTTGCATACCTTATTTTGACGTCTGAATATCAGAACTTCGATTGTGTTTAATTATCCCGCTTTTGAGTTTTGAAGTGTGAAATTCGGTGAATATGTTAAGTAAAATAATTAATTTAAGTTAAGCAAAACAAAAAAAAAAAAAATTTTATATTTATACGAAAAAAGCCATTTTAAAATTTTTGATAAATAAATTAACAATTTTTTTTTAGCGAGCCGAATAATGCATGACCATTATTAAACAGAGCATGCTTTGAATAATCGATACAAAAAAAAAAAAAATTCGATAAATATTGTGCCCTTTGTGTTAAAAATAGCATCATTTTTTTCGATCTCGTTTGAAAACGTTTGCCGCCTTTCGACTACGGTGGACCAAAAGCGCTGAAATAATTTTTTTTTATTCTGCTTTAAATTGCCCCCTCCCCCCATTTTGGGGAGCCTGGCCCCCACACACATACACATTAAAAACCAAACTCATACAAATGGTCACCCATCTGGTACTGGCCAGCCTCAGCTTAATAATACATTGAAATTTTCGTCACTGAAAAATAAGTTTTTTTGGCCTGTTTAGTCTTCCATAGTTTTCGTCTCATCGAAAGAAAACGTAAACAGAGTCGATCTGAACTCTTCGGCGACGCGAAATATCTGGTTACATATATGAATAAGTGGAATTATTTGAAATTCAGGTACTTATATTATAATATTTTTGCATATTCTCCTAGAAAATCATCCTAAATCTTAGTTAGACAATAAATGAATAAATAAATTATTTCAAAACCCCTTTTTTTTAAATATTTAAGTACGTTTTTTGTGCAAGACAAAAAATAACAATTGTTAACTTTTTGGGAAAATTTAACATTTAAAATTGAATTAAAAATAGTAGAAAAAGTTTTACATTATTCTGTTTTCTATATGATAAAATTCAGGGTTTTATCTTTCTGGAAAAAAAAAGTTACTCAGAAATAATGGATTTTAATAAATGTAATTTAGTTTTAAAAAACAACAACTTGATTTTGCGGCCATTTTTGGCGGTGCCTAATGTAATTCTATGTTATCACGGGTGGCCATTTTATACGCGCAAGCGCGCTACACTCGCCAGAAAGTGGGTGCTCATTTTAAGTTAAAATGGTCAATTTTGAGCATCGGCATTTATTTTGACCGTAAAAAAGGTTTTTGTTTAAAACAACATATTTAAAAAATCAGTATGTCGACTGTGTCTTAACAAGCACCGTCCAGACAAACAACAGGGACAGTTTGTAATAGTGGCCGTGCTATTAATTACAGCATTTAAAACACAGAAGATGGAGGAGGAGGAGGAGGAGGAGGAGATGATGATGATGATGATGATGATAATAATAATAATAATAATAATAATAAACACAGAAGATGGAAACAATAATAAAAAAACTATGTATTTAAAAAAATATGGACTTCGGGATTACCTCCCTTGTGGACTTCCTGTCAACAAGTGATTATCAAAAAAAAAACCTGAATTGTCTTATTAATACATTAAAACTAAGATTAATAACAGGAAATGGTTACCTAAATAATCACAATTGCTAATATTAATGAAAAGTTGTGAAAATAAAAAGTATGTGTTACTTAATAATTAATTTGAATAAAATGTTGTTACTCATTATGCAAATGAGGCAACATGGGAGCGTGTTCGAGGCTGAATAAGGTATAATAAGAAGCGAACAGCAGTGAGAATTTCAAATCATGCTTTTAAGGATCATTTCTTAAGTATGAATCGCACGAACGTCTGAGACTTTTGTGCGGACGACTCACCACGATGAGGAGTGAAAGTACTTTTCTCTGAGCGTGAAGCCGATGTGTTCTTTTTGGGTCGCCCACCTCACCCATTAAAACATATCATTGATGATCGTTCCTCTTCCTTTTTATTATAAGGTAGATGGAGGAGAAAAGTACCTTCTGAGTGGTGAAATTTTTTTTCTTAAAATAAAAACAGACTTTTTTTTTTTTTTTATACTTTTGACATAAAGCCATATTAGAAATTTGATGAGGGGATGGATGCAAGGTTTTTATTTGTCTATAATAAAACTTTGGAGATTATTCTCGATTGGCAGCATTTATCACAATACCACATTCACACCGAAGGATTAAACCTACTTAATAAATTCCCCCAAGCGTTTTTGTAAAAATTGTGTGTGTGCATAATTTTGGTGGGCGCTTCTACACTATTGGGACGAAATTTCAGAAATTGTAATACTGAATTTCACACAAAAACAATGGTATCTACGTATTCCTCGTATTTTTAAGATGATTATATCCAAAATTAAGAAAATCGATAAGATAGAAAATTATTTATTAAAGAAAATAAGAAATAGAATTTGATGAAATCGATCGTAAGATACAGGAGAGTTCAAAAGGGAGGTAATTTTCCGTTTTGATTTAATCACGATGGCAGCAATTTTTCACCTGCCAACACGATTACAGTTGTTTTGTTTAATAATTCAACGATATTTAGGTAATTTCGACTGCATAATTTGGAAGCTGCCATTGTAACTTATTAGAATTGACAAAAAAAAAAAAAATTGTTTTTATCTGAAAACTATTTACCGACTACACATCTCCTACCAATTCTGTAGAAGCGTCTTTTTTTCTTTTTTTTAACTTTCATCTTTTTTATTCATTGAATACAAATTTCTTTCATTCCATTCAATGCTCTCATCAGGTTTTCAATTATTCAACTGACTTTTTAGAAAGTCTTTCCTTAGGATTAGTATGTTTTTAATGTTCTAAAAGTTTTATTCATAGTTTGTCTAAGTTCAAGACATGTTTCCTCACAGAAAAGCTGATTTATTTCAGTTTGACAAATCCCATCTTTTTTTCTTTGAAAAGATGCAAATAATGGCCCCTTCTCTGCCAACTGTTCGCGCAAAATACTGCCAACCTAGAAAACAGCTTTTTCTTCTCCCTTTGTCAGAAAAATCACTCATTAAAAAATGAGGACTGAGGGACAAATAAGAAGAAGCGAGAGTAACAGGAGCTGCCGATAACGCATTCACAATGCGTTTTCTACTCTCCATTAAAAAAAAAAAAAAAAAATTAGAATCATGTTTGTATAAATTCACATATAAACGTTAAGATTACAGTATTAATTTTTTTTTTTTTCATTTTCACCCCAAACAAGGCACAGTGCTACTTGATGTAGAGGCTGTGGTGTCGTTTCCTTTAAAAAAAAAAAAAAAAAAAAAAAAAAGGATAAATAAACCTTTTTTCTGATTGATCTAAAAACTTGGTTATTTGAAGCCGCCATAAAAAGAAATAAAAGAACTGCCATCTGTTAGCATGGAGAGAAAGAAAGCAATTATTAACGATGAAGATGCAGAACAGTAAAGAATGGATTGCTACATAACACCGTTTGTTGTTCCAGCGTGGTACTGTAAACGAAAGATAGGCTGTAAAATGGAAAATAGTCCCAGAGTTCAGGGATTAATGCGCTTGCACGGACAAAAATGGCCTGCTGTGATAACATAGAATTACCGGGCTTCATATTTGGAAAACTACTTGTTTTTCGTCTAATTTTAAATTTTCGCCAATACTACACTGTGACAAGGCAGTTTGGTACGGTATGCAAGTGCACAATTAACAGCCTTTTTTTTATGCTCACGCGTAGCATAAACGAAGGCTGGGCTGTGAAATGGAAAATAGTCCCAGAGCTAAGTGATTAATACCATACAAACTGTAAATTTGCGACGGAAACGGTTACCGTATTCTTTTAAAGCACCGAAAACTACAAAAAACTATTTTTTCTATACAAATGTGAGACGAGCCTTAAAGTCAAATAATACCGATTTTTAAAACAAATTTCCTCGCGTCTTTATTGAAAGATAAAAGCAAACAAAAATCGAAACCTTTTAGCCAATGAACATTAAAATGTCCCCTCTCTCAGGTGGCCAGAAAGGGGGTACTCATTTTAAGTTAAATTTACATGGAAAAGTGATCACCCACTTTTCGAAAAAGTAATTTCATCATATGAAAACTATTTTTTTGCGACGGAAACTGTTTTCAGATTCGTTTTTAGTACACCAAAATCTACAAAAAAAATATTTCGTTATATACGTATATATATGTATAATTTTACCTTTATTTCTAGTTAAAAAGTAATTATTATGGTAAATTGGGTAAAATCGCATTTTTCTTAGCCGTTATGGAAGGCTACACACAGGATACATAATTCCGAAAAGAATATTTCAGATTGCTTGTCTCATAGCTGCTGTCTATAGCAATTTATGTGCCCTAAACTATGGCACTTCTGCAGTATGCCGATGGCGGCCATTATAAGGGGGCGATAACTTCAATTTCTTCTTTGTCAAATAACACAGCAAATAAGTACCAAGAACTTTTTCCGAACAGAAAAATATTTGAAAACCAAAACATTGTATAAAAATGTATTAGTAAATGTGCAGTTTAGTGGCGTAAATTATTTGATAGACAAAAAATTATAAAAACTATTTTTATACAAAACACATTAGACCCAAAGGCTGAAATTTAATACTTTTTCATTTTTTCTTATATTAAATGTATGACATTCGAAGCCGCCGTATTGCTATTGGCCTTTCTAAAGTTTGACAGATCGACTTTTTTTAAGACAAGATTTGGCCTTTTTTACACTCTTTCGTTACAAAAAAAAAATATGGCGACCAAAAACATAGTTTCATTAAAGAGCATAAAACAAGGTCAAATTTGGCCTTAAAAAGGTCAATCTGTTAAACCTTAGAAAAGGCAAATTTTAAAAGCAATATGGCGGCCTCAAATAATTTTTTGTCTGCCAAATAAGTTATGCTGCTAAACTACACATTTACCAATTTTTTTCTGAACACAAAATATTTGAAAACCAAAACATTTATAGTATCAAAATGCATCAATAATTTTCTACTCTCCATTAAAAAAAAAAAAATTAGAATCATGTTTGTATAAATTCACATATAAACGTTAAGATTACAGTATTAATTTTTTTTTTTTTTTCATTTTCACCCCAAACAAGGCACAGTGCTACTTGATGTAGGGGCTGTGGTGTCGTTTCCTTTAAAAAAAAAAAAAAAAAAAAAGGATAAATAAACCTTTTTTCTGATTGGTCTAAAAACTTTTGGTTATTTGAAGCCGCCATAAAAAGAAATAAAAGAACTACCATGTTAGCATGGAGAGAAAGAAAGCAATTATTAACGATGAAGATGCAGAACAGTAAAGAATGGATTGCTACATAACACCGTTTGTTGTTCCAGCGCGGTTCATGTTCTGCATAAGTGACTTGAACTTCTGCATGTCAGTACAATTGGAAAAACAGGAACTCTGAAGGGAGTTGCAGAGTCTAGAAGTTCTGGGAATAAACTATTAGAGTAGAAGGCTTTCTTACATCTAGGGATCTCTACTGTGTAGGGGTGGGATTTTGCTGATTGTCAGGGTATTTACGTTGAGGAGCATAAGGGTTTGTAGTTCATCAGAATATCCACTATTAAAATAATAATAGAACAAGCAGAGGGATGCAATATTTTGTCAATGGGATAGAGGTTGAAGCTTGGATGACAGTTCAGAACCTATCAGGTTGGTGATTGATAACCATTGCCTTTATCAACATTCTGTATCTTAGTATGTTGACATGAAGGGGAGGATGGAAGAAATTCCAAATTTACCAGGACTATATATTCTACACCGCATTGTAAGATTAGATAAGATACAGTGTTGACTTTAGTAACTGATAGATATTAACTCTTTTTGAACTATTGCCTTTATCAACATCGTGTATCTTCTTAATATGTTGAAATTGAGGAGGAAAAAAAATTAGGAATTTACCAAGAAACTTGTTCTACTTGACGTTTTTCCAGGATTAATACTCAGTATCAACATTATTTCTCTGAATACTTTGATTTTAGCTGTACTTTTGTTTGTGTTGCAAAGGCCTTTAAAATTTGATTAGTGTATTTGATAAGTGGGATGATATTAATTTTTATATTGGTGTTGTCTTTGAGCAATATAGAGTTTTCCAAAAATCTTGGCACATTTTAACATTGAATATCACAAGAACTATCAAGGATATAAAAACGCATCTGGTATATTCAGAAAGCGTGTAATCAAGTTTTTTTATGGAATGTTCAAAGATATTCAATGTGAGCACCATTGGTCACACAACACACATCAAGCTAATAGTCTAATTCTTGCCAAACATATGCCAGCATTGCGTTGTCAATGGTTGCAACAGCTTTTGTTATTTGGGTCTTCAGCTCATCCATGTCTCTTTGAATGGTAGGCAAATAAACCAGTCCTTTCACAAATCCTCACAAAAAAAAAAAAATCGCAGGGTGTGAGATTTGGTGATGAGAGAGCAGGGTATAAAATCACGATCATCTTGCCCAAATCGTCCAATCCATCTTTCTGGCTGTGTTGTGTTCAGAAATTGTCTAACCTTGTGGCTTCAGTGTGGTGACGCCCCATCTTGTTGGCAAATGAAATCATCAAACTCTTTCTCACTCAAGCAGACATGAGAACGTGTAATGTGGCCAAGTCTTCTGGAACATCCTGTCTAATTGTCATTAACATAAAATGGCAATTTTGACAGTTCTGTGAAGGTTCCTCACTAACATTACAATATTATTTTTGGTAAGAAAGGGGGGGGGGTAACAGAAACTTCTGTTCTACTAGGTGTTGACCAGGAGTAATAAAATTTTTATTATCATCGGCATTTCTATTCATACTTTGATTTTAATTTTGACAGAGCGGTAAAGGCCTTCTTACTAACATTACAGTATTATTTTTCATAATTGAAGGGGAGGTAACAGAAAAGTTTTTTTCTACTCAATGTTGTCGAGGAACAATAAAATTGTCACTAGCATTTACTGTATTATATTTGGCAAGTGAGTGGAAGTAACAGAATCTTTTGTTCTAGTTGGAATTATCCAGGATTACTTAATGTCAATTTTAATCTCTTTGGACTATTTTCATTATCAACATAATTTCTCTTCGTATTATTGCGAAAGCAGGCGAGGGGAATGCAATTACTCAGGATTAAGAATGTTGTTGTGTTTTGTGTTACTTAGCATTGTTCGAGAGCAATAAATGTTAGGCTACAATATTATATTTAAAAATATAAATATTTATGAATGATATCATTATTTTATTTTAACATGTTAAAACAAAAGTAATTTGTTAGGTGGAGGATAAACAGTGTTTGGGAAAAGGATAGAAAAATGGTGGAAGGAAAAACAAGAAAAATAAATAGAGGGAGATAGAAGTTTTAATATAAAGATGTTACACTCGTTATTTCTATGATATAAAAGTCACTTTGTGCGCGCGAGTTTCTTCCTTATAGGTTCCGAAACGGCTGAGCCTGTCTTTTGCAAATTTCACACAAAGCTAATTTATATATCTCCGTGTTCTTAAATATGTTTTGTACAGAAATTTGTCCGATAAGTATGAAAAATAAAAAAGTTAAATCCTAAAAATAGTTTTTCTTTCTTATAGATTAAAAAAAGAATTTTTACAGGATAATATTTTACATTGTACTGGTAAGGGAGATAATAAAATTTCAACAAATAATTTCTTCTTAAAAAAAAAAAGCAGATTTGTTGACATGTGGAAACATATAGTTAAGTGGTAGAGAATTCGACTACGGATTGAATGATCCTGTGTTCAAGCCCAAGTATACCTCACCATTTTTTCTTATTAATGAATTCAATTTACAATAAAAAGAGAGGCACCATTTAAAATTGCCGCAAATCATTTCTTTGATTTCATATTTTAAAAGTAAATATTAATCAGAAGTGAGTTTCCAGGGCATTCATCGTCAGCTGTTGCGATATTGTAAACAAACACAGACGGAATTTGATGAACCACATTATCCTTATTTTTTTATTTTTTTTTATTTTTTTTTTTTTTTTGCGAATTAGTCCACTAGGCAAATTATTCCTCGTAATATATAATAATCAATAGAAGATTGATTCTTTAATAGTACATACACAATCTGCATAAATTGAAATATGTTTAAGCATATTGTATGACTGAGCAATGCCAGGTGTCTAGCTAGTTTAACTTCTATTTAGTTTCCTATGACCACAGGCAATGCTGGACAGCCCTGCTAGTCTTAAATATGCAATTTTTAAAAAAATGTTTTTTTTTTGTTTTTTTTTGTTTTTTAATAGGTTAATCCCTTCAAAGATCGGATTTGTAAAATCTTTTCTTCCTCCGATGATGGTTCAATGTCTTTTGAAGACTTTTTGGATATGATGTCCGTGTTCAGTGATAATGCACCAAGAAGTCTTAAAGCAGAATATGCCTTCAAGATCTATGGTAAGTGAACTGGATTTGTAGTTTTAAAGGGTCCGGGTTGGAGATCTGGGTTTGGTTTTGTTGTGTATTATAGTTTTAATAGATTGTATACTTTGCCAAACATGAGTGTTAAAAGCCTGCCTGCCTGCTTACTACCACTTTTTTATTTTTTGCTCAACACACACCTCCAAACACCTGGACAACGTCAGGCAGCCAGACTAGTAAATTGATAAATTTCTTCAGCATGACCATTTATTTAAACCATTATTCTTGTCTTCATGATTCCATGCCTAGTCTGTATTCATCACCCTTCTTCTAATTCTTTTGCGCCATTGGTACGGCACAATCACGTTGACACACCGGTTCTCGCCAGATCACCGAAGTTAAGCAATGTTGAGCCTGGCCAGTACCAGATGGGTGACCATTTGGGAAGGCTAGGCGCTGTATGTACCTTCTGGGAAGGTTGGGTGTGGGGCCAGCACCCTCACCTCATAAAAAGAACTCAGTCGCTATAAAAGCATCTACAAAGTTGCAGATAGCCTATGCCCCTTAGGGGCTCAAGGCTATGTGTGTGTATTGGTACATTCTCATTGGCTATTGAATTTTATAGATTTGCATATTTGATACATTTGGAAAAATAGTAGAAAATAAAGCGTTAGAAATTATTTCAAAAAGTAATTTTTTTTTTTTATATCTCTACTTAAGATAACAACTAAATTGTATTTGTATTATTTGTTTTGATTGGACTATTCTCATTTGTGCAACGATTCGATCAGTGTAGCCTCCGATCTTCGGCATGCATCTTGAAAAAGTAACTTTTCTTCTTTCTTTTTCAAAATGCCTAATGAAGGTCAGAGGCTACACCAACCGAAACGTTGCACAAATAAAACTCAAGATGAGACCAATAGTACGATCAAAACAAGAAAAACAATCAGCCCTCATCTAAAAAATTCAGAACTATAAATTGTAATTGCTACGGTTTTGTTTATCATGAAAAATAAAATACATTATCAAAACATACAATAATTTTACTGCATATTTTTTAGACTTTATATGTAATGAGGATGGGCACTCAGTAACTGTTTTTTGGGGAGGGGGTTGTTTATTTGTTTTGTTTTTTTTGTTGTTTTGTTTTTTTTGTTTTGTTTTTTTATGTTTTTTTTTTTGTATATTTTATCGTAACCAAATATTTGAAAAATTTAAATGCAAATTGTTTCTGTTAACTTTGGTGTTGATTCACTGATTTCAGATTTTGATGAAGACAACATGCTTTCCAGCCGAGACCTTTTTGAGATAATTCGGCGCATCACGACAGCTGATGACAACAATGATAAATTAGATGATGAAGAAATGCAACAGTTGATTGATAATGTGAGTATAAGATAACATCGCAGCAGGCACTAGAGAGCGTGGTAGACCAAGGAAGACCTAGATTGAATGCGTAAGAAATAAAATGATTGTATACAACCTGATCTTATTCCTTTGGATTGCATAGAAGCCAGGCATAAGACCTCACCTTCTGTTCTCCATCTTAGAGTTCGGGACCCAAACTATGCAAAACTATCATGACAGGCATATAGAAATGTATCCATTGATTTTCAACTCTACATAATGTAACTATTGTTTGATAAAAGGGCATGTTACTTGGTTGATTAGATATGTTTGCGAATCAGTTAATACTAAGTTTTTGAATTTTTGAGATAAGGATTGATTATTCATATTATTTTGGATTCTTTGGTCTACTGTTCTCATCTTGAGTGTTATCTTCATAATGTTTTGGTTGATGTAACCTACGACCTTCTCCAGGTGTATCTTGTTGAACTCAGAAATCTTTCAAAATACAATTGTGAATTAGTTCGGACTTCTACCCAATCATGGCTGATGGAATGCGAGCATGTTACCCCCGTTGACTAAATAAAAGGTTCCATTCAAAATTTCATGCAGATACCGGAGTTCGTCAGAAAGATTTCCAAGTCTGTACAAGATACATCTGAAGAAGGTCGGAGGTCAAATCAATTGAAACATGCGAATAACACTCAAGATGAGAACAGTAATTCAAAGAATCCAAATAATATGAATTGACTAATACTATTTCTATCATGATAGAATGGCCTTTTGATCTTTTTACAATTTAAATTCAAGCATGCATCAAATTTTGTGTGAGTTTGTAAGCACTGTAACTTCTGAAATTACACTTATGTGTTTCTGTTTAGAGCAAAATTGAATCATGATACTTGACATTTGCATTTTAAACTTTAATTCAAGCCATTATATAAAAACAATTTCATAAAATCAGCAGTAGGTTCTCTACAGTACAATGTAGACTACAATGTATTGTGGACTTACTCCCTGCATGGAAGCATGTGAAACTTCCTGTTGGTGCACCATGCTGGGTCCCTAACTCTAGCAGGTAATCAATTGATTTGATTGAAAAATCGGCGCTTTCACTAATTTTGATGACAATAAAAAAAGTATTAGAAGTGTGGAACATTCGTTGATTCTCATTCAATCCCAAGCAATGTCACGTCTCTATGCTAATATATACATATATATATATATATATATATATATATATATATATATATATAATATATACATATATATAGTTAGTTTTGGAAGTTTTTTAACCTTTATATAAAAAAAACATTAAATTTTTATATTTTTTATCATTCATTAGAAAACTATTTAGTCAGCAAATCATTTAGGGATTTAAAAACGAAACAGTATATTAAATTATGGCTACCCCAGAAGTGTTGATCATACACCACTTCCCTTAATCTTAAGGAGAAAAAAATGTTACAGATATTAGATCTAGTTTCCTATTCTTAATTTGGCTTGCCTATTCATGTTATAAAAATGAATTTCTTTACCTGTGAGATTCATCTGTTTCCCAATTTAAAATGGATATATTTTTAAATTTACCAGTGTTGTATTTATAAGATTAGGATTAATCCATTTTACTATTTATCACCCTCTACTATGATTAGTACTTTGTATATTTACATTCTTATTTATTTAAAGTTAAAAATATATAAAGGTTAAAAATATTTATAAATATTAACTTTTTTAAAAAAAGTTTTTTTTATAACTGTTTAAATATTTTAGTTTTATCCCCACCTTGTTTTATCATCCTTATTATTAAGCTAGAAACTGGTGGCATGAAATCTGTTAATTTTAAGGTAATGCGAGCTATTCTCCAAACCTCTGACATAATGGTTCCATAAAACATAAAAATAGGGCTTGTACTATATTTATGTGGCATACAAACTATTTGAAAGGGGAAAGTTTTTTTTATCAAATATTTTATAAAGAAAAATCCCATCCTCAATTTTTATATCTAAATCCAGAAATGTAGCCTATTTTCCTCTATGTTCACAATTTAATTGTAACTCGTTTGGATATATAAGATGTTTATTTTTTTCAAATAAGATCATCTATAAATCTCCCACAACCATGAAAATTATGTTTTAGATTTATCATTTTTTACTTGTGATGACACACACACACACATATATATATATATATATATATATATATACTCGAGTCTATGTAAATACAGATTTGCCCAAAATTTAGGATACTATCATTTGGAGTAATATTTTATTTCCTATTCGAAAATAACATTCTTTAACAAGACGACTTATGAGCATTTTTAAAATACCTTTAGAAACACTGGTTTTGCTGTTTTTATTTTTACATTAGAAAGCTTTAGAGTTTGAAAAGTCTATATATTTACCTTTACTGCCTTCAAAAGCTAAATCTACAGTATCATTTAATTTTTTAATTAGTTTTTTGTGTGGAATTTTAGTATATCGCATACTAAAATCATAAGTCGCTATAGATTTTGATTTTATTCTGGAATTTATGTTATCTAATTTTTATTCTACTGGTTGTGAATTATTTACCACCAAAAATAGATTTATATTGCTATAGAATTTTCTTTTCTGGTGGAAATTATTTATTTGATTTATAATTAATTTAAACACCCAGCACAGCTTCTGCTCCACAGGCGACTTCGAAACTACCTCCCCTCTCACCTGACCCTTTACAAGCCACATCCAGAATGGATCGCTGCGGCTCGAAAGCGCGAGATAACCCTGTCTCGGCGCAACACGCGGCTCATAGAGATGTATAACCGTACAGCCCATTCTCTCCACCCACTACAAAGTGGGGACTTGGTCGTACTACAAAGAAACAATCATCTCTGAGACATCACTGGTCGGGTGATTGAAGCCCTCCCCAATCGGCAGTACCGTATCAGAGTTGATGGCTCTGGTAGAATCACCTTGCGGAATCGGCGGTTCCTCAGAAAACTTGAGACTCCCACATCTCAAAAGCCCATCCCAAGCGCACTACCAGGGGCCCCACCTCACATACCCCAAGTGACAGAGACAGACAGGCATGTCGTACCAGACCCTCAATTTGACCTTCGGACACAGCAACCCGGGGGGAACATCACTCCAGAAGAAGTACCTGAACCTCCTAGACCAATGCCAGCCAAGTTGGCGCGGGCACTTGCGAGGCTATTCCCATATAATCAACCTGGCCGTGAGGAGCTCATTCCTCCTCGGAGGCCGTTACCTCCACGTGATGGGGGAGGGGAGATGTAGAATCAAGAATGCGCTTACCTTCCCTCTCCACCATTATGGACCATTTAACTAATTTCAACATATTTATTCAGTAGCAATTAGCAGTATGCTAATTGCCATTGGACCAGCCTACAATTAGTCAGGGATGGTGGATTGTTCTATTTTGAGGCGCCTGATAGGCTAAACATGCCAGGAGGGGCAGGTGCCACTCTACAAATGCCAGCTGCTCTGGCATTCAGGGGTTTTACTGTTATAGACTTCTGCCAGGAACTACACTCTGTCAATTATCGCATCCATTCAGCACAACATCTTCATTGGATTAGCTGGCTCACCCTAGCAATATTCTACATGAACATTATCTATCAGACAAGTCTCTACTCATTGACCAGAAACTAAGTAAGTCTTCACTTTAACAAGAACACATCAAACCCATTATCTATGTAATACTAAAATTCTAAGCACCTTGTATGTTTGTATGACTTAATGATTAATAACTAGGGTTAGAATAACATAATATTCTTTTCATTGTTTTGACTCTCTAGTATATATCCATTGATATGTTTTTATATAGTGATGTGGTTCTCGGTTGATTGTTTGTGTCAGATATGTACTTGATAGTCAAAACAATGATAAGAATATTTTGCTGTCATAGCCCTAGTGATAACTTATTCTGAAGTTATTTCTTTTGATAATATAATAGGAACAAACTATTTAAAAAAAAATGTTTTTTACATAGGCGTCACCACTTATCAAGGCCGAGAGGCCACTCAAGGATAAGGGTTAAAGAGTGTACAGTAGTCAAAAGGACATTATAGTAATCGATAGTAATGGAAGTTCAGTAAATTTGTTAACTTAAGTGTAACTGCTCATCAGAAACTTGTTCACGTTGGACTTGAAGAGAACCATATTATAGACAGCTGGAAAGCAGGAAAACTGAAGACAATTCCACAGGTGTGCAGTTCTAAGAAAGAAGTTTTGATCATGAACCTACGTTTAGGGTTAGGCACAGATAAAGAGTGGGGGGAATTATTGATAGTGTTTTCAGCTAGACGAGTGTTTCTTGTGAAATTTTGGCGAGGGAGGGGGGCATAGATTGAAGCTCAGTCGAACACATTCCATGAAAATAACGATAAAGCAGAGACAGACTCGCAACATCTCTTCTGTGAGAAAGAGGTTGCAGTGAAGAGAAAGGGACATCTCCCACGAGGCCACGAAGTCTATTTTGAACCCTATCAAGGCAGGACAAGTCCTTTCTAGCAGCTCGTGCCCAGATGTGGCAACAGTATTCCATCCTTGGACGTACCTGGCTCTTATATAGATAGAGAATTGCATCAGCAGTGAGATATTTACCGGATCGATAGAAAGATCCCACCATTTTTCCAGCAGCCTTGGCAACAGATTTGATGTACGTATTCCATTTAAGATCAGGAGTAAAGGTCAAAACTTGAGGCCTCCCCAAGACGAGAGCTATTCATTTTAATTGATGCCAGATGGGGATCAGAACGTTGATGATGTAAAGATAGAAGCTTGGTTTTAGATGCATTAAAAGTAACCAGCCACTCCTTTCCCCATTGTACAACGTGATTAAGATCAGAGGAGAGAGAATCAGAGAGAACTTGGTCGTTTACTGTCTTAGATGTGCTACCATAGATGGTAGTGTCATTAGCAAAAATGTCTACAAATGATCTAAGGATGTTATTTGGAAGATCATTAATGTAGATCAGGAAAAGAGTTGAGGCCAGGATGAACCACTGAGGGACTCCAGTATTAATACTGTGAGTTTCTGATTTTTGCCCATCAACTACTACTCATATGAACCTATCAGAGAGAAATGATTTAATAATTAAGACATTTCCAACTAAACCATAGCTGGAGATCTTGTGAAGTAAACCTTTATGCTATACCCTATCAAAGGCCTTTGATATGTCAAGAGCAATTGCCCTAGAAAGGTTGCCTCCATCGAGAGATTCGCTAATCCTATGCGATATAACTGTAAGCACATCTGCTGTAGATCTAGCAGAACGGAAACCATATTGTGTGTTACTAAAAAGGTTATTTTTGCTGAGATGGTTGATTACTTCTGTATTTAACACAGATTCCAGCAACTTACTCATGACGCACAGGAGACTTATTGGCCTGTACTGAGAGGGGGATGAACGATCACCTGAATTCTTAAATACAGGGCATACTGATGAGATTTTCCAGAGTGATGGGAAGCAATTCTCCTTACGACAACGTTTAAACAGTTTTGTAAGTATGGGCGCTAGTTCAGGTTGAAGTTTTTTGAGTATTATAATTGGAATACCATCAGAGGCGGTTGCTCTACTGGAGTCAAGGTTTTTGATTAGCTTGGCAACATCACGTACAGACATTTGTATATCACATAGCGTGTTTTCTGATACAGGAGGAAATATTGGGGGTTGGTGGCCTTGGTTGCAAAGGGTAGAATTAGCTGCAACGTTCTTGGCAAAGAGTTTGGCTTTGTCTGATGCTGACGAGATTAACTCGGGTTCATTGATGATAGTTGGGATAGAGCATACGCTTCTGTTCAGGATTGTGTTTGCTATTTGCCAAAACTGGTGGGAACCAAACTGCTGTTCAGCTACTTTCAACTTGACGGACTGAGCATATAACTCTCTTGCGTTCTTTATTACTTTCTTACAATGGTTGCTGGCAGTCCTGAAAGCGGCTTTAGTTTCCATACATCTATTACGTTAGAAGCAGTGGAAAAAGTGATTTCTGTGTGCAATAGCAGCAGCACATTCTGGAGAGAACCATGGCTGTCTGTTAGGTTTTTGCTGGAACTTTTTCGAGGGTATGAAACGGTCTATACCTACAATTAACCATTCCGTCAAGTTTGATACTATAGAGGACACATCCTTTTTAAACATGGAATGCAGAGGTAGATCTGATATAAATGTACGGAAGCCATCCCAGTCAGCCATAGTGTATCAATATGCTGTACGATGGAGAGGTACGTCTTATTACGTTTCATTTTTATCTTAATTGATACAACTGAGTGGTCGGAAGATCCAAGAGGAGACAGAACAGAAACTGAACATAAGTTCAGAGTAAGTTGTGAGAAAAAGGTCTAGGAGACTCGCATACTGGCCGTCATTGTCGGGCACATGGGAACTATGGGAGATAACTCATTCAAGAGTTGCCTCGCTTGATCAGATAAGAAACTGAAACTCCTTTTAAAAACTCATTTAGCGTGAGTAAATGTTTGTATCTTTAAAAAATATCATTTTTTTTTTTTTTTTTTTTTTTCAATGCTTGATTAATATTTTCAAAACTCAGTACATTTTGACAAAACAAGTAATGTATTTTATTTAGAATTTGAAAATTATAGATATTAAAAAAATAAGATAAAAATGAAAATATGGAGCTTACAGAATAGAGCAGAACTATGTAGGCCTATCCATCCATTCATGTCTAGGCAATGCTGAGTAAACCTCTTAGTATAATACTATAATTCAGAATCAATAGTTGTTTCAGCTAATAATATTAATATCACAATTTAAAATTTGAAAAAAATATTTTTTTAATTATTTCATTTTTTTTTTAATTTTTATCATTTTTTTATTTTACATTTCCTTTGTTTTTGTTTTCTTTTTGATTTTTCAGATTTTTGAGGAAGCTGATCTTGATGATGATGACTGCTTATCATTCCAAGAATTTGAACATGTTCTTTCAAAAGCTCCCGATTTTGCGAGGTAATTATTTAAAAAAAAAAAATTGTTTTGTAATCTTGTTCCAATTAAACATGTATTTCCGTCTTTTATGTATTCAATCCACTATGTAATATTCAAACTGTGATTGACTTTGTATCAAACATTATCCAAAAATGAAATAGTGAATATTTTAAATAATTTTAACAACTATGCATTTACTCAGCGTTCTAACCTCTAGGGACTCAACCAATTCAGGACAGACTTAAATAAAATTTAAATTGGAGATTAAACTGCACAATATGTGGAGTAAATGATAGACAAGTGTGTTTTCTTCTTTAATATCATGTAACCATTGACCAGGACGAACTAATCCCTGTCCTTGCCTTTCTTATAAATAAAGCCACAAGATGAAAATGATATCAATGATGTTTTCAGAATTAAAAACCAAGTAATAATGGTTTACTGCATCTATTTTACTTGACCAAAACTTTCATAGGGATTTGTATAGGTCACCAAATACTTGTATCAGCTATCATCCTGGTCACATTGAGCCAGTTTCATGCCAAGCAAGTACAGTGTCTCTGACCATTATAGTCCACTTTCACTGATTTTGAGCTAGGTCACGATATAGCTAGCCAACTCAGATTTTATAGTTCCAAACCAGCAATGTGTGAGCCTGATAGTGCTGCCAGGCTGCCTTTGATTGTTGCTGGCCAGTTCTTCAACTGCCCACCAGCACATTTATGCTGACCAAGTAGAGAAGAACCTCATAGATGAACTCCCTATAACATTACTCCTTTCTGTACTGAATCCACTAACATCAGCTCTGCTCACTTCCATCCTTAGTAATAGTTTAAAATCTGTGCATGCCATATTCAAGAAGTTTGAGTAAAATCATTATTTGGCTAAATAAAGAAAATAATTTTGATAATTTCAAAGCTATGAAAAAATATGAATTATTTGTACGAACTACTGTTTTCATCTTTGAGTGTTATTCACACATTTCAGTCAATACAATCTTCAAACTTCTTCAGGTGTATCTTATCAAACTCGGGGAATCTGCATAAAACTTCAAACGGAACTTTTTATTTAATCCATCGGGGTAGCATGCACTCATTCGCAACTGTATTCTTCATATCACCTGCACAGAAGAGTGTCATCTACAATTGTAGTTACTTTATCCATTACATCACCAGTCCAAATAATCAATCCTCATCCCAAAAATTTAAAAACATAAAAAAAAAACTACTGATCTAAAATGGAACACATAGACCAAATTGCTTGCCAAGATCTCTGGAAAGATGGTTGGATCACTCTACTATTCCAGTAAGTATCTCACTCCCGATGCAATCCTCTATCTGTATAAGAGCCAGGTATGCCCTACAATGGAGTACTGTAACCACATCTTGGCAGGAGCTGCTCAGCATGCCCTATCCTGACTTGATAGTTCAAAACTGGCTTCGAAACCTAGCAGGTGATGCCCTTTTTTTTCCTTACAACCTCTTTCCCACAAGAGACTAACTAAAACCACTATATATAATTTTCCCCACTCTATCTGTGCCTAAATGTAGACGCAGATTCCATGAATAGAGCTTCTTTTCCAAAACTGCCCGCCTTTGGAACACTGTTCCGCTGGTATGCTTCCCAGCTGAATACAACATGGTAGCCTTCAAATCTAATGTAAACAAGTTCCTGTTAGGTCGTTCTCATAAATAATCAAATTCCACCCAATTTACATCATTATGGATTACTTCACTACCACCTTACGTTCATTAACCCTTATCCTCGAGTGGCCTTTGAGTCTTGATATGCGGTGACCCCCCCCCCAGTATATATATATATATATATATATATAATTTAGATTTTTTTTCTATAACGTTAGTAAAATGGAAAACACTGGAATTGCTTTGTTGTAATTTAATTCCAAAGAAAGTTAACACTTGTACACAAAAACAGTTTATGAACTTCACATGTATATTAAGAAGTGCCCCAAAGTGTTCTACTTGTATTCTGATGCTAAGAGGTTCTATTGGATGTTGGGAAGTAGTTCCTAAGATACTCTCACAAACACCTGTCATTTATACAGATTTTTTCCGAAAAGTTGAATGGTGAACCACTGGGAAATTTGATAAAAAATAATCCTTATGCATTTTCCTATCTGTGATATTTGTTGGCTTTGTAATATAGTGAAGGGAGTAGAAGTTATAAAGACTTTAATCAGTCGAATTGGATCATCATGTTGTAGAGATGATCAATAATTTCTCTTTAAAGAAAAATTAGTTTATAAGTCATTGGCAGATGACGGTGGTCTAGTGGTTAATAACACGGACTGACAACCTGAATGTCCAAAGTTTGAATCCAGTTCATTCCACAGAAGTCACTTTCGCTTTGAATGTTGGCAACCTTCACGTGGCCCCTCCTTTAGGTGCCTGGTCTCTTTCTAGAAAAAAAAAAAAAAAAACTAGAAAAATATTGGGCAAACCAATGCCAACAATAGAATCTTCAGATTCATACGATATGCAATGATGATGATTTTATGTCAGAGTTATCCCCCTTGGGCTTTCATCCTCCAGTTGCCAGTATGAAATCCGGTAGCAATTTTCATACAAACAGATGGCAGGTTTTGGACTGTTCAGTTTTCTTCTTTTACTATCACGGCGCTGAAAAGACTTGCCATGTGCATAGAAAAAACACTATACGGAAAATGTAAGTTTTACAGTACATTGAGCACATGCATTCTTAGCTTTCTTGTGAATCCCGTGTGCATTTTTATCTGTATTGAACAAAGTATTTACTGGTGCATATTAGAGAGAGAAGTATATCTAAAATAGTCAGTGAAAGGTAGTGTAAGCATCATATTTGAATAGTCTACCCTTCATGGCCAACTTGGAAAAAAAAAAAGTAAATAGAAAGTTTGTAAGGCTGTTTTGATGCAACAAACCACTCAGCCAGCAATGATGATTAGCAGAATGATATAAATTAATGTTGTGAATATTAGCGATTTTTTTTTTTTTTTTTTTTTTTTTCTTTTTTAATCAAAATTTTAACATCATTTATGAATGTTTAACAAATAAGAATAATACCTCTACCTCTTGACAGTTTATAGTATTTTGTTTTATTTTTTCTATTAATCAAACAATATTCAGAGCTGATACAACCTTTACATAACAGTAAAACGTGGCCTGAAGAAATGCAAGTAGAGGTTAATGAAGTTAAATTTGCATCAGCTTTTCTGAAGTTAAATGTTATACCGTCTTAATAAATACTATAATTTTTATACAGATGGTCAATATTATTATTTGTCTATTTCAAAATTCAACTGTTAAACAAATACAAATAAAAAAAATCCACAAAAACGAGTACTCTATGAATACAATATTGATATATAGATCGAATTCTGTTAAATACTTTAGCTGATAATTCTCAAAGTGACCCCTAATTCCGTTGTTTTTTTTTTTTTCAATCATTTTTTTTTCTAAATTCATTCAATTTCATCTTAAAATGCTTTACATTATCTCTATTCTTAATTTGATCTGGTAGTTTGTTCACAAAATTTATTGTTCTATTAGCAGAAAAAATCAATTGGTTAAAATGACTAGTATATGAAATTTCTCTTAAAATCACTTTCCATATGGAAGAGAAATACAAAAAATATTCACCATATTTACAAATGCCTTCAATTATTTTGAAAGTTTCAATTATCCTTTGTTTTTCTCTCTAGTAAACTAGTTCATTCTAATTTTCCAATCATTCAGTTGTAATCTACTTTTTTTCTTTTTTTCTTTTTTTTTTTTTTCTTTTTTTCTTTTTTTTTTTTTTCTTTTTTTTTTTGCTTAGATCATTCCGTTTTCACTTGTGATTTATGGAGAAAAATATTTGGAAGCTGATTTTGGAACCTTCAAAAGAACCAAACAATAAGAACCACCTTCACATTTCCATGCATTAAAACTTTTTATTTCCTTTTTTTATTAGTTTTTCAAATGTTTTTAAAGATTTTATGTTTTCAAAATTCATTTCCAATTTCTACAAGAATGAGAATATTTTTTCTGGGAACTTTTTTTATACATTGTTTTTATTTCAAGTCTTGGATATTTTTGTTCCATTTTTTTTCTGAACCAGTTTCTACATATTTTTTTGTTCTGCTGTGTCTTCTTCCTGTGATCTCAGGAAATGCTTATAGACAAGAGGGACTTGTGAAATAACACATTTCTGAAGGCACTCTTGACAAAATCATTGATTAGGTAAAAAAAAAAACGATATAAAAAATATATAATCACTATATTTATGATGACATATACTCACCTATGCTTTTTATTTTAAATGAAAATATGTTTCTTGATTAAAAATTATGAATTTCTTCACATTTGACCAAAAATTAGCTTCATGAAAAACATAAAAGTATGCAAATTAGGTGTTAATATAATTAGTATATCCAACACTCCTCCATTCTTTATGATAAAAAAATAATTTTTGAGAACTTTTGTTACATGAAACCTTGATGAAAAACAGGATATTTTCAACTTGGAACAAAATTCTTTTCAACTGTCTTTTAATGATTCTCTCATGTGAAACTATGTTCAGTTTTTTTTTTTTTTTTGCTTTTTTAATAGATTTTTTGATAAATGCCATCGGACTGTTCAAAATATTAACATTTATATTAACACCTGGTTTACATGTTTTATGTTTTTCATGACATTTTATTTTTTTAAATGTAAAGAAATTTATTTTTAACCAAGAAATACATTTTCAGTTACAACAAAACATATATAGTTTTTTAACCTAATTAACTATTCATGTAATAATTTATTTAGCCAAAAAATATATATAATTATTTTCACAATCAAGCAACATTGCAGCTCACAAGAACCATGACGGCCAACAAACCGGAAGTCCAAGATTTTATAGTTTCATCCTTATTTGGGTTCATCAGTTGAACACATTCAAACTCTGTATTGAAAACTTGAGTCACTTGCATGCGAGGTGAGTACTTTGTCACTTGAGCAATCACACCACACACAAAAGAAAGTCCATTAACTAACATAGATCAACCAAACCACTGTGTGACATGGATGTATTCAGCTGATGAGCCCAAATGTGGGCAAAACTCAAGTCTTGGACTTCCAGTTTGTTGGCTGCCATGGCTCTTGTGAACTGCGACATTGCTTGATTTTGGAAATAATTATATCATCTCTCACATTCTGAATGTGCATGTGTGAAATACAATTTTTGGTAGTTATCTCCAAAAAAACTAAACAGCTGACTTCAAATAATACTCACATGTGCATAAAATAAATCAAAATAACAATTTAAATAAAACACCCACACTTGCACCCAATTTTATATTTGAAGTAAACCTTTACATTATTGTAAGTATCCTAACAATTTTTTTATAGACACATAAATAGAATTTAAATTTATCCAATAATCATTTTGCTATGTTTTTTTTCTCTTTATTAAACAAATGTTAAGTTCATTAACTTTCAACATAAAGTCGTGATAGAAACATTGATTCACATTTGATGGGCATCATCATTGAAACGATTTCTCTGGTCACATTTGAAGCCAACACTTGTTTTAAGCCAAAAATTCTCCCTTTTGTGATAATAATTTACCCCTGATTGATCAAACCTTGAGTTAAAAAATACAATAGCCAGAAATATGATAACAATTGCAACAATTAAACCATTAATAATAATGAAAACCGAAATGTTTTTTGTATTTGCATTCATTGTTTAAATTGTATTTCTTGAATGTTTTTCATTTTTTGTTAAATATTCAAGTCGTCGGTGATAAGTGATATTGTTGTTAATAATAATATTAGTAATCATGATAATTTCTATAATTATATTCTAAGAGTTTGAAAGAAATACAAGATTATAATTATCCAATTATTATAATTTTTTTTTTTTTTTTTTTTTCAAGTATTTAAGCTTCGAAAAAAATAAGTTTTGGTTTTGTGTGAAAACTTATTTGTACATTTCAAGCAACTTATTTTATTTGTATTATGTGTTTTTGCTATAAAAGATTTTATTCTTTATTTTTATATTCTGAGAATTTGAAAGAAAATTTAATTCTCTGGATGAGGAGATTATGAATATCTTAATTTGTGTCAATATAAAATCTTTTAAAACCGCAGAGAATGTAGAAAACAAAATAAAATTTCATTTTTTATTTTTAATATATATTAAAAACTGTGCACAATAAATCACATTATTGTTAATAATGATATTAGTAATCTTGATAATTTCTGTAATTATATTCTAAGAGTTTGAAAGAAATATTCACATTTTTCTTTTTAGTATTTAAGCTTCTAAAAAATTAAGAAAAGAATGAAAATAATTTTATTTCTTTTCATTTCTCACCTGCAAGTAACTGGCGGTTCATACAACAAAAAAAAAACATTGTCTTGGAAATTGTAAGATTGAAACTCCAAACAAGTACAGAATTAACAATGTTTGAACTTAATGCTTATTATTTTAAACAAAAATTCCTTTTTGATAAATTTGAAAGAACTTGTACGACATATTTTATAACAGGACTTTTTTTCTGTCTGTTATATATTGTTTAGCTTTGTTCATTCACAGCTTTTTTTTTTATTTATGATTGCAAAAATTGAAGTTACTCTTCGATGGACTTTCTATTTTTCATTCAACAGGGATAAAATATTTTGAATTCTCCACCTGGCAATATATCTCCCCCTTGGCAACACTAGGTATATACAGCTAGTATCTGTATATAACATTTATTTTTCCTTCTTGTGTCATGTTAGATTCATATTTATTACACAAAATAAATATCAGTTGTTAAACTATTGAAAATCAAACCAAAACGTAATCCATCAAACGGTGATTTGCTTTGAATATTAGCAGTATTCAAAGTGAATATATATTAAATTTATTTACAATTTGTCTGGAACACACATTAAAAGATGGTAAGAAGGCCATATCATATAAAAAATGTTTACAAAATTTTAATAGTCGCAAACAATTTTCTTGTTATCCTTTAAAATTTGTGTTTAAATCATTTGTTTAATAAAAGATCGTTGCAACTAATGATTTAAAGTCTTTGAAAAAAAAAAAAAAAAATTTTTTTTTTTTTTTTTTTATTAAATAAGTTTAAAAATTAACCTTTTATATTGTATTGCCCTGATACAATGAAATAAGAATAAGGAAATATAAACGGTCGAGTGAATGATTGGTAGTTTATATATAGTTATTTTCTTCAAGTTTATAGATTATGACTATTTTTTACTAATTTACAAATGCTGTTGAAAATAAAATCTGTTAACTTTTTAAACAGATTATAGAAGGTACACCAAAAGTGGCTCATTTTTTATTTATTTTTTTTTTTTTGTAATAAGTGGAAGTTAAAAAAAAGCCTTGGAGCAAGCAAAACGCCACCATTAGAGCAACAAATAAAGTCCTGTTTTTAAAAACATCTTACTTTTTTTTAAGATGTAAACAATTTGTTTAATATATGACCACCGAATTATAATATCTGGCTCTTATATAGTTTAAGGTGGTAATTTTTCATATCAAGAGAGATGACTTTTCTTACCTCAAATTACGACAAATTTCTCTCCAGTAGAGAAATTACTTTTTTTAACAATTAATTTTTCTTTATAAAAACAAAGTTTTTTGGGTTTTTTTTTTTCTTATGGATTTTTTAAAAATTATATTATAAAGTGATATTAATGTACAAATAAAAAAAATGTTAAATGATGAATAAGTTGCCACCTTAAACTAAAAAAAAAAAGGAAGCCTTACATCTTGTGTTGAAATATATTGATATCGTTGCATACTAAATATATTTTTTGAAAATAAAACATTTATTTGTTATGTTGGTTTGTTTGTTTTCACTCTCAATGAATAGCTATTTTATTTGATATTTGTTGGACCAGTGAAAAAGTTCATGAGTCAATTTATATATTTTTATTTCATGAAAAAATTCATGGATTAATTTATATATTTTCTTCTGAATCGGTATTCACTTAAAATCATGTGTCTAATAGTTATTTTGAAAATATTTCCTTTCTTTTTGTGTGTCAAAAAACCTTGAATATAATGGTTTTTTAGGTACTAAAATGTTTTGAAATGGTGTTGAGTGACATTTTTTAGGATTCCACTAAAATCATTATTAATCTTATTGTGTTTAAATTGAAAAACTAATGCCATTGTTCCTATTTACTTGCCTCCCCATGAGGGCAAAGTTAGATACAAGATTGGGTTATTAATATATTCCCAAATAGGGGCATTCCGGATTGGAATAAAAAAGTTTTTAAATTGCCTCAATTTAGAAGGATTTCTCCTTCACTGACCAAAGACAGTAAATTAAGTGTAGCATCAGAACAGATACTACACTTTGTTCCCAGCCAAAAGGCTAAGTTATGCTCTTGTTTGTTAAACTAGTCAGATTTATTGTTGTGTGGGGGGAAGGGGTGCCTGTTTATATTGTATTAATGTTCACATTTACGGCACATCAGCCCTTTTAATGAGTTTATAATGTTACATGGAAAAGGGCTGTCCCCTTTCCATGTAAATAAGAAAAATATTAGATAAGTGAAAATGAGCCTAGAATCGAACCCTGTAGGCAAAGTTAAGAAATGGAATGTTAGAAATTTAGTCTATTGTTAAATTCTATTAGAATAGTTAAATATTGTTTATATCGGAAAAAGAGTTGATTGTTCATTCTTTAAGAAATTGGGGTATTAAAAATGTCAGCTAAAAGAATGAACAATGCAACTTAAATTATATTGTTTAAAAATAGGTTAGATTAGAATTGAGGATTCTTTTGTTTGTCAAGAGTGTGTTGGACAAACATACGAAAAGCCACGTGAAATTAGTCACATTTGAAAACACATTTCTGACGTCATAGACAAAGGGAGATTCTCAATATAGGATCTAAGAGTTAGTTAGTTAGGCAGAGAGTTGAGGAGAGAGTCAGAGTTGGGCAGTCAGTTGATGAGTTGGAGTCGGAGCCCCTTGGAGGTGAGGGGGGAGGAGTAAACCAATGTAGCCATACTATTTGGATTCCTGACGTCATCGACCAGCCGATCAGATGAATAAAGAAGTCATCATTATGTTGTAACTGTTGTCTTGTGTCATCCTTCATCACAAACGAAAGTGAATTGCGTTTGTCATCTTATAATGAACATTGTGTAACCCTTCAAAGATTATGTATCTTCCTTCCTCTGTGTTAAGACCTGTGCATCATATAACCGTCTCCTCTAATATGGGTTAAAAGAACTGTAATATATATAAATATCTTCTCATCCTCATCATCACTATCGTTATGTCTGTATTACATGAGTCCCGTTATATATGTGCCCCAATATGAACTCTACATCATCTCCAATATATACCTCTGCTATTCAATGATAAAAACGAAGCAGAAGAACATACCTTATATCTTCTTCGCATCTCTTGCCGTGTCCTCGAGTGGTTTGAGTCCCAACTTCAAGACACCTGGAACAAAAGCTCTCTCATGCATAACAACATACACAAGTCTCATTTCCCTGGACAATTGGAACTTTATTCAATTTCACGGCCGAATGTCGCGTCCCTGTGGGAATTTTTCTATCGATTTATCTGCCATATATTGCTATCTCTCGTCACTCCCACAAGAAGTCTTCCATCTTCTCAAAATAACTGACGGCTGTCGAACTCTCAAACTCGAACTCTCTCAAAACGCATATGTGCCCCTATTTATTTTAAGGTGTATGTGTGGGGCTATAACATCCATTAACCGCCTTGCACTCAAAATACACTCATTGATTTGTGGTGTGACCTCTTGCTGCATGCAGGTGTACGCGTTGTCAATGGAAGTCGATAGGTTTGATTTATGTCAGCGGTAATCCTTTGAACCCCATCGCACTCAATGCCATCCTGCATTAATTGCGTTATTCATGTCACGGACTCCCATAACAATTGTGCTTCAGGATTATCTTGTCTGCACAAAGTCATCCTTGATGGTTATGGTTGCAGCTATTAACATGCATGACTGCAGGTTTTTAACCTTGACACAGAAGCGGAGGACGAAAAATTCTGATATTGACTTTAACCATTTCTAACAGGAATTGTGTTTTGCGATCAAATAATCCCAAAAGATTTGATTCACTGTAAAACTAGCCAAACATGAAATTCAACTCTAAATGCTCGTCCAACAAACCAGAACCAACACATGTTGCAGATGCACCAATTTAATTTGCATTTAACAATGAAAACATGAACAAAAGAAACAAACTCTAATAAAAATGCTTAAATCACATCTAAAGAATTGAATAATTTTGTCGTGTTAAATTATGTGTGAATAAATTTGTGAATTTAATTAATTTAACCAATTATTTTTGTATAAACAAAAATAATTGGTTAAATTTAATAACTCAATCAAATGCAACACATTTTTTTTTTTTTTAAATACTTTATTAAAGTTTTATATTCAATTAAATTCTTTAGAGTTTCTGATACTTAGAAGTATTGGATACATAAAAAGTGGAATTGCTGGTTGGTTGAGAGGATAAGCAGTTTGGGTGCAAAAGCTGTGAGACAACTGAGATGGATGAGAATTCAGATGTGGCGAAAAGCAAATGAGGTTGTTACAAAGTTTTGCTACCTTGGAAGTTTTGGCGTGATAGAAAGAGTTAAGAGATGGAGTATGATTTCTAACATTACTAACCAGCAGAGTTGTACTGCTGTTAACAACAGGAAGACTATGTTAGGCGTGTGTATGCAGTGTGATAAATGGAAGTGAATAGAATTGCTGGTGGGTTGAGAGAGGATAACCAGTTTGTGTGCAAAAAGTGTAAGACAATGGAGACAGAGGAGAACTACAATGTAAAGAAAGTATCTTTGGATGGTGAAATGATTGAGGTGGTTCAGAAATGTTGTTATAATAATACGATTAGAACACAAGGTGGAGTTGGTCCTAGTGTGATTGCAAGTGTTAGGAATGGATGGAGTAATTTCAGGGAACTTTTGTCATTACTAACCAGCAGAGCATTACCAGTGTTGACCAAGTGAAGAGTTTATCAGAAATCGAAAGAATGATGAGAGTGCTTGGGTTAGTATCTGTAGAACTGTTAAGGTAACAGGTTCCACTTACAGGGAAAGGCTAACGAAAATATGTGAAGAAGTAGTAAGAATGGAGTCAAGAGAAAGAGGGACAAATAAATACTTGGCCAGAGATAAATTAGTTTGGAAATCAATTTCTAAAAGTCGTTCAACACATGTTAACATGTAAAACAGGGGTTAAACTGAATATGATATAATTTGGAGTAAGAAAGAATAAAGCTACAATCCAAATATAAATAGATGGTTGCTTATGATGACTTCATTTCTTTGTTTCAATTCTACCTTTAAAAGAATTTGTTAGTTTTTGTTATTTGTATGAAGTAGGATTTAAAAAAAAAAGATTTAAAATTTAAACTTAATTATTTTAACTTAATGTGAGTTAATATTTTTTGTTTTCTTGAGTTACGAATATGATTATACAGAATTTTGTGTTTTGTGAATTCAAATGATGACTTTTAAAAATTTTACAAAAACATTTCTTAAAATATTTTAAAAAATAATAATTCAATCGTCTATCTATTACTGTGGTTTCCATGAAAACCGCAGGTATTAATGAATGATTTGAAATAAAAACATAATTTCACATATTAATCATACTGGTCATTTCTCTTGTACAAAAACTAAACACTACTACTATTATTTCATGTATCCACATAAAACGCTATGAGGAGATATAATATTTTATGTATAAAGTTTCAGTATTTACTTCAACAGTGCTCAATATGTAAGTAGAGCTAGGTAGTAAGTTATGAAAATATATATGGCAATAAAGTTACACAGAGGCTCCTGCATTTCATTCTATTTGGCAATCGTCAGGTTAAAACCTATATGTATGTATATTTGAATATCTTCTAAGGGGTACAGAATTTTATAATAGCTGCATATAGACCAAATTTTAACAATGAATTTAAAAAGTAAAAGAGCTAGCTGACCATTTTCATACCTCGCCTAGCAGGGCTAAATCGAGGTATATTTATGAATCAAAAAAAAAGAGAGATGAAATGAAAATACGGTGGGGCACCAAAAAAAAAAAAAAAAAAGCCAGGGGAGGTGTTACATAGTGTTATCACTTAAGTTATCACTAGGGTTATCATAGAGGGGCACCAAATTGACGTTTGGTGTATAACATAAAAGGGGAGGACCATAATTGTATTTGTTGTCATGGAATGATTATTATTAGAATGACAGGAGATTATGTGTGTCATAAAAGAATTCCGTGTGTGTATGATCGTCTAGTTTCATATGCGGTTGTGTGTGTTCATCTCTAATTGTTCATATGCTTTTGTGTGTGTGTGTTACATGCATTTTCTTCGACATACCTTACTTCCTGTGTCGTCAATGTTGATCCATCTGGAATTCATCTTCTCTTGGAGGGAGACTGGTACCTGTTAGACGAAGATTTATCACTCCAAGACGATGAATTGGTTTTATAGTTTTTTATTTTCCTTCCAGATGTCAACACAGAATATGGAAGTGAATCTTGCTTGCTTTGAACACGTCAGCGTCCCCCCACCCCAGTGAAGGGGAAGGAACAGCTATTAAGCCGTCTGTCTTCTTCAAAGTCCAAATCCAGTCTCACAGATCTAGCCAACCTGACCACGTCACTCATACGTAATCTGGTCAGCTGACCCTCGGTTCTGATAAACGTGTCTACACTCCACGTTTACTCACCTCTCTCTCTCTCTCTCTCTCTCTCTCTCTCAATCCATTCTGTAACAGAGGGAGAGAATCAAATAGAAACCACATAAAGTCCCAAAGTATTTTCTTTTTACTTACAAAGAGAAGGTGTCAAGAACTTAATGTAAATGGTTTCTAAAATTTTTCAATTAAATAACTAGTGTGACTTTCTCAGTATCACACTGAATCTGGAGACACAAACACAGCTATTTATGAGATGTTCACATATGGCTGAACCATATGTATTATTCAAAACATCTGCTGGTGAATAATTTGTATGACAAATCTTAGCTGGAATGTGTTGTTTCATGCAGGAGTCCAATCTTTGTGACCTCTGCCCAGCATAGTGCCAACTGCAACTACATTTAAATGAATAAACAATATGGTTATTAGGGTGGGGGCCATAATAATTCTCTATAGTAGAAAAATACTTTTTTACCCACCACCACTGCCTACAATTTATTGAGAATTTTACTTTTCTACCTTTCACTTTTTACTCCAGTTCACTTTCACCATACCAATTCCATCCAAAGATGATTTGTAATTGAATCGAAAGTGTTAGTGATTCTTATGAAACTTTTATTAGTATCTTCGATTTCAATATAAAAAAGACTATATGAAAAATCGAAAAAAAATAATAAAAAATGTACCTCTGTTGTATTCAATGTTTGCTTGAATTAAAAACGCTGCCTAAATAATGCCAATTTCAAATACAAGGGCCGTTCCAAAAGTAAAGGCTCCTATTTTTTTAAAACTCAACAAGTTGAAGGGCTATGAAAACAGGAGTAATACCCTTAAAATGAACAACCTTTTATGCTCCAGAATTTATTTTTCTACATAGTCACCACCATTCTCAATACACTTTTGCCAGGAATTTAATGACGCATCTCTACTTCTGACACACATCCATTACAGGGGTTGCTTTCTTCTCGTCTCACATCATCAAGATCTGCAACAGAGAGATGAAACTTTCATAAGTTCAGTCATCATAACAATGCAATTTGCAATCCCTTTTCATTTACTCAGGTGAAATAAAAAAAATAGGAGGCATTACTTTTGAAATGCACCTCGTAATAGACTACATGACTCGATGGGTCACGGGTCTTCTATTATACTTATAAATTGCCTGGATGATGTCATTTATTTTCAAGTAATTTTATTTTTGTCTTTGTGTTCAGCTTTTATGAGCCTTTCCCTCTCTCCTACCCCATATTTCTGTTTTCTTTCTTCCATTCTCTTCTCTTTCTTCTTTTCTCTCATCCTCTATCCTCCCATGACATCATCATCTCTCTTTGTTACTTTATCCACTGCGCACGAATTCAAACAAGTTCACCATTCATCATTTATGAAATTATCCAGAATCTCTTTCCACTCCCACTCCCTCCCACTCTGGATTTTAACAGATCATCTCATCCTTTTGAGTTTGCCATCCAATGTGCACGGTGACAAACACCCACAGAGTTGTATAAGAAAACTGCAGCATCCTCATAAGCTCACCCCTCTCTCTCTCTCTCTCTCTCTCTCTCTCTCTCTCTCTCTCTCTCTCTCTCTCTCTCTCGTTGAAAAAAGAAAACTCTGTCGAGTAGAAAGGATTTGAATGCTGAAAGGATTTTTGGTCTGAATGGTTGCATGGGAAAAGTGCAACAATTTCCAGTTGTGCATGTCGCATCATGTTGCCATTTAATGTTGTATTTATTGGTCGGCAAAGAAGCTTTCATATAATGGGAAATGCACGCATTCTTTGTGTCTTTCCTTCTCGCAAATTGATTTTGTCGATGTACAAAACAATCAATAAACACCTTCCCCCTCCCCCCTCCCCTTTTGAATCCTCCTCTTTATGTGCTAATTGCGGAATTAGCGATTCAGCCATTAAAATAACATAAGAGGCTTTCATAACGAATGAATCCGAAAAAAAAACAGATTTTAAAACCAAAAATAACAAATGGATGCCAATAAGATTAACAACATTTCATACACAGGGTGGAACGATAAAATTGTCGCCCTACAAAAGACATGATTCGATTTCCGTTTGATAAAAACCGTTTTTCTTTCTTTCTTTTTTTTTTTTTTTTTTTTTTTTTGCAGACCATCTACTAGTTGGCCAGTTATTTACAAATCCCAAGAGCGATAGAAGCCTTCGATCATGTCTGAAAGTGACACAATGTTCATCAAACAAAATCGGAGATGTGCTGCTGTACAACTCATGCTCTCTACCGATCCAAGTTATGACAACAGGACCATTGCCAGCACCCTCAAAATGTAAATCTGGATGGTTCAACGCTTGAGGGCACAGCTCAACAAAGTTTCCGGCTACGGCTATGGTTTTTGGTCTGGTTTCAAGGGAGGGCCAAATCATGCCACCTGTAGTTATGTATCATATCTCTTTCTGGTAAAGAAGATCAATTTTAATTTTCCATATAAAGCATTTGGTGCTCTTTAAGAAAAGGCTTTCAGGGCCCCTCAGCCTCACTGTCGGAAACACAGAGCTTCATGGAGCTCACTTTGGGAAACCCTGGTCTAGAGTGTATATAAAAGTAATTTATAGAAGGCAATACAATGCAGAAATGTAATGGAAAGACACAAACTGGAAGCAAATTAAAACATATAACAGTAAAATAAGCTTTTATTAAAACACTATATATATGTATATTTTTTTCTTATATTTTATACTTACATTGTGTTTTTACTGGCATCAACATGGTCAGATGGAATTTCTGTATTGTATAATATTTCGGGAAATTCTTTCGTCAGATATGTGTTCGACTTTTCATCATTATTTTAAGACTTCCTCAAGGTGATTGATTTGAGGAAATAACATACAAGTACAATATTTGAAAATATTTGGTGCATTTGTGGTGTGAAAAGAATGTTTCTTTTTTCTTTTAACGAAACATAGTTGTTATAATTTTAAACATGTGGTGTGATTATAGCTTTGATTTTTTTCCCCTTCCAACACACTAGTAACACACTAGTAAAGCTATTTATTATTTGCTATTGATGGTTATTTCTTTTCTCAAAGTAATCGATGAAAAAAAAAGAAAAAACTTGTTGCACATCCTAAAATATGGAGGCAAAAACCTTGCCTACTGATGTTTTCAGATTTCACCTGCTGCAGTCCACTTAGTTGACTGTCGATTTGATTTTAAAGTGAAGTAGTGGATCCATTGTCACTCAAAAACTTCTTTTTGTTGCATTTAAACACTTGCAAACAACACTCTGAACCAGCAACATGTTCTTGCTTTCGATCAACTGTAGGAAAACATAACATGTACTTGGAACACAGTTTTCTCATTGGCAAATGCCCATGTAGAATTGTGAATACACTGTCTTCAACCTTTCTACTATCTCACGTAACTTCAAATTATGAGTATCCAAAACAAATTTTTGGCCGTTGTTGATGCTTTCCGAGTAACTGCTTAATTTGAGCATTTGCATCTGTACAATTGTTTTTAAAGTCATCAGCATATCACTTCTTAACCATAGTTTCCAATAATGCAGAGTTTGACCAGCACTTATCAAGCCATAGCTTTGCTTGAATAGTATTTTTACCATCAGAAAGCAATACTTTATCATGACATAAAATTCAGATTTTTTCATTGTTTTAATAATTTACAACAATAGCTTCACTTAAATAACTTTAATTTGTAATATGATAATCCGACTAGGCTCAAATTTTGATACATCATTTGAAAGTTAGTTCATGGATTTTTTATTAATGTTATATGGTTAATATTGAAAGCTCAAAATTCTAATCCTGTATGAATCTCATTTTTCACTTTGTGTTTTTCCTTATCTATTGCCAACCTTGTCAATTGATAAAGTTATAAAATCTGAATTGAATCTGAAAATATATCCTTGAACAAAATATATGACGATAAAAAGAAATTGATTTCAATATGAATTTCATATATTTTAAATTGATATTCATTTATTCTGAATAACTGCACATCTGTTTTAAATTATAATATAATGTAGTTATTTTGATTTGACATTCATTTGTTTTAATTTTGGATTCTGTTAATTTGACAGTGAAAAAGTCTATTTGAAAAAGAACAAAAAATAAAAAAGAGAATGTTATTTTAACTCGTGAACAAAACCAACTTGAAAACTGTTTATATTTGAAATGAATTATGATCGATTTTATTTGCTTTAAAACCTGTTCTAGATCAATACTAATGCCACAATGTATTGGCAAATATTTATTTGAACTGTATGTGATCGATCGTACACCAAATCTGTTGCACCATTCCTTTTAGCTGAATCAGTAAACTCAAATCTTACATCGAAAGTAGCAAGATTTCCTCCGCTTTCAATTCATAGAATTAACTAATAAACAAAAACATAAAAGTCTCTTTCGTCATTCATTATCTATTTGTTCTGAAACTTTCCATCTACAACTTTATTTGTTATATTTTTAGCTCACCAGTTTTTCTTTTTCTTTCTTTCTTTTTTTTTTCGATAACTAATGTCATACATAAAGTCAGAGGAAAAAAAACCCCTCTTAGTCACACGTCCTTTTAGGGAATGAGTTAATGCTTTTCGTCTACCTTTGCCCGGTAGTTATTCCCAAGTGGGAATCGTCGATACCGGTGTAGGTAGAGAGAGAGAGAGAGAGTGTGAGGAAACAGGTCCGCTCTCTTTGACGTCTCGCTGAAAAAGGGAAGAGTTTTTCTCGTCCAGGACGAAAGCAGTTATAGTTCCTTAAGGGGTAAGGAAGATCCCTGCGCTATGCCTCTGATTGGTCAGTATGTGCCATATCACACAGTCAGGGGAGGCACTGACGCACAAGAAAAGAGTTCTATTTGTTTCTGCTACATCCTATTACTGCTACCAGAATCACTGGGTTCCAATATTTCGTAGGGTAGTAGATCACGGTTTATAAATAATAAAAAATAAATAAATAAATAACATATGCTATCTATAAAAGAAATTAATTCATCAAATAGGTTTGAAAAACAAATAAGGAAATGTTTTTTATAAATTATTTCTGTATAAAATGTTAAGTTTAACAATCCCAAATAATTACAACGTTCTTATGTTAAGCTTTAATCAAACTAAGGCAAGTTGTATAGTAATTGCCTAAACTATAATTGTTAGTAGAGAATCAATTCTGTTGAAGATTTTAAGAGAAAGTGAACAAGAAATTGCAAGCAAATGTTTACAAATTGTTTATATTCCTGTTTTTATGAGTACTTTCATAGAATGTGCTCTGATGAACTCATAGCACTTGCGTCTAACTCAACAAGCAGCAAAATCCTACCCCTTTATTTTTGGGGCTCCTAGATGCTGGAAAGCTTTCTACTTTAATAGTTTCTTCTCTCGGACTGTTAGCCTTTGTAATGCCCTTCCTGTTTCCTGCTTCTCTGACTGTACTAACCTGCAGATGTTTAATTATAATGCGAACAGGTATCTTACTGCTCAACTCCTCCCGGTCTCATTGTTAGACACGATCCTAAATAGCAGCTCCAAATGGTAGTACACCTTGTCTGGGGTGAAAAGGAGTAAAAAGAAAATGTGTTGTTGCTCAAGTGTTACGAAAGCAACAGCAGCATCTCTATCCATTTTACACATTGACATCTATTGGAAATTGACTTCCAAACTAATCTATTTCTAGTCAGGTCTTTGTTACCCCCCCCTTTCTTTCAAGTCCATCATTATTACTTCCTCTAATGTTGCTTTAACCTTTCTCTGTGAACTGACCTTGCTACCTTAACTATTCTACATCTACTAACCCAAGAAATCTCAGCCATTCATTCAATGTGACCACACTATCGGAGACTCCTCTTCTGCATACATTTCCTTCTACTATCCAGATTTTATCTTCTTCTGTATCCATTGTATCGTTCTCATATCATTTCTTTCCATGCAACGTACGTCCTCAATCCTCAAAAGCTAGGTTTCACTTCCATGCACCGTCACACTGCATACACATGCTTGATAGTCTTCCGTTTGCTGACAGTGATAACACTCTGCTGGTTATTAATGGCAGCATTTCCTTGAATTTATTCCATCCACTCCTAACTCTTGCAATTACTCTAGAACCTGTTCCTCCTTGTTTGCAAATGTTATTACCAAAATAACAAAACTTTTGAACAACCTTAATAGCTTTGCCATCCAAATATATTTTCTCCACATCTGAGTTTTCATCCACCTCCATTGTCTTACACTTATGTATAAAATTCATTTATCACAGAGAAAAAATTCATTTATCACAGAGAAGGTTTACCAAAGACACATTAAACATGGCACATAAAACGGGTGAAAATTGTAGGTACAGTTACCGTGCTTAAAACAATCAAGTATTAACTTTTGTTAAAAAAAACAAAAAAAAACTGTTTTATACATTCAAGTAACAATTTTCAAGATTAAATTCGACACTGTTCTCAAAATCCACTATGCAAAATCCGACACTGCTGCCAAAAACTCATTACTCCCAAACTCAATGGTCTGCTATCAAAACTTGCCAACACTTGATGTTCTGCTGTCAACAACTCAACTCCAAAACTCGATGCACTGCTGACCAGATTTGCTACTCAAATGTTCAAATACCAAATCCACTCACTCTCTGAAAAAATCAGACTTTTTATTTCCAACTGGAAGCATCTCATTTGCATATTAGGTGACAATATTGCAAGCATATTGTTATATTGGTTTTGTAGGTTAACTTTGTTGTTACTGTGACATTTTCATACTTCGCTAGCGAGCGTTTTCATATTTGTTTATGTTTTGGAGACTGGCGGGAAACAAGCTCAGCATCGGTGCAGACATATGGGTGTCTCGCTTTCATTACTTACTTTACCTCACTATTTATTTATTGCTGTAGTTGCTTCACGGACCTCGGAAGGTTCTTCGGCGACTACTACTGAGGAGGGTGGAGCTCAGGAAGTGCTGGCATCTGAGAAATCAGCAGTGGCTGCAACCTGCAGTAATACCAAAAAGTGCTTCTTTTGTGGTGGTCCTTACCATGGACGGAATCGCTGCCCAGCACGTGAGGCTACTTGTAACAAATGTGCCAAAAAGGGGCATTTTGCCCGGGCGTGTAAGTCGGGCGAGTTCAAGTCAAGGGTGTCCTTAGGCTTAATGGCCACAACTTTCGGCTTCACCTCTCATATTTTGGCCACTAATGTTCCAGGGTTTCTCGAAGGCTGCTGCCTCGGCAACCATTGGTGGTCGGAGGGTGAGTGCATTCGTGGATTCTTGCAGCACGGACAGCTACATTGATGAACGGGTTGCCTGGGAGTTAGGGCTGAAAGTGCACAAAACCAGTAGGGGTATCTCTTTGGCTCAGAAATCTCTGACAACTAGTTCTCCAGGATTTGTAATAGCAGACCTTCAACTCAACCCTAATAACCAATACTATTCAGGTATATGACTAGGAATAATGAAAGATCTTTGTTCAGACTTGATCCTTGGTCAGGATTTCCAGCAGATGCATTTGAGTGTAAAGTTTGAGTATGGAGGACCCAGGCCTGAGTTGACTCTGATGGGAGACAATGCATACTGTGCTCTTGCTACAGCATCATTAGATGAGCCCTCTCTGTTCCCTAATTTATCACCTAATTGCAAGCCAATTGCTTCCAGGTCAAGACGCTTCTGTAAGGAAGACCAAGAATTTATTGGGGAAGAAGTAAACAGATTACTCAAAGACATAATTGAGACTAGTTTGTCCCTTGGCGAGCTCAAGTTGTAGTTTATCCTTGTTGTAGTTGTAGTGGTGAAGGATCCCACACACAGACACAAGAAACGAATGTGTATTGACTACTCACAGACAATTAATCAGTACACAGAACTGGATGCGTACTCCCTTCCAAGAATTGATGAGATGGTCAACAACTTGGCAAAATTCTCTACTTTCGACCTGAAAAGTGCTTACCATCAGATACCATTATAGGAGGCTGAGAGGAAATACACTGCCTTTGAAGCCAATGGTTGCCTATACCAGTTTTGCAGGGTGCCGTTTGGAGTCACAAATGGTGTAGCCATTTTTCAGCGGGCTATGGACAAGTTAATCAAGGATGAACATTTGCAAGATAATTTCCCATACCTTGATAATATTACTATTGCTGCTCACAAGCAAGAGGAGCACGACCAAAATGTGCAACGCTTTTGAAGGTTGTCAGTCAGAGGAACATTACCCTTAATGAGTCAAAAACTATAAAATCTGTGAACTCCATCAATGTTCTTGGGTATTGTGTGGGGGAGGGAGTCATAAGGCCAGATCCTGAGAGACTTCGTCCTTTACAGGAGCTTCCAGCACCATCAAATGCTGGATCTTTAAAAAGGACACTAGGAATGTTTGCCTACTATGCTAAATGGATTCAAAACTTCTCGCAGAAAATACAACCGTTGGTGAAAGTAAGAAAGTTTCCACTTGATAAAAAAGCACTACAAGCATTTAATCAGCTCAAAGGTGAACTAGAGGCGGCCACTCTTCACTCTGTGGATGAAAACCTGCCCTTTGAGGTTGAGTATGATGCATCTGATGTTGCTGTTTCTGCAGTACTCAACCAGGGAGGCAGACCTGTTGCTTTTATGTCCAGGACACTACAAGGGAGTGAGCTGCATTACCACATAGTCGAAAAGGAGGCTACTGCTATTATTGAAGCAGTAAGGGAATGGAGCCACTTCTTAGCACGTCGTCACTTCAACCTTGTGACTGATCAGCGTTCTGTGGCATTCATGTTTGACTGTAGAAAACGTACCAAGATCAAGAATAGCAAGATCCAAGAATGGAGACTGGAGCTTGCAGCCTTCAGTTATACTATAAGATATCGACCAGAGAAGGAAAATGTGGTGCCAGATACTCTCACTCGAGCATTTTGTTGTTCAGCTTTTACATCATCAACCCTCACAGATCTTCATAATGGACTTTGTCATCCAAGGGTAACCAGACTGCTGCATTTTGTGAGAACAAAAAATCTTCCCTTTTCCACAGAGGAAGTGAAGAGGACTTGTGCTTCCTGCAGGATCTGTGCAGACTTAAAACATCGGTTTTACAATCCTGCAGAAGGGAGGCTAATAAAAGCAACACAACCGATGGAGCGGCTCAGCATTGACTTCAAGGGACCCTTACCTACTGCTTCACGTGACCCTTATATGCTGACAGTGGTTGATGAGTATTCACGCTTCCCCTTCGCATTCCCTTATCCTAATATGAACACTTCGACAGTGATAAAATGTCTGGAGCAGATCTTTACTCTTTGTGAAATGCCACACTACATTCATTCTGACCAAGGGACTTCCTTCATGTCTAAGGACCTAAAAGACTACCTTTCGCAAAAGGGAGTTACAACCAGTCGCACGACCCCATACCACCCCACAGGCAACTCTCAAGTGGAACGATATAATGGCATAGTTTGGAAATCTGTCAAATTAGCTCTAAAGTCCCATAACTTGCCTGATATTCACTGGGACCTGGTTCTTCCAGATGTGCTGCACTCCTTAAGATCATTCTTATGTACCTCTACCAACACCACGCCACATGAAAGGTTCTTTACATTTCAATGACATTCGACTCATGGAAACTCTCTGCCTTCTTGGTTAATAACACCTGGTACTGTGTTGCTGCGACGGTTTGTAAGAAGCAGCAAGAATGACCCTCTTGTGGATCAGGTTGAACTTCTTGACTGCAATCCCACCTATGCCACTATCAGGTACTCTAACGGGCGAGAGTCTACGGTATCTGTCCGTGATCTAGCCCGGTGTCCTGACACCTCAACTATTCAAGGAACTTACCTTAAGGAACCTGGACAGACTCATCTAACACCTATGGTACCTAACGTAGAGGATCAGACAGCCTCAGTGCAGTGCCTATACGCTATGGCTGGGACTAAATCAGGTGTATAGATGTCTTTGCCTGAGAAGAGGGGTGATGTGTACATGTGTTTGTGTATATTATTAATTCTGTTCTAGTTTGTCTAAGGTCTGCTGTGTCAGCGCATACCTACAGTGCTATCATTTTCTTTCTAGGAGGGAAGAATGTTATATTGGTTTTGTAGGTTAACTTTGTTGTTACTGTGACATTTTCATACTTCGCTAGCGAGCGTTTTCATATTTGTTTATGTTTTGGAAACTGGCGGGAAACAAGCTCAGCATCGGTGCAGACATATGGGTGTCTCGCTTTCATTACTTACTTTACCTCACTATTTATTGTTGTATATGTACATTGTTCATATGTCACTGTCTTTACAATATGTCTCAGGAGCGTTATGTTCTTTTGTATTGCAGGCTGTACCTTGCGTTTAAGTTGAGTAAAGCTTGGTCTGCACAACCAAGTTTCCTTGCCCTACAACACGTATTAAGAGAAAAGGGCGGTCATTTTATTTTTTTTTATTCTCTTGGGCTACACGAGACCCTATAGGCTGAAAAAAAACAAACAAACAGATTTGTACAAATTTTTAAGGTATTTAATCACAGAAAATTAACTTATACTGTCTTTGGTAACATTTCAAACCACAGTTGCTAATATAAGAATCCACATTAAAAGGGAAATTATTCTGCACAAGAATCTTACAACCAGTCGAAAGATGCCATGCTGAAACGGGAGTTACGTTTAACAAAACAGCATCAGCAATATATATATATATATATATATATATATATATATATATATATATATATATATATATATATATATATATATGTGTGTGTGTGTATATACTGAACTAATAACCGTAAACAAAGACTTAAAAAAAAATTTCAATTAAAAAGAAATTATTGATATGTTATTACTAAAACTTGAAATACTGTTTAAAATAACAATATTTCTTCTCAGAAAGTACTCATTTTTATTTCTTATTCTAATTTTGTTGTTTTTTTTTTGCACCAAAATCTTCATTTTGAGATGATGTTTCTGTTACTAAATGTAAGATATAAAAAAATCGTAGCAAATATTTTTAAAAAAGTCTCCTTTTTTATTTAAAAAGAAAAAGATTAAAAAAAATAAATAAAAAAGTTCCATTTTTAGAATGTTTATCTATTAATTTTTAATCTGTTGGATATTTTTTCAAGATATGACCATTTTCAATTTTATTCCTCGTTTCTCATTTCTTCTACTTCTTGGCAACATTCCATGCATTTTAAGGAATTTTACTTCTATTCAGAAAAGCTTTCAACTTTCTCTACCTTCGAACTCCGGTCGATGTATACCGGTTGTTGATATCTGAAATAAATAAATAAATAAATAAATATAATAATAAAAAAAAAACAACAAACATAAATTAAACAGGTAGGTTCTTTAATACTGCAGAGACACACTAAATAAATAAATAAATAAATAAATAAATAAAAGACACATTAAATAAAACATTAAATAAAACATTAAATAAAAAAGACACAGTAAATAAATAAATATAATAATTAAAAAAAAAACAAACAAGCAAACAAACATAAATTAATCAGGTAGGTTCTTTAATACTGTAGAGACACACTAAATAAATAAATAAATAAAAGACACATTAAATAAAACATTAAATAAAACATTAAATAAAAAAGACACAGTAAATAAATAAATAAATAAATATAATAATTAAAAAACAAACAAACAAAAAACAAGCAAACAAACATAAATTAATCAGGTAGGTTCTTTAATACTGTAGAGACACATTCGTAAATTCTTGCTTGCCTTCGGTTTAAGAGAACAAAATGGTCCTTGATTTTTTGACACAAACCCGAAATAACTTTTCAATCAACAATTTAAAAGGATTACTTTCGCATTTCTTTATTTATTAATTTTTTTTACAAGGGAGTCACAAGGCCCGAAAGCCACTCGAGGATAAGTGATAGTGTAGTAATCGTTATGGTGTACATTGGATAGAATTTGGATTATTTAAGTGAACGACTCAACAAGAACCTGCTTATAATGGACTTGAAGACTACCGTACTGTAATCGGCTGGGAAGCAGACCAGTGGAACAGTGTTCCACAGGTGAGTAGTTCTAGGAAAGCAACTTTGTTCATGGAATCTGCGTTTAGATTTGAGCACAGATAGAAAGAGGGGGGAATAGTTGAGTGATTTTGTGAAAGTTTGTCAAGGGAGGACCATAGATTGGAGCTCAGACGAGCACTTGCCATGAAAATAATGATAGAGCAGAGCCAGCTCGCAAATCCTCATAATATAATGAACAAATTTTAAAACCTATTATTGATTTGGAAGTCTTTAAACTATCGATTGATTAGATTGCAGATGTAATTTCTGGTTTAAAGGCAAAAATCAAATATGATTCATTTGTGCTCTTATACCAAAGGAAAGCATTAATTTTTTTCATGCGTCCCTATGGTATCAAAGAACCAAGATTTTTATTCTTTGACACGCATTACGAAAGAAATTCATTTGTATGCAGTGTTTTGTAGAGTCGACGGCCATTGGATCCAACGTGTCAAGCCAGAATGTCATACGCACGTGTATGGCCTCTGAAAGAAAAGGAAAAAAGAGAAAGAAAGCTACATGTTTGAATTTTCAAGATTTTGTCACTGAATATTTCTTGTGTTATGATTGTTTGAAAAAATGCCGATTTGAGCTTTTGTCTAATCAACAAGCACACATGTAAATACAACATTCACTGGCACTGCTACTGTAAACAGTAGAATTGTTGGAGATTACCCATTTATTAAATAAACTAGTAAACTTTTGTCCCTTAGTCCACACATTCCATGAACGATTTTTCTGACAATGGGGGAAGAATTGCTGTTTTCTAGGTCAGAATCAATCCATCTAACACTTATCATTGGCTTGAAGTATTTTTTTTTAGTTCCTTACATCAAGTGGCTTCATACCTTGTCTAGTGTCATGCTGAGTAAATCATATTGTGTTCATGGAATTACACCAACAATATTAATAAGTAATGGTTTACCCGACGTTGCTTGGGAGCATTTTTGTTTTCATTTTAGTTTTGATTTATTTTTTTATTTTGTTGTTTGCTTTTTTGAACAAATTATTTTTTTTTATTTTTAAAGAGGATTTGGAAAGTTAAAGAAAGAAAAAAGAATTGTATACTTTCTCGGGGGAGCTTCGCCTCATGATTGAGTACAAAATTTTTGCCATGGGGAAGTTGTTCCGTTATTATGTCAACATATGCGTGGGTTGGTAGATTATACTGAAGAACTTTCTAAAGGCATCTTCAAGGTTTTATTTTTTGCCAGAAAGGTTTCACCATCCTCTCGCATACACTACTGAGAAGTAACGTTGGCTAGCTGGTAAACAACACGAACTGACAACCTGGAAGTGCTAAGTTCAAATCCAATTCATTCTACAGAAACACATTTACTTTGGGATGTGGTACCTCTTGTAAGTACTTGATGTCATTCTACAGGGTGGAACGATAAATGTGTCACCCTAAAGAAAACAAAACTACAGCTTTATTTTAAAACTTTTATTGAAAAAATCAATTCAGATAACTTAATTATGTAGTAGAGCTTACATCGATTCAATGTAGCTGCCTTCAGCCTCAATTACCGCCGCGATATGGGTCTGGAACTGGGAGCATGCCTTTTCCATAAGCGCCGAGGGAGCTCGGTGAATACTCAGCAGACGATGATGATCAGGCTGGCTTTGGTGTTGTGGGAGGTCATGTTGGTGATGTTCTCAACATATGACCATACAAAGTAGTCCAGCAAGTTCAGGTCAGGAGAGGAGAGGGTCCAGTGAGAGAAGGGTACAATGTTGTAGCAATCCTTCTGAATCCAAGCCTAAGTCTCTTTGGACTTGTGGACCAGCGCAGAGTTCTGCTGCCACACCCAGGGTCTGCCAGCGGCCACCTGATTGCTCCAGGGGATCACCACACTCTTCAGCACATCCAGATACACTTTAGTGTTGACTTTTAAGCCGACTTCAAAGATGTGAGGTGGCATGATGTGGCCCTCATTTGATACCACACCAAAGACCACAGTTGTGGCTGGAAACTTTCTTTTCATTACCCTAGGCACGTCCCTGTTATCCGGATTTGCATTTTGAGGGTGCTGGCAATGGTCCTGTTGTCATAACTTGGATCGGTAGAGAACATGAGTTGTACAGTTGCGCATCTCCGATCTTGCTCGTTGTGTCACTTTCAGACATGATAGAAGCTGCTATCGCTCTTAAGATTTGTACACAATTAGCCAACTAGTAGATGGTCTGCAACAAAAAAAGAAAACTGGTTTTCATCAAACGGAAATGGAATCATGTCGTCTTTTCTAGGACGACATTTTTATCGTTCCACTCTGCAAAAAGAATTCTTATAAAAAGTTGATGATGATGGCAACCTTCGGTCATATAAGACAATGGCATTCTACAGCTAGTCTGGTGCACTGCAGTATTGAGAGACGCTCAAGGGTACAAGAATAAGAATTGTCCCAGTCGTGAAGGATTTCTCCTCCACCGAAAGAGAACAAGAAATGGAAGTGCGGCATCCGAAGAACAGATGCTGCACTTTGATCCTGACCAAAAGGCCAAGAGTAGCGGTGAACCCGTGGAAAAAGAAAGGGAAAAAAGGCAGCTGTAAACGACGAAAGGAAGAGAAAGAAAGACAGAGAAAAAAGATAAGATCATAGCTTATGGTGGGAGAACGTGATGACGTTAAATTGGCCATGACAGCCTGTGGGTGGCGAGGATACCAATGAAATTCCGATGTACAAGGCAAACAGTGTCGACAACAGCTGGGCGATAAGTGACCCTATTGAAAAGACACGTGGCCTTTGTGGAATCGGATTCAGCTGTTTTTATGTCCTCTCAAAAATAATTAAGTTGGACATCTCTGTTTTTACGACCTGTCAAGTTCCATTAGGCCGCATCGGTCGAAATGGAGAATGCCCGAATGCCAACAGAGGAAGAAAGACAGCTCCTTTTTTGGGTATAGGCCGCCTGGCGAAGATTTGACGGACAGCGATCCCTTAGTTCTGATTGGCCAGCGACCCGAAACGGGAAGAGACCCCGTCCACGCCCCCACAATATAAGCAGCGAGCCTTGAGAGATTGAGTTAGTTAGAGAGAGAGCTTTGCTTCCTTGGGTCCGACGAACGAAGATTCCCCCATCAATTGACCCTGTCACGTAGATAATTGAGTTTTTTGTTGGAGAGAGAAGAGAAAACCTCGCAGTTAGCAAGTGGCCAGTCCCTAACTGAACAGCTAACTGCGATTGTACTGATTGAAATACAAGGAAGTTTGTACAAAAAGAAACGCTTATTGACTTGGTCCTTTCAATTGTTTTGCATGACAAGTCTGTTTCAGGAAACCGGCCGTTGACATCATCGCCGAGGAAACACCAGAACCGACAACTGGGGTCATTCCACCACTGGACGACGCGCGGGTGACGTAAGTGTCACAGTATCTGCTATGGCTATAAAATCGAAGCCTCTCCAGATACCAGTCTGAGCAGGTGATAAGGAAACCTAGGTTTGCCCAGTTACCAGGGTCCCCCTATCGGTGTTGCAGACAAAGTCCGATGAAAAAACAAACCAATAAGGTTGAAGCCGGCACAGCTGCAGGAGCTGTCAAAAAGATGTTGCAGTGCTTAACCATCCACCTATTGAGACTCCAAACCAGATTTTTCTTCAAGGTTTACTGGCTAAGAATTTGCAAAGTTTTCTATTTTTCAATTCTTTACTCTTCAATTTTTATTGTCATGCATTGTCTTCTAACTAGAAATATTTTTTTGTATTTCCGTGTTCCATAGTATTTTTTGTTCTTAATCTTAAAATAGTGTACCATTTTTTTTATTAATTGTATATATGTGTGTTCATTGCGATAGACGACTTTCATCACCATTTCATATCCCATCTATATTATTTTGAACCAACACAGAGGTTTTCTAGTTTCATCCCTATAGTAAATCGTCAGGCTAAAATGCTATATACATTTTCATAACTTTCTACTTAGGTTTACTTATGTATTAAGTTAATATTAAGTTAATATTGAAAATTGATACATAAAATATTATATCTCCTTATAACATTTTATGTGGATACATGAAATAATAATTATATATATATATATATATATATATATATATATATATATATATATATATATATATATATTGAGAAGTGATACACAAATTACCATTAGCATATAAAACGATGCTCTTTGTGTAAACAAATAGAGCTTAGGTATTTCGGACAATGTCAAAACATCGTTAATTCACGACCCGCACAGCAGCCGCCGATTAGTGTAATGGTTAGGAACCTTGACTGCCGTACAGGCGGTCAGGTTTCAATCCTGGCTTGAGGTAGTTGTCTGTCTAGCCGCACTGATGAGCTGTGAAACAGCGAAACAGTACTGTATGTGGATGATATATATATATATATATATATATATATATATATATTTGTTTGCGATACTTTTTGAATTAATTCAATTATTTATACAGAAGTGCATTTTTACCTAAATGCGAGTTGGAAATAATTTTCCCTTTGACCAATTTGGTACCCCCAAATGGGGAGCGACATATATATTGTTTAAAATATAATTATCGACTGACACGTGTTTTGTCATATACGACTCATCAGAGTGGCTGAATCTAACGAGATTCGAAATCGAGACCCCATGGTTAGAAGCCTAAACCTCTACCCCTGGGCTATCTCATGCGATTACTGGATGTATCACGTTTTATGTGGATGTTATTTATTTATTTATTTTTTTTTTTGCAATATTTTTTAAATGAATTCAATTATTTATACGAAAGTGAATTTTTACCTAAATGTGAATTGGGAATAATTTTCCCATATACCAATTTGGTATCCCCAAATGGTGAGTGACATATAAATTGTTTAAAATATAATTATCCACTGACACGTGTTTAGTCATCTACGACATCAGAGTGGCTGAATCTAGGGAGAGAGATTCGAAATCGGAATCCCATGGTTACAAGCCTAAACCTCTACTCCTATATATCTATAATATAAAGCTGAATGTCTGTGTGTAATGTGTGTCTGGTCACGAATAGGCTCCTATATGGTTGACTATTTTAAAAAACTGATTACATATAATGATAGAAGATGTATCGAGACACAGGAATGGGTATGTTTGATCTGGCAGAACGGTGGATTATTAAAATTGTGGGGTCTGCGTTCACGCCTGGTCGACAAAATATGGAAATGAAAAATTTTTAAATTAAAAAAAAAAAACGTTTACAAGTGTTTTTGATATAGATGTACATAAGAATACTTTGATAAGTATGTTTTAACTTAAATAGGCATGATATAATAAAATTGCGGGGTCTGCATTCGCGCCTGGCCTCCATAGAATGGAAATAGGCACAAACTTTAATAAAGACTTTTCATATGTATCTGCGTAAGTATACTTTGATAATTATGTTTCAGTTTGAAGAAATATGGTATAATAAAATTATGGGGTGTTCGTTCGCACCTGACCTTCATAGAATAGAAATTTGTCACAAAGTTTAACAAGGTATTTTTAATATAGATCCACAGAATATTGTGATAAGTGTATCAGTGTGAACAGGTATGGTATAATAAATTATGGGGTTTATCTATTTTATTTTTACTTTCATCATATTTTGCTTTGGTTTTGATACCCCCAAATTCGAAGCTATCTCTTTACAACCCTTCCTTTTCATAACCTATCATACTTTCATAAATCAAAGTCCATTTTCTGTAGGCTGTTTTTGAACCCATTCAACGGCGGGTACTTTTGCTAGTATATATATATATATATATATATATATATATATATGTTTAAAGAAAAAATTAGAAAAAACCGAATGAAATCATTAAAAAATCAACGTTTCGTCCCTGTCTCAAAGGACATCTTCAGGATAATTGAGATAAAAATGTGATAAAAGAAAAAGTCATAGATCGTGCGAAAAAAGACAGTTTTTTAAAATCCAACCCATGTTGGGAAAGGATGAAATATGTGTGCGTATGGGGAGGTTGTTTGATGTCTATATATACAACTTTTAAAATGCATTAAAATAAATATGTACATTATTATTATTATTATTTTTTTTTTTTTTTTTTTTTCCTCTTCTTTCTTTTTTTCTTTCCTTCTTCTGCAAAAACTACTCATTTTCCTGAAACATTCAAAGAGACAGGGACGAAACGTTGATTTTTTAATGATTTCATTCGGTTTTTTCTAATTTTTTCTTTAAACATAACGTCAACCACCGCTGGTATATTTTTTAATTCCTTATACATATATATATATATATATATATATATATATATATATATATATATATATATATATATATATATATATATTGTTTGTGTGTGTGTGTATATAAAGTAGGTTCATAGTTTTGGAATGTAGATCTTAGATAAGTATAATGAAAATCATTAGTTTTTTTCTTTTGCTTTTGAGTTTCTCCACCAATTCACAAAAGACAGATTGTTTTCATTGACTTTCAGCATAAGGATCATTACTCTGTGGGGGATGTTTCAAGTAGGGTGAGCAGATATGTTGATGACCAGGTGGGTGGGGTATTGTTTTCAGAGGAAATACCATAGCTTCGGTTAGCGATTAGTGTCTCCCCCCCCCTTCCCTACTTCTTAAGTCAAGGGGCTATGATTGGCACACTTTTCATCTTTTCATCATTTTTTTTTTCTCTTAGGAAATGTCCACAGAAATACCATGCCAATCAACAACGACTGGGGTTTCCTACTCAAATATCAAATAACATTGATAGAACTGAACGCACTTCATGCCATTGATCAGTATTAGTACTCCCATAGTGTTCCTCAACTTTCGGCTGGCAATTCTTTTTATAAAATTTGGAGTCTGATTGAAGGCAAGTTTTACAATCAGCAACCCTTTTAGTTGATTACAATTCACTTTTATGTTCCTAGAATTTCAAAAACTACCAGGCGAATATACCCGGTGAACCAAGTGCAAGAGAGATACAAAAGATTGCACTTAAATGGACGGTTAGAATCTTTAAAAGATGTCTCGGTTGGAATGTATGAGATAGCAGGTGAATATATGGCATCCGGAAGGATGCCCCAATTCCCAGATAAAACAAAATAAGAAAATTGGGCAGGGGATAAAAGGATTTTAACCATGGCCGCGATTAAGTATAAATTATTTAAAAGAAATAATACCACATTAGAATTCAAATCACTCATTGAAATCACTCATTTGCTTGTGTTTATTCAAAATTACCTTTCCTTCCATTTCTAGAAATTTGTCTATTAGCTCATTATAAGAACTTGAATGCCTACTGGAGAGAACTTGAATGCCTACTAGACACTGTCCTCGAGTGTCTAAGGTCTCTCTGTACAGGGGTTTGTCAGAACAACCTGTCATGAGGGTACTTTTTCCATAGAAGTAAACCCTGACCGAATATTCAAAATCACATAGTATTCGCTACCCAAATAAGATCTCTGCACTATGGCTAACTTACATTAGCTTTTATGAAGAATGGTGCACCTTTTCCAAGTGGTGTTACCTTAAGTAATAGCACGAAACTGGATACTCCACCCGACTAGATAAATTCTTGCCCTGGAATCCAGTAAGACCAAGAGACCAAAATTAAAGATATACTACAATGTATAAAAATGGTTAATTGGGGAGAGGAAAATTATGTTCTCAATTTCTTTACTAACTCAGTGTTTGAGAGATAAAGAACTTTAATGGAACATTCGAATATCTGTGTAGCTCATATAGAGTTCAAGTGTTAGTCCCAGGTTGTGGGCCCCTTGATTTCTGAGAACTTCGACTGAAGTACAATAAAACAAAAAAATAAAAAAGGCAAAATCACTAAATCACGGTGTGAGTTTATTGTGAGAAAAGAATCTGTGTAGGCATTAAATTTTTGTTGTTGTTATTGTTGTTGTTAAATATTATTATATGAAGAATATTTTAAAGGTAAAATCTATTGAGAAATACACACATATTAAAAGTAAACATTAATTTAAATCATCCAATATGGCCCAACTGGACGGCCATTTTGAATAACTTGTTATTCATTACCTAATGTTTACATATTTGAAGTAAAATTTGATTTGATTTAAGCAAATAAAATTGTTTTAAAAAAAAATGTGTTTTAGCCTTCTAAACGTGTAGCAGCTGACACCCGCTACATCACAGGCAGGAGCTACTTCTCTCAACGAGATTTGAAATCCATTTTCTCCCTCATTTGTCCAATCACAAGCCAGCTCTCTATCACGTGATAAAGTATATAAAAGGCAAAACCTGAAACAATTAACCCTCTTTGATCCTGACCCTGCCGGGCAGCGGGCATTAGCCTAGGGAGCAAGTCCCAGGCTGAACGTAAGTACTACAAGCTAGCTATGGCTCTCTTCAAACTTACATTTATTTCCACGTACTTACTGTACCCACACGAACTTTATGTATCATTCTACAGGATTACTCCCGTTGATACAACCCACACTCACTCACGACAACACGTCAACACACTGAAGTCTTTGCCCTTTCTTTCTCTTTTAACCAGCTTCCTTCTTACCGATGGCTACTACCTATAAACACGTGTAAACAGAACTCAACTGTTCTCTTCTTCAACCAGCCGGCAATGTATTAATTCTATCTTTACACACGAACACTGAACTCTCTTACCAACCCGTTTCTCTCTTGTACTCTTCTTCTAACGCCATTAATGAAAATGACAAATAAAGTTGTTTATTAATATAGAATGAAACACCAATGCGTTATCCCTTATTCAATATAAATGTATTCATTTATATACCTAATTCTTATGTTCAATTAATATGCAACGCTTCAAATGTAGGTTATAATTTTCATTTATTCAAATTGCGCGGCTAACACGATATCCTGCTGATGACTGTTTTGACTTCATTTTTTTTCTTCTCAAATCAAACAGTTTCAAGGCCCACAGACTAACACTGTCGCTCACAGAATCACACCATGTGGACCAGAAAAAAACAAAAAACAAAAAAAAAAAACAGACTCTTCATTGACAAGGATGAATAGCACCACAATGTATCTGATTTGATTTAAGCAAATAAATTTGTGTGTATATATATATATATATATATATATATATATATATATATATATATATATATATATATATATATATGCGTTGTTGTAGCCTTCTAAACGTATTCATTTATATACGTAATTCTTATTTTTATATTTAAAGTGTTTATTTCTCAATACAAAATGTGTATTTCTCAATAAATTTTAACTTGAAAAGATTCCTTACACAACAAAAACAACAAATTTTAATGCCTACACAGAATTTTTTTCTCACAATAAACTCACGCTGCGATTTAGTGAGTTTATTGCATCAAACTAATCTCACCAAGGAAATTTTCCCCCGTTTTTAACTGCTTTATCAATTATCTTTAAAAAGAAATCACACCGCTTGATAGTCATATTCCCATCTCAATCCTCATCCTTGAGTAGCTCTTGAACTTAATGGATGAAGACCCCAATAAAAAAAATTCAATTTCTTTTATCTTATTTGCAATCTACATCTTTACAATCTTCTACACATGAGACTGATTTTAGAGAAACAAAATTAAAAAAACAAAAAACAAATGTGACATCTCCATATTAATACAATTTCTGTGAACAACTTATTGTATTACTGTGTACGTATTTCTCGCCTCTACGTAAATTATCATTTATTTACTATAAATCGTTTATTCATCGAAATAAAATATTAAATAACAGTTTAAAAATCCTCTTTAAATCAAATAATTACAAAATAAAACCCACTATAATTCATCGTAAAGAAGTCAGCCATTTTAATATTTTTCTTTTTTTTTTTTTTTTTTTGGCATAAATAATACAAAACGTGACTTACACAAGCGACAGCGCCCCTCCCATCCTTTTGGATGATGGAATCAAGGAAGGAAAGAGAAAGGAAAAAGTTTTCGCCTGTAAACGGCTTATTAATATATATATAGCATTAATTTGCATATGAGGACAATGACTGCTGTGAAAGGAACGAATCGGAAAGCATGAGTTTTTGACAGCTGTGAAAGAGAGAGGAGGAGAGAGAGCGAGACAGAGAGAAAGAAAGAGAGAGAGAGCGTAGGGAGGGAGAATTACAGTTGCAACTAGGAGTTCAAACATATATTTTTTTAAATTTTTATCTTATTTTCACTCACTAGTAAAAAAACAAATTACTTTTTGATCTTTCAAAATTTGAAAAGAATTTGGAAACGTTTAACTTGTCAAATAGAAAGTAATTTCTTCTTTTAAAATTCTTAGCAATGTTTAAATTCAATGAATATATAAATAGAGATTAAAAAAAATTACCATAACAAAATTAATTATAGTTTTATAACAATTTCATTCAATTAATTATCCTAATGATCAAACGATTACGTCATAATTAAATTTAACTTAAAAATCTTATTAAAATAATAATAATTTGTTAAAAAGAAAAAAAAAGATTAGGTTTTAAAAAAAATGGAAGAAAATTGAAACAAAAATGAACGGTTTGGAAATATTTGAGATGAGGATTGATAATTCGTATTATTTGGATTATTCGGACTACTGTTCTTGAGTGTTATTTTCACAACATTTCAGCCGATGTAACCTTTGACCTTCTTTAGATGTATCGAAATTCCCTGCAGATACCCGAGTTTGACAGAATGATTCCCGAGTTTAACAAGATACACCTGAAAAAGGGCCGGAGGTTACATCGGTCGAAACGTGGTAAAAATAGCATTCAAGAGGAGAAAAGTAGTCCAAATAATCCAAATAATATGAAAAATGAAAATAAAAAAAACTTCCGGGCAATGCCGTGTAGGGTCAGCTAGTTGTGGATATAAGACGTCAGTAATTGAATATCAACGGAAAACTCTTGTGTCGAACAGCAAAGAAAGTATGTGAGCATTTGGACTAGAATTTCTCATCATGAAAGGAAATCTCTTCATTCCAAACCAGGAAAAACGTTAGTTTATTTTTACAGGCAAAACAGTTAATGCGCCGCCTCCTCACCCCCACCCTCTCTCTTTGTTTGATTGATTTGACAGAATACAAGTTAATAAACAGAGGTTAGCCTAGCCTTAGAAAACCTAATATGTGTGCGCGCAAGTAGGATAACGGTTATTCATGCAGACTATGAAACTAGTGCATCAAGTTAAACTCTTGGCAGTTCGGCTATTTTCATTCATTTTTAAGTATCCTTGGAGAGCGACTGACCTAATACAGTCGCAAACCATAAAATCAGCTACACTATTGGAGTGTTCAAAGCAGCTGTGAATGTTGGTACTACTACGCATCGACTCTCAATTTTCAATCACCAATTCTGTTCAACTAATGAAAGAAGGGAGTCTATTCACTCGCGAAAATTCGTACATACTACAAAAACCGAAAACACAAATTTTTTTCTGATTTCCTCTTTTCTTCGAAAGACAGCAAACGTGCATACAAACTAATTCTACTTAGCTGGTTTGGAACGAAAGACCTTTAGGCAAGCAGCATATGCATAACGAGAGACTTTTGTGGACTACCAAACACAAGGACCAGCACATACACACTATTTACTGAACACTCCTTTTTTTTTTTATAAAGGAATCACCACTTATCAAGGCCTGGACACCACTGAAGGATAAGGGTTAATGAGTGTACGGTACTCAATGAGACAATATCGAAGTAATCGTTAGTAGTGGAAATTTAGTAAATTGGATTACATAAGGGAACTTGTTTACATTGGACTTGAAGATGACCATATTGTAGTCAGCTAGAAAGCAGGCAAACGAAAGAGAATTCAACAGGTGTGCAGTTCTAAGAAAGAAACTTTGTTCATGGAATCCACGTTTAAGTTTAGGAACAGATAAAGAGTCGGAGAAATTATTGCTAATGGTTTCAGTTGGACAAGTGTTTTTCGTGAAAGTTTTACAAAGAAAGACCATAGATTGGAGCTCAGACGAGCACTTGCCATGAAAAAAAAAACAATAGAGCAGAGATAGGCTCGCAACATCTCTTTTCCAATAACAATTAAATGACTCGGATGTAAGCGTGACACAAAAAATAAATAACACACACGCTATCGTATTAATATATAGATTCTTGGTAAAATTATTTATAAAAAAATAAATGACGAGTGCCGTCACACCCTGTACTAATCTTGACATCTTGGGCTATTTGGCAAATAGTAATGCGCTGATCTTCCAAAATGGCAGCCTCAACTTGACGGACAGATGCCTCATCAATGGCAAAAGGGGGGCGACCAGGTCTGGAAGCTTTTTCCACAGACTTCCAGCCATGTTTGAATTCACGATGCCAGCGTTTTACAAGGTCATATGATGGGGCATTATCACCATAAGTTTCTTTCATTTCATCAAAAGTCTCCTGTGGTGTGCGTCCTTTCAAATACAAAAACCGGATCACTGCTCAACATTCAACAGGCTCCATTTCACACCTGACTCAGTTCAAACACCTGTAAAATAGAAACCACAATTAGTTCAGAGCTGTACTTTGCCACATAACCCGTAGAGATATAAATCATTGCACATGCAAAATTTCAGCTAGATCAGACAACTGGAAGTGAGTCAGGGGCGTTACTTATTGCACGTCCCTCGTAGATAAACAAAAAACAAATAGTCTGATTAAAAAATAATGGCAGTCATTTTGAAGTTGTATGAATGTTTGAAAAAATTCTTTAATTAATAAAATTACCACAAAAATTATATATAAAATTTATTTTCTTAGAAATTTTATGTGATTTGGTAAAGAACTTATGAACTTTTTAAATGATATTGCATAAATTGGCTACTTTGTATTTTGATTCTAGATTAAAACAAAACTTTTAAAACTATATGGAGTCTAAGATCACATGACCACATTGTGGTCAATCATTGGTTGATTTAACCATATGGTTATCTATATAAAACGCATGAGGCAAAAGTCCACTTTCTCTTCCCAAGGTTTTTAGGTTACATGGTTGCTAAAATCCTTCTTGTTTCTTGTCTTTTTAGTTATTTACTTCCTCCCCACCGCAAGAAGATGTGACACAAGGTCAGAAGGTGGAGGAGAGTAAAGCCAGCGTCTCTAAAGGAGGAGCACTCAGGTCTATTAAAAATTGCCTGGGCAGACCTGTCGGCATTCCCTGATAGAGACGCCTCAATCAGTAAGCAATAAACTTACTCAACCCAAAAGATGGGAAACAAAGATCTGAGAGGGTGAACCTCCTAGTATTGCACAGGGTATCAGCCATTCCTCCTCAGTCAAGAGGGAAAATATCATTTCAAAAATAGCTAATACTCTGTTTTAGCTTTGAAACTGAGATAACTCCTGATCAGTTTTATCGTGAAGGAAGATGAAGGATATTAAACAGACATGTACGCATGTTAAAATACAAAGAAATAAAGGTTGGAGGGAGTAGAAGGGTCACCAGTTAGCATGTGCTAACTAAAAACATGAATAGAGTTTTGTCATTGAAAAATAAAACAAAACATGTTTAAATAACAGAACATTTATATAACTATAATTTTACAAGATGAAAATCAGTTTTAATGAAGAAAAGTTCATTTGGGAAAGTTTATGCAAACTTGTGTTTTGAATAAAAAATGCCCGGTGAATAAGCAGACATGAGAGTGAAGGATGTGTATGTCTATATATATTTGTTAGTGTGAATATGTGTGTATAAGTACTGCGTATATGTGAGTATTAGGCAGCGTGGCACTGTGAATGTGTGGGCCTACTTTATTCTGTTTGTGTATGTGAATGGTTGGCAATGTGTTTCTGTTCCCCTAACCTTAAATTAGATGTCTAAGATGATGTAGTTTTGAGTGTTCCTTTCTTTTAGTATTAACCCCCCCTTGCCTCTCGGGCCAAACACACAGAGGGGGAATAATCACCTTTTTCTTTTTTTTGGTTGTTCATTTTTCCGTTTTTATTAGAGTTTCTCATTTGACACAGATTTACTATGAGCAGTGCTCATTCTTATTAGCCTAAAATTCTGATTTAGGGAGAATGGATGAAAATTTTTATTTGCTTTTGAAAGTGGAGAGGATAGCATATCCAAAAGAGCGTGGCTATTCAAGCTAGTTGCTTTTTGGTGTTCCTTTGAATCTCTCCTCTTCAGAATTTAATCCCTGAAGTGACAATATTCGCTTGTATACTATTTCTATTTTGTCAAGACTAGTTCTCAGACATGCAGTCATCTCTTCACCAAACTAATTCAGTCGAGATTTCTTTGAGACATCATGCAATCAATTGTTCGCAACGTCCATACCAATAAGATTCAATGGCCGCTACACATATCGATAGATCTACCTTTCCATATCCTCATGCATTAGAGATGAGAAAGAGAAGAGAACTAAGTACGAAGGTCATATGTACAACATAAAAAGAAACAGAAATCGTAGGAAGATTTCAATTATTCCAGTAATCAGGGGAGCCACTGCAATCATGACAAAAATATACCCGATGAAACAAGTGCGAGAGAGATACAAATATTTGCACTTAAATAGATGGTTAGAATCCTAAAAAGATCTGTCGGTCTAAAATGGTCTGTGAATGTCTGGCATGTACTATAATCCCCCACCCCATCCCCAACAAAAGCAAAGAGAAAAGAAAATTTAATAAAAAGAGAGAAATGTTTTTACATGTGTGGCATATTTCCTTGTATTACTTGTAGGTATAGATAAATCCAGTTATATTTTTGTAAGTACCGTTTTCATTTCTTTCTTTTTTTTTTTTTTTGTTTATGTGCAAAAACAATGGAGATACTGATAAAAATGCTTATGCTACAATTGTAAGTATACACGAATAAATAACAAATAATAGACTATTCACTCAATAATTGGCTATCATTACTTATATCTAGTCTTTCATTACTTATGGGAGAAATTTAAGCTAAAATAAGGTCACGTGCACATAAATTGCTTAGAGGATCTATTTCAATTCTTAGTTCTTTATCTGCCCATTTTGTCCATTCTACTTAACGAAAGAATTAACCATCACCGACCATGTGCCTATTTTTTAACTTGTTTTTTTAAATAAAAGTAAGACAGGATACAAAAAAAGGAATGGTAAGAAAATGTTTTAGACTAAACTTCAAGCATCTAAACCTCTTTTTTTTTTTTTTTTTTTTTTTATTACATTTTCACCCAAATAAGGCAAATTGCCACTTTGGTGTAGGTGGGCTACTATCAGGGGCAACAACTACTGGGGTACTATGTAGGGATTTGGGCAGCAAGATGTCGGTTCACGTTACACTTGAACTTCTGCACGTCAGTACTGTTGGGGAAGCAGGGACCTGGAATGGAATTCCAGAGTCTAGCGGTTCTGGGGAAGAAACTATTGGAGTAAAAAGATCTTTTACATCTAGGGATCTCTACAGTGTGGGGGTGGGATTTAGCAGCCTATCGGGTTTGTCGAGGGTGCTCACGTCGTGGGGGCACAAGTGATTGCAGTTCGTCAGAGCATTCACCACTAAAATACTTGTAGAAAAGGCAGAGGGATGCAACATTTCGTCGATGGGACAAAGGCTGAAGCTTAGATGCCAGTTCAGGGCCTATCAGGTTTGCGACTCTCTTTTGAACCTTGTCAAGGAGCGAGAGACTAGTAGCAGATGCACCAGCCCAGATGTAACAGCAATACTCCATACATGGGCGAATGGTGGCCTTATAGAGGTACAGGATACTTTCGGGTGTTAGTAGTTGTCTAGCACGGTAGAGAGAGCCCACCTTTCTTGCAGCGGCCCTGGCAATGCCTTCAATGTAATTGTTCCAACTCATGTTTCCTGTCAACGTTAGGCCAAGGAGTTTGAAAGATGTACTCTCAGATAAAGAGTCATTGTCCATTGCTATAGGTGGTAAAGAGGGTTATGTTGTGAATAATTAATTGAACACAAGTTGCTAGTTTATCTATCGTTGGGAGAGAGAGGGAATGTCGGTTCATACTTTTTCCAACAGTATTATTGCATCAATAATTAATCTGAAGTTTCTTTTGACTTTCCGACAGAGAAAGCCAAAGTTCTGACTTTCCGGAGAAAGCCAAAGTTCTGACTTTCCGGAAAAAGCCAAAGTTCTGACTTTTCAGAGAAAGCCAAAGTTCTGACTTTCTGGAGAAAGCCAAAGTTTTGACATTCCAGAGAAAGCCAAACCTCTGACTTTCTGGAGAAAGCCAAATCAAGTTCCAATATATGTGTAACATAGCGAGGAAGTGACGTCACCACTGGGAAGAAAAAAAAGGACTATAAAAAAAGAGAAACGCAAAGATTTTGAGAGAGACAAGATAAAGTTTGAGATCTCGTGTAAGACGTGGAGAACATTCTAGATAACGTGGGTGACGTCATGGCTATAACAACAAGGAAATAAATTTTGTTGTACAGAACCAAAAAGCGAGTTGGAGTTATTTCCTATTCTTTGTCTTGGTCTCCTTTGCGACTGAAACGTCGCCCAATTTGTGTTGGTCCACGGACAACAGTACATATCTACACAATACAAACAGATGTAAATCAACTTTGCAAACAAAAACTAAAACTTACTTTAGGGTTCAGTTATAGCCAGTGTGGAAATTAAATTTAAAAAGAAAATGGATTGTTCTATGAAGGTCATTAGCGTTTGTTATCATCACATTAACCAAACGCAAGTATCTTCCATCATGTTTGATTTTTTTAGCAAATGGTGGCTGGTTTCAGAATGTAAAATAATCTAACAAAATGTAACATTTTTAAAAATTAAAAATCCTCCCACCGTTTATTTTTAAAACAGAAAAAAAAAACAGCTTCGATGCTGGTGGTGTTGGTCTTCTGAAGGGTTGGTGTGATTGTCCTCTCAGAATTCTTTGCAGGCAGCATTGGTGGAACTTCTCTAGCACCTTGAGGTATTGATGATACATCGTCCATTAATTATATCCATATAAAATACCTGACAGTTCCAATCTCTAATACTTACCCTTGTAAAACATTCACACCAAGAACTCATCTATCTACTACAACTACAAAGAACTTTTCATTCTTTGTCCATATGACTAGCATCAAACAGAATTTCTATGAACAGAGCTTCTCCCAAAAAACTTTGTATCTGTGGAATACATTACTGCAGGACTGGTTTTTACCGACTACAATCTTCAAATCCAATGTTCACAAATAATTGCAATAAACCATCCCCATATGTGTTCATTCATTTTCAATCCTCTCATAATACTCTTCATCATTCAGCTGACAATTCATCAATGTCATTAACTGTTGGGGTGGCACCCCTACAGATTCTGACAATGGACTATTCTTGACGTCACTTCCGGTGACCAAGTTCTGCTTTTCAACAATCTGAACCCAAGACTCAAAGAGAGACAGAGAGTCGTAACTTCAGTTTCATCGTTTCTGTATTTTCTGTTTGATATACTATTCATTTCACTGTTTCCGAGTCTTCTCGTTATTCTTTCTAACATTTACACCATAACAATAACCCTTTATTCTTGAGTAGCTTTTGGCCTTGATAAGTGGTGACACATCAGTAAAAAAACAACTTACAAGCAGCCGTTTTGAATGAAGTGCTCTTGAGATGTTGCGGGTAAAATGAAATATTTTAGTGGTCGCAGGGTGCGGCTCCTATCACCGTACTGCTCTCTGTGGGCTTGGGTAGACTGAAAACAAAACAAAAGAGGTTTTAGTAACGAGAAAGCACAAATCAATGATTATAAAACAAACACTGAATCTATCTAAAATGTATATCGATATAAATACTTATTCGTACAGCTGTTGTACCTCTGCTGTACTCAAAAGAATGACAACTCTGCATAAAAAAAACATATTAGATTTCTGAATTCTTGAGATGACAATTGTCATTCTTCTTCTTCTTCTTCTTCTTCTTATTATTATTATTATTATTATTATTATTATTATTATTATTATTTTTATTTGGATTATTCGGACTATTGTTCTCATTTTGAGTATTATTTTTTTACACTGTTTTGGTCGATGTAAACTTGGACCTTCTTCAAGTGTATCTTGTTGAACTTGAGAATCTATCTGTTTAACTCGGGAATTTTTCTGTCGAACTCAAGAATCTGTATGGACCCATGGCATAGTGGATAAAATACTTGGTAAAATTCAGTTGTAAGTTACATTCTTCAGGAGATGGAAGGTTCAATCCTCAGTGTGTGTGATAATTAGAGAATATTCTTTTCATTATTTTGACTCTCGAGTATATATCAGTTAATATCTTATATGTTTTTAGATAGAGTGATGTGGTTCTCGATTAACTGTGTCTAAATGTGTCGGATATATACTCGAGAGTCAAAACAATGATAAGAATATTCTCTTGTCATAACCCTAGAGATAATCAAAACACAATTGTGAATTACTTAGGACTTCTACCAATCATCGCTGACAGAATGAGAGCATGCTACCCCCATTGATTCAATAAAGGGTTCTGTTCGAAATTCTTTGCAGATTCCCGAGTTTGACAGAAAGATTCTAGAGTCTAACAAGATACACTTATATCAACTGAAACTTTGGGAAAATAACATATAAGGTGAAAAGAATAGTCTGAATAATCCACAACGCAATGATATATTTTTTTATTGTTGGTGGAAGTGAACAAGTGAGAATCTATATATTTCTCTATATATAAAAGTGAACGTGTGTGTGTGTGTGTGTGTGTGTGTGTGTGTGTGTGTGTACATTTCCCTACGCAATAACTCTGTCAATTTTTAGTCTACAGACTCGAAATTTGATATACAGGGTACTGAGATTTGGGAAAATCGATGTGTTTGGTTTTTGGCCAGAAATTTGGTGATTAAGGGGTTAAAGTTCAACAATTTGACCTTTGAGAATTCTACCAAACTCCTCCGACAATTTTGGGTCTACGCACTTGAAATTTTAGATATGGGTTCCTTGGACATGGATCTAACTTAATAACTTGATTTGAGTCTAAAACAATAAATTTTAAGGAGTCATAATAGGGGTCAAAGTTAAAAAAAAAATTGACCTCTGCGGTCTCTTCCAAATTACTCAGACAATTTCTGGTCTAAATATTTGAAATTTTACATAAAGGGTATTCAGAGATAGGGCAAGCTTTTTCATCAGTTTGGGTCGAAAATTTTTAGTTACCAATATATAAATGTATGTATGTATGTCTGTTTGCATGTCTGCCTTAAACTTTCAATAGAGGCGACAGATTTTACCAAGATCAGTATCGTTTTAAAGTTTGACCTTTCATACGACAAATATCGAAAAATTGGCTAAAAACATTAATATCTTCCCCTTCAACTAGGCACTTTTCTACAGAGGGGGGGGCACTTTTTTCGCCGATATTTTTTAAAGTTATCCTCTCCTTTAGATTGTCTAGCCTAACTTTTAAAAAATGTCGCTTCCGATTTGGCGGTGGTCGTAACAGCATAAACGTTAGATTTTACCCCGTTCTTTTCCTCCTTTGTGGTACGGGTTCGAGCCTGCTTTCTTACTACCACTTATTATTTTTTTTACTCAACATACACCTCCAAACACCCGGGCAACGTCGGGCTGAAATGCTAGTTAGTAAAGAAAAAGAACACATCTGCAAGAATTTGACAGGTGATTTTCTATGGCCCAAATCGTCAATTAATTGATGATGTCAATTAATTGATGATATCAATTTCGGATTGATATCATACAACAGTTCGTGAAACCAACGTATCTACCGGCTACCACTCACTGTGGAACTTTGTTGTCAATGTAACCATGCTCTTAAGGCGTTGATTCAATGACGAAGTATTTCCTTCTATTACTAAACTTTGCTGGTGGTTTCTATCAACAATTATTTTATTTTTGAAATCCAATTTCTTTCTTCCGATCAGGTTGCTTGACTTCAATCAACGATTATTTTATTTTCGAAAATCAATCATGGTATGTTGTTTTGGTTTACTGATTAGATGTATATCGGTTTCAAATGCTTCTACTTCTGTTAGATGACCTTTTAGATACACCCGACCTGGATATTTGATGGAGTATCAGACTCCTGATTCAATCCTCTATCTGTATAAGAGTCAGATACATCCTAAGCATGAGTACCGCTGCAATATATAGGAAGTATCACCCAGAACACTCTTTATTGTCTTCACAGAATTCAAATTCGAATTAGTGGGGAGTGGGGAATCTTTTCTGTTCCTTGCAACCCCTTTCTCACAAAAGCGATGTTACTGTTAGTCTCTCTCTACTTCAGCATTATTATCGTGGAAGGGTCTTGACTGAACGTCAATCTCTGACTCCTCCAAGTAAGACATTTACAGCAAGAACTTTTTTAATTACCATCCTTCATGTGCTTTACAAAGACTTCCCATCTATGGCACACATTGCTTCCCTGCTGATTATGGTCGTCTTCAAATCTAATGTCAACTGATTCCTGTCATAAACTATTCCCACAAGTATTCGAACTTGGTCCTGACAACCATTATATCGCATTTGATCTTATTCTTGAGTGGTTTTTAGCCTGAATAAGTGGTGACTATTTGTTTCTCAGTAAAAAGAAAAAAAGTGTTAAATTGATCTAATCATCATTATAGCATTTCCCTCCATCATTAAGCAATGTCTGAGACATCTTTTACGTCTGCATTGGAGCATGTCTCACTTAGGGAACAGTCTGTGAGGATGTGTGCGATAGTCTGGCGATCGGCACCACAGGGACACTGCGCATCTTGTACATTGCTTCACTTCTGCAGGTTGTCCTGTGTTTTCGTAAACTTCACTCGGGCCTAGTTAAGTTTTACCTATTCTTTCTGAGCTTGCTGGGAGGTCTTCTTTCATTGCTGAAAGAGCCTCATTGTTGTTGTCTTTGACTGACTTATTCCACCAATGCAGGCGGAAGAACACTGGTGTTGTTCATTCAAAGCCCGTGACAGTGGCAAAACTCTTTGTGGGATGGTAGTCACTGCAACACCTCTTGATGTCCAAATAGAAGATGGTAATTGGTGTTGCTCTGCTTGTCACGCTCTGCCTTTGCTATCACCTCTTGATGAATCTGTGATATCTATGATATCCAGATGAACGGAGTAGAATACTGAACACAAAGATGGTAAAAGCGAGTCAACAATAACAGAATATGAATTGAGTATCTGGCATAACAGAACTCATACCTGAATATACCATCAAGCTTTAACGAAGGTAAACGCAAACATTTGTAGCAATATGAACAATGTGAATATCTTATATTGTGCAGCAAAACGATACACACTGCAACTTTCTGGCATGTAGGATGTTCAACAAAAGAAAATTGCCGCTCAAAACATTGCAAGTTATAGGAAACCGAATTTCATGGAAATTTTGCAATTTCTTCTGATGTAATAAATGCTAATTTCTGCTTTTTACGTCAATAATCAGTGCATTTTAGTGCATCAGTGGAGAAAGAGCAATTCAGATTGTGACTTTTGCGCAGATGTGCTGAATGATCACATTGCTTACAAAGTCGTATACTGCTAATATTTGATTTCTTTTTTTTTTTTGCTAATCAGTTACCACTTATCAAGGCAAAAAGCCAATCGAGAATTAGAATTAATGACGAAGAATGTTATAAGCAGATTCAAAATGATTAATAGAATGAACAACGATTGATTTCTTATAGAGACGGTATATAACAAGTATTTGTTGATATTGGACTTGAAGATGACCATGTTGTCATATGCAAAGTAGTAGTTCCATGGTAACATGTACCACAGATTAGAAGTTCTTGGAGAGAAACTTTGTTTATGGAAATTCTACCTGATGCTGGGTACACGGATGAAGAAAGGATAATTATTCTCAGTTGTGGTAAATGATGAGTTCTTACTGTGAATGCTTTACAAAGAGGAACCAGCGATTTATTTAGTTGACTTATTGCCAATATTAGAATCGCAACCATCCTCATTTAAATTGTGTTTTTAATGTGGCTACAAATTTGTTTTTTTTTTTGCAATAAAACAATATATAAATATATTCCTCATAATTACTTATTCTCTTATGAAAATACTTTTTTTTCCATTACATTTCGCAAGTATTTTTCTTTGTACTAGCTATAAAGAGGTAGATAAAGATGGAAATTGACATATCCAGGTATTACACTGACATTTCTTTAGGGGCGTGTCTAAACTAACCTTACTTAATTATTTGTTCATTATTTCTACCTTCTTAGGTTTGGAATGTTATTATTTTCCATTTTTTGCCTGAATTTCAATTTGCGTAAGAGAATATTACTTCCTACTCCCTCTTCATATGAATACGAAAAAATGGGATGTCGATTTAGATAAAAAAAATGTTTTACATAAAATTAATTTGAAATAGAGATTTTTATTATTTAAAAAACATAGTCGGATATAAACCACTTGATTATGTCAAAAACAGAATATTTAATTGATAAACGTGTCTTATACTTTTACCTCCCCGTGTTATATTTTCACTTACCTGTGTGTGTATAAAACTATGATGTCATTGTCCTGAATGTAGGTTCTTGCTGGTTTGTGGATACAAAACTATCCGGATACAATGAAATATTATTACCGTAAATAATTCAATAGAACCTTTTTCAAATTTGGGTTTATCTTAAGTATAGGACAACCCCTTAGAGTGAATGTGTGTTTTTTTTTTGGTTACTGAGATATTTCTAGTTTAGAGTTTCTACTCTAAATATAGAAATATATAGACAATTTTATGTATTTGAAACCAAGGATGACCAACGAAACCCATTATCCCCACACATTTGAATGACCTTGTGTCTAATTTGTTCATTATGTATTTTTATATCTTGTGCAAATAAATATTTCAAAGTGATGGGTTACTTGTATATGATATATGCACAAAAGTAGTGAAAGACAGACAGATAGTTGGATAGCTCGTTTCATAACACTCGGTCACACTGTGCATGCCTTTTATATTGGGGACAGTACCGTAGACACGTCTTTACTGCTTGAAATCTTATTATACAAGAGATCAAAAATCTTTCCCCAGAAATCATGCAATTTCACAACTTCTGTCTGGGGTTAACTCTAATCTTTAAACGTGTCACACAAATTTTTCCATTCAAACACAGCCCTTGTTATGTAAAAAAACGTCTGCTGTACTTTATGCAATTTTGTAATGAAAATCCTTCCAAACAAGGCATGAAGCCACTTAATGTAAAGAAATTAAAAAAAAAAACAAAAAAAACAACTCTACATTAGGGTCAAAAACTAGCTAACAATAAATGTTATATGGATAAATTCCAGCCCCCAAATCAGCAATTCTTCCCCCTTTATCAGAAAAATTGCTCATGGAATGTGAGGACTAAAGGACAATATAAAGGAACTTTATGGTTAAGAATGGCAAATATTTACTTTGTTACAAACAGCCATTAAAATTCTTAGATTGGTCAATCATAGTAAAACAACACACCTCTTACCAGGCACAGTTGAATACTTTGTTATATTCACCAACATTAGTGTCCATCATGACGATTGCAATAAGATTACATAGATTTTAGGGTAACAGTTCATGGAAAAGACTTCAGAGTGTGTGACTTTAGTATCACGAATCCTAGTAGTTCTGGCGTTAACTGCAGGATAAATATAGAACAGCAGATTGTCTTGTAAACAATGTAATTTTGTTGAAGAGAATTTTAAAAAGTTTAACATATAAAACTATCTAGTCGGATTTTAGAATTTAGACCCAAATAGCAACACATCTTACACATCACCATTTCATTCTGCCTAAACATTTGTTTTGTTACTTCCAACATGTTATTATTATTTTTTTTTACATAACTAAAATGTTTTGTGCTTTATTTTGTTTGAAAAAAAAAATTATTCCAGTTAGGAAAATTGTTACAATGGTGACAATTTTAAATAATGAATCAAATAATATAGTGGAGATAATTCTTCACCACTAAAAATATGACTTATCTCTCATATTATTTATTATTTAACATTTTTTGCATATCTTCTTTTCTTTTCTCATCTATATATTAATACAATTTGGTGACAAATTTCTGAGTTTCAGTGTATCTGTGTGTTTATTGACTATACATGATCGATTTTATTTTTATCATTATGATTTTGTGTTTATTATTATTATTATTATTATTTATTAATATTATTATTATTATTTATTAATATTTTATTATTTATTGTTGTTATTTTATTATTTTTAGTTATTTTATGATTATTTATATTATTTTATTATTTTATTATCTTTTTGTTATTTTTCATTATTATTTATTATTATTTTATTATTTTTTAAATTATTTTTAATTATTTTATTATTTTTTATTATTTTATTATTTTTTATTATTTTACATTGTTTCTAGTCTATTAAAAAAAAAAAAATTTTTTTAAATCGAATTTGACGTGCACCCAATGAATCCCAGGCAATTCTGTGAAAATATATCTCGTTATGACTAAATTTTAATTAGCTTGATAAAGTGGTGTTATCAAAAGTGATTGTCACCAATTCTATGTTTAGCTTTTATCAAGAAATATAAGAATGCTTTCTAACAATAATGAACTGCAGTGCATTTGAATGACTTGAGGCTATTGTGATGTTGGGAATTCTTAAATGAAATTAAACAATTAACAATGAAATGAAATTAAGCAATCTTGTCTGAACTTATCTTGAATTCATTTATTATTTCTAATTAGGAATCTGTTTTCGTAATTAACCAATTAGCAAAAGGAGTCATGTTTCAATCCAAGTCTAACCTAGTTTAGTATTTTGTATCACTTGTCTTCTTTCAGTTAAATAATTGACAGGGTTACTTGGCATTGCCCAAGGGCATAGATAATAAAATAGAAGGCTAAAAAAATATGTGTATGACATCTTTCTTTGAAAATTTCTCTATCTCTCTACTTCTCTCACGAACTATTTCCACTCTGTATATCATTCTCCTCTAACTGTTCCCCTTTCTTTCTCTATTGTGGTTCAATATAATAGAAAGAAAAAAAAAGAAAGACTGCTCTCTCCTCCTTCTCTGTCTCTCGCTCTCTTAGTTCAATATAACAGAAAAAAGTAAAAAGAAAAAAATAGACTACTGACTGTTTAACTTACTTTCAGTGTTGTTTTTGAAACAACTATTAGTAAGAATGAAAAAAGTATTTTTTAGCTTAGATGAATTAATTTAATCTCTGATGACCTGAAATGTATGAATATTACAGTAATTTATTATTACCATAACTTTGAGTATATTATTTTTAAATATTTGGAATTCTTATTGAGATGAGTTTTATTTATTTATTGCGAACTATTATCCTCATCTTTTATTTGTTGTTTCACGACGCTTCGGCCAACTATTTCGCTGGCCTTCATCAGGTAGTTAACTGAAATGGGATAGGAACAACGAATCTTCTAACTGCATCCTCAGCAATTACTGCCTTCCATAGTTGTTGTCGTCTCACCACTAGAGGCGTAGTTGGCCCAAACCGTGTTATCAGCAAAACAACTTTGATTAGTACTGGGACGATTAATCGAAATCGCAAATTGAAAAAGTAAAAACTTTTGGGGTATCAAAATCAGTATCGGAATTGGAAAAATTTTAGCCTAATTTCTGATTTAAAAAACGATTCTTTTGAATCTATTTGTTTTTGTGTTTTGTTTAAAACTTAATTTTTTTTATTGCTGCTAATAATAATGAAATGATAAATATTTATTGCTTTTAAATTACCGATAAAAAAACAAATCTCTACGCCATAATAACGACTTTATGTAAAAATGATACCAGAAGAAATATCATGGTAAAAATGGCACAGGTAAAATGGCACGAATGGATAGTGAAAATTGTTAGATGGAAATCACACACTGAATTTATCAAATCTCTATTTTCAATCAATTACGAGAAAACGTTTAGAAAAATGTAGCTATAAAAATATGTTTGTATTTTTACACCCCCCCCCCAGTGTATTTTGACTTTTGCGAAAATATTTGCATACATTACATGGGTTTTTACGGTAAAACTCTCCCTTTAAATCAAAAAAGAACAATTCTGTAATTAAATATTTAGACATTTGAAAAGAAATCGTAATCAGTAATTGTATCAGAATCGATAATTGTATTGGAATCAAAAAAATATTGGGATCGTCCCATTACTAGTTTTGATGTTATTAAAACTTGAAAATAGATTAAGATATTTTGAATACGCTGTATATCTGCGGCTTATTTCCTATGTGCGGGTATGTCTGCAAGTACGATTGGTCAGATGACACGATCCCCTGACGTATGTTCCAATTTGCCCATTCTGATTTGAATTTATCTCTAATTGCAGCAATTTGTTTGTGATACAATACATTCTCATATAAAACAATTATTGTTGAAGGGCGAGGACAGCTGAAAATTTTTATATTTCACTTAAAAACAAATGCTTTACTATGGTCGTTCTTATCAAATAAATAAATGTTTTTTTAATCCAATTCTTATAGCATATATGGAATATTATGTGCAGATATTTTAGATCAGTATGATGCATTATATAGATCTAGGTACACTGATGAGTTGTAGAGACGACAAAACACATCTATGGATAACTAATATATATATATATATATATATATATATATATGGATTTTTTTTGCTGATATTTTTTAATGATAGTACGTTTATTAGCATCTCCAACCTTGGAGATATAGGAAAATATTTTTCCTTAGAAAAATCGCCCATATATTTTGGACATAAACAAATATTATTTATTTATTATTTTACTTATAAAACAGTAATCTACAAACATCGTCAGTGTAGCTTGCTTGTTCTAGAATTCGAACTGCAGACCACATGTACTATGATCAAGTGCGTTAACCGTTATGCCACAAAGTCCTAGATGACTTTATGTGTCATTTTTATCGCTTATAAACTTACGTTGTTGTTGCTGATTTTTCTTTCTTTTTTAATGATAATATGGTTATTAGCGTCTCCAACCTTGAAGATCTCGGAAAATAATTTTACTTAGAAAATCGCCCATATTTTTTGGACGTAAAAAATAAATAAATTTTACTTATTTATTTATTATTTTACTTTTAAAAAGTAATTTTCAAACACGTGTTTTACATTTCTACCGATCGTCATATATATATATATATATATATTCCAATAGCCAAAGAATCAGTCTACAATTATATTTATTTTTTAGATTTTCTTTATTCAATAAGTATTTTACACGGATTTCCTTGTGTATAGAGCTGATGTTGCCATCACACAACACATCAGAGACAAACAAATATTAAAGATAGTCACAGGTAGATAGAATAAAGAAAAAATAATGTTTCAAGGACGGAGAACATGAATTCCAGAAATTTAATAACACTTACAAAAATATAATATCGGAGGAAAAATCTCCTCATAAATATCACATGAGAGAAACATCCTACCGCACCATCTTGAATTTAATTGATCACAGCTAGGATTGTGGACCAACTATTTCAAATAGACACACACAAAAATCAGCACAAATATTTCTTAGCACTTAGGAATCTCTCAGACATACAGATGCACAGACAAAATGTATATTCATATACATATGTCTTGACACAACAGTAAGCAAGCATAATTTTAAATAACCTAAATACTTCCGTTGGTTAGACATGGTTAAAACATTCAATATGGTTCAATCCGCCTTTCAGTGTATACATCTTTGGCAACATATCTAAGGGGTTTTATCGGATTCTTCTAAAGAACTTTACATAGGAAAATTCATGAACAAAAATATAGTAAAATTGCCATTTCCAACCTCTATTAACTTAGCATCAGCTATTAAACTAGAATAATGTGATAATTAGGGAAGGTGAAAGGGATTTCAGTCAAAGTACTAATGTAAAACTACAATATAATTGTAGAAACATAAATGAATGCCCTTTGGAAGAGAAATGTCTAATTTTGAATGTAATGTATAAATGCAATATCGTTGAAAGAAATAGAACATACATTGGGTCCACTGACTGCAGGTTCATAGATAGATTTAGAAACGATATATCATCTTTTAGGGTATCTAACACTGATTCTAATGACTCCAAACGCTTTAGCCAAGTGAGTCAGAGAATTACACAGCAGTAATGCACAATTTAACTTGAAATGGTTTATATTAGGCAGAGCAGGGAAATACAAACCCAGTAATTCCAAGAGATGCAATCTTGATTCTTTGGAATCATATCACATAAACAAGAAATAGGAGATGGTTCAAAATTGTTTACACAGATTCAGATATCCACTCTCTTATCTAAGACTGAATTAAATGGTTTGAAGTACATAAACACTATGATAGGGAATATGAATGTTGCAAACACGGGAATTATTAATATGTGGTATATGAGAGTATTTGCACATACGGATTTCAGAAGAAATATTAAACATCCTGAAAAGAAAAACTTAGAGAAGAAAAAGACATATATGAGATTACCATAATTAAAATTAAAAGAAAGATAAAAAACTGAAATAATCAGCCAAAATCTGAATCAAATCAATAACTGTTCTGTTAAGAGATAAAGCTAATAACCATAACTCTATGAATTAAAAGTGCAAATCGAAGTTTATTTATTAGCATCGTCGATGAAACAGGTTAGTTTTTTTAATTAGTTCATAAAAGTTTTATTACAAAAACGATTTAAAAGAGTTAAAAGATTTTACGGTAATGAGTGTGTGTGTGTGTGTGTGTGCGTGTGTGCGTGTGTGTGTGTGTGAATGTGTGTTTGTGTGTGAGAGAAAGAGAAAAAGAGAAAAAAGGAAATGGATTTTAAAAAGAAATCAGTTATTTTTTATTAGTTTTTCAGTGTGTAAAAGTCACATAACATTTGAACTAAAAGGCATATGATCATTAATGTGTGTGTGTGAGAGAGAGAGAGAGAGAGAGAGAGAGAGAGAGAGATGTACAAAGAGAAACTACAGTGTAACCCGGATATAAGAGACTTCGTATCGTGCCCCTACCACTCTCTTATATCTGGGTTCATTAACACAAGTTTAATCCCCCACCCCGGAAAAAAATCGCTCTTATATCCGGGTTTATTATATTCGGGTATATTATATCCGGGTTACACTGTATCTTCCTTTCTCATATTTTTTAGTATTTATACTTAAATCTTTGAGGCATACAATATAGAAGTTGGCCTTGGACATTATGTGGACATCACCAGACCTCTGACTAGCTGGGGCCAATGGTATATAGTGGAGAGAATATTACCTTTTTTTAAGGACAAACCCTTTTTCTACATCTTAAATCCATTTTATTCATACATCACTCCATCAACAAACAGCAAAGATTATGAACTGCTTTAAATTACAGGTTAAAAAAAAATCTCCAAGTTGGCTCTTAATTCTACCGTTCCACGTGTTAGTGCATGCCTTCATTGCTTTCACTACTTTGTGAGAGAAAACGTATATACTGAACTCAGTGCTATAGAGTGCATAACCACATTGACACACCGGATTCCATCAGATCGCTGAAGGTAAGCAACGTTGAGCTTGGTCAATACTAAAATGGGTGACCATTTGAGAATTCCAGGCGCTGTATGTATGTGCTCTTTACTTATCTCAGCATTGTTTCCAGTCAGTCCTGGACTTCTCCTTGCCACTGAATACAAGCAGTGCCAATTCAGTATAGGTGTGGTTGGAGATTACGTAACCCTTGCTTCATAATTACACGTGCAGCTACTCTTACAGAGGTTCCATTGTCTATTGAGATATATGGTGAACAGAGCAATGGATAAAATACAACAAAATATACTTTTTATTTGTATATTTACAAACGTAGTAAATGAACCTACAACACAATATAAATGCAGTAGAAAGGGTTTGTTACTCAACACTTGTAGTGATCTCTATCATAAATGGCTTTGAATTTAAAACAGGGTCGCTTTATATTCAATCATGTGGAATCCTGTCCAACACCTTTCTCTTTCATCGAGTAGTCTGGATAGTTGTATTCAGCTGAAGCCGGTCCTGGATATGACCTTAAACTATATCCAGTGGTGAGGCCCCAGCTTGCAGGCTTTGGGGAGTGTGGAGCCACCCTTTAATTGCCATTGCTCGCAGGTCCACTCTGACCTGGAGTGGTAGTACCTGTTAGGGTCCCAACTATGGGTTAAATAGAAACTGACTTGAAAACAACAAATATATTCTATTCAAAAATTTTTCTTCAAAATCTTTGGATTTGGCATTAAATAACCTGAAAAGGGTTGATATGCCGTAAAACAAAAACAACCAACCAATCAGCTGAAGCCGCATGTTTATATAGAAATCTCCAATACACAATCCAATGGACAAGATGCAAGATCATCCTCTTTAACCAAACACTTTTTAAAGAAGGAGAATTTGTTGATTAGGCCATGCTGTGCGCTGAAACACAGGAAAGTTCATCCATCGAGTAAAACCTACTAGAACCACTCCAAAATTGGCGAAGACGCTGAAGACGTGGTTATGCACTATTAAAGTCGACACTGAGCGTACCTCCAGTCGACAGGTTTATGGTATTTGCCGCTGGTCCCGGAACTGGCAGCCTATAACTAGCTTGGCTGTAGCAGACCGTCGTGTGTAATGTGTGTTCATCCAGAACACTGTGTTCGTTGGGGAGGAGTTGGCTCAACCCATCATGGGTAAATGTTACCAAAATCAAAGTCAAGTAAGTTGGGTCTCTCTGCTCAAAAGAGAATAATCCATGGATGTCCTTAGCAATCAGTGTCATTTTCCTAGGCTCGTTATTTTAGGCCTTACTGGTGAAAAATGGGAAAAGGTTGTACAAACTGTTCAACAAAACTACATCTCATGCAAAATGTTCTGACTGGATAATGTAGCAATCACTATGTGTGGGAGTATAAACATACACAAAAGAAAATAGTTTGTCAATAAGTAATATATAAACACATTATTACGGGGTGGAATAATAAAATTGTTGCCTTAGAAACTGCAAAATGATTCCATTTCCATTTGATAAAAACCGGTTTTCTTTTTTTGTTGCAGACTATCTACTAGTTGGCCAGTTGTGTACAAATTCCAAAAGGGATAGGAACCTTTTATCATGTCTGAAAGTGACACAATGTTCAACAAGCGAGATTGGAGATACACCGCTGTACAACTCATGCTTTCTACCAATCCAAATTATGACAACAGGACCATTGCCAGTACCCTAAAAATGCAAACCTGAGAGCATGCCCATGGTGATGAAAACAAAATTTCCGGCCACGGTTATGGTCTTTGGCATGGTTTCAAGTGAATTATGCCACCTCACATTTTCGAAGTTGGCTTGAAAGTCAACACTAAAGTGTACCTGGATGTGGTGAAGAGTGTGGTGATCCCCTGGTGCCATCAGGTAGCTGCTGGCAGACTTTGTGGCAACAGGACTTGACACTGGCCCACAAGTCCAAAGCGACTCAGGCTTGGCTTCAGAAGGAGTGCTACAACTTTATACCTTTCTCTCACTGCCCACCTCCTCTCCCGACCCGAACCTGCTAGAGTACTTTGTTTAGTCATACGTCAAGAAAATCACCAACATGACCTTCCACAACACCAAAGCCAGGCTGATCGGCGACCTCTGCTAAGTATTTGCTGAGCTCCCATCGGCGCTTGTGGAAAAAGCATGCTCCCAGTTCCAGACCTTTATTGAGGCGGTGTTTGAGGCTGAAGACGGCTACATTGAATACATATCAGCTCTACTACATAATCAAGTTACTTGAAATGATTTTTTTCAATAAAAGTTTTAAATAAAGCTGTAGTGTTGTTTTTTTAGAGCGACAAATTTATCGTTCCACCCTGTATATAGGATTTTTTTTTTGTTTTTCTTACCCGGAAAAATGACTCAAGATCTTCTTTTCTACCTTCATTGGAATGATTTAATTTGTATCTGGGCGTATGTAGAAACTGATCCCACGAACGAGATCTCTGGCTCATCACAAGGTCAGGGTTGTGTGTGTAATAAGTAGGGAATCGTCCCCCTTGACTGTAACACGACTGGGATGAATTTAAAACAGATGAACGATAGTCTTGGAAATATTTCGAAGTACAATTGCCATAAGTTTCTCCATAGTCAAATTTGATCGTCGGACAGTGACCACGATACCTGCAGAAAAAATTCCACAAATTTAAATACGAAATAAAAAAACTTACATTATTAATTAACAAGGGTCTTATTATTAAATACTAATATAAAAAATAGGAAACTTTGGTAAAAGTACAGAATAGTTAACAAAAATCGTAAATAATGAAAAAAAAAAAAATGATGAAACACCGTAAAATGAACTTCTTTATTAACCTGTATACTTTTAAAGTGTGAAAACAAATTGTAAAATTTATCTATAAATTTATTTTCATTAATTGGATTATCAACATACGCACAACAAAAATAGCTGTTTAATTTTAGGAGGTGATCTTTTATCTTAGAATAACTTGATGCTGAAAAAGAATTAAAAAAAAAAATAACTTGAACGAGCCTTTTCTAGTCTCACACAACGAGCCTTTTCTAGTCTCACATTCACGTGTATACACACACACGCTAACGTACACGCATGTACTCACATACACGCACACGTATGCACACATGGACAACGTCATTTCTCCTTTCAAAGGAAATCGACATATGCGCAAAAGTCCACCGGAAACAACTATAAAAGCAAGAGACAAGCTGTTTTCAATCCTTTTCCAACTCGCCTCCCAAGGTGAGTAGTCTACGCACCAGCCGCCACTTGCTACCATGTGGGGCAAAAAGCTAACAAACAGTATGTACACTTTAAACGCTTTCTATCTCCATGAACTGGATTGACCTTCTCACTCTTTCTCTCTCTATATATATACAACTTGTCCCTGAGAATACCTTCGCGTAGCTGACTGCTAACATGGCGCACAGCTTTACTGATGTCAACCCTCAATCTTTTTCTTTGTCTACATGCTGGACTATCATTCCCTTTTCCACTACATTACTCACTTCTCTTCCCACACGCGAACAAACGATAGTGACCCGAACGTGAGATGAACACACATTTCCTTTTCTTTCTACACCACCAGTCCCGCAACAAATGATGGTTACACCCGCGCGGACATGAACACGTGTTATACCTAAAACATTCATTTTTCAACAGTAAATAAACGACACGTTTATTTTATCCAGCAATTGAGTTTTTGTTTCCTTCATTCCATTCGTTTCATTATTTTCTTTTGTAGAGAGTTAGGGTATTTATATCCGGACTCGCAACAAGCCCCAGTGGAAACTTCCCTCCCTAAAACTTAGGGTTAGTGGTAAACTAACTTTTATTTTTACTATTTTTTTTCACAAAGTTTACTGAAATTAAGTGACCCCCTTTCCCTCAAAATCGATGGTATTTTCTTTTCCACTTAATGAAAAAAATTTAGCGATAATAAATCTTACAATCAGTTTCCACACATTAAAATTATATAGGTCGTTATATAATTAAATTCTACTGGTATGAGTTATTTGTTGTTGTGTTTCGTTTACAATTTCTAGACTGCTAACTATTTCACACTTTTATTGAAATTTTAGATAAAAAGAAAATCGTCTTCTCTTTTAAGCAATATATACTTTATTATATAAATATATAATTTATTATATAAATATATACTTTATTATATAAATATATAATTATTGTCGAGAAGATTAATCAGAATCAGGAATCAGAAAAATCGAAACTTTTAGGGTATTGGAGTCGGTATCAGAATTAGAAAAATTATGCTATTTTCTGATACCCAAAACGATTCCTTGAACTTTTTTTTGTGTTTAAAACTTAATTTTTATTGCAAGTACTAATGATAAAATGATATTTATTGATTTTAAACTATTACTAAAACTAAAAATCTATATATAAACCACCTAATTTTTTTACGTTTGGACAATATATGCACATATGACATATGCTTTAATGGTAATCCAAAAATAAAAAAATAAAAAAACAACATAATATCTAAATATTTAAATACTTTAAAAGAAGCGGAATCAAAATCGGTAGCTGTATCGAAATCAAGAAAAATATTGGAATTGTCCCTTCACTAGTTGAAATCTATATTTTATTTATAATTTGTCTGAGTATCTGCTTGGAAAACACTTCAATTTCTTGTTCTCTGTCAGTAGAGGAGAAGTCCTTAACGACTGAGACATTTTTTTTATTTTTGTCCCTTTTCTCCACATAAAAAAATGACCCTGGTGTCTAACTCTGTCCCGTGGGGAGGCATTGTAAATAGGAACAATTAAAAACAAAGCGTTATATTAAGATCAACCATAAAAAACAAAATGATTTGATTTGGAAATCTTAAGTAGGACGACCCCCACCCTCGGTGTGTTTGGGGTTAGGGTTAGGGTTAGGGTTAGTGAATGAGAATTCTAGCTAGGATTAGCATAGACCAACTAAAAGTACAGGGACGAGGATTACCATAACCCCCCCCGCCATCACCAATTTTGAGTGGATTTATGCCAATTTTTTGTATCGTGCAATTTTTTGACGAAATAAAGAATATATAGGTTAACCATAATTTTTCTCAAGTAAAACTTTACAAGAATTCTAATTGTGGTATCCATTTTCTATTAGTATGTTTTCAATAATATGGTGGGGTTTGCGTTCTTGCTGGATATCCACGAAAATAAAGCAAATATAATGTTTTAATTTATTTTATTTATATACAAAAATTAAAAATGATAGAAATTAAAAGAGTAAACGACGACAACAGTAATATGTGGTTCCGGCCTTGGAGTAGAAGTATAAACGGGGTTGTCATTCATTCCCGTGCAATGCCAGGGGGGAAAAACTAGCAAAGAAAACAAAAAAAAAAAACAATGTATATATATATATATATATATATATATATATATATATATATATATATACTAGCAAAAGTACCCATCGTTGACTGGGTTCAAAAACAGCCTACAGAAAATGGACTCTGATTTGTGAAAGTATGATAGGTTATGAAAAAGAAGGGTTGTAAATTTGGGGATATCAAAACCAAAGCAATATATGATGAAAGTAAAAATAAAATAGATAAACCCCATAATTTATTATACCATACCTGTTCACACTGAAACACTTATCACAATATTCTGTGGATCTATATTAAAAAACCTTGTTAAACTTTGTGACATATTTCCATTCTATGGAGGTCAGGTTCGAACGAACACCCCATAATTTTATTATACCATATTTCTTCAAACTGAAACATAATTATCATAGTATACTTACGCAGATAAATTTGGGAAGTCTTTATTAAAGTTTGTGCCTATTTCCATTCTATGGAGGTCAGGCACGAACGTAGACCCCCACAATTTTATTATACCATCCCTATTTAAGTTAAAACATACTTATCAAAGTATTCTTATGTACATCTATATCAAAAACACTTGTAAACTTTTTTTTATGCTTTGTGGAGCAGGCGCGAATGCAGGCCTCACAATTTTAATGCACCACCGTTCTGCCAGATCAAACATACCCATTCCTGTGTCTCGATACATCTTCTATCATTATATGTAATCAGTTTTTTAAAATAGTCAACCATATAGGAGCCTATTTGTGACCACACACACACACACACACACACACATTCGGCTTTATATTATAAGATATGTATATATTCAGAATCGGTTTTCAAATTTCGGTTTTGATGCACTTGATATGTCTAGCCACACTGATGAGTTATAAAGCGATGAAACAGCTGTCTATGGATGACTAAACATATTGATTGAGCTCTTAGGTAAGGTAAATAACAGTTTCTATTTAGCATAATACAATGATTGAATATAATTGGAACAAATACATTGAAGATATTGCCAAGGTTGCTGCAAAGAATGTGGGCTCATTCTACTGTGCTAAACTATAGATTGGAGGTCATTTTCTAAGGATTCAACCATTATTGACCCAACATTTTCTTAAAGAAAATTCTGGATTTATATCATATTTTTTATCGACTAATCATTAAAGTCATTGTATCAATGTTTTATTTCTTAAAGGAAAATGCTAATGGTCATCAACATGTCATTTAGCTCAACGTTTCCATTTTCTTGTAAAGTTCTTGCTGTCACACTTAAACAGCATTGTATGTATATATGCTGACGACACTACACTCTATAACAGACACAACAGAAAAACAAATGAACACATATCTAAAGAAATGGCAGAAGCACTAGAGGATGACCTCCGATCTGTAGTGGAATGGGGACATAAATGGATGGTCACATTCAATGCTGCCAAGACAAAACTCGTTTCCTTCAATAATTACAAGAAACCTTCTCTACCACCAATAGCAATGGCCAATGACTCTTTATCTGAAAGTACATCCTTTAAACTCCTCGGCTTAACGCTCTCAAGAAACATGAGTTGGAACAATTACATCGAGAATATCACCAGGACCGTGCAAAGAAGGTAGGTTCTCTCTACTGTGCTAGAAAGATACTAACACCCGAAAGTATCCTATACCTCTATAAGGCCACCATTCGTCCATGTATGGAGTATTGTTGTCATATTTGGGCTGGTGCATCTACATTGAAGGCATTGCCAGGGCCGCTGCGAAGAAGGTAGACTCTACCGTGCTAGAAAACTACTAACACCCGAAAGTATCCTGTACCTCTATAAGGCCCCCATTCGCCCATGTATGGAGTATTGTTGTCATATTTGGCCTGGTGCATCTGCCACTAGTCTCTCGCTTCTAGACAAGGTTCAAAAGAGAGTCGCCAATCTGATAGGTCCTGAACTGTCAACTAAACTTCAGCCCCTGTCCCATCGACGAAATGTTGCATCCTTCTGCCTTTTCTACAAGTACTTTAACGGTGAATGCTCTGACGAACTGCAAGCACTTGTGCCCCCTTGACGTAAATACCCCCGACAAACCCGACAAGCAGCTAAATCCCACCCCTTCACAGTAGAGATCCCTAGATTAAGAGAGCCTTCTACTCCAGTAGTTTCTTCCCCAGGACAGCTAAACTTTGAAATTCCCTGTCGAGTCCCTGCTTCCCCAACTGTACTGACATGCAGAAGTTCAAGTGCAATGTGAACCAACATCTTGCTGCCCAACTCCCTACACAGTACCCCTGATGCCCATATCCCTGATTGTAGCCCCCTACAACAAAGTGGCAATATGCCTTGTTTGGAGTGAAAATATAATTTTAAAAAAATAAAAAAAATTTACCAAATCAATATTTTATTTTACCTTGCCAGTTAATTAGAGAATTTTACGATCCATGTTACTTAATGAAAAAACGAAATTTCAATATATTTTGTCAGCAATATATTCTATTTGGTCTGACAAGTTTACAATGATATAAACTTCAGGAGATTCACCATTTATTTTCATTGAAAAAGCAAAGGATACACTTAATCAACGATATCGCATTGTTTGCTAAAGATACATGTTTTTGCAAATGGCTGCCAAATCTTCATTTTCCAGGTATGTAGTAGAATGCATGCACCCAGGACAGGCTCAACCCAACAACTAGACTTCATCAACAAGTTGAGCTGAACTAAAATCAAAGATAGTAAAAAATGTGAATCTCAACACCCTTTCCTTTCCTTTTTTTTAACCTAGAAACTCAATACCTTTTTACGTTTTCAAACTTTCCACAGTAAACCTCTTCTCTTTTCGTTTTCTATTTTTAGTATCTCTGTGTTACCATTTTGTCTTTTAATTAAAGTAGGATATCTGGTGACAGAATCCCGTTACACTCGTACCTCACCCAACACTATCTTCTGATCGCATCCTCTTGGGAAGAGGAAGGAAGGCACATGGCTAATAGGATATAGAGGAAACAAATTCTTTAGTTTTGCAAAGACAGCTGAAAAGGAAATCATCTTGATAACAGGTGTATAATTCTTGCTCAAAATAAAAGACAATGAAGTTTGTTTTTTTACAAAGGAGTCAACACTTATCAAGGCCCAAAGGCCACTCGGGGATAAGGGTTAATGAATGTAAGTTGGTAGCGTAGTAATCGTTAATAGTGTAAGTTGGGTACAATTTGATTATTCAAGTGGACGGTTCCACAAGAATTTGTTTACATTAGACTTGAAAGCTACCATACTGTAGTAGGCCGGGAAGCAGGCCAATGTAACAGTGTTCCAAATGTGGGCAGTTCTAGGAAAGAAACTGTTCGCGGAATCTGCATTTAGATTTAGGTACAGATAAAGAGTGGGGAAAATTATTATAGTGGTTTCAGTTAAATGAGTAGATTTTGTGAAAGTTTGGCAAGAGAGGGGGGGGCATAAATTGGGGCTCAGACGAGCACTTGCCATGAAAATAATGATAGAGCAAAGACATGCTCGCAACATGTCTTCTGTGGAAAAGAGGTTGCAGGGAAAGGAAAGGGCATCCCCTACTATGCTATGAAGTCTATTTTGAACTCTGTCAAGGAAGGATAGGTAGTTCTAGCAACTCTTGCCCAGATGTGGCAACAGTACTTCTTCATCCTAGGACTAGCACTTGTAAGGAATAGGAAAGAAAGACGAAAAAATTTTCTCCTTCACTTCTTTCTCTATTTTCTCTATTTTTTCCTTTCTTCTTTTATTATTGACTCTTCTTTAATGATCCCAATTATTTAATAGTGGCCTATATATTTTTAAATATTACATACATGCATATTTTTAAATATTACCTACATTCTACATGTATATTTTTAAATATTACTTACATGTATATTTTTTTATCTTACTTACATGTATATTTTTAAATATTACCTACATGTATATTTTTAAATATTACTTACATGTATATTTTTAAATATTACCTACATGTATATTTTTAAATATTACCTACATGTATATTTTTAAATATTACCTACATGTATATTTTTTTTATATTACTTGCATGTATATTTTTAAATATTACCTACATGTATATTTTTTATATTACTTACATGTATATTTTTAAATATTACCTACATGTATATTTTTAAATATTAGCTACATGTATATTTTTAAATATTACTTACATGTATATTTTTAAATATTACCTACATGTATATTTTTTTATCTTACATGTATATTTTTAAATATTACCTACATGTATATTTTTTTTATATTACTTACATGTATATTTTTAAATATTACCTACATGTATATTTTTTATATTACTTACATGTATATTTTTAAATATTACCTACATGTATATTTTTAAATATTAGCTACATGTATATTTTTAAATATTACGTACATGTATATTTTTAAATATTACCTACATGTATATTTTTTTATCTTACTTACATGTATATTTTTAAATATTACCTACATGTATATTTTTAAATATTACTTACATGTATATTTTTAAATATTACCTACATGTATATTTTTAAATATTACCTACATGTATATTTTTAAATATTACCTACATGTATATTTTTTTTATATTACTTACATGTATATTTTTAAATATTACCTACATGTATATTTTTTATATTACTTACATGTATATTTTTTTATATTACGTACATGTATATTTCTTTATATTACTTACATGTATATTTTTAAATATTACCTACATGTATATTTTTAAATATTACTTACATGTATATTTTTAAATATTACCTACATGTATATTTTTAAATATTGCCTACATGTATATTTTTAAATATTAGCTACATGTATATTTTTAAATATTAGCTTCATGTATATTTTTAAATATTAGCTACATGCATATTTTTAAATATTACCTAATGTATATTTTTAAATATTACCTACATGTATATTTTTAAATATTAGCTACATGCATATTTTTAAATATTACCTAATGTATATTTTTAAATATTACCTAATGTATACTTTTAAATATTAGCTACATGTATATTTTTAAATATTACCTAATGTATATTTTTAAATATTACCTAACGTATATTTTTAAATATTACCTACATGTATATTTTTAAATATTAGCTACATGTATATTTTTAAATATTAACTACATGTATATTTTTAAATATTACCTACATGTATATTTTTAAATATTACCTACATGTATATTTTTAAATATTACCTACATGTATATTTTTAAATATTACCTACATATACATTTTTAAATATTACCTACATATATATTTTTAAATATTACCTAGATATATATTTTAAAATATTACCTACATATATATATTTAAATATTACCTCCATGTATATTTTAAAATATTACCTACATGTATATTTTTAAATATTACCTACACATATATATTTAAATATTACCTTCATGTATATTTATAAATATTACCTACATGTATATTTATAAATATTACATACATGTATACTACCTTTCTGATTTACCCCTGTATGTTATACCTACTTTTGATTATTTTTTACCATTTTATCCTATTCCTTCATTCTTATTTCATTTCTAAATGTCATTAAGCCACACACACACACACACACACACACACACACACACACACACACACACACACACACACACACACACACACACACAAACCCAAACGCACACACGCACAAACACACACATATAAAATCTGTATGAGAATCAAGTTATATTTGATAACTTAAATCGTCTTGTCAAGAGGTTCAACAGACGATTAACATCATGGAAATGTAGATCTATGTAGGTAGGTGGTTTTTTTTTTTTTTGCTAACAAAAATTCTAAATATGTATTGAGCACTTTTGAAAAGATATTGGTTTTTATTTCAATACATTTGAACTTATTTAATTAATATATATATTACTGATGGGAAAATTTCAATATTTTCCCGATTCTGATATAATTACTGATTCTGTTCTTAATTTCCGATTTTTAAATACAATTACTGATTCTGATTCTTTAAAAATCTATTGATATTTAGCTATAAAGTTGTTTTTTTTACATCTAATGTTCGAATTACCTAAAAATCAATTTAATATGTGCGTATATTTTCACAAACGTAAAAGCGCACTTGTGGGAGGGGGTGGTCGATAGATTTTAGTTTTACTGATAGATTAAAATCAATAAATATTTATCATTTTATTATTAACACCAACAATGGAAAATTAAATTTAAATAATTTTTCCGATTCCAATACTGATTCCGATTAATTGTTCTAACACACATACATATATATATATATATATATATATATATATATATATATATATATATATATATATATATATATATACTAGCAAAAGTACCCATCGTTGACTGGGTTCAAAAACAGCCTACAGAAAATGGACTCTGATTTATGAAAGTGTGATAGGTTATGAAAAGGAAGGGTTGTAAAGAAATAGCTTCGAATTTGGGGGTATCAAAACCAAAGCAAAATATGATGAAAGTAAAAATAAAATAGATAAACCCCATAATTTATTATACCATACCTGTTCACACTGAAACCCTTATCACAATATTCTGTGGATCTATATTTAAAAACCTTGTTTAACTTTGTGACATATTTCCATTCTATGGAGGTCAGGTTCGAACGAACACCCCATAATTTTATTATACCATATTTCTTCAAACTGAAACATAATTATCATAGTATACTTACGCAGATACATATGAAAAGTCTTTATTAAAGTTTGTGCCTATTTCCATTCTATGTACATTTATATTAAAAACACTTGTAAACGTATTTTTTTAATTTTTAATTTTTTTATTTCTATACTTTGTGGACCAGGCGTGAACGCAGACCCCACAATTTTTTTTTTTTTACATAGGCATCACCACTTATCAAGGCCAAGAGGCCACTCAAGGATAAGGGTTAAAGAGTGTACAGTAGACATTGGACAATATAGTAATCATTAGTAATGAAAATTTGGTAAATTTGATAACTTATATAGAACGGCTCATCAAGAACTTATTTACGTTAGACTTGAACACAACCATATTGTAGTCAGCTGGAAAGCAGGAATACGGAAGACAATTCCACAGGCGTGCAGTTCTAAGAAAGAAGCTTTGTTCATGGAATCTACGTTTAGGTTTAGGCACAGATAAAGAGTGGGGGGGAATTATTGATAGTGTTTTCTGCTAGACGAGTGTTTCTTGTGAAAGTTTGGCAAGGGGGGACCATAGATTGAAGCTCAGTTGAACACCTTCCATGAAAATAACGATACATCAGAGACAAACTCGCAACATCTCTTCTGCGAGATAGAGGTTGCAGGGAAGAGAAAAGGACATCTCCTACGAGGCTACGAAGTCTATTTTGAACTCTATCAAGGCAGGACAAGTCCTTTCTAGCAGCTCCTGCCCAGATGTGGCAACAATATTCCATCCTTGGACGTACTTGGCTCTTATATAGATAGAGAATAGCATCAACAGTGAGATATTTACCGGATCGATAGAAAGATCCCACCATTTTTCCAGCGGCCTTGGCAACAGATTTGATGTACGTGTTCCATTTAAGATCAGGAGTAAAGGTCAAGCCCAGAAGCTTGTCAAAACTTGAGGCCTCCTGAAGACGAGAGCCATTCATTTCAATTGATGCCAGATGTGGATCAGAATGTTGATGATGTAAAGAGAGAAGCTTGGTTTTAGATGCATTAAAAGTAACCAGCCAGTCCTTTCCCCATTGTACTACGTGCTCAAGATCAGAGGAGAGAGAATTGGAGAGAACTTGGTCGTTTACTGTCTTAGATGTGCTACCATAAATGGTAGTGTCATCAGCATAAATGTCTACAAATGATGTAAGGATGTGATTTGGAAGATCATTAATGTAGATCAGGAAAAGAGTTGGGCCCAGGATGGACCCCTGAGGGACACTGGCATTAATACTGTGAGCTTCTGATTTTTGCCCCTCAACTACTACTCTTATGAACCTATCAGAAGGAAATGATTTAATAATTGAGAAGACATTTACAGCTATACCATAGCTAGAGATCTTATGAAGTAAACCTTTATGCCATACCCTATCAAAGGCCTTAGATATGTCAAGAGCAATTGCCCTAGAAAGGTGGCCTCCGTCGAGAGATTTGCTAATCCTATGAGATATAACTGTAAGCACATCTGCTGTAGATCTAGCAGAACGGAAACCCTATTGAGTGTCACTAAGAAGGTTATTTTTGTTGAGATGGTTGATTACTTCTGTATTTAACACAGATTCCAACAACTTACTCATGACGCACAGGAGACTTATTGGCCTGTACTGAGAGGGGGATGAGCGATCACCTGAATTCTTAAATACAGGGCATACTGATGAAATTTTCCAGGGAGATGGGAAACTATTCTCCTTACGACAACGTTTAAACAGTTTCGTAAGTATGGGCGCAAGTTCAGGTTGAAGTTTTTTGAGTACTATAATTGGAATACCGTCAACCACCGTTCTGCCAGATTAAACATACCCATTCCTGTGTCTTGATACATCTTCTATCATTATATGTAATCAGTTTTTTAAAATAGCCAACCATATAGGAGCCTATTCGTGACCAGACACACACACACACACACACACACACACACACACACACACACACACACACACACACTAATTCAGCTTTATATTATAGAAGATATATATAAATTTACTTTTAATCATGAATCATAAAAGTCTTCCCTTCCTAATTGCCATATTTAAATTTTGTACCTCTAAAAACATTATGAAATATGTATATATATATGTATGTATTTGTATATATATATATATATATATATATATATATATATATATATATATATATATATATATGTATGTATATGTATATATATATATATGTATATATATGTATATATATATATATGGATATATGTATATATATGTATATATATATATATATATGGATATTTATGTATATGTATATATATGTACATGTATATATATATATATATATATATATATATATAGTGTAAGGACAATTAATCGGAATCAGTATTGGAATCAGTATCAGAATCAGAAAAATTTGTAATTAGTATGGTATAAAGAATTTATTTTACAGAAATACCCTAATTGATGTATACACCTGATAAACAAATGAATAAATCTATACATATTACTATATAGCTTTCATACCTTAATTTTCTCTCTTTACTGATTCATATATACATATATATATATATATATATATATATATATATATATATGTATATATATATATATATATATATATATGTGTGTGTGTGTGTGTGTGTGTGTGTGTGTGTGTGTGCTCATTTGATGTCTCTAGTTTCTTTACGAATATACCGTTGGATGAGACCATACGTATATGTACCGACGCGCTCTATGATGGTCGCCTGACTGCTCCATGGTTTTCTAAAGAGATTCTTATTGAACTCGTTTTAATGTGTACAAAATCTGTGAAATTTAGGTTTTGTGATATTATGTACTGTCAGGTCGACGGGGTTTTAATGGGGAGTCCGTTGACCCCAACTTTAGCGGATATTTTCGTCGGATACTATGAATCCGTTCTGTTCAACTCTATAACAAAACCCACTACATATTTCAGATATGTTGACGACACTTTTGCTATTTTTGCATCGCAAGGTGAAGCATCAATATTTTTTGATAGGTCGAATTCTTTGCATGGGGCTCTAAAGTTCATGGAAAGTGAGAAGGACAATTCACTACCCTTCTTGGATGTTCTTGTCAAACGTTCAAGGAGGGGCTTTCTAACTAAAATTTATAGGAAGCCGACGTTTACTGGCCTATATGTGAACTGGTTGTCTTTTGTACCAAAATCACGTAAGGTCGGCTTAATTAATACTTTGGTACATAGAGCTCTCATGATTTGTTCGCCTAACAGATTGGATGTTGAACTCGATAAGATCAGGGAAATATTCATCAATAATGGTTATCCTGTTGACCTTATTGATGACTGCATTTTCAAAAAGGTTGTGGATTTTAAATCCCCTAAAAAGTTTGGACCTTTGATATGCCCAGTTTATTTAAAATTACCGTGGATTGGGGAAAAGAGTAACAGACTTTCCAAACAGATTTGCAGAAGTATTTATGACTGCTTTTATTCTGTGTCCTTGCGTTTGGTATATACTATGAGACCTGCTTTTCCTTCTTTTTGCAAGGATAGTTTGCCTTACATCCAAAATAGCAATATTGTGTATCAATTCAAATGCTAGTGCGATGCTGGTTATGTTGGGCGAACATCCTTGCATCTTTTGACTCGTATAAACCAGCATGTTCCATTGAAGATCAGACAAGGGAGGATGGGGTCTAATAGTCTCCCTCCTTCTGCAGCCTTGGACTCTGCTATTGGCCAGCATTTGGTTGACAACCCGTGCTGTGCCGATAGATATAAAATAGAATGGTTCGAGGTGCTACATAGAGCGGACTCCAGAAACCATTTAAAGATTTTGGAGTCTGTCTCTATTGCGGTGCTTAAACCTTCTTTGTGCCGACAGAAAGAAACATCTAACGCATTGTTTCTCTTTGGGGAACTGTGAATCTTTTCTCCCGCTTTTTTCCCCCCCTCGTTGTGCCAATATTTTAATCGTTTTTTAAACGTCAATAAACTTAATTTTAGTTGTCCCCGTAATTTTGGCACATTCAATAGATCCCCATTAGAACTCTTTAAACTTTCGACATAATATCATTTTTTATGCTATCGATTTTCTCCTGATGAGATGATAGCCGAAAGAGCTCTTGAGAAACTTCCACCTATTTTATTTAATATATATATATATATATATATATATATATATATATATATATATATATTAGATCGCATTTATATAACTATGCTACATATACTAATGAACATATCTCCTTCTTGATAATAATTATTTGTCTATTTCTTCTTTCGTCCTCACCCCTCTCTCTTTTAATTTACAACATTCGCCTTTTATGGCATCATTCTGCAAGAGCTAATGTTAGTACAGAAAATTAAAACCAATTTCTATAATATTATTTGTACCAACTAAAACAGTCATCCCATGAAAAGAAGAAAAATGTTTTGATGAATACAATAAGTATTTATCTATATTATCTACACCGTTGGGTGTAGGCTGAAGAAAGTTGGACAATGTTGTAATGAAGGACCCTCGCCAAACTTTCACAAGAAACACTCGTCTAGCCGAAAGCACTATCAATAATTCCCCCACTCTTTATCTGTGCCTAAACCTAATCGTAGATTCCATGAATAAAGCTTCTTTCTTAGAACTGCACGCCTGTGGAATTGTCTTCCGTTTTCCTGCTTTCCAGCTGACTACAACATGGTTGTCTTCAAGTCCAACGTAAACAAGTCCTTGATGAGCCGTTCCACTTAAGTTAACAAATTTACCGAATTTCCATTACTAACGATTGTTATATTGTCCAATTGACTACTGTACACTCTTAACCCTTATTCTCGAGTGGTCTCAGGGCCTTGATAAGTGGTTATACCTATGTAAAAAAAAAGAAAAAAGGTTGTCACTTTTCTTAGTCGAATATATCCTTGATTAAGATAGCTTTGCTCAGAATTAGTGATGTAAGCAGAGTGTGCTGAAAAAAAAGAACTCTTTAACTTCTGTCTGTACTCTCCAGAAGTGAGTAACTTCCCCTGAGCTTTCTTTCTTTCATTAAATCAACTGCAGTACTCGTAGTGGCTTGTCCCTGCATAGTTCTGAGTAAAAGAAAGCTTCTTTCAAGCATCCTCAGACTTAGGCTTTTTTATTACAATTTATTTTACTGGGAATGGAGAAATGCTTGAAACCTGAACATTTGGATTTGGACCTCACGAAAATGAACGTTGCTGACATGTAGCAAGACTGGAAGAGGTCTTTCACTATATACCTCAAGATGGTTAGTGGTTCACCACTAACGGATGAGTTAAAACTCAATTTATTAATTAACCTGGTGTCTCTGGCAATATTCAAACATTTCTGACATTAATGACTGCTAGACAGCCATGAACACTCTTGAAGAAATTTTTATTCAGCCTAAAAACAGCATCTTCTGCAGGCATTTATTGTTAACTCATAGTCAACAAACAAACGAAAGCGTGGACCAATATTTACAGTCCTTAAAAGAACTTGCCAAGAACTGTGATTTCCAGGCTCTGACGGCGATACAAGCAAAGGAGTAAATACACCAGGGGTGCATTTATAAACAGAATTTCGTCATCCCTCATCAGGCAGAGGCTTCTGGAGAACAAGTGACTCAACACATACCAACAAGTTCTCATGCTCGAAACGGTCCAAAAACAATTGACAATATAATCAGTCAGACTCCTTGATTGTGTCTATATCCACAGCTAAAACAGAAGAAGAGGACGACCAGTCTAGTAGTGATAAGCAACCCACAGGACAGAAATGCTTCTTCTGTGGAAACCAAAGACATAACCGGACGAGGTGCTCCACCAGAAATTCAGTATGTAAAAACTGTTAGAAGGGGCATTTTGCACATGTCTGCAGATCTCCAACAGCTGCTGCTATAAATTATGGTTAGTTTCTCCTGGCTTCATCAGTTCCTTCTTTAAATTTCTCAGAGAGTCTATCTTGTTTGTCCTTATGGGGAAAAATCAAAGGTGAACGAATGAGGATACTCATCGATACTGGGAGTTCTAAAAATTTCATTTATCCTGATAAAGTTAAGATACTTGGATTAGCAGTCTCACCAAGTTCTGAGAGAATTTTTATGGTCAGCAATTCCCATTCGTCCTCTACTCTTGGACATTGTATTGTATCTGTAACTCTGAATGGAAAGGAGTATGGTAATGTCAAGCAATCGATTATAACTGACCTATGCACTGATATTATTCTCGGGCATAAATTTCTAAACCGACATTGTTCAGTAGAAATAACTTTTGGATAACCCCTTCCCTCTCTCATTGTTTGTGAACTGTCTGCCATTAAAAATGTCCCTTACCCCTCTCTTTACAAACCTAACCTCAGACTGTCGCCAAATAGCTGTTAAATCCAGGAGACATACCCTACCCGATGCTGAATTGATTAAATTTATTATGCTAAAGGAAGGTATTATAGAGCCCTCTTAATCTCCATGGCAAGCCCAAACGCTTGTAGCGTTTCCTGAGAATCAGAAGAAGAGACTTGTTGTGGATTATTCTCAAACAATAAACCAGTTCACTCTCCTAGATGCTTATACTCTTTCTTGAATGGAGGACATGGTAAATAAGATTGCCACTTTCCAAGTGTTTAGTACTCTTCATTAGTACTCATCAAGTTGCGATCAAACCAGAAGAATGAAAATACACAGCCTTTGAAGCTTCTGAATCCTTCTACCGGTTTTGTTGAATTCCATTTGGAGTAATTAATGGAGTAGCATGCTTTAACTGAGTCATCGATGGTATCATTAAACGAGAAGGCCTCCGATGAACCTTTGCCTATATTGACATTGTTACAGTTTGTGGAGAAAATTAGGCTGAGCATGATACTAATTTAAAAAGTTTTATGAAGACTGTGGTAAAGTATGGACTAACACTGAACGAAAGAAAGTGTCACTACTCTCTTGTTTCTGTAGACTTGCTTGGGTACACTATAAGAAAAGGTTTGGTAAAACCAGACTCTGATAGGCTCAAAGGATTGCTGGACTTGCCTGTCCTTCAAGACCTTCCTTCTCTTTGATGAGCTATGGGAATGTTTTCTCACTATTCAAAGTAGATATCTAAATTCTCTGAGAAATTACATCCTCTAATTAAAATTACCAAGTTTTCCTTTACTAAAGAACAAATCGATGCCTTTAGGGACCTGAAGAAAGAAATTGCTAAATCGTCCCTAGTAGCGATAGATTCTTTCTTCCCTCTTGAGGTTGAAACTAATGCTTCAGAATATGCTATTGCTGCCTCTCTGACCCAAAACTCTTGGCCAGTGACCTTCTTTTCAAGAACTTTAACCTCTGTTGAGCAAAAGCACTCTGTAGTTGAAAAGGAGGCCTATGCAATTCTTTTTTTTTTTTTACAAACGAATCACCACTTATCAAGGCCAAGAGGCCACTCGAGGACAAGGGTTAAAGAGTGTACAGTAATCAAAGGGACACTATCATAGATCTCAAAAGACTTGAAACCGACCATCTGTGACAGAGTGGACACTAACGACTTCAAAAAGGCACTCTCCGTCGACTGCAACATGGCAAATAACTCCTCCCTCCTTGTAGGTCTTGTATACAGAAGCCCAAGCAGCAGTGAGGAAAACACACGGGAACTAAATACCATTATGAGCAAAGAGGCAACAAAAATGGACTTACTTCTGATCAGCGACTTTAACTTTCCTAACATAGACTGGAAGCAAAAAATCAGCACAGTCGGTCCTGACCACTCAGCATCAAAATTCCTGAAAGGTACTCAAGACGCATCAGAAAGAACCAACAAGATATAGAGAAGGGAAAAAAATCTAATGTGTTAGACCTGGTCCTTACGAACCGTGAAAACCTTATTGAAGAAATTACAATGGCACCTGGACTGGGGAAAAGTGACCACCACACTCTCATTATCAAAATAGATCACTATAAAGCAAAACAGCCCAAGCAAAAACGTTTCAACTTTCCAAAAGCAGACTTTGAGAAACTCATAAGTGAACTGCAGGAAACAGACTGAGATAAAGAGCTGGAAGGCAAAAATGTAGACGGCATGTGGACTCTGATTAAGGACAAAATCAACCAGGCAGTCCAATGCTCAGTACCAACCAAATCAATAGGCCGAACCCATACAAAAAAATGGATGGACAAAGAAATGCTGGAAACAGTCAGAAAGAAACACAGACTCTTCAGGAAGTGGCATCAAACCAGAAAGAAAGAAGACTACACCGAATACCTTAAGGCAAACAACAAAGCCACCAAAAAAATGCAGGAAAGCAAAAAGAGGTCTAGAAGCTGCTCTAAGTAAATCTGTCGACCTAGTCCACAAATTCCAAAATTTCATCATGACAAGTTTCAAGAAAAAATACACGATTAAACCCGGTTCCCCAACTTCCAACGTAGACCCCTACTACCATGTCTCCTTCTCCAACATCAGGGGTCTTCATTCTAACCTTCCAGAGGTTGAAACCCAATTACAGGAGACTAAACCAGACCTTTTATTTTTAAGTGAAACTGGCATTGGACAGGCTATTTCCCTAGATGAGTTTGCAATTTCAGGATACTCTAACTTAACTTCTAAATCTGACCCCCAAGATCGCCATGGGCATGGAATATGTGCCTATATTAAAGATAGCTTTCCTTGTGGGAGGGACATCTCCAGGGAAGATCCTAACTTACCCTATATGTGCTTCCGGGTTGCTTTAGCTCACACTACTGCATTTATATTTACTCTCTATCGCCCCCACAACAGTGGAGTTACTATCTTTCAAAGCATATCTGAGAAAATTGACCAAGTCCTTTCTACTTATCCTTCAGCTAACATTCACGTATGTGGAGACTTCAATGTTCACAACGTTGAATGGTTGACCCACTCAAACAAGACCGATGATGAGGGGAGGTTCTGTCATGATTTCTCCATTGCCTATGACCTCACTCAGATTGTTCAGGAACCTACCCGTGTGCCCGATAATGATGGCCAGTATGCGAGCCTACTAGACCTTTTTCTCACAACTTGCCCTGAACTATGTTCAGTTTCTGTTCTGTCGCCTCTTGGATCTTCCGACCACTCTGTTGTATCAATTAAGATAAAAATGAAATGTAATAAGTCCCCAGATGTACCTCTTCATCGTACAGTATATCGATACACTAAGGCTGACTGGGATAGCTTCCGTACATTTATATCTGATTTACCTCTGCATTCCATGTTTAAAAAGGATGTGTCCTCTATAGTATTAGACCTAACTGAATGGTTAATTGTAGGTATTGACCATTTCATACCCTCTAAAAAGTTTCAGCAAAAACCTAACAGCCAGCCATGGTTCTCTCCAGAATGTGCTGCTGCCATTGCGCACAGAAATCACTTTTTCCACTGCTTCAAACGTAATAGATGTATGGAAACTAAAGCCGTTTTCAGGACTGCCAGCAACCATTGTAAGAAAGTAATAAGGAACGCAAGAGAGTTGTATGCTCAATCTGTTAAGTCCAAAGTAGCTGAGCAGCGGCTTGGTTCCCACCAGTTTTGGCAAATAGCAAACAGAATCCTGAACAGAAGCGTGTGCTCCATCCCAACTATTATCAATGGACCTGAGGTAATCTCGTCAGCATCAGACAAAGCCAAACTCTTTGTCAAGAACTTTGCAGCAAATTCTACCCTTTGCGACCAAGATCGCCAACCCCCAATATTTCCTCCTGTATCAGAAAACACGCTATGTGATATACGTATATCTGTACGTGATGTTGCGAAGCTAATCAAAAACCTTGATTCGAGTAAAGCAACTGGCCCTGATGGTATTCCAATTATAGTACTCAAAAAACTTCAACCTGAATTAGCGCCCATACTTACAAAACTGTTTAAACGTTGTCTTAAGGAGAATAGTTTCCCATCTCCCTGGAAAACCTCATCAGTATGCCCTGTATTTAAGAATTCAGGTGATCGCTCATCCCCCTCTCAGTACAGGCCAATAAGTCTCCTGTGCGTCATGAGTAAGTTGCTAGAATCTGTGTTAAATACAGAAGTAATCAAACATCTCAACAAAAATAACCTTCTTAGTGACACTCAATATGGTTTCCGTTCTGCTAGATCTACAGCAGATGTCATTACAGTTATATCGCATAGGATTAGCAAATCTCTCGATGGTGGCAATCTTTCTAGAGCAATTGCTCTTGACATATCTAAAGCCTTTGATAGGGTATGGCATAAAGGTTTACTTCATAAGATCGCTAGCTATGGTATAGCTGGAAAAGTCTTCTCAATTATTAAATCATTTCTTTCTGATAGGTTCATAAGAGTAGTAGTTGAGGGGCAAAAATCAGAAGCTCACAGTATTAATGCCGGTGTCCCTCAGGGATCCATCCTGGGCCCAACTCTTTTCCTGATCTACATTAATGATCTTCCAAATCATATCCTTACATCATTTGTAGACATTTATGCTGACGACACTACCATTTATGGTAGCACATCTAAGACAGTAAACGACCAAGTTCTCTCCAATTCTCTCTCCTCTGATCTTGAGCACGTAGTACAATGGGGAAAGGAGTGGCTGGTTACTTTTAATGCATCTAAAACCAAGCTTCTCTCTTTACATCATCAACATTCTAATCCACATTTGTCATCAATTGAAATGAATGGCTCTCGTCTTCAGGAGGCCTCAAGTTTTGACAAGCTTCTGGGCTTGACCATTACTCCTGATCTTAAATGGAACACGTATATCAAATCTGTTGCCAAGGCCGCTGGAAAAATGGTGGGATCTTTCTATCGATCCAGTAGATATCTCACTGCTGATGCTATTCTCTACCTATATAAGAGCCAGGTACGTCCAAGGATGGAATACTGTTGCCACATCTGGGCAGGAGCTGCTAGAAAGGACTTGTCCTGCCTTGATAGAGTTCAAAATAGACTTCGTAGCCTCGTAGGAGATGTCCTTTTCTCCTCCTTGCAACCTCTATCTCACAGAAGAGATGTTGCGAGTTTGTCTCTGATGTATCGTTATTTTCATGGAAAGTGTTCAACTGAGCTTCAATCTTTGGTCCCCCCTCGCCAAACTTTCACAAGAAACACTCGTCTAGCTGTAAACACTATCAATAATTTCCCCCACTCTTTATCTGTGCCTAAACCTAAACGTAGATTCCATGAACAAAGCTTCTTTCTTAGAACTGCACGCCTGTGGAATTGTCTTCCGTTTTCCTGCTTTCCGGCTGACTACAATATGGTTGTGTTCAAGTCTAAAGTAAATAAGTTCTTGATGAGCCGTTCCATATAAGTTATTAAATTTACCAAATTTTCATTACTAATGATTACTATATTGACCAATTTCTACTGTACACTCTTTAACCCTTATCCTTGAGTGGCTTCTGGGCCTTGATAATGTGGTGATGCCTTTGTAAAAAAAAAAAAAAAAAAAAAAAAAAAGCTAAGGTAGCAGCTGAGGCTAAGAGTAATCCCAAAGCATTTTGGTCATACGTTAAAAGCAAGACGACAACGAAATCGGGAACAGGAAACCTAAAAATGGAAGATGGAAGCAAAACAACATCAGGCAAAGAAAAAGCAGATATACTAAATGATTTCTTTCAGAGCGTTTTCACCCGAGAAGATGATGGTCCGTTACCCGACCCACCACCTACTGAGTATAACGTACCTTTAGAAACATTTGAAATCTCTGAGGAAAAAGTATGGAAGCTGCTCAAGAACTTACAGACCAACAAGGCTGCAGGACCAGACAGCATCAACCCTCTTGTTCTTTCAAAGGCTGCTGATACCTTGGCACACCCAGTATCACTGCTTTTCCATAAATCTCTGCTAGAAGGACAAGTACCACAGGACTGGAGAAAGGCAACAGTCTCCCCCATCTTCAAGAAGGGAAGCCGACTACAAGTAAGTAACTACAGACCAATTAGTCTCACATGCATACTCTGCAAGGTGATGGAAAAACTCGTCAGGGAAGAAGTTATAAGGCATTTAAGGGAAAACCACCTTATTAGTACAGAGCAACATGGCTTTGTACAGGGAAGGTCCTGTACTACTCAGCTTCTGGATGTTATGGATACCTGGACAGAAAATCTCGATACAGGAGGAAGTATCAACATCGTCTACATGGACTTCATGAAGGCCTTCGATTCCGTGTCTCACCGTCGCCTCCTGACAAAGATTGAGTCATATGGCATCCAGGGCAAAGTCCTCCACTGGGTTCAGGCGTTCCTAAATGCTAGGCAACAATGTGTAGTAGTAAACGGAACAAAATCAAGACGAGCACCAGTAACGAGCGGGATACCACAGGGAAGTATCATTGGTCCAATGCCATTCGTTATCTACATACACGACCTACCCAAACTCTGCCAAAATGACATGAAGCTGTTTGCGGATGACACAAAGTTGTTCACACATAGTGATATCCCAGGAGCCACAGACAGCCTACAGGCTGACCTAGATAACTTGCAGAACTGGTCACAGGACTGGTTGTTCCGTTTTCACCCACAGAAATGCAGCGTCCTGAAACTAGGGAGCAGGAGATCAGAGGCTAAATACACATTGAAAGACAACTTGCTTGGAGTGATACCCACAGAAATGCAGTGTCCTGAAACTAGGGAGCAGGCGATCAGAGGCTAAATACACATTGAAAGACAACTTGCTTGGAGTGATAACACTGAAAGAGCATGATCATGAGAAAGACCTAGGCATCTACATCGACAACAAATCCATCGCAAAAGCAAATAAAGTTGTCGGGATAATTCGCTGCACTTTTGATTTTCTCTCGAATACAGTCTTTGTGCAACTCTACAAGAGCCTTGTGCATCCTATCTTGGAGTATGGCCACTTTGTCTGGCAGCCACACCATAAGACCTTATGCAGTGATCTGGAAGACGTACAGCGCCGAGCAACCAAGCTGCTGGCATCACTGAAGGACAAGCCATATTCTGAAAGATTGAGAACCCTGGGACTGTCCACTCTTGAGCATCAGAGAAATCGTGGTGACATGATCGATCTCTACAAGTACATCCATGGGATCTATTATACAAGAAAGCCGACTTTTCAGATCGCCAAAAACAGCGCAACCAGGGAGAACAGCATCAAAATTGTAAAAAAACACTGTAGGCTTGATGTCCACAAAGGGACCTTCTCACAGAGGGTTGTCAACACATGGAATTATCTCCCAGATGCAGTTGTACAAGCACAAACGGTAAATGCAGATTTGATGTACATGTTCCATTTCAAATCAGGAGTAAAGGTCAAGCCCAGAAGCTTGTCAAAACATGGAACCTCTCCAATTGTACCTATTTACAATGCCTCCCCACAGGGCAGAATTAGACACCAGGGTTGGTTTTTAACGTGGAGAAAAGGTACAAAAATAAAAATTGTCTCAGCTGTGAAGGACTTCTCCTCCACCGAAAGAGAACGAGAAATGGAAGTGCTGCATCTGAAGAACAGAATTGTAGAGGCGATCTAAAAATAGTGACATTTACTGCTTGGGAAAGCGTTTTAAGTTCACTGGCCAAAAATCTGTCTCTTTTATGCTTAAATAGCAAAATAAAAAGTGAGGAGATTACGAGATGGAAGCTAGAACTTTCTCTTTTAGCTATAATATTGCCTATCGCCCAAGGAAACAAAATGTTGCCACAGACGCCTTGTCTCAAATTTGTTCTTCTATCGCCTCTGCTGACAAATTACACTCTTTGTACACAGACTTATGCTACCCGAGGGTAACCAGGATGCTACATTTCATCAGAACCAAAAATCTGCCATACTCTTTGGAAGATGTGAAAGCAGTTATGAAGGTCTGTTGGGTCTGTTCCAAAATAAAACCTAGGTTCCTTAGGTGGCACCTCAGATTCTTATAAAGCAAGTCAGCCATTTGAAAGAATAAGTCTGGACTTCAAAGGCCCATTAAATTCAAATTCCCGCAACTGATACATACTGACAGTTATTAACGAATACTCTTATTTTTCTTTCGCTTTCCTCTGTGCCGATGTTTCAGCTGCAATTGTCTGGAAACACCTAACTGCTTCATCACAAAAAATAATAATTAATGTTCTTTCAAATTTGAATTCTACTCCAATATTAATAAAAAATAGTTTTAACTTTTTTTTTAATGAATAAACTGTCAGTAAGATCAAAGAATTTAATTGACTTTCACACACTAATGCACTGATCAATGTCTTTTAAATTTTAATTCTATTTAATTTAATTATTAATAAATAATTATTTTAGCCTTTTTAGTGAATAAATTGCCAGTGTAACTAATCAGTGAATTTAAGTGACTTTTCAACGTTTAAAATGCATTTTTAGTTCTATTTAAAAGGAAATAATTTATCGAGGCACTTCTTAGAATAGCCGACAAAGCAAAAAAGAGGTAAAAATAAATACGCAACAAATAAATGTAATCTCGACAATCGCTTAAAAATCGAAAAATAAACAAAATACTGATAGAAACATATCTAATAAATGTCACGAATCATGCGAAAATCTAATGCTAGACAAATTATTTTGTTTAATTTTCAATTGTTAAGCAATTATCGAGGCTTGACTATGGCTATAATGTGATTACCATTTTTTCTGTGTTAACTCAATAGATTTTACACTAATTATATTTTTAAGTAATAATTATTTTAAATTAGTTTATTACTAAGACTGTGACAACAGAATATTCTTTTCATTCTTTTGATTCTCAAGTATACATCCGACACAGTAAGATAGTCAATCAACCGAGAACCACATCAATCTATATAAAAACATACAAGATATTAATGAATATATACTCAAGAGTCAAAACAATGTAAAGAATATGCTGTTGTACAGCCTTATTAATAAACTACTTTAAAATAAGTTAGAACATAAAAACTTATCCAGGTAGGTAGAACAGTAATTAAGCTTACCTTTGGTAACATTTATTTTTTTGTATATTTATTTTGTTCACCCCTTTTTGTTTTATTGGCTATTCTAATAAATGCCCGGCAGTTCGAACCAAAAAATAAAATTTTCTGCAATATTTTACAAATTTTTTATTTCAAACTGGCAGGACCCGTGTACTGGCATTGCTCAGTGGAAATATGACACAGTCAGAACAGATTAGGTCCCCCCTCCCCATTTTTTTTATTAGGGAGTTACTACTTATCAAGGCCAAAAGGCCACTTGAGGATAAGGGCTAATGAATGTAAGGTGATAGCAATCATTAATGTAAGGTTGTAGTAATCGTTAATGATGTAAATTCCATAGAATTTGATTATTTGTGGGGACGGCTCAACAAAAACTTATTTACATTAGATTTGAAGGTTACCATCTTGTATTCAACTGAGAAGCAGGCTAGCAAAACAGTGATCCACAGGCGGGCAGTTCTGGGAAAGAAGCTTCGTTCATGGAATCTGTGTTTAAATTTAGGCACAGATAGAGAGTGGGGAAAATCATATATAGTGATAGTAGCTAGTCGAGTGTTTTTTTGTGAAAGTTTGGCAAGGGAGAGTCCATAGATTGGAGTCCAGTCGAGCACTTTTCATAAAATTAGCGATACAGTAGAGACAGGCCCGCAACATCTCTTCTGTCAGAAAATCGGATCCTGAACAGAAGTGTGCGTTCTATTCCAACCATTATCAATGGACCAGAGGTCATCTCGTCAGCGTCAGACAAGGCCAAACTATTTGCAAAGAACTTTGCAGCTAATTCTACCCTATGCGACGAAGACCATCAACTCCCCATATTTCCTCCTATAACACAGAACAAGCTAAGTAACATACAAATATCCGTGCATGAAGACGCCAAGCTAATCAAGAACCTAGATTCCAGTAAAGCAACTGGCCCTGATGGCATCCCAATTATAGTGTTAAAAAAGCTTCAACCAGAACTCGCTCCCATACTTACGAAACTATTCAACGCTGCCTTAAGGAGAAGTGCTTTCCGACTCCCTGGAAGAACTCATCAGTTTGCCCTGTATTTAAGAATTCAGGTGATAAGTCATCTCCCTCTCAGTACAGACCAATAAGTCTCCTGTGTGTTATGAGTAAGTTGCTGGAATCCATATTAAATAGAGAAATAGTCAACCATCTCAGCAGGAACAACCTTCTTAGTGACACACAATATGGTTTCCGCTCTGCAAGATCTACCGCAGATGTGCTGACGGTTATATCCCACAGGATTAGTGAATCTCTTGACAAAGGCTTCCTTTCTAGGGCAATTGCTCTTGACATATCAAAGACCTTCGACAAGGTATGACATAAGGGTCTACTTCACAAGATTTCCAGCTACAGTATAACTGGAAATGTTTTCTCAATCATTAAATCATTTCTCTCTGATAGGCTCATAAGAGTAGTGGTAGATGGACAAAAATCGGAGGCCTGTAATATAAATGCTGGAGTACCTCAGGGGTCAATCCTGGGCTCAACTCTCTTCCTGATCTACATCAATGACCTCCCTAAACACATACTTAAATCATTCGTTGACATCTATGCTGATGACACGACCATCTACGGCAACACATCAAAAGCTGTAAATGACAAAGTTCTCTCTGATTCTCTCTCCTCTGATCTCGAGCGCGTGGTTCAGTGGGAAAGACGTGGCTGGTTACCTTTAATGCATCCAAAACCAAACTCCTATTCTTACATCATCAACGCTCTGATCCCCATCTGGCATCAATTGGGATGGATGGCTCTCGTCTGGGTGAGGCCCCGTGTTTTGACAAGCTTCTGGGCTTGACCTTTACTCCTGATCTGAAATGGAATACGTACATCAAGTCTGTTGCTAAGGTCGCTGGAAAGATGGTGGGATCCTTCTACCGCTCCAGAAGATATCTCACTACTGATGCAATTCTCTATCTATATAAAAGCCAAGTACGTCCAAGGATGGAATACTGTTGCCATATCTGGGCAGGAGCTGCTAAAAACAGCCTATCCTGCCTTGACAGAGTACAAAATAGACTTTGTGGCTTAGTGGGGGATGCCCTTTTCTCTACCCTGCAACCTCTCTCCCACAGAAGAGACGTTGCAAGCCTATCCTTGTTTTATCATTATTTCCATGGCAGGTGCTCGTCTGAACTCCAATCTCTGGTCCCCCCTCGCCAATCTTTCACGAAAAACACCCGTCTAGCTGAATCCACTGTGAAAAATTTCCCCCACTCTTTATCTGTGCCTAAATCAGAACATGGATTCCATGAACAAAGCTTCTTTCTTAGAACTGCACACCTGCGGAACTCTGTTCCGTCTGCCTGCTTCCCACTGGACTACAACTTGGATGTCTTCAAGTCCAACGTTAACAAATTCCTAATGAACAGCCCCCTTAAGTAAACACTTCATCAAATCTCCACACTAACGTAATGCACTTGCAATAACCCTTATCCCTGAGTGGCTTCCGGGCCTTGATAAGTGGTGATCACTGTGTAAAAAAAAAAGAAAAGAGGCTGCAGGGAAGAGAAAAGGGCATCACCTACTAGGTTTCAAAGACGGTTTTGAACTCTATCAAGGAAAAATAGGGCGCATTGAGCAGCTCCTTCCCAGATGTGGCCATAGTACCCATTTTAGGACATGCCTGGCTCTTATACAGATAGAGGATGGCATCGGCAGTGAGATACCTACTGGAGCAGTAGAGTGATCCAACCATATGTGTTCTATGTTTCCTGAAAACAAATTAAACAACAGTTGGGTTCCATTGTTAGGTATTGTTGTGCAATAGCAGGTGTGGAAGTCACTGGCTTTCATGATCAGTGGCGGTCTTTATTGGTCTTCTCTGAACTGAAATCGCCTGTCTAAGTTTCGAGCATTGTTGGGAACTGATGGTTACTGGCGTTTAGTGCTTGTGATCATAGGCGTTTTTAGACGGTTATTTGTGTTTGGTCATTGTTGGTCACTAATGATCATAACCAGTGACGAGGCCATTGGACTGCTCTTAAATGTAACAGCCTGTCTTCAATATTCATGCGCTGCCATCCATTGTATGGTACTGATATCCAATGGCGGTTACTGTTGGTCACTGGTCTTTAAGATGATGATTTACAGTGATCTTCAGACGGTTACTGACACTTCTGGACATGGGCAGGCACTGGCTGGCAAATCAGCTGTCTTCAATTGTCAAGTACTGTCATCGAACTTCGGACACCATTTCTTTTAAGTTGTCATAGCACTGGTCATAACACTGTCATAGCACTGGTCGCTACTGGTGCGCACTGTTGAGCGCTACTGTTTCTAATTGATTACTGCTATTTTTTAGGCAGTAACTCTGCTGTCATTGGCGGTTAGTACCAGTGGTAAAAGTTGGTTGGTAGTGGCTAGTTGCTGCCTTTATAACTGTCGATATTTTGGCCTTCCATCAAAATTCTGCATGTTGGTTGTCATTTATTTTGATCCAGCAAAGGCTGATTTTTTTTTTTTTTTATTATACTCTCACTTTTTGGGGATAATAGCGCATTTTTTTTTTTTTAAAAAGTATAAATAAGGTGTTTTTTTTCATTCAATATCTTAAGACTTTACTTTGAAATAGTTCCAGAAAACAAACATTTATCTTTCAAGGGATTTTTACAATTAATTCATTTAATTTTGAAATTTAGCTGAAATTTCGAGTTTTCAGAGCTGCTGTGGAGACATTTTTCATTATAACGGATGTTTTATTTATTTATTTTTTTACTGTATAAAAATACATTTCTTTCCTTTTAGAGATTAACAAATGCAACCAAAAGTAATCAGAAACTTAAAAAAAAAAATATTGTAAGTCAAGTTTCATAACCATAAATCCTATTTGTTTTCACCATTAAATTGCACATATTTATCGTAGCCCCGACGCATGTGCGTCGAATCTACTCAAAACAAAATAATAGCGCGCTGCCAGCGCTGCCTTAACAGTAAAACCCAGTTGCACACGCATGGATGTATAAACATCGTTTCAGCTGTGCGTACATTTTCCTTTGCCCACCCACTCTTTATCTGTGCCTAAACCTAAACGTAGATTCCATGAACAAAGCTTCTTTCTTAGAACTGCACACCTGTGGAATTGTCTTCCGTTTTCCTGCTTTCCGGCTGACTACAATATGGTTGTCTTCAAGTCTACCGTAAATAAGTTCTTGATGAGCCGTTCCATATAAGTTATCAAATTTACCGAATTTTCATTACTAATGATTACTATATTGTACAATGTATACTGTACACTCGTTAACCCTTATCCTTGAGTGGCCTCTTGGCCTTGATAATGTGATGATGCCTGTGTAAAAAAAAACCCAAAACCCCCCGAAATTTCAGTTACTAGTGCGGACGTCATTTAAAGCATCTTACGTCATAAGAATGTTATTCTTTTCATCTAATTGGATTACAAGTAAAACAAATTAAAAAAAATGATTTTTCTAAAGGCCTCCCTGGAACCGGTAGGACAAGTATAAAAAGGGAATTTTTCGCCCACACGCAGTCGACCTTTGAACACCATGGCGTAAACATCAACATCAACATCAACATCGACCCGTCCGCGTTTGGACGTTAAACATGCGCGCACCTGACGGCTAATTCCTCCATGTGGATACGGACTTGCAACCCTAATGGACTTTTTATTTTTACCCTTTTCTATCTCTCTACTTAGTAAGCGGTGGGCTTTTTATATTGTTTAATTCTCCGTTAAAAGACTGGTTATTTCTAACCAAGAACTTTCACTTTTCTACATCTTTTCATTCAATTACCTCAGTCGCAGGGAGAGACTTTCAATTAAGAAGAAACTTTATCTTCTCTTTTCATTCATTTACAATCTTTTAAAAAAAATAAATTTTGTATTTAAGTTATCCATTCGTCTCAGTCATCTTTGCTATTATTATTCAACTCCCACACCTGATTTATTATTATTACCGGGGGAATTTGCGGGATTAGCATCGACACACTCGTTGGTCTCGCAACATATCTATCATTTACCGACCTCTTAATTTAAATTAAATTCTTTATTTTTTTAATTTTTACAAATTATTATGGGAATGGGAATATAACGAATTGCATTTCATTTTATATTTTTTAAAACAGCATATTGATTTGATCGATATTAAAAAGGAAGCATCAGTTTGCATATATGAAGCACAAAATCAAAATCTGTCGTTGTCCAACACTGTACTTACCCTGGCATCAAATAAGGGGGGATGTAATCGGCATCTTTGGTCGTTATTAAAGTTCCGGCTGCCCTGGACATTTTTCTGTTTTGAGATCTTTGAGAAATACTTTAAGAAAACTGAACTTCTACTGCTCACTTAGCGAAAAATATTTATTTATATTCCAGTTTAATTCAAAGACGAACCAAAAAAATCCGGAAAAATTAATTTGAAAAGCGAAAAAATAGGAGAAAATGGTAATTTATTCTTACTGTCAAGAATAGAAGAATCGGTTTTGTTTAACATGGTTGCTATTAGTTACCACGAAAAAACGTCGATAATTTTCGTAAAATTGCATTTTTGTAGTTTCATAAAGCAGAAGAGTTTTAAAAAATCGTTACAACCATTTTGAAGTGTTTTTATTCTCAAAATATATGTAACTGTTTATATTTCTTTTTATTTTATTTATTTATTTTTATCAATCTAATCATTGTTCCTGACTACAACTTCAATTGTTTAGCGTTGTTGCCATTAGTTACCACGAAGAAGTTCGTTAATTTCCGGCAGCTCCCGACAATTTACGTGAAGCGACGCTTTTTGTAATTTCATAACACAGAAGAGTCAAAATTGCCTTTACAACCACTTTCAGCTCTTTTCCTCTATTTTTCTAGTCTCGTAACATATGTGACTTTTCTGATTGATCATGGGTTTTTTAAATTTGATTTTATCAATCTGATCATCGTCCTTTTCGGCAGCTTTAATTGGTAAGTAAATGAATATATTTTTGCTTCGGTACATTTGTTTTTGATTGATTACAATAATTATTTTAAGTTAAGTTGTTTTTTTTTCTTTCACGATAAAACAAAACAACATCAAAATGTGTAAAAAAAACAAAACAAAAACAAGTGTTGCTTAAACTTTACTTGTCGAAATCCATGAATTTTGTTTCAAAATAATAATAATAATAATAATAATAATAATAAGCAAAAAAAAAAAAAACGAAAGTATATTAAAGTTTATTAATTGTTGGAATCAATTATTTGGAATTGTGAGCAATTTTCCGATATTTTCCTGTCTATTAATAAAACAAGTTTATCTATGTCTATCTGTATTATTTCTTACTCATACGTGACTTAAACAGTATGTTTTAAAAAGAAGTACAATGCAGAATACGGACCGTGCTGAAATAATAACGTTATTACTTAGAAACCCATTCTTAACATGGGGAGAGGGATCTTTTTATTATTTATTTTGTAATTATTCTGTACTTTCACCTAACAATTTAATAAACAAAAGATACGGTAAAAATTAAATTTAATTTGAAAATCGTATGTAAAAATTGTAAAAATAGCACAATCCGTATCTTGCCGTAGGTAAAAAAAAAAAAAAATTTTAAAAATGCAATCGCGTAAAATGAAATTTTATAAAAGTGCTTATGCATTTTTGGTACCACGCTATTTCTTTAATAGTTTTTTTTCCGGTTAAATTCAAATTTCACGGTATATATATATTTTTTAATTAAATTGTTGAATAGTTGAAAAACATCCTCTCCTCCTCGTTAAGAATGGCTTTCAGAATAACATTATTTCAGCACGGTATCAAAAACGCACCTTTTATAAATCCTATATACAAATAAGTGAATAAAAAAGAATATGAAGGCGCTCATTCATTCGTTATTTAACATTTTTATTTTATTTTATTACATAACATTTGCTTTATCATTTACGAACCATTTGTTTTTTTTTTCGTTTTTAAAAATTTTTTTTTTTTTTTCGTTTATTTTTTTTTTCGATTGTACACTAAAAGTATATCGGGAAGTGACGGTGTTTGTAGTTTGGTGATTTTTTTTTTTTTTTTTTTTTTAATTAAAAATTTTTTTTTTTGTACTTCTACACTTTATTGCCGAAACTGGAGACGCCATTTTATTTCATGCACCTGCTGTTAAAATTCAAGGGAGAAATTAGTATTTTAAACTGAAGAACGATTGCTTCTGGAAATAATAAATTAACCTAAAATTAAATGAAAAACTTTCCAGTGGGTTTGTATCACTGTACACATAGATTCGAAAAAGTTGTCAAACAAATATATGACAAATAAATGTTATCAAAGGCAAGATAAGTTACTTTTCTACCAAACTGGATATATTTTTGTGTTTTTATTCAATGTAACATGTTTATTCAGCTCGAAAAACATGCAGTATTGCAGTGTTTACCGATGTATTGGAAAATTCAAAATGGCGCCTGACTCTCTCTTTAACATGATAAGTTTGGGAAAAGGTGTTATAAATAATAAACTGGACAAAATACTATTAAAAAAACACCGAACATATGTCAACTTATGTCATGGTAACATATATTGAGCGAATTTCTAACAGTATTTTGTCGAGTTTATCATTTATATCACCTTTTCCCGAACTTACCGTGTTAAAGAGAGAGTCGGGCGCCATTTTTAATTTTCCAATATATCAGTAACACTATGCTTTTCGAGCTGAATAAACATGTTACATTGAATAAAAACACGAAAAATATATCCAGTTTGGTAGAAAAGTAACTTACATTGCCTTTGATAACATTTATTTGTTATATATTTGTTTTTTGACAACTTTTTCGAATCTATGTGTACAGTAATACAAACCCACAAAATAAAGTAAAACGCCCTTTTTGCTCTACGGTTGTCCGGCGCGAACAAAGACCTCGTATAATTATTATATATGGGGGAGGGGGAAGAAAAAAAGAGGGGGAAAAAAAGAACAAGCGAAATTGATACTTCTGTTGCAGTGTTGCATTCCTCATAAAATTTCACCCTCAATTAATCATTTGATCTTAATATAGATCTTTCTTTTCCATCTCATTCCGGACACCAGCAGACACATCGCAAAGTGATAGTTTTACAAATGCTTAGTGAAATAATTACGAACAATAGTATTTTATTTGAATCGTTATTTAATAACAATTTTAAGTTTATTTGGTAAATGTTTACTTAAACTAATTGTTGTTAATGCTGTTTTAATGTCTATTAAAAAAAAATTCTTGCATGTAAATAGATTTCAAAACTTTGAATCTTTTGATATGAAATTTTTAAAGCCAGTTTAAATGCTTTCAAATTTTGAAGGATCACGAAGCAATTAATTCTTTAAAACATTCCTTTTAAAAGATTTAAATGGTTAATTTGTTTACGAAGAAACAAATGTATTATGGTGGATTTAATTTCGTACTTAATTTAAAAAATAGGATTTAAAAAAATCGTACATTTTGTTACTTCACGCTATTGCATTTTTGATCGCCATAAATATTTGATTAAAAGTAAATAAAAGATGTCTAAGTCGCGCAGAGACGAGAAACGCACAAAAAGTGATCACACAAATGTAATGATGTTGAGATTTTTCTCTTGTAGAAAACACGTATTAGTCGTCCGTCCCCACTTTAAGAAACCATAAGTATCTTAAAGAATGGCATGCATTCAAAACTTGTCTACACTGACGCTGGTATTTTGTTATTTTGTTTAACACTCCTGTATTTTTTTTCTATTTGTAACTTATGGAAACGCGCACGCGCGTGTGTAAATAAACTGGATCTTGTTTGTTCCCTTGCACAGTGCATGACGTCATCGATTAAAACAAGGTGAGGGATTATCGTGCCGTGACCTTCGTAATAACGCCATTAAACAAACCGCAACTTAAAGGATCACAGGTCGTCATTTACTTGACGAATTGTCTAGATCCCTTGGAGTGTGTGTGTGTGTGTGTGTATGTGTAGGGAGGGGGGGTCTAAACAATTCGTCAAGTAGACATTTTAGTTTGATGAAACGCGTAATATTCTATGTAGTCTAATTGCTATATATTTTCATAACTTATATTACCCTACGTCACTTGTATCATCGAGTAGAAACTCTATAGAAGAGGATTAAAGGAAGGAATGGTACTAGTGCACTTATTGATCTGTGCTGCTGAAATAATAACGTTATTATTTAGAAAGCCATTCTTAACATGAGGAGGGGTGTTTTTGTGCCTATCCTGTACTTTAACCTTATAATTTAATAAAAACAGATATCATAAAACTTTAATTAAACTTGAAAATACTATTTAAAAAAATAGCGCAGAGCAATAAGTAGCACCACCACAGACACTAAAAAATTCGTTGTGGACATTGAAAATGATTTTACCGAACCAATTTTACTAAAATCTATTAACTAATTAATCCAGCCGACAATTAAACCAAAGTTCCTGGAACGGAAACGAAACACTGATTTAGTTATATTTTTTAAATACATTTTTACTGATAGATTTGTATTACATTTGTATTGTTTTTCAATCACGCGGACAATTTTTCAGTACTTCTACAGAATTTGAACTAAACTGATTGATTCTTTATATTTATTATTTGTTTAATCATAACTCAGGTTTTAGGTTTAGTCTGCCAAAAGTCTGATTCGGTTTAAATTCTGTAAAAGCACCAGTTTTTCTTCCACTTAAAAAAAAAAAAAATTAAGATATGGGCATCCATGGAAGGCTAATCTGTATCAGCATTAACGAAATAAAGAAATAAAACAATAATTAAAAAAAAAAAAAAGAGTGAGGATGGGGTAACAATTTATAACTAAAAAATACACAATGTAAATAAACTGCTATTTTTTGTTTTACACTTCAGAAACCTGGATTTCATATTGTGTAGTCACCTTTCGACTGTGTGTTATCTTTAGCGGATTTTTACTTAACCAAATATCAGTTGCCATGGGTGCCGGTTTATATAAGCACCAGAAACAACAGCAGCATTATTTTCTGCAATGTTTATTATTTGCGCGAATAATTGAATGAAATCAAAAATTGCACGAGACGAATTTGATTTTCTTTGTTCAGAATCAAAAACGCATAAAATAATCGAATAATTAGATACAATTTACTTTTTATGTATTTTTTTTTTTTTTATTGTAAACAGATTTTTTTTTTTTTTAGGTCGTTCATTATTTAATTTAATTGCCATTCGAGACACAAAGCCAGGTTTTTAATATGGAGGGGAAAAATCCATGTTCCTTCGAAAAGGGGTCACTGTGGAACAAAAACTTGTCTCAGTCTGTGAGGACAAAACCCTAGTTTAATGATTTTGTTGACCAAAATCTCCAATAAAAGTGAATCCAGCCGATGTCCTCGATAGAAAATAATTAATCAGGAAACATTTGTGATTCGTATAACTGTAGCAAGCTAAGCAAGCATCAAGTGTGTTGTATTTTTCCGGGCCATTATTCTCATCTTTATTGTTGTTTTCGGCCGATACAACCTTCAATCTGTTTCAGGCGCATCTTTTTAAATATGGGAATCTTTTAGTGTATACAAAATTTCGACTTGAAGCCTTTGTTTAATCCACGGAGGTAGATTGTTCCCATTCCGTCAGCCATGATGGGGTAAAAATGTAAATTTATGTTATTCTGGTAATCTCCAAAAATACCGTTATCTCCAAAAATACCGTTAGGGCTTACAACATGGCCGCCAGAAGAGTCAACAAAAAATGCGAATAAAATATATAAAACTCGTAATTTCTGTTTTTAAAGTGGGTTGTCAATTTTCTTTATGAAATATACTTCCAAAATAAACTATTACAGTCGTTTAAAACATAATAGAAGTATTATTTTTTATTTTTTAAAAACAATGTTTACAAAATGTCTACGCACGTTCGTAGACATTTTGTAAACATTGTTTTTAAAAAATAAAAAATAATACTTCTATTATGTTTTAAACGACTGTAATAGTTTATTTTGGAAGTATATTTCATAAAGAAAATTGACAACCCACTTTAAAAACAGAAATTACGAGTTTTATATATTTTATTCGCATTTTTTGTTGACTCTTCTGGCGGCCATGTTGTAAGCCCTAACGGTATTTTTGGAGATTACCGTTATTCTTGCTTAGCCTGTATATCCGGCATCCAGGTTACACTTAAAATAAATAAATCAAATAAAAATGTTTGATTTGAACGATTCCTTGAATTTAGTAGCTTACAATAGATCACGTCGACAACAACAATGATGGTAAAAGTTCGCGTGAAATGAAATAATTACAAAAAAAAAAAAAAAAAAACCCACAAAAAAAAACAATGTAAATAAATCGAGAAGTGATTTGTTGCTTTCCGTTTTAGGAACCCGGGTTTCATTTTGTAAGCTCGTCGTAACTTGTAAGAGGATTTTACCAATCCGATTCAATATTGACAATCAAGCACCAAAATTTCTCTTAACAAAATATGAACTTTGAATTCTCTATTAATTCCATCGTTTTTACTCTTTCAATTTTGTTTTTCATTTGTAAATTCAATTGTTATTATTATTTAAAAATATGCGTTTTATTTCTTTTAATTCGACTGAATACTTTGCAAAGCACGTTGCATTTGTTTGCTTAAAAGAGATTTTCGTAAATCGTTTCCTGTGATTTCTTCCCAGTCGTGGCGGCCACAAGTATTTTTTTTTTTTTAATGAACAACACAACAATAAAGATGGTTTTTGATCGATTGGAAATCAATTTCATCGATTCGGGTTCCGGTTTCAGGTTGCTATAGAAACCGCTTGCAACGCGAAAGCAATTTCAAGATGAACAAATGAATTAAATATAGAAAATTAACTGACTTACCCAACGTTGCTCGGGAGTCTTTTTACTTTCATTTCTTTCTTTTTACTTTCTTTTCCTTTTATTTCTTTTTACTTTCTTTTCCTTTTATTTCTTTTTCTTTCCTTTCTTCCGTTTTTTTCTTTTTCTTTGTTTGATCATTATATTAGTAATTTAACTTTCAAAAATATTTAAAGAGTTTATTTAAGAAATATTTTTGAAAGTTAAATTACAAATCGTCTCATCATCTTGATTGCAAATGTTGCGTCATTTTGCTGCTCAGCTGAGCCTGGTAGTTAAGACTTTGTAAAACGTGGCAAGGAAAAAATGTTCTGTGAAGATTATCATTAATCCATGGCTTTAGGTCCATTTAAACAATGTTCTAATAGAAAAAGGCAGATAATTCCATTGACGAGATAAAACCAACATCCTTTGCTGATTAAAAAGACGATATTACGTCAAGAAAAGAACACCTAACTTAGTAGGTTAAATTGTCTCAAAGATACCATGACAATATTGGGCGTCAAATAAGAATATTAAAAATGAGTTTGTCACGCATGAAAGATTTTCTCAGACTAAAGTTTTCAGTTAAAATTTGGCCACGCTTGCGGGTTAAAAATTCAAATCAACCAATGAGAAAGGCTGTAATTAAAACAATCAACCAAAAAGGTGACACGATTCAAGTCATGTAATTTCTCACAGAACACATTATTTAAGAAAATGGAATGCAGAGAAATTTGTGGTATAAATTCTTAGGTTGTTCCAGCCATGAAGTATCAATACATTCTGTGATGGAGAAGGATATCAAAGGCCATTCACTTTGTTTTGATTTTAATTGCGATTATTGAATGATAAGAGATCCCAGTTGCGACAGAACATTGGATGAGCATAGTTCAGGACAAGTTGTCGGAAAAAGATGATTTGCAAATTATCCATTAGCATAAGGTACGTGAGTATGTTTCTTAACAATCTGTGTTAGATCATTAGCGAGGAAAAAATCGTGACAAAACCTCTCTACATTATCTGCCTTGTTTGATAGTACTAGCCATTCAATATTGTAAATATTGAAATTTCCGCATGCGTAAATGTTGGCAGAAGGATGAGCAGAAAGGATGTAGTCAATTTTCTCAGAGATATTCTCATTCAAAGATAGTAACTCCATCATTGTGGGGGTAATGGGGGAAATATGAACACAGTGTTGTAAGTGTTACTCTGAAGCACATATAAGGCAGTTTAGGGTTTTCTTCGGAGATGCCCCTGCCACATGGAAAGTCATCTCTAATGTACGCACATATTCTATGGTCATGAAGATATAAGAATCAGATTTTGATGTCATGTTTGAATAACCTTTAATCATGAAATCATCTACAGATAAAGATGGAAAAATGCCAGTTTAGCATAGGAACTACATGTCGAGTTTGGTCTCCTGTCTGGAAGGTTGAAAAGTTGACTCCTGATGTTGGAGAAGTAAATCAGGTAGTTGAGAGTTTACATTGGAAGTTAAGGTTCTGGGTTTATTTTTATGTTGTATATTGTTACTTAACATTTACTTGAGGTTGTCTGAATAATGTTATTTGAATCGAAATTGATATTTCTATTGCATCATTGATTGGTCAAATTGAATCACAATTTGAATGTTCACTTTAATATGTTCTGGTCAAAACTATTTTGTCATGCAGTCCTCTATATTTTAAAGTAAGAGTTTAAATATCTGAAAATATATATAGGTACTACTAGTTAAAAAGTAGATGAAGATAGTAATAATAAGTATTTCTACCCAATCATGGTGGCTGATGGAATAAGAACAATCTACCCTGTAAATAAAGGATTCGGTTGGAAATTCTGTCTAGGTTCTTGAGTTAAAAAAAAAAGGATTCATCTGAAGAAGATTGGAGGTTACATCAGTGAAAACATAAATATAACAATCAAGCTGAGAACGATGATCTGAATAATTTCTACTAATGTATAAAAGGAACTTTGTGTGTTCATTCGCTATGGATTCAAAAACAGCTCGGCCGATTTTTATGAAATTTCACATGAAGGTACTTTGTGTGTCTGATAGTGTTCTTTGATAGGTTTTGTGTCGGAATGTCTTTGATAATTATCGATAATCCGATGAAAGAAGGAACAGGCGATTTTGACCAAAGTTAACATATTACACAGCCTAACATTGCAAGTGCATTTGAGAAGTTTTATTACCATGCAAGGCGAAAGGCCTGACATATAAAATCAATAGTAGGTTCTTTGATATGACAGGAGCTCGTTCAAAATGAATGTTTCTGCTTAAAGTACAGTTGCACCATGATACTTGACTTCTGCATTTTAAACTTTTATTGAAACCATTATATAAAAATAATTTTATAAAATCAACAGTAGGTTCTCTACAGTGCAATGTAAACTACAATATATTGTGGACTGTCATTGTGGGGAGGCATGTGAAGCTTCTTCTTGGTATGCCGTGATGGATCCCGAACTAGAGCAGGCAATCAACTGATTTAATTGAAAAATGGGTAATTTCACAGATTTTGACGACAATAAAAATATGGGAGTGTGAAACATTCATTGATTCAATCTCAGGCAACGTCGGGTCTCCCTGCTAGTACCTACTAATTAAAAATTTTTCACTATTGGATAACAGTCAGTAGCTGACCAGCCTTGCTCTTCATAGTTCTTTGATGATGAAAGTCCTGTCTCCACTATAACGAGTGCTCATATAGTTGCATAGTTTGATCTGTGATTCATCCAATCTGTTACATGCACAAGCGACAGCATCGTTTGAATTTGGTGTCATTGAGGCAAAGTTGGATACTTGCAAGGATATCATTTAGAGTAGTCTTGAGTCTGTAAAATGTCCCAACTGAAGATTAATATTTTTTTTGTTTTTATGGAAATCGCTCCAGATAAGGCAAAAGTTTTTGGCAGACATACATATATACATACATACATTTAAACAGACTTTTGGCCTGTATATTATAGACAACTTATTGTACCTATGTTGATATTTTATGCACTAGATAGTCTACAAATGTGTTCATCCATCTTTTGTATGGCATAATCACATTGGCGCACCGGTTCTCATTATATCATCAAAGTTAAGCAACGTTGAGCCTGGTTAGTATCAGATGAGTGATCAATTTGAGAATTCCAGGCACTGTATGTTGGAGGATGTCGTCATCTCCACCAACGGGGATATACATGCGATTGGAGACGGCTTGTGAATTTCATACTCCCATGAAAATTCCTCCTTTGGAGGAAGCGGGTTAAACCCTTATAGAGTTAGTGTTGTTTCTATTTTTCTATCCATCCTTTGTCAGATCTTGTTTTTATTCTCTGCTGGGTGACTACACACTCTCTTCATCAGCCACGTGTGATGGGAGAACTTGCTTAATCACTGATAACCTAATTATGCAACAAGTAGTACTAACTTACATAGTATCGGTAACACTTGTTGAGCGACTTGAGTAGCTAAATGTAGTAGATTGTTAAACTCAACACAAACCGACGTTTTAAACTGTCCCTTGAACTTTTGTTATGAACCGGCATAATTTTATACATAAGTGTGTTAAATCAGAAGACAATTGAAATTTGTGCGTTTCACATTTTTTTTTTTAACATCTAATTAAATGTATTATGAGCCAAGAATTTACAGAATGTTGAATTAGCTTTATGAAAACATTTCACTCTGTGAATATGTTTTTGTTATTGTGTTTAAATTAAAAAGAAAGAAAAGAACTTGTAAATATATATTAGTGGTCTGGCAAGGCCACAGAGGAGACAACCGAAGCAGCAAAACTGAAGCTGGCCTGCAGGACATTATATATACAAATGTAGCCAAATTGTGGTATATTTTATTGGTTTGAAAATATAGATTCTTTTACCAATTGTCATAAAATTTTAACCATAGAATAGTATTATAATTTTCAAAAAGCCTGCAATTTTTCGTGTTTTGCCCCATAGAACTAAAAATATGAGCAGTTCAATATTCAATTTGGCTACGAGTATAGATATATCCATATAAATTGAAAAAAAAATTAAAACTTGGCAGGTCTAAATTGACTAAACATGCTATTTCTCTGCATGCACAAATCTACACTTATACCCTTGATACTGTCATTTTAACAGTTTTTATATCTGTATGGCCTTAGCGCAGATGGTAATGAATAATACTGGAGAGCTATATGTTTTGATTTTAGCTGATGGCACCCAAGTCATATATATATTTTTCTTTTAACTTTTGAAAGTACTACTATAGTTTGGGTACAATATAATAATTGATAGAGAATTGGCCAAATAATAAATATGAAATCTGCATAAATTAAAATATCATTCAAGTGTATTTTATAACTGAGCCATGTCGGGCGTCCACTACTATATATTTGGTACAATATAATGATCAATAGAGAGAATTGACTCTATAATAATAAATATGAAATCTGCATAAATTAAAATATCATATTTATATGTATTTTACCAATGGGCAATGCCGGTCGACCTGCTAGTATATATTGATACAAAATATATATTAAAATATTCCTTCATTCTAATATTAAAAAATAAATAAATGAATAAATTTTTTTCGAATGAACACATCTTTTAACTTGTTTATCGATGTATTTCTGTCCATAAGTGTAAAGAGACTTATTATTTTTAGTTGTGCAAGAAGAATGTCTTCACAGTTTATTAATTTTTGACTGAAATCAAAATGAGATAGTGATAGTATTTGAGATCCAACGGTTTTGTAGTGTAGTGTGTCAGTATATATATGATCTCAAAATTAAATGTGAAATTGTTTATCAAATTCTAACATAAAATGTAATTTTTTTTTATAAAGTGACCATTTTATTTTAATTGATATGCGTGCCATCTTTGTTATGACGGATACCACTGTCATAAATGTTGCTAAATGTCATATTCACTGCAGTTTAAAATTTTGAAAACAAGAATCGTTTGTCAATTTTGACACATAAACACATAGACGTTTGCTTTTATCTTATAAATACAAAAGAAACTTTAATTTGTTTTTAAATAAATACCGAATGGGATTGAATTTAAGATTATAATCACATCCCCTTCCATGGATGGGTGCTTCAGCTAATTGTAAACATTTCTAATGCAAATTTTCGATGCATCTTCGAATTATTTTTTTTTTTTATGCTAGTCTGTTTTTCATACTTACTTTAAATATTGATTGCCATGGCTAATGATACACTGCCTGAAAGTACTACCCTCAAGCTCGCACGGTTAATATTCACGGACAACATGAATTGGAACACATACATTGAGGTAATTGCAAGGAAGGTGGGCTCTCTGAGGAATTTCCACAGGTCCTGCTAGTATAATCATTATTAATTTTCGAACATAGCTTCTAAGTGTAAGAGGTGGGCTACATATATTTTATGTTTTTTATACAGGCGATTGAAGTTTTTTTGTAAAAATGAATATACTCCAGATTTTTGTGAAATTTTAACAATACATATTTTAGACGTCAATAATTATTCCCTAATTTTCAGTTTCTTAAGACTTCTTAAGCTTTAAATTTTGAAGAATTTCTAGAATCATGTAATAAATACTGAAAACTGGAAAAACGATTCTATGCGCATAGTATTATATGTTAATTGCAATCATCATAAGGACATAAAAATGGTGCAAATCTGTTCATGTTATTGATTTTTATCTGTCCTGGGATGGGTATTATTTAATAAAATCTAAAATCAAAAACTTCCTGAGGTGGTCTATTTAATAAGACGATTTTTTTGGTTTTAGAGTTTACTAGCAGGGCTACCCGGCGTTGCTCGGGACCGTATAAACAATGAAAAAACAAAAGCAGATATTGAACATATGTTTTATTCTTAGGGGAGAGGAATCTTTCATCTCAAGTTTTAGCGTTACAAACAAACATTTGTCTTTTATATATATAGATAATGACAGGTTTTTTTGGGGCCCCCCTCGAAGATAACTGATCAGTTGACCAACTTCTAGTGGTCCGTTTGACGTGAAATTTCGATATTTGTCATCCGGGTGATGGGGCTTCGATATGATATCAAATTTGTCAAGTTTGGTTCCGTCTTTCAAAAGTTTTAGCGTTACAAACAAACATACATACATACACACAGACGTTTGGCTTTTATATATATAGACTAGCAGGGCTACCCGGCGTTGCTCGGGACCGTATAAACAATGAAAAAACAAAAGCAGATATTGAACATATGTTTTATTCTTAGGGGAGAGGAATCTTTCATCTCAAGTTTTAGCGTTACAAACAAACATTTGTCTTTTATATATATAGATAATGACAGGTTTTTTGGGGGCCCCCCTCGAAGATAACTGATCAGTTGACCAACTTCTAGTGGTCTGTTTGACGTGAAATTTCGATATTTGTCATCCGGGTGATGGGGCTTCGATATGATACCAAATTTGTCAAGTTTGGTTCCGTCTTTCAAAAGTTTTAGCGTTACAAACAAACAAACATACATACATACACACAGACGTTTGGCTTTTATATATATAGAAGATATGATTACGTGGTTGATCTCGTAATGGTGTAAATTTCATATTTTTATTTTGGGCACTGCTGTAAAATTTTAAACATTTTCGACAACCACAGATTTACAAATATTTAACACAAAATTTTTTTTTATTTTTGTTTAACAATGCTCCATCAAAATAGCATCAGTAAAACACTTTCATTTTTTTAACAGGCTGCCTTGAGTTTACTTTCGGGATCTTCGTAACTTTCCGTCTCTTATTTTGTCCTTTACTTCTCACATTCCATGAACGATGTTTCTGACAAAGAGAGAAAAGAACTGCTGTGTTTTTTTTTTTTTTTTTTTTTAGCTCGGACTCTATACATCTAACACTCATTTTTGACCAGTTTTTGACCATAAAGTATTTTTTTTTACTTCCTTACATCAAGCCGCTTCATGCCTTGTCTGGAGTAATTTCCACAAAAAACAAGCGAAATTGATTTATTTACTACTAGCAGGCCACCTGGCGTTGACCGGTCGTAAGATATGCTTAAATATGACATTTTCAATCATGCAGTATTCTGATGACAATTCTCTATTGATTACAAGTATTGTTTTTTTCTAAACAGTTCAATTTTGTTAGTAAAAAGGAATACTCGAGCTGAGATCGAAATCAAAACCTAAAGACAATGAGAAGTACGAAAACCATTAAGCTAGCTTGCCACATCTTTAAAAAGTGTTTTCAAACCTACTTATTCTTAACATAAGGAAGCTGTCATGTGAACGATTCACGCATGTGTAATCGTGAAGCAGTTGACAAACAGTTAAAAATACGATGACACTCATGTATCAATTTTTCAAGTTTGACCCCTTAGCGACCCTATATACCAAATTTCAAGTCTGTAGATTAAAAATTTGTATATAGGTTAAGAGATGTCTTCACACACACATTCTAACATATATATGTGTGTGTGTGGTGTTATTTTTTAATGTATGTTCATGGCTTTCAAATTAATAATATCCCAATATTATAGATATTACATGATTTTCTCTTTTCCTCACTTCCATTTTTGAACATGATATCTCACAAAGAACTTTGTGTGTCTCGTATTACCACAACCATTTGTTTAGGAAGTAAAATCTTTACTTTTAGTCTTAGTCATATCAGTAAATCTATGAATGAGAAAGTTGTGTGTGTGACCTTTTGTGCCTTCCTTTTTTTTTTTTCACTAAATATGCTCGTTACCAAATTACTGTTATATACTCTCTTACATATAAACTTTGGCTCATGTTAGGAGGTTCTTATTTATATTTACCTACTCCCATTTTTTTTTTATATGATGCCCTTTGTGTAACTGGTTTAGCTATCCAATACAGTTGAGCTTTGTTTTGACAGAAGGCCATTCGGTCAAGATCAAATAGTCTACTCTGTCTTAATCATCTGTGAGATTAGCTATTAACTATTAGTTCATATCAGAAAGTCTGTCCTTATCATTCAAAGCTACAATCATAATTATCTTCATTTAGTCATGGACATAAGTATTTTCGCTTCTTTTATGTCAACTTTTGGTCACAATTTGAAATTATTAAAATACTAGTTGAAGTACCGGTAGATACTTGGTTTCTTAAACTTCTCTTTTGTAGGTCAGTTTAAATGTAAAAAAAAAAGTTTTTTTTTACATTTAAACAAATAACTTTTAACCTGTATTATTTGGATCGTTTGGACTACTGTTCTCATCTTGATTGTCATTCTCACAACGTTTCAGCTGATGTAACCTCCGACCTTCTTAGGTGTATCTTCATAATAGCTGTTATTGGTAAATGGTGACAAAAATTTTCTTTTAGTTTTTTTATTCTTTTCCAACAAGCCATAGTCGTTAGAATTCAAATTGTGTTATGTTTTTATAAAAATTAAAGATCATCGAGTCATTTTCATTTTTGTATAAATTCGGGTTTGTACCGATTTGATCAATTAAAATGAAAACGATTACAAAAAAGTGCATTATTCACTTTTCTGATGATGATTGACATCGGCTAGGAAATAACTGGAACGCGATAGTAGAAAACCAAATCAAAACCAAAAGAAAAATGCAATTGTCTTGTGCGAGATTTTGAATGCTAAAGGATACCATAAAATATTGGGACTGAGGTTGAACACTTTATCCATATGGCCACTGATCAAACGAAAATATTTAAAAATCTATATTACCTCTCTGCATAGATCTAAAGTAGTTTGATTGTTGAAAATAAACATAAAGAAATGTTTCATTTTAATAATGAACAATAAAACGCAAACTATGAGCAATGATTTATCTAAAAAACAATTTTTCTTAGTAGCAGTTAAAAGGTTTCAATTATTGTATATTGTTCAGTCAGCTAATATTAGAAAATGTTATTTTTACATCCATTTAATTTTGAATAATAAGTTTTAGAAACGGCTTTAGAATTATTTACATCAAGAAAAACATCACATCAAGGGTGCTGATTCCGAATATGCACTTTGGCTCTTTACTTAACCTTAAACTGTGATGATGTGACACATATGCTCACATAAACAATTTTGCTGTGTGTGCATGCATATATATATATATATATATATATATATATATATATCCCTTTTATCACTTTTGGTGTTGAGAGGCTCTGGGTTGCCTGAGGAAGTCTCTTTGACTGAAACAGATGGCTATTTGTAGCGACCATATGTTACTGTTTACCTTCAAATAATATATAAATATATATATATATATATATAATTATTTACTATAATAATTAATATCTACAAACACTAGTGTTTCATCCTTTTGGGAATCATCAGTGCAGTCATTACCGCCAGTTGGGAGATTCAAACCAGCAAAGAAGTCATCTCTGATTCTCTCTCTCTCTCTCTCTATATATATATATATATATATATATATATATATATATATATATATATATATATATATACACACACAGATGACAAAAAGAAAGTCCGTCCTTGTAATTTTTTCAAAAACTGAAAATTTAAGCTAAATTTAATGTAACTGCTTAAACAACCTATACCTCATTTGATTCGCCTTTTATTCTTCTATAATTTTACCTGTTCATACTTGACTTTTAATTGAAATATTCTAGTGTTCACGTCAATTTAAAAAAATAATTCTAAATTGAGGAGGCAAAAAGAAAGTCTGCACAGTGGAAAATTGTTATTTAAATTTAACTTTAGGACATTATTGCAACACAAATACAACAGGAACACAATGAACTAGTTAATATTTAGTAGCATAGCCTTTCTGAAATTTGACAGCCTGCAATCTTTTGGGAATTCCTTTAATTAGACTGCAGCAATACTCCAAGGAAAGAGCATCCCACTTTTCTTTAATTTTTGTCCAAAGTTCTTCCAAATTTGAAACTTTATCATTGCGTAGTTGTTGCTTGATATAATGCCATACGTTTTCGATAGGATTGAGGTCTGGAGATTGTGCAGGCTAATCGAAACACGGAATATCATGCTCTTCAAGGAACTTCTTGACATTGCCAGCTGTGTGAATGGAAGCATTATCCTGCATGAAGATGAGATTATCATCCAAATTCCGACCAAAGTAGGGTAGAAAATGCTCAATCAACATATTAATGTACTTGGTCGAATTATAGGCCCTGAACCATTGGTACTAATAATGCCCACACGAAAACTGAACCTCCCACCTTGCAGCGTTGAAAGTGAGCATGTAGGATTAAATTCTTTGTCTTTCCTCCGATAGATGTACTGCCTACCATCACTGCTTAGCCTATTGAACTTGCTTTCGTTGCTAAAAAGCACTTTTGACCAATATGAAGAGTCATGATCTTCATTGCATCTGACAGCGCTTTCTGTTCTTTACAGAAATCATTGGCTTGCGTCTTGTAACATATCCTCGCAAATTAAATTCCTTTAATCTGTTCTTGAAAGAGATCACTTTTTTACAAGATTGCACTGTTGTTGGATTTTGGGAGCCGTTTAAAATCTGTTTATTAGGCTGCGGATCTTGATAACATTGTCTTCCCTGTTAGAAGTAAAACTAATACGACCAGATTTAGAGGCATCACAAACACTGTTGGTGTTTTGGTGCTTTTGTACAGTCTTTCGTATCTTTTTCTCATCACATTTCAATCTGCGGTCAATTTCTCAATTGGATAAACCAGAAAGGTGGAGAGTAATGAGCTCCTGATGATCACTAAGAGAAAGTCATGGCATATGGACTAAATGTTACGTTGTATAACCTGAAACAACAGCTATTACGATTAGAGATGCTTTCTTGCCTGTTGGTGGATATTTTAAACTAATTTAAGGGCGATAATTTAAGCTGGTTTTAAATGAATTTGTTGCTGCGGACTTTCTTTTTGCCTCCTCAATTTAAAGTTATTTTTTTAAATTGACATGAACACTAGAATATTTCAATTAAAAGTCGAATATGAACAGGTAAAAATTATAGAGGAATAAAAGGCGAATTAATTGAGATATAGGTTGTTTAAATAGTTACATTAAATTTAGATTAAATTTGTAATTTTTTAAAAAATTGCAAGTGCGGAGTTTCTTTTTGCCAGCACTGTATATATATATATATATATATATATGCTGCTTATTTAGAAGTACACTTGATTAAAAAAACAAAATACAGAAATATCTTTGATATATGTACTCGTCACTGATCAAAGATGTTAAATTAAAAAAATCACGTAAATTGATTAAGTATTTTTTTAATTAAGAAAATCAAATTTCACAATTTTTAGCAAATAAAAACTTAATTATTTTGAATAAAAACAAAATCTCTAGTCGAATTGAACTGTCGCGCTTTTGCAAAATTAAAAACCACATGTCCTCTTCCTCGCTTCCTCATAAAATTTGATTTTCTTAATTAAAAAAAACTATCAGATCATTTTATATAATTTTTGGAATATGACATCTTTGTTCCATGACGAGTACATACACTATAAAGATTTTTCTGTATTTTTTTTTTTTTTTAATTAAGTGTCATTCTAAATAAGCACCATATCACAACAGCCACTTTCTATTGACTTTTTGCTGGCAGCAACCATTGGCCTTCGCTGGAATTTGAGTAGCAACAAGCTTCTCCAAGGTTTCAGTCCTCTTTGTACTTATTCAGCAGAGGTCTGGTTAGTGCTTTCATTTTTCAGCCTTTCCATCCTCCTTGACTCTTCACCACTACTTGGTATGGCGTAAGTCGATGCTGACTTCATTTTTTCTTTTTTTTATGAGAGGGGGGGGTGTCATACATAGTTAACTTAAAATTTTGCAGTTTCAGTTTTCTTAGCTCTATGTTGTTTTTTGTCTTTTTGTTTTATTTCTGCTGCAGTTTCCATATGATCGGTTAGTGTTTGTAACTCATGTGGATTAGTTTCTGCATTCAAGGAGTTTCCCTAAAATTTTAGCTGTTTCCAGCATTACCGTCTGTTGTATTATTTCAGTCTTCCTCTTGATTCCGATTTCTCCTAATTTTTTTCCCCATGTTTTTTGGGACTGTTCCTAGTGCTCCTACAATTATTGGTATTGATTTTCTTCATGTTCCTATTGGTATTATATTAATTTTCTTAATGTTTGTTATTATGATTATTAAGCATCAAATCAGGACTGCTGTGCATGGTCTGCCATAATTCGAAATGTAGTACAAGGTAGGGAAAAACTAGCTCAACCCGATCAGCATGAACATTATTACAATACCAAAAGAAAGCAAAGCAAACCATTCAGTGGGTTTTGCAAAAGAAGTAGAAAAATTATCTGAGATGTTAATTCACAAAGAAGAAAAGTAAGAACTGTTTTTTTTTTATTTATAGATATGTCCATTCAATCTGTGAATTTACCAACAAAAATGCTATTATAAACTATTGCAAACGTAAGCATGACAGACCAATAAAAATGCTACTTCAAACGCAAGCATGACAAACCAACAAAAATACTATTTCAAATGTAAGGCAAGACAGACCAACAAAAATATTATTTCAACATTAAACGAGATGGATTGACTGATCAGTTTCTAAGGGAGATGATTGGATATATCTAAATAAAATAAAATGAAAATAATAAAAAAAGCCTCCTGTGCTAGAATGAAACATAAATGAAACTAATTGCTTGTAATAACTATCAATATGATGATATTTCAGTATAAAGTTTTTAATCTATAATCTTATTTCATAATCTACTTGAACTGTATCTGCTGACATGGTTTCTACTGCTGAGTATTTTGTCTGTTGTATCAAACAGTTATTATATGTAAGGTTTTATTGAGATTAAACCTTGACATTTACCTTTTCTATAATTCGAACGATTTCTAGTGATTCTCTTCAATATTTTAGCCTCTTGTTTGATACCGTGTTTATTTGATGCATTCTTTGCCTCAAAGAATTTCTCAAATATTATGAGTTGTGCATATTTTAATATATTGTGTCTCTACCATTTGTGAAACCTGTTACCATGGGTGTGCGTCTCTGTAACCTATAGCATGGTCATTTCAAAATTCGATATGAACAAATACAGTTAGTAAACCGTGCTCATAAGGAATCAAATTTTGTTGATTTTCATTCATCATTTTCTATTATAATCATTCAAATAACAATCTATTCATCTCTTTAACCCTTATTAGTAAATGATTGAGTTAAAAAGGCTATATATATATATATATATATATATATATATATATATATATTTATTAAAAACATTTTATAAGTTAAAATCATTTTAATACTTTTTACGTCTTGAGCGGTACTAGCAAAAGTAACGTGGCAGCATCCTGTAAGACTCCATTTTGTGAAAAATCACGCTTCTTTAAACATATTTATGCATTTAAAGAATAGTTTTCTTAAGTTTATATGCGTTATACTAAATACATTTTAATTTGAAATGAATCCTCGTGGAGTATTATTTAAAACAACATAAACAATTTTGTTTCCCATTTCAAATTTTTTATCGAATTATGTTTGCACCTTCAAACTCCTCATTAAACTCTTTATATTCTAATAGCTTTTTAGCTGTGATAACTGGTAACTCATTAATAAATAAAAAAATGAAATTAAAAAAGGCATTAACTTGTAGAAAATAACAAATTATTTATTCTGAGAATCAAACTTTGACTAATTCTGAAAGCAAAGCAATAATCATTAAATTGATTGTTGAAAATTACAACTTGGTCAAGATCAAAGTGTAGTATCTGTTCTTCAGATGCGGCACTTACATTTCTCGTTCTCTTTCAGTAGAGGAGAAATCCTTCACGACTGAGACAATTTTTATTTTTGTACCTTTTCTCCACGTTAAAAAACGACCCTGGTGTCTAACACTGTCCCGTGGGGAGGCATTGTAAATAGGTACATTAAATACAAAAAAAAAAAAAAAAAGGTTTCCAAAACTCAATCTACATATGATGTTGATATAAATAATTTAGTATTTCTTTTATTTTTTGATTAATTACTATTCATTTTTGGAATATGATTATAAATTTTTACATGTTAAAAATGTATGTACATTAGTAATATAATATATTGTGAGAATTGCATGGAAGTGTAGGAAGTGATGATTACTGCCGGTCGAAGGATTCAGTTTCTGTCATAAAATCACCTTTTACTCAGTATTCACCCACCCCCTACCCACCAAGAATTATCAGGGGAAGAGAATTAAGTTGAGGCAAGTAGACAAATGCAGAAAGTTAGTCAGATAGTGTTCAACAGCAGATGCTGAAACCTTGCATATATATATATATATATATATATATATATATATATATATATATATATATATATATATAAATAAAAATTACAATTAAATTTACCAAAATGATCCAAGATGGTAAAATTGAATATATTATAAATATTAATTATTTAATATTTATAAAGTTATCTAAGCCAGATGTAAAAGCTTGATAAAACCAAATAGGAGATAGAGCTTATAATACGAGCAAACAGTTAATAAAACATGTTAAAAAAACACTTTGAAATGAGTTAAAAACATATTTAATCTGAAAAGGAAACACTAGATAAGTGGATACTCCTTAATCCGCGGAGTTTCGAAGAAATACTTTCCTTCTCATCAAAGGGTAGGAATTAGCAAAATGCGGGATCGGATTTTGCATGCAAAAGTATTTGATAAAACAGCAAGTAAGTCAAAGATCTTACTTGATAACAAAAAAGTGAAGCAGAGGGAAGGTGGTGAAGGCATAAATATAAATAAGAAAGATCTTGAAACCAAATCACAACGTAATATTAGGAAATTGAGGATGGAGTATAGCTCCGAAATATATTTATTATAAATTTTAAACAAGTAAAATATTTATTTTCCTCATATTACGTTGTGATTTGATTTCAAGCGCACTTGATGTGTATTTTATTTTATTCAAATTAAATCAACGTTTGTATATAGAACTCACACCTTTGACATTACAGTAGATGAAGTCTGCTATTCAATAGTCGAGAACAAGAATAGTGGTAGTGAGAGTAAGCCTATTTACAACTGCAAAGTTTTAGCAGATAAATCTTACTTTTGTAAATTCTACATTTGTAAAAACAAGTGTAGAATTTAGCATATATTAATGTTTTTTTTTTTAACTTTTTATTTATCATTGCTGTTGTGCAGTAACATGCAATCATATCCACCATAATTAAAAAAAAAAATGCTATTCCAAGATTTCAGTTTCATTGAACAACTAGGTAAGAGGCAGCAGTACACGATTTGTATGGACCTTTTTATACAGCTGACCCACATTGCAAGATTGAAAAATTTTCTTTTTATTGCATTTTAACCCCAAACAAGGCACGGTGCCACTTTGATCTAGGGGGCTACTATATGGGACATAATTGCAGGAATACTATGTAGGGAGTTGAGCAGCAAGATGTCTGATTACATTACACGAACTTCTGCATGTCAGTACAACCGGGGAAGCAGGAACCTGGAAGGGAATTCCAAAGTCTAGCAGTTCTGGCATCGGGGGATCTTTTATTGTGTACGGGTGGGATTTTGCTGTCGGGTTTCTCGGGGGTATTTATGTCGAGGGGGGGTATAAGGGTTTGACGTTCATCGACGCATTTACCATTAAAATACTTGTTGAACAGGCAAAGGGATGCAACATTTCATTGATGTGACAGAGACTGAAGCCTAGCTGACAGTTCGGGACCTATTAGGTTGGCGACTCTCTTTTGAACCCTGTCCAGGAATGAGAAGCTAGTAGCAGATGCACCAGCCTAAATGTGACAACAATACTCCATACATGGGCGAATGATGGCCTTGTAGAGGTACAGGATACTTTCAGGCATAAGTAATTTTCTAGCACAGTAGAGAGAGCCCACCTTCTTCGCAGTAGCCTTGGTAATGCTCTCAATGTATCTATTCCAACTCATGTTCCCTGTGAACGTTAAGCCAAGCAGTTTGAACAAAGTGCTTTTAGGTAATGTATCATTAGCCATAGCTATTGATGATTGAGAAAGATTTCTTATAATTATTAAAGGAAAGAAGCTTAGTCTTCGCAGCATTGAATGTTACCATCCATTTTTGTCCCCATTCCATTACAGACTGGAGGTCTTCCTCTAGAGTTTCCGCTATTACCTTAGATATGTGTTCATTAGTTTTCCCCTCGTGCCTGCCATAGAGCATGGTGTCATCAGAGGCAATTTTATCAAGGAGGTCATTTATGAATATCAGGAATAGTAAAGGTTCAACGATCGACCTATGAGGTACACCAGCATTTATATATTGTTTTGATGTATGTCCATCAAGGACAGCCTGGATTCTTCTCTTATTTAAGAAGGGTATAATTATGTTAAGTATTTGTCTAGTAATACCATATGATCTGATTTTCTTGGACACCCTCGTGCCATACCCTGTCAAAAGCCTTAGATATATCTAGGTCTATTGCCCTACCTTCCCCTGCTTTAGCTAATGCATGGTATATATGTTCAGACATTAGTTAGGATATTTGCAGTAGAACGGGCTTGCCTAAATCCATATTATTGGTCGGACAGAAGTTTAGCAACTGTAAGGTGGTAGACTAGAGCTTATTTAATTATGGATTCAAATATTTTGGCAAAAAGAGGGGAGTCTAATGGGGCGATAATTTAATGGGTCAGTTCTTTTGCCAGAATTCTTGTAAACTGGTACCACAGAAGCAGTTTTCCAGCCATCAGGAAAGCAAGATTTGTTAAGGCATTTGTTGAAAAGTTTGGAGAGGATTGGAGCAACCTCAGCAAACTATTTTTTAATAGTACAGCTGGGATGAGATCGGGTCCACATGCTTTTGAGGTGTTTAAGTTTTTTATAATATCATGCACTTGAGAAGGGGTGATTTTCAGATCATCTAGTGTGGAAATCTTTTTTTTCGGGTTTGATTATCTCATTTCCACATCTGACCTCAGTCAGAAGTAACTTTAGTTTTTAACAAGAGTTGGTATGCAAACTGTATTTTTTTGTCGGATTTTATGTGTTTCAGTATTTTTTTTTTTAACCAAATACATTTTGTGTTGTCCCTGTTGTATATGCCCTAAAAGTATGGCTCCTATAATACTCGCATCTGAACATCATCGATTGGATAAATTTTCCGAATGTCTTCACCAGATTCTTTTTAATTTGTCCATCATACCTGCTTGTTGCATTGATGATTTGCAATAATGACATATTGCAATCTACAATGTGTCTGTTATTTTTTTCCAGTGATGATGTAAGCTGATATTTTGCAAGTCTCTCATCAGAGTTGGTAAGTCGGGTTCTTTGCGAGTGACTCTCACCTCTAAGATAGAGAATTTGGGACTAGGGCCAATAACCTTTTTGCAAAAGTCAGTCAATTAAGTTTTTTTTTTTTTTTTCAAACCAATTCTGGAGTTGGATTCCTTTTCCTGCTAACTCTTCATCTCTGATTTTCACCTTTCATCAATTTCCAAATTTATCTGAAATTGAATAATTCGGTTTTAATCACGATTGTGTTAAGTTTTTTCCATGCAATTTGGATATGTAAATCTAACACCTTTATTTAGCAAGAACCACTGGAGCAGTGATTCTTTTTTTGTTCATGCATTTTCACTTTTCTTGGTGTATTTTAACTCTTGTTCAAAATGAATTCCTTTTATTAGAGTTGGAAATATTTGTAAGCTGAGATTAAGTATGTTGACCACTATTATTTTTTTTTTTTTTTTTTTTTTTTTTATTATATTTTCACCCCAAACAAGGCACATTGCCACTTTGGTGTAGGGGGCTACTATCAGGGGAAACATCTACTGGGGCACTATGTAGGGATTAGGGCAGCGAGATGTTGGTTCACGTTGCACTTGAACTTATGCATGTCAGTACAGTTGGGGAAGCAGTGACCTGGAATGGAATTCCAAAGTCTAGCAGTTCTGGGGAAGAAACTACTGGAGTAGAACGATCTTTTACATCTAGGGATCTCTACAGTGTGGGGGTGGGATTTTGCAGCCTGTCGGGTCTGTCGAGGGTGTTCACGTCGTGGGGGCACAAGTGCTTGCAGTTCTTCAGAGCATTCACCATTATAATACTTGTAGAACAGGCAGAGGGATGCAACGTTTCGACGATGGGACAGAGGCTGAAGTTTTGATGCCAGTTTAGGGCCTATCAGATTTGCGACTCTCTTTTGAACTCTGTCAAGGAGAGAGAGACTAGTAGCCGATGCACCGGCCCAAATATGACAGCAATACTCCATACATGGGCGAATAGTGGCCTTATAGAGGTACAGGATACTTTCGGGTGTTAGAAGTTTTCTAGCACGGTAGAGAGAGCCCACCTTCCTCGCAGCGGCCCTGGCAATGCCCTCGATGTAATTGTTCCAGCTCATGTTTCCTGTGAACGTTAGGCCAAGGAGCTTGAAAGACGTACTCTCAGCTAAAGAGTTGTTGGCCATTGCTATAGGTGGTAGAGAAGGTTTCCTGTAATTATTGAATGAAACCAGTTTTGTCTTGGTGGCATTGAACGTTACCATCCATTTTTGTCCCCATTCCACTACTGATTTGAGGTCATCCTCTAGTGTTTCTGCCATTACTTTAGATATATGTTCATTTGTTTTCCTGTCGTGCCTGCTATAGAGTGTGGTGTCATCAGCATATATACCCATCTCAGAGGCAATTTTATCGGGGAGGTCATTTATGAATATCAGGAACAGCAGAGGACCAAGGATAGATCCCTGGGGCACTCCGGCATTTATATTATATTGTTTAGACGTACGACCGTCGAGGACAACCTGGATTTTTCTCTTATCTAAGAAGGATTTAATTATGTTAAGTATTCTACCAGTGATACCGTAAGATCTAATCTTCCTGAGGAGACCCTCATGCCATACCCTGTCAAAAGCCTTAGATATATCTAGAGCTACCGCTCTGCCCTCTCCCGCTTTGTCCAGTGAATGGTATATGCGTTCAGAGATTACAGTGAGGATGTCTGCCGTGGAACGGGCTTGTCTAAATCCATATTGATGGTCGGTCAGAAGTTTAGCATCTGTAAGGTGCTGGACTAGAGCATGGTTAATTAAGATCTCAAATATTTTGGCAAAAAGTGGGAGGAGGCTAATAGGGCGATAATTTAATGGGTCAGTTCTTTCGCCAGAATTCTTGAATACTGGTACCACAGAAGCAGTTTTCCAGCAGCTCGGAAAGCAAGATTCATTAAGGCATTTGTTGTAGAGTTTGGAGAGAACTGGAGCTACTTCGGCTGAGCACTTTTTTAATAGCACAGCAGGGATGAGGTCGGGTCCACATGCTTTGGAAGTGTCAAGGTTTTTTATGATAGCATGCACCTGAGCAGGGGTGATTTCCAGATCGTCTAGCTTGGCGTCTGTCCGCATAGGAAAGTCAGGTAGGGGGTGGTTTAAAGGGTCCAGTGTAGAGTTGGAGGCAAACCGACTGGCAAGCATGTTAGCCTTCTCGGTTGCTGAGCAAAGAACCTCGTGATTGTTGGTTAGTGGGGGAATCGTTGATTGCCCATTATTTACTACACTGTTGTAGATTTTCCAGAAGTCACGAGTTCCTAATTTTTGTGCTTCGATGCGTTTTTTAGTGGTTTCCGTAAATTCCCTCTTAGCTGTCGCTATTTCTTTCTTAACGTTACTTCTAGCTTCTATGTACTTTTGTCTGTTTGAACTGGACTTATGTCGGTTAAACCTTCGGAATGCATGCTGCCTTTGAGCAATGGCAGTTGCGCAAGTCGAAGTAAACCATTGGGGAGAGTGGGGCTTGCTATAGAATTTCCGCATGGGAACATGCGCTTCGATTGCAGTTTTGAACCATTCAGTGGTCTCAGTTGCACACTGTTCAGCAGGAAGAGAAAAAATATTTCCCCATGGGGCGTCTCTGATAAGATCTCTGATAGCTTCCCAGTCAGCCTTTTTATAATATCTGGTTGTTTTGAGCACTGGCTCATCAGTTTTGGGTCTAGAGTTTAGGGCGATTTCAACCATTATTACCGCATGATCAGCGTTCCCAAGTGGGCTGTCGGATTTTGTTACACAATCATCAGGAATTGTGGTCAAAAACAGATCTAATAGTGATGCGTGTTGTTCTTCCTGATCAGGGAAGCGGGTTGGAAAAGTAACAATTTGCGATAGGGAGTGAGATACAGAGAAGCTATGAGTTGCGCTGCCTGCTGCATCTGTATAAGTAGAGAATCCAAGCCAGTTTTTGTGATGGACATTAAAGTCACCAAATACATGTACTTGGGCGCTAGTGTCGAAGGAGAGTGCTGTGTCTATGCTGTCAGATACTTTGTTTATTATGGTGCAGTCTTGGGTCGAAGGAGAGCGGTAGAGAAAGTAGAAGTAGCTAATGTTGTGTTGCATGATTAGTCTAAAGCACATAAAGGCTTGATCATCCGTTTCAAGGTTTGTCTCTCTAGTCAGGGGAAGGGTATTACGAATGTAAACTCCAAGTCCGTGCATATGTCTGTCAGAGTCCTTACGGCAGAGTGGGAGATATCCAGGCATGTTAAAGTAGTTAGCGGGGATGGAGGAGTGTAGGTTAGTCTCACTTAGTGCTAAGATATCCGGGGTATTTGTTAGGAGAAATGCTTCAACATCAGCTAAATTAGTTCTAAGCCCACGGATATTTGTGAATGCAAGCCTCAAGGGAGGAGGCAAGTTGAATTTGTTTGACCCTAAGCCTGGTTTAAGCTTATTTTTAGATTGTACTGTCATCATGTTTTTTAACGAGTTTCAGTTGGGTTAGGGGAAGCCGAACAGGAGGTTATGCAGAATATCACACATGCATCACAAGTAGACCATCAGCTGACCCACCATCAACTAGGACTGTGGCCTCAGGAAAGCCCACCGGGGATGAGTGCAGGGTCCCTTTCCATGCGCGCCATGGCACTGCAAACATCCCGATATTATTCAACTGTTGATGGAGCAGCCGCTCTAAGCGCTACCAAAGAGTTAGGGCTCCTGTACTACCAGTCGGAAACAGCAGCCAGTAACTGTCAATCCGGTACCCTCAACCCATCAGAGGAAGGTCAACCCGATCTAATTGCTCAGGCATATGTGGTACTCAAGCATTCTCAAATGCCCAGCTTTAGGGGTGGGGTGTGTCGGGAGTGGGGGGAAACGGCGTTCATTGCCCTAGACAAGAAACAAGATCTACCAATGGGTGTTTCTGTCGAATCACTGATAGTATCTCTGCGCCTGACTAATAGGCAAAGAAGGAGTGTGGAAGCCGGGCGATAGGCAGGACCTATCTACTCCTTAAGCAATTTTGGTATTGCAAACCGGTAATTTGTTTGAGTCACCAGCTCTAGGAAGGCTGTCATCCAAGACTGAAGAGGCCTCCCTCCTCTTTGGTTTAGTTTCAGAGTTTTCCTTCTCCTAGACGGATGATCTGGGAAGATCTACTGGGTCCGTCACCACTGAGAGGGTTTGCTCCGCGCCTGGGTTCTAATCCAGGTATTTCTGCGACCCCGCGTGGTTAGATAATGTTATTGGGTTAGTTTGTAGAGGTTATATCTGCTAAATAGTTACACTCCTCAAAGTGGATTAGGGATATTGTTATTTCATTGTTACTGGATAAAGGGGTTGAGTAGAGCTCATGCAGTGTAAGCAACTATGATTGTAAGGAGGCTTGTTAGGAGATAGTGTGGTTAGAGGCTTTCATTTTTGTTTATGAATATTTTTTTCTCATTTTTTTTTCCTTTTTTATTTATTTATTTTTTTTTTTTATTATTTTATTTTATTTTATTTTTTATTTTTTTTATTTATTTATTTTTTTTTTTTATCCATGTGAGCTAGGGTCTAGTATAATATTTAAGTGTGAGTAGGAGTTAAGAATTGAACTAAGAGTTGTGCCAAAACTATTTTAGATGAATATCAGGGCATGAGATGCGAGTGCAATATAGTACGGGTAAAACAGTAAGTTTTGAGTCATGTGTAATTTGATAAATAGATATATGGGCTGGTTTTAGTAGGTGTGAATAAAGTTGGAGGTACAAGGTGAGTTACTATTATTGAGAGAAGATGTTTGTAGCTTTCAAGTAAAAGTTATGGACATTTAGCATAGCAAGGAGCATTGGTTCAGTTTCGTATTAGCGTTGCAAAGATATCTAAGAGGGGACAGTTGTGTAATGCAGTGCGGTGTGCTTTGCTTCCGAGTACATACTTTAGCTGTTTAATCCCAACTGGAATAGGAATGAACTCCAATGCATGTCTAGAGGGTAGAATTGTATAGATGTTTAGTGATGACTAAGCAGTTAGCATGTGAGAGTCAGGGGCTGGAAGTTAAAGGTTCCAGTACAAAACGGAGTGAAATGTAGGAGTTAAGTGGCGGTTTGGTGGGAATGAGAAGATTGTTAGCCTTCAAAGGATAGGAGTTATTAGTTTACAAGAAACAGATCAAGGATTTAGAGTGGCAGGTAAGTTTTTTTTTTTTTTTTTTTTTTTTTTTTTTTTTTTTTTTTTGCGCATGCAGGCTAGACAGAGGTAATCGTCTTGGAGGTAAAATGTATATTGGGATTTCGTAGCTAGCAGTTAGGTGTTTGTTCCAGTTACAAGAACTAGTTCATGGCGGTCTGAAGTTCCGTATTTTGTATTTATAGGAAGACATTAAGGTACCGTATAGGAGCATAGCAAATACAAAAAATGTACTTAGCTAAAAATTAGGTCTTCGGTGTAGCGGCACATATCTCTTCGACCACCATGCAATTGACGCTAAGGAAATACTGACCTCGCTAAGCCAGGTCAATTGGAGTAGGGGGGGGGCACACCTTACATTTGGTCGTTAGTGAGAGCTTTTCCTTCTTTAAGGGGAAGGAAAGGAAGAATACCAATATTCTGCTTATATATTTTGAATAGATTCTGAAAACTTCGTCACGTTTAGATTTTATAACAGTAACTTGGCCAGGCATGAATTAAATTAAAAACTGGGCAAATTAGGCTGAAAAGAAATAGAAGCAAATAGGCAATCTGAAATCAAGACAATTTCTTGTCTGAGATATTTACCAGTAAAGAAAGTCCGTGCGTCTTTTTTTTTCGCCTACGACTCATTTTTAGGCACAGTTAATAATTCGGGTGTTTATATGTCAAGCGGTCGACTTCATATTTAAATTAGTCTATTTCAATGAGAGTAGATTATGCATAAAAAGGAAAAAAGTTCTTCTGTCATCTAAATAAGCTAAAAAGGGATTCCCCCTCCGTATTACTACGTCGATGTGACATGATAAAAAGAAATTAGTCAGGAAATTGTTTTTAAAATAAGTGAATCAAGAATGGTCAAGATGTCTGAGAGATAAGATAAAATTACATCGAAAAAAATAAATAAATAAATAAATAAAAATAACAAATAAATAAATAAAATAAAAGGGTTAGATTTGTTTGGTTTAAAAAGAGGATAGAATAAAATATAAAATAAGATAAAGTGTGCAAAGAAAATACAAAAAATGTACTTAGCTAAAAATTAGGTCTTCGGTGTAGCGGCACATATCTCTTCGACCACCATGCAATTGACGCTAAGGAAATACTGACCTCGCTAAGCCAGGTCAATTGGAGTAGGGGGGGGGCACACCTTACATTTGGTCGTTAGTGAGAGCTTTTCCTTCTTTAAGGGGAAGGAAAGGAAGAATACCAATATTCTGCTTATATATTTTGAATAGATTCTGAAAACTTCGTCACGTTTAGATTTTATAACAGTAACTTGGCCAGGCATGAATTAAATTAAAAACTGGGCAAATTAGGCTGAAAAGAAATAGAAGCAAATAGGCAATCTGAAATCAAGACAATTTCTTGTCTGAGATATTTACCAGTAAAGAAAGTCCGTGCGTCTTTTTTTTTCGCCTACGACTCATTTTTAGGCACAGTTAATAATTCGGGTGTTTATATGTCAAGCGGTCGACTTCATATTTAAATTAGTCTATTTCAATGAGAGTAGATTATGCATAAAAAGGAAAAAAGTTCTTCTGTCATCTAAATAAGCTAAAAAGGGATTCCCCCTCCGTATTACTACGTCGATGTGACATGATAAAAAGAAATTAGTCAGGAAATTGTTTTTAAAATAAGTGAATCAAGAATGGTCAAGATGTCTGAGAGATAAGATAAAATTACATCGAAAAAAATAAATAAATAAATAAATAAAAATAACAAATAAATAAATAAAATAAAAGGGTTAGATTTGTTTGGTTTAAAAAGAGGATAGAATAAAATATAAAATAAGATAAAGTGTGCAAAGAAAATACAAAAAATGTACTTAGCTAAAAATTAGGTCTTCGGTGTAGCGGCACATATCTCTTCGACCACCATGCAATTGACGCTAAGGAAATACTGACCTCGCTAAGCCAGGTCAATTGGAGTAGGGGGGGGGGCACACCTTACATTTGGTCGTTAGTGAGAGCTTTTCCTTCTTTAAGGGGAAGGAAAGGAAGAATACCAATATTCTGCTTATATATTTTGAATAGATTCTGAAAACTTCGTCACGTTTAGATTTTATAACAGTAACTTGGCCAGGCATGAATTAAATTAAAAACTGGGCAAATTAGGCTGAAAAGAAATAGAAGCAAATAGGCAATCTGAAATCAAGACAATTTCTTGTCTGAGATATTTACCAGTAAAGAAAGTCCGTGCGTCTTTTTTTTTCGCCTACGACTCATTTTTAGGCACAGTTAATAATTCGGGTGTTTATATGTCAAGCGGTCGACTTCATATTTAAATTAGTCTATTTCAATGAGAGTAGATTATGCATAAAAAGGAAAAAAGTTCTTCTGTCATCTAAATAAGCTAAAAAGGGATTCCCCCTCCGTATTACTACGTCGATGTGACATGATAAAAAGAAATTAGTCAGGAAATTGTTTTTAAAATAAGTGAATCAAGAATGGTCAAGATGTCTGAGAGATAAGATAAAATTACATCGAAAAAAATAAATAAATAAATAAATAAAAATAACAAATAAATAAATAAAATAAAAGGGTTAGATTTGTTTGGTTTAAAAAGAGGATAGAATAAAATATAAAATAAGATAAAGTGTGCAAAGAAAATACAAAAAATGTACTTAGCTAAAAATTAGGTCTTCGGTGTAGCGGCACATATCTCTTCGACCACCATGCAATTGACGCTAAGGAAATACTGACCTCGCTAAGCCAGGTCAATTGGAGTAGGGGGGGGGCACACCTTACATTTGGTCGTTAGTGAGAGCTTTTCCTTCTTTAAGGGGAAGGAAAGGAAGAATACCAATATTCTGCTTATATATTTTGAATAGATTCTGAAAACTTCGTCACGTTTAGATTTTATAACAGTAACTTGGCCAGGCATGAATTAAATTAAAAACTGGGCAAATTAGGCTGAAAAGAAATAGAAGCAAATAGGCAATCTGAAATCAAGACAATTTCTTGTCTGAGATATTTACCAGTAAAGAAAGTCCGTGCGTCTTTTTTTTTCGCCTACGACTCATTTTTAGGCACAGTTAATAATTCGGGTGTTTATATGTCAAGCGGTCGACTTCATATTTAAATTAGTCTATTTCAATGAGAGTAGATTATGCATAAAAAGGAAAAAAGTTCTTCTGTCATCTAAATAAGCTAAAAAGGGATTCCCCCTCCGTATTACTACGTCGATGTGACATGATAAAAAGAAATTAGTCAGGAAATTGTTTTTAAAATAAGTGAATCAAGAATGGTCAAGATGTCTGAGAGATAAGATAAAATTACATCGAAAAAAATAAATAAATAAATAAATAAAAATAACAAATAAATAAATAAAATAAAAGGGTTAGATTTGTTTGGTTTAAAAAGAGGATAGAATAAAATATAAAATAAGATAAAGTGTGCAAAGAAAATACAAAAAATGTACTTAGCTAAAAATTAGGTCTTCGGTGTAGCGGCACATATCTCTTCGACCACCATGCAATTGACGCTAAGGAAATACTGACCTCGCTAAGCCAGGTCAATTGGAGTAGGGGGGGGCACACCTTACATTTGGTCGTTAGTGAGAGCTTTTCCTTCTTTAAGGGGAAGGAAAGGAAGAATACCAATATTCTGCTTATATATTTTGAATAGATTCTGAAAACTTCGTCACGTTTAGATTTTATAACAGTAACTTGGCCAGGCATGAATTAAATTAAAAACTGGGCAAATTAGGCTGAAAAGAAATAGAAGCAAATAGGCAATCTGAAATCAAGACAATTTCTTGTCTGAGATATTTACCAGTAAAGAAAGTCCGTGCGTCTTTTTTTTTCGCCTACGACTCATTTTTAGGCACAGTTAATAATTCGGGTGTTTATATGTCAAGCGGTCGACTTCATATTTAAATTAGTCTATTTCAATGAGAGTAGATTATGCATAAAAAGGAAAAAAGTTCTTCTGTCATCTAAATAAGCTAAAAAGGGATTCCCCCTCCGTATTACTACGTCGATGTGACATGATAAAAAGAAATTAGTCAGGAAATTGTTTTTAAAATAAGTGAATCAAGAATGGTCAAGATGTCTGAGAGATAAGATAAAATTACATCGAAAAAAATAAATAAATAAATAAATAAAAATAACAAATAAATAAATAAAATAAAAGGGTTAGATTTGTTTGGTTTAAAAAGAGGATAGAATAAAATATAAAATAAGATAAAGTGTGCAAAGAAAATACAAAAAATGTACTTAGCTAAAAATTAGGTCTTCGGTGTAGCGGCACATATCTCTTCGACCACCATGCAATTGACGCTAAGGAAATACTGACCTCGCTAAGCCAGGTCAATTGGAGTAGGGGGGGGGGCACACCTTACATTTGGTCGTTAGTGAGAGCTTTTCCTTCTTTAAGGGGAAGGAAAGGAAGAATACCAATATTCTGCTTATATATTTTGAATAGATTCTGAAAACTTCGTCACGTTTAGATTTTATAACAGTAACTTGGCCAGGCATGAATTAAATTAAAAACTGGGCAAATTAGGCTGAAAAGAAATAGAAGCAAATAGGCAATCTGAAATCAAGACAATTTCTTGTCTGAGATATTTACCAGTAAAGAAAGTCCGTGCGTCTTTTTTTTTCGCCTACGACTCATTTTTAGGCACAGTTAATAATTCGGGTGTTTATATGTCAAGCGGTCGACTTCATATTTAAATTAGTCTATTTCAATGAGAGTAGATTATGCATAAAAAGGAAAAAAGTTCTTCTGTCATCTAAATAAGCTAAAAAGGGATTCCCCCTCCGTATTACTACGTCGATGTGACATGATAAAAAGAAATTAGTCAGGAAATTGTTTTTAAAATAAGTGAATCAAGAATGGTCAAGATGTCTGAGAGATAAGATAAAATTACATCGAAAAAAATAAATAAATAAATAAATAAAAATAACAAATAAATAAATAAAATAAAAGGGTTAGATTTGTTTGGTTTAAAAAGAGGATAGAATAAAATATAAAATAAGATAAAGTGTGCAAAGAAAATACAAAAAATGTACTTAGCTAAAAATTAGGTCTTCGGTGTAGCGGCACATATCTCTTCGACCACCATGCAATTGACGCTAAGGAAATACTATGAGTTTTTATATGCCTCCCCACCCTCTCAAGATTAGATACATGACCTGGAAGTGTGGATGTACACAAGACAGGTGTAGCTCTTGTGGCTGTCAGGAAATTTGTTAAATATAGTCAATAAGGCCGCTTTGTTTTTGGTATTTAAAGTGAAACCATCTGACGAAAATAGTAAATAGAGATCTTCCTTTTTTATCATTTATTTTTTATAAACCCCAATTATCTTCCAAGATAAGACTTGTATATGTCACTTCTATGTGGAGATTGGAATTTCTCACAGCTGCCCTTAGTGTGAGAAATGCCAATGTTACTTTACTATATAATGTGAGGTTATGTACCAAATAAATTAGTATTATCAATAGGGCTATGACAGCAGCATATTCTTTTCATTGTTTTGACTCTCGAGTGTGTATCCCTTGATATCTTATATGCTTTTAGATAGTGATGTGGTTCTCGGTTGATTAACTGTATTGAATCATAGCCCTAATTATCAATTATAATCTACAAATTTATTATTACTGTGTCTGATTTTGTATGTATTGGAAGCAATTAATTAAATAGCATCCCAATGGATGACTAAAAATCCTTTTTTTTTTTTTTCAAATTTTCTTATCAGTTTGTTTAAGCTACTGAATGCCAAACATTTACCTGCTAACTCGGATATTCCAACTGAGAGATCTTTGTAAGATTCTTCCTGTTTCTTTAAGTGCAATTGTTTGAATTTTCTTGCACTTGATTCACCGGGTACATTGGCCAGGTAATTTTTGAAATTCTTTTTCATGAGTCCAGTTGCTCGTATAATTACTGGAATGACAGATCTTCCTAAAGTGAATAATTATGATATTGGAAGTTGCTGTGTTCGTACTTTTCTCCATCGTATGATAGTTTAAATGAACAATAGATCTGATTGAACTTGACTTAGCCATGTACATAGTCTGCATCATTATCCATTACACTACTCTTACTCTCTCGCTGGTTAAAACGTTACCCGAGATTTCCAGCACTCTTCAATTCTTTCAGTAACCATTGCAAATCTCTCTCAATTTTTGTTAACGATTGCTTACCGTTGAGTTCTTGTTGATACTGGCCTCTGATTTTCTCTGGAATTTAAGTAGCAACAAGCGTCCTCAGGATTCAAGTATTCTCAGTGTACTATAAATGGAATGAATTGTAAAACGATTTTGACTATGAATTTCTTTTGAGATGAGCTTTTAATTTTAGCTATCTTATATATATATATATATATATATATATATATATATATATACTAGCAGATGCACCTGGCCTTGCCCAGTCATAAAATATGCTTAAATATAATATTTTAATTCGTGCAGATTTCATATATATTATTATAGTCGATTCTCTAAAGAATATTATATATTATATTGTACCCAATATACAGTAGTGATTTCAAAAGTAAAAAAATAAAAATAAAATAACTTGGCTGCCATTAGTTAGAACTGAAACCAAAACTTATGAAAAATTCTTGGTAAAATTATTTATTACAAGATTCAAGCAAGCAAGCAGGGACGGCCGTACGGTCCAGTTTTATGAGAGAGTAGACCCAGTTTAAGTGTGGATCTGTAGATATACGATAAAATCTAAAATGGAACCGAGATTACAAATTCTGTTTCTCCATAAACACTTGGTTTATAAATTAGAAAAAAAAAATGTATTTTTAATTATTTTCTATTTACAAGATATTTTATCCTAGTTGGCATTTTATTTTTTCATATTCATATAAATGGGAAGTAGGATGTAATATTGACCTACAGAAAAATGTACTCTTTATATTCTTAGAAATAAAGAAGATTTTAAATTCAACATCGTAGTGATATCTACAGTAAATATAATTTACAAATCAAAAGTTAAAAAAAAAAAAAAAGTACATGATTTTTTTTTTTATAAATTGTATGATAATTTCCATCCAATAACAATAAAACATTTAATCAGTTTTTTTTTTTTTTGTGGTACAAGGACTTCAAAATGAACAGTTGAATTACACCGCTAGTAATGAAGCTCACTTAACATATCTATAATCTCTATATTAATAACATTGTGTGAACACTCACTTTTAAAGACTAACTACTTTTAGTTATTCTTTCTCTTAAAAAAAAAATATTAAAATAACTGGAGAAAGAATAATTACCACAAAAAAAAAAAAAAAAAAAAAATTACACAGAGTGTATCTACGTTTAAACTTACATTATCACGAGAAATGACTTTCTAATCAGCAGTTTAAAAACTTCAAAATAACTTTCCAATTTCAACATAAAAAAATATGCCAATCATTTCGTTAAATAACATTTAATTGGCTGGCATGGTGATGGCTTTGTGTCTGTACAAAATTAGAAAATAATTTTTAAGCTGATTCAATTAAAGTTTGTAGCATGCATTAACTATTATAGTTCTTTTGTGTTCTCTAAACAAAGGAAAGCAATAATTTTTTAACGTACGACAAGAAAACATTGAATTTCTGTATGAATAAAATAATAAGGCAACTTTGTGCATACGTGTTTATTGCCTCTCTCCATAATATACATAATATATTATTTTTTACTAATCGTAAAAATTGATTAATAATCAATTAAAAACATGTAACAATGTAAAATAGAATTTTAAAAAATATTATTAAAAAATTAATTACAAATTTAAAATACTTATAATTTATTTCAGTTTCTTGTAAAACAATAACAACAAAAACATTAACAACAAAATAGTCATTTTAATCTTTTTTGTTAATAATTGTAATAAAACAATTGAATTGTTTGCAACCCTTCAATATTTGAAAGAAATGTGGAAAGTCATACAAACAGGTTTAAAAACTCTGAGAAAATCCTCAGGTATTCAAAGATTGAAATTTGGGAGGTATTTTTTAGTTGGCATATGGTTTTTAGGTACATTGAAGGATCTCTATAAAATGTTGTGTTGGTCAGTCAATCCTTCTTAAGTTCAAAATATCATTTTAATCGTGTTGATTGAATGGAATTGTATTAAGAATCAATCCATTGTTTTTTTCTGATCCATTTTTATATTTTCTGAATGAACAACAACGACAGATATAAAATGACAAACAAATCAATCATCAAATGTTAGTAGTTTTGAAATATTTTCATTCATAAACTCTCTTCATCAAAAGTTGTAAAATTGAGAATATTTTGCAATTTAATAAACTATATGCTGTTGAAGCCATATTGTCTGGCTATAATTGGATAAAACACTATTGATTACTTCTGCTCTTTTTTGAAGATCAATTTTATTGTTTTTGTTTCAAGTCCTTTCCTATTTTTAGAATCTGTAAATTGCTTTGTGTAAATCACTCAATTTGCTAACTCGGATTTCAATTTATTGACCTCTTTTTGTTGATATGTAATTGAAGAGAATACGAAACGAAGCAGACGATGTTGCTTGTATGAAAGTCAAATTTCTGATGCATACGAGGGAAGCTGCATTCAATATATTTTCATCTAGAGATTAAATTTTGGAGGATGGATAGATAGATAAAAAAAAGAAAAAAGAAAAAAGGGCAGTGCTGCTAGAAATCGGACTATACATGAGTATTAGTTCGGCTGAAAACTCCCCGGCAAAGTTGAAATACTAGAAGCATTGATAGTTGGGTGTTATGACTTCTCAACCTTATGTTTAGTCATTTTATGCTGAAACTACTAAGAAGTGACTTTCAGCTTCAGGAATTAAAACATTTATCGACTATGTGCTACTATTGCAGTATATTTAGGTAAAGACCCTTCCTTTAAACATATTATGTTTAAAGACCTACAATAAAATCTTAGCCTTTCTTTTACGCATAAATACTGATTTTTACTTACTAAATAATAAATAAAAAAAATTTAATTGATGTTTCAATGGGTTTTATTTCCATTTACTAAGGTGTTTTTGACAATTTAATTAGCCATTCTCATGGAATTGTTAACTTTCTATGACATAATGATAGCTACTGTATTGTATCCAAATATGTCAATTACTATTTTCACCTAGTTTCTACTGCTTCGTGGAAAAAATACTATACTTAGTATTTACATGACAGGGTAAATAACTACAATTAGTGTATTTATGTAATGTTTATTGACAAAAAAAGAAAAAAACTGTTTTTTAAACAAAAAATAATTTTCTTTGAACTAATGCTGAATGCTATTTTTGTGGATTATTAAAAAAAGAAAAGAAAAGACAACATTTAGTTTAAAGAAAAATTATGTAATGTTTGATTCTGTTAATTTCTTTTAATTTATAAAACACATATCCAGTTTTAAAAAAATCCTTTAGACTTGTATGTGAACTCGGGTATTGACGTTATAAAAACTACTTCCTTCCCTTTCTGTTAATCAATCATATTTTTATTAGAGTACGAACAGAGAAACTCCAAAACAGCATAACGTTTCAATAGTATACAGATTAATTGCTTATTTCAATTGCTAGTTACTACTAGTAAACCCAAAATGGCAATTTTTATTTTTATTTGCATGTACAATAGATGTCAAATAATAGAGCCGACTATACATGCACATTGAAGAAGTGGATGAGACCAGCAGTCATGTCACTACTGTTGCTATAGCAACTTGTTCTTAATGAACACTATTTGCTAGACTCTTGTTCAAGGATCAATGTTTTCCTTTTCTGAGATTAGTTTCCCTACAAAGCATTATAACCTATTTTGGTCATAGCTGTAGAGCAGTAGATATGCATCGGAACATGAGCAATTTAGTACCTGTTCATTAAAAAATGATGGAAAGAGATGTTACATTTTTCTTTATTCAAGCGATAAAATAGAAAACATTTTTTATTGCAGTAAAATTTACTTGAATTCAAACAATCCTCTTTAATCAAGCTCTTTTATAAAGGAAACTTCATGGGTTTGGCCATGCTGCATACCGCAACACAGCAGAGTTTATTCACAGAGCAATAGTTCCAGAATTACTCCAAGATTGGTGAAAATGCTCGGGAGGCCACCAATTGAAGACGTGATTACATACCATCAAAACCGATGTCAAACCTAACTTTGGTTCACAGGTCTCCAGTGTTTGCTGTTAACTTAGGGACTGACTGCTGATCACGATCTTGACCTTTGCTGACCATTGTTCCTGATCTGCGTTTGTCTAGGAAACTGTGTGTTCTATGGAAGGAGCAGGTTCAACCCATCCTGAATGAATGTCGCCTCCAGTCCATTCAAACAATGAACTATTTACATCATCAGTTTCTTCTTAGTTATTGTTTTGTGAAAATTAATTTGGAGTATGATTGAAATGAAAATGTAATACCTTCTACAGAGATTGAACTCGCAGCCTTCATGTACTGTCACTTTTTAATGCACCACATCCTCTTACCTCTTCTCATCCTATCCACCTTTTTTAAATGAAGATTTTCTGTTTTGTTATATTTCCATGTTCAATAAATAAATTTCTATTTTTTTATAATCAATACTTTTCTAAGTGAGAATGTGTGTGTCTACTCATTGAATTTTTGATCTACAGATTTGAAATTTGGTATATAGGGTATTCAGACACGTGGAAAACTACTTTAATTGGTTTTCATCTGGGGAAAAAGGGCTGCAAAGGGTAAAAAGTGAAAAATTGATATTTGGGTGTCATCGGATTTTTTTATGTTTGCAAACTGTTTTACGAATGCGCATGCGTGAATCATTCTTGTGACAGATTCCATATGTTAAGAATAAGTAGGTTTGAAAACATTTTTTAAAGATCGTGTCAAGCTGACTTAATGGTTATCATACTTGGTTCACTGTCTTTAGGTTTTTGTTTCAATCTCAGAAGAATATATTTTTTTTTTTTTACTGATAAGATGTGAACTATTTAGAGAAAACATAACTCGCAGTTTCTTCCATTTATTTTTTACTAAATTTTCTCTTTTTTTTTCTTTTTTTTCTTTTTAAATGTTACATTTAATACCGGGAAACGCCAGGTACATCTTTTAGTGTATATATGTCGTATATATATATATATTAATTTACTCGTCCGTATGTCCGGTGTCACAAAAAACATCACCACAAACATTAATTAATGAGAAACGAATCACATCCCTTTATAGTCGCTCTTTATCAGTTAAAAATCATTAAAACCATTTCCTCTCCAAAAATTAAAAAAAACAAACATCGCTGTTTATTTATTGTTTCAAATTGGCTATTTTATTCTATGATTTAAAATGCCATGTTGAGAGGAAACTTGATTTTTTGATTATACATTCTTTTTAAAATTAAAAAAAAAAATGCAAATGAATCAACATCTATTCCTTTATAATTTATATAAAAAATTATTCAGAAAAGAAAAAAAACACAAAACAATGTGTTGTGTGTTGAATTTTCATTGAAAAAATCTAAACTTTTAAAATCAATTCTTTTTAACAAATTGTTTTTTTTTTCTTCAAGTCTAACGTAAATAAGTTCTTGATGAGCCGTTCCATATAAGTTATCAAATTTACCAAATTTTCATTACTAATGATTACTATATTGTCCAATTTCTACTGTACACTCTTTAACCCTTATCCTTGAGTAGCCTCTTGGCCTTGATAATGTGGTGATGCCTATGTAAAAAAAAAAAAAGGTTAAAAAAAACAACAATTTGTTAAAAAAAATTGACTAATTCATCATTATTTGTTTTATTTTACTTTTTATTCATTTTATTGATAATTTGTTTAAGAAATTTTCAACTACTGTGGAATTTCCACTGGTCCAGCTAATCCAGATTAATATATGTAGAATTTGTCAGTTTAGAAATATTATTGCAAGTAAAATGAGTAAATGTGTATGCTATTGCAATTCGTCCTTCTTTGGAAACTGTACGTAAATATTTAGTACAAGTCAATATCATTGTGTATGCAGACGTTAGTTTTAACCTTCACTAAACGATAATAGTATTTATGTATATCTTAGGTTGGGCTTGTTTCTTACTGTGTTCACACTTATATAGTAGAGTGTATGTTCTGTCTGTACATGGTTCTGTATAATTGGTAAGAAATCTATCATGATTTGTATGTGTGTAAATATATATTTTGGTTAGATATGTGTTAGTGACACAATTCATGAATGTGTAGGAAAAAGGTAACTTAAATTGAGTAAATTATTAATGTTAATATTTGAGGCGCATACAAATCTTAAATCCTACCCTCCACCCCAGTAGTCATAACCTTGTAAAGAACGTTGTCAATTTTACTAGTCTGAGTTTCTATGATTTGAATTTCTTATGGATAATTTAGTTATTGTCAAGGCAGCCAGTTTTGAATGATGTGTGCTTGACACAAAAACACAAATTAGTTTAAGCTGATTTAATGTTTACGCAATTTTTTTTATAAAAAATATATATATTGGTTTAAGTTCGTTTTTTGTAAAATTAATTAATCAAATTCAAAACATGTTTGCATTCGTATGTATGAGAAATTTTTCTGTATTAATAAAACAGTAGATGTACGTATGTATGTATGTATGTACGTGTGTGTGTGTGTGTAAATAAACTCTTAAATACTGAAATTAACAGTAAATAATAATACAGCAAGGATGTTTTATAACGAGTAAAATCTTTGTATAGATAAATAATGTGTACAGAAATATCTCAACAAATTGAAATGCAAAATGTTCATTTCAACTTGCTGATATATTTCTATTAATTTTGCGCATGTGCAAATTCATTCATAGCTTAGAATGGTTTATTTTTAAATCTTCCTTATCAGTCGATAACTCAAACAGTGGGAATGCGTCTGGAGCACTAAATGTTTTGATTTCAGTTCTAGTTGATCGCACCCAAGTCATTTTTTATTTTTTGAAATCAGTACTATATATTAGGTACAATATGATATTCAATAGAGAATTGGCTCTGTAATAATACGAAATCCACATGGATTCAAATATATTTAAATATATTGTACAATCCGGCAAGCCCCCTCCCCCTGTTAGTAAGAAATAAACGCACACATCAATTTGTGTTTCTCAATTTGCTTGCCTCCTAACGAAAAAAATAAACTTAGATACGTCATCAATTTTAACGTGGGGCAATCCAATCAAAAAAGGGTATTGAACGTGAGCAAAAAAAATTGTCATAGAATAATTTCCTAATTCACATGTTATCAATGTCGATTATTGTTTAAAAACTACTGATTTAAAAAATTAACTCAGAATTTATGTATTTAAAAAATGTTCATTTTAAAAAACAAAATATTAAGCGATATATTTTTTCATGCGATATTTACATTATTGTAATGACCATTTTTGCTGTTCTTGTTTTTTTTTATTTTTGTTAAACATAAAGAAATTGTTTTATTTTTTAATTGGTCAAATATTATTAACTAACAGGATCCGTTAACTAGCGTTGCCCAGTGGATGCATGATCCCCCCCTCGTAACAAATTAAACTATGGTTGTTGTTGGTGGCCACTGCTGTTCCTGGATAATCGCAGACACTGGTAGCCGTGGCCGAAATAGAATAATCTGGCTTCCACTGGCAATTAGTGCTGGTTGGGACGATAACCTGCAGGTACTGTTCGATTCTAAAAAAAGTAATTAAGGGAACGCGTAAATCAGTATGAATTTAAAAAAAATTACGAAAAAAGGTCCATAAGAATAATAATCGAAAGTAAAAACAGAAGTTTTAGAGGTTAGGGATTCTCACTGTATATGAACTGTTTAAAGTGATCAAGATCAATGGTAGCAGTCCTAGCTGTTTCCTTTCTTTGTTCAAGTCTTCCTCTTTTCAACTCTTCCACCAATAGTATTAAAGTAAATTCCAGTTTTATATCATCTTTTTTAACATGTAAAACAAAACAATTACGACTTTTTTCACTTCCTTGAGTAATTTCATGTTAAGAATGGCTTTCAGAATAAACATCTACAACCTCCCCATGTTAAGAACAGCTTTTGGAATAGACAATCCAACCTCTCCATGTTAAGAACGGCTTTTGGAATAGACACCCCATTTATTTGGTTGGGGTGAAAAAATATTTACTCCAAATTTAGCCGTGATATGTGTTGTCAGCATACCCACCTGCAAATACTATAAAAGAAATAAAAAATTGCAGGTGGCAGTGTCGGTAGGAGAGAAGTAGATTTCTTTATCGCACGTGCGTACAAACCTGGTGTCCAGTGAATTACAGAGCATAATACAGGTCTTTATATCTCGAAAACTACTTGTCTCTGCAAAATTTAAATGAGATTTTTTTTAATCAGCATAGTTGAAAATCTTTAAAAGTAGTCACTTTAAAGAAAATTGTGGGGGTGGACCTAATGTAAAAATCCCCCTCCCCCCCAAAAAAAAACAAAGTTAATGTCTGTGCAGTGTCGATAATCAGTCCGAAAAAGAAAAGTAAATAAAATTGAATTTGTATGTGGCATCTGTTGTTGCAAACCCATGGTACTTGGGTCCTGAGGGGAATTTCTGCAGTCATTTTATTATATAGGAGATTGGCAGGACCTGTGTCACGATGTTGCTTGGGGAAATATAAAAGAATACTTTAATTATCATATATTAATACCAAAGTACCTTTAACGTATGTACGCCATGGTTTCTAGATTATAAATTATTCGATTGGGAGATCCTGTTTATCGGAGAGGGGATGTTCTTTTTTTGCAGGGTGGGGGGGGGGGAGTTGGAGGGTGTTTGGTCACATGTACATAAATAATACAAATTTTCCTTGTTTTTTGTTAATATGATGGAATTCTGGACAAGAAATCACATTTAGTACTAGCCTTGATTTACTTTTTAATATATGGCGGATACGTACAGTTTGTATTTTTTAATTGCATATAGTTTTTGTACATCATCGGCAGTTAAAAAGTCTAAATCTAAATAATTTAACAATAGTTTTGTTAAATAATAGTTTTGTAAAAAATGAGTTTTGCAAAATAAAAGATGAAAAGAGTAACCCTCCAAGCCAGCTTTAACGCTCCCACGTGCTTGATCCGTTTCTCTGAATCTTGTAAAATATAAATATTAGATTATCATTAATGAAAAAAAAAAAAATCAAGAAAAAAAAAAAAATCAAAGAACCCACTATAAGTTAAAGCAATTAAATTTAGAATATGCATAACATATTTTCTTTAAGTGTACATTTGAACACGTATGCGGATTCCTTTTATTTTATTTATTTAACATCTCTAATTTCCTAGGAATGATTATGCACACGTTCTCCATCTCCAGCATCCCTTATTAACATTTCTATGCATACTTTTTCATTTCTATAATTCTTTTTTTTTTCTTTTTTACTCATGTTCACCCCTAACAAGGCATATCGCCATTTGGGCATAAGGGTCTACTATTTGAGACCATGCTTAGGAAAGATGAACAAAATGTTGGTTTACATTACATTGAAACTTCTGCATATCAGTACAGTCAGAGAAGCAGGTAGCAAGAAGGGAATTCCAAAGTCTAGCTGTTTGAGGGAAGAAACTATTAGAGTAGAAAAGTTTCTGGCATTTAGGGACCTCAACAGTGAAGGGGTGAGATTTTGTTGCTAAGTGGGTTTGTTGGGAATATGTATGTCTAGGGGGCACAAGTGCAATAAGTTCATCAGAGCACATTCCATTAAAATATTTGTAAAACAGGCACAGAGATGCAACATTGCGGTGATAGGTCAGAAGTTGGAGCTTAGTTGACAAAGATTGAAAACTCTTTTTTAGACCTTGGCCAAGAGGGAGAGGCTAGTGGTAGACGCATCAGCCCAGATGTGGCAACAATACTCCATGCATGGGCGAATTGTAGCCTTGTAGAGGTACAGGATACTCTCAGGTGTGAGTTATCTTCTAACACGATAGAGCAAACCAACCTTCTTTGCAGCAGCCTTCGCAATGTTCTCAATGTATTTATTCCAGTTCATATTGCTTGTGAATGTTAAGTCGAGTTCAAAAGAAGAATTCTTAGGTAGTGTTGTCATGGATATCGGTGATTGGAGCGGTTTCTTGAAAGTAAGATGCAGTATTTCCTTCTTGTGGATGTCAAGCGCAAATACACCCCCCCCAATGATATTGTAATCCATTTAATCAAAATGTAATCTACTTATCCAAGTACCTAGTGTAATGTAGTTTCAGATTATATGAGGTTATGTTTGGTTATCTGCAAAACCCATTACGATGAGTTTGTGAACAGACAGACAGAAAGTGCAACTTTATATGGATTTTAGTTTTCATGCCAATCAGTCTGTCATCTCAGATTGTAAGAAGATTATTTTCAGTGTTATTTTTCAAAGAAACTGCTTAAGATTCGTTTTTTTTTTTTTTTTTTTTTTTTCCCATGAAGATTTGAAACCTGATTTCTTCATTTCATGTTGTATATGTTTATTTATTTAAAAATTTTATCTACTGTTTTGCTGCAAATTTATTGCATGATGGAAAAAACGACGAACAACATACTTCAGTTGCCATATTTTATGATATTCTCTTGCATTAGCAAAGAAATTTGATTCCGATTTTTTTTGTTTTTGTTTTTATTTTTTGTACCTATTTTTATAGTTCTTACTAAAACTAATTTTTCTCATCTTGTTTCAGTTTTGCTAAGTTTTGTGGTTTTCCAGCTTTATCTACTATGTAATTGTTGGTGCGGAAAATCAACTTTTGTTAAATTAGATTTTGCCCCCCCCCCCCCTTGTTTGCTTCCACTGCTTTTATGGTAGAGCAAAGCCTTTTCCAGTTATTTAAATTCTGGAACATTACAGTACCTGTTGTAAACGGTTGATTGAACATAAGTTGCTATTTTGCTGGCAAGGATTAATGTTAATACTTTTTCTAATCGTATTATAATGTAGATGAATACAAAATATACAATTGGATTTAATTTTGCTCGATCGATTCCATAGTCCATTTCATTATCCATTACACCACATGATGTACCTCCTTAAAATGGGTTTATAATACTTAAACACCCTATAATAAGTGTTAGGAAGATAGAGCCCAAAATATTGCTATGGTAAAGACTGAAAATGGAGCTAACATGACTCGAGTTATGAACTTAGGAAATACTCGATTCGTTTGTCTCTTTATGCCATATCAGCCTTTTTTATTTTTTTATTTTTTTATTTACTATTAAAATTCCATACTTGTTGTAAACGATTGTGTGAACACAATATTTCACCTAAAGTTGGAGAGTTATTCTTACTTTTTTCAATGGTATTGTTCAGTGCAATATATCTGATTGAATTTGAACTTCGTTTAACCAATATCATAGTCTGCATTGATATCCATTATACCCACTTTCTTTGCAGATGGTATTTTTTTCCCTTTTATTTTTATTTATTAGATGCAAACATTGCATCGCTATAATTGGCTATGTCCATCTTTTTGTTGATTAGTCCCATTTTGTCCTATTAAACCTTGGCTTTAGTTTCGACCTTGAAAGTTGAGGAGATCGAGTAAGCGCCTTTTTGTGGGGAGAAGTGGAGGTGGTGGTGCTAATCTATTTTATATTAAAAACAATAATTATAAAGAAATATACTTCTTTCTTTCTTATTAAAAACAATTATGTAATTAAACTATTTTATTAATCTTGTATAGTCTTTAAAAATATTTGTGTATACAGTGTTTTCGTCAGCAAATCGGTGCAGACACTGTTTGCTCTGTCCTTTTAACGAAATCGTGTTATATATTGTGACTAGCGAGAGGTACCCGGCGTTGCCCGGGTGTTTGGAGGTGTGTGTGGTTTTGGGTAAATTAAAACTCGGGGGGGGGGGGGTTAAAATAAAAATAAAAAATGTTTTGGTAGGTAAGTATGAGGATCGAACCTGAAGCCTTGAGGCAAAGTTGTAAATTAAAGTGTGAAAAAAAAAAAAGAGTGCAACGGTTTTAACCATTGGGCCACCGCGAGATGCTAACAGAAAGACGTTTGAATTTATTTAATTACTTGGATTTGGCAGGTGCACGTTTTAATGACTTAATGAGGTCAACTTTTGACTGTGGGGTAGCATTTCATTTAGTGCGGGAATGCTTTTTTTTTTTTTGTTTTTTCCCCCAAGACGTTGGGGATAGGGGGAAACATTATAGGAAAAGGCCTAACCTACATGCAGCGAGCGAAAACTGTTGAATATTTATCTTACCGAAGTCGAGCAAATTAAATAGACAGGCGAGGTCCGTTGTTAACTCTGAGATATTACGATTTAAAAAGTTTAAAAAAGTTGTTAGGCGACCGACCGCTTCTCTGAAAAAAGCCTTTCTTGGACATACACAAAAAGCGAACATACATTTTCGCTTTTATATATATAGACTAGCGGGGGGTACCCGGCGATGCCCGGGTGTCTTGAGGTAAATCAAAACTCCGAGGGTGGGGGTGTTAAATAATAATAAAAAAAATGTTTTGGTAGGTGAGTATGAGAATCGAACCCGTACACTTGAGTTGGAAATTAATGTGTGAAATAAAAAAACCGGTCGACGTTAACCATTAGGCCACCGCGACATACAGCATACACAGGTTTGAATTTATTTATTTAACTATAAAAACCGGCGTGCGCAACCAAAGTTAACTCTGCTGCTTCCATTTGACCTAATTAAGAAGGTCAAATAGAAGTCACGCAGCGTTTTGGTTTGTTTACCCAAATTTGACTGTTTTTCCCCCCAACAGATGTTGCGGAAGGGAAAGCAGCTCCCAATTGTCCAGATTGAATAGCAACTGTCTGATATACAAGATTGATCAAAGCTGATTGCTTCTAGACGTTTCCCAGTGCGATTGCCAGGAATGCTCTAAGCTTTGAATTAGTTTCGCTTTTTATACGAAAAGGCCTAATCAACACGTGAGAAGCCAAAATAGCAATAATTTTGTAAAAGTCGATGTAAATAAATCTATAAGCTACATGCGTTCCCAAATCCTAGTTATTATTACCTAGGACCTATATACACAGTTGTAAGCGATAGTAACGAACCCGGGACCGTGTGCGAGAAAAGCCTTTGCCAGACATACACGAAATGGTCACACACATTTTGCCTTTTATATATATAGATTAATTTCGTATTTTATATTTTTTTATTTTACTGGACAAGTGTTTATAGCCTTTTTCATGTTCCCAATGTCAATAATTGTATTTGGAAACAACAATAAAACTAGGTGTGCCACCAGGTAGGAGGGGGAGGGGCTAATCAGGCTATTGAAACACTCTTCCCTTTACAAAGGAGAATGTGGCACAAGCTCATATATGCATGCTTGCTAGTAAAGACAAACATTCCAGTCGCCTTCAGCTCCATCTTCTCCCCATCCTCATTGGAGGCAGATCAGACACTGACCTCCCATTCCTCTGATGTTACATTTTTGAAAGAAGACTCTGCCTTTTAAAAACTTGTCTAATTACTCTTTACTTAGAAGATGGACTTGCATATGTTTTGCTTTTCTTTTTCTCTATTTTTAGGTTTGCCTTTTTATCAACTGACATTTTTTCTACCATACTTTCTTGTTATTACTAGTGGACGTAACTGTCTATGTCAGGTGATAGGTTTGTAGCTATAATCTTACAAATTCATTGCTTGTGAAGTTAAGACTGTAGAGAACATTCATTGCTTAGAAGTCTCGTTTGTGAAAATGATAATTGTATCATTAATTTAAAAATCGAAATGTTATAAATATCAAGTGGACAAAAAAGTTCTTGCGGTTTTTAACTTTTAAATTCAGATGAACATGTCTCAGCTCAAACAAAAATTTATTGGTCGAAATAAGCACCATCAGAATCCACACACTTTTGCCAAAGCAAAACAAGTGTACTTATGCCAGTAACGTAAAAATCTTGTGTTCTGCTGGCAATGAAGTCACTGAAGGCGTTTTTGATATCGTTAAGGTTTTTGAAGCATTCCTCACGCAAAAAGTTATCGAGATGCTTGAAAAAGTGGTTGTCAATAGCTGAAGAGGTATAGCTAATTCGTTCAACTTGTGCAAGATCGTTTTAGCAACATGTGGTCGGGCATTGTTGTGGAGGAGAATTGAACTTTTTCTGTTGATTAATGCTGGATATTTTTGTCAAAGTTTTTGATGCATTTCATCCATTTGTTGACAGTACCTTTACTTTTCTGTTGTAATGGTTTCACCTGCACTCAAAAAATTGATAGATGAGACCGGTCGCAGACCACCAAACAGTCGGCATCACCTTTTTTTTTTTTTTTTGTGCAACTCTGGCTTTAGGAAGTATTGTGGAGCTTTGTCGGTGTTTAATCAGTGAGCTGAGCATCGCTGGTTGTTATAAAGAACCCACTTTTCATCACAAATCAGAACTCTGTTGAGAAACAGGTCGTTCTTGTGTAAAAGAAGGGATGATGACACGTCATAACGGTGTTTCTTTTGGTTGTTGTTCAATTCATGAGGCACCCATTTATCAAGTGTTTTTTGTTTTCCTAATCTCTCTGAAGTGGTTGGAAATCGTTGTGTACATTACATCTAATTCAGAAGCAAGTTCACAAACAGTTGTGTGTGGATTGGCTTCGACTAAGGCTCTTAATTGATCGTTGTCAACATCTGATGGCCAACCATTATGCTCACCATCTTCAAGACTCTTGTCATCGCCATGAAATTTCTTAAACCACCATTTGTGCTGTGCGTTCAGTAGTGGTTTCTGAGGCAAACACTTTGTTGATCTTGCGAGCTGTTTCAGTAGCTTTATAGTTTAGCTTGAATTAAAATAATCCATCTTGTATTCAACGTCCTTAAAAGAAGACATAATTATTTTAAAACGATTGTAATTTAAACGATTAGATAGAGCGATAAACATTCTTTAAAATAATATATAAAGTAAATGTATTATAATGAAAACTTATTTGAAAATACATCATTTGAAATCAAAATTAAAAATTCTGCAAGAACTTTTTTGTCAACCTAATAATATATGTAGAATCTGATTTGTAAAATGTTAAGTGTCTGCTTGGTACAAATCATAATGAACGGTCTGAGTCCACTGCTTGCAAGGTCATCATCTTTTATATATAGCACTTGGTATTCCTTGATTGTCACCCATCTAAGTACATGCTAACAACATAGAAGTAACACTTCAAAGGCTGGCAATGACCAATATCTTTCTGTTTCTCTCTCTTCTAACCGTAAGCATGTGGTGCAATGGGGGAAAAGGTGGCTGGTTTAGCTTTTCTCTTTTCATCATCAATGCTCTATTCCTTACTTGGCTTCAATTGAAATGAATGGCTCTCATCTTGAAGCAACATGCTTTGACAAACTTCTGGACTGACCTTCACTACTGATCTGAAATGGAACATATACATCAAATCCATTGCCAAGTTTACTGGGAAAATCGTTGAATCATATAAATATCTCGCTCCGGATGCAATCCTTTACATGTATAAAAGCCAAATACATCCTAAGATGGAGAACTGCTGCTACATCTGGAAAGGGGCTGCTCGGAGTACCCTTTCCTGCCTTGACAGGGTACAAAACCAACTTTGAAATTTGGTAGGGGATATCCTTTTCTCCTCTCAGCTACCTCTTTCTCGTAGAAGAGATGTTGCGAGCTTCTCCATGTGCTATCGTTATTTTCATAGAAGTTGCTTACTTGAACCTCACTCTACAGTTACTCCCTGTAAATCATTCGTGGCAAACACTCGACTAGCTACAACAACTATCAATAATTTCCCTTACTTTCTATCTGTGCCTAAAATTAAGCAAAAATTACATGAGCAGAGTTGTTTCCTAGAACTGTTCGTCTGTGGAACACAATACAACAGAACTGCTTCCCAGTTCTGTTTTATTGTGTGATCGTTTTCAAGTCCAACAGTAAACAAATTCTTGATCAGCCATCTATATATATATATAAAAGGCAAAATGTGTGTGACCATTTGTGTATGTCTTCAAAAGGCTTTTCGAGCACACGCTCCTGGGTTCATTACTATCGCTTACAACTGTTTATATGGGTCCTATATCATAATATGTAGAATTTGGGAACGCGGGTCATCTCTAGATTTATTTACGTTGACTTTTATGAGATTCGCGCTATTTCGCTTTGTGCCCGGTTTGTCCTGCATTATAGTATAAATACAGTGAAAAAACGTTGGGTTCTCGGCTTTCGTTCTGCTTTCCCCCCTTCCCACCATCATCTGGGGAAAGTGAAAACTAAAAATAATGATCCTGCGATGACCTCATTTAGCGTCGTCCTGTCAATCAAACCTCTTTTAGCTTTATAAGCTTTAACTTAACACGTTAATCAATTACTCTCACTCGTGGTCGAGACCGTTAAGTATTGGCATTGGTTTCCACCTCCGCGTCAAAGCTTCCGGGTTCAATCCCTCCTCCCGGCCAAACGTTTTTTTTTTTTTTATTACTTCGCTTATTCTTTAGTTTAACTCCCCCCCCCCCATACACAGGTTTATTTATGCCATTTTTTCTGTTTTGGTTTTGGATTTTTTTTTTTTTTTGCATCGTCTTTTTTATAATATTTAAGCAGGATTATTAATTACCCCCCCCCCTCATGCACACACCTACAAATACCCGGGCAACGCCGGGTAAACCGCTAGTCTATACATATAAAAGCGAAAATGTGTGTATGTATGTTTGTGTGTCTGCTAAAAACTTTCGACAGACACAACAAAAATTCACAAACTTGATCTCATATGAAAGCCCCACCTTCCGGACGACAAATATCGAAAAATTGGCCCAAAGTGACCATCAGAAGTGCGTCAACTGATCGATTTTCTGCAGGGGGGGGCCCAAAAAAATGACATTTTAATGTTAAACATTACATATTTTTAAATCGATTTATAACTGCCCCAAAAAATATGGCCGCCAACTCTTCTACATAAAGTATACACGCGGCCATTTATTTTGGGTCAACTTGTATTTAAAACCCGCTGAGTCATTTCACGTGATCTTGACGTCAGCCAGCTTTAATGACAGTCTGAATTTAAAAAAACATGTTATCGGTAAAAAAAAAATTAACCCTTACACAAGCTAAACTATGAACTTCTACGCTATGGCAACATTACCAAAGTTATTACCACATTCAAAATAGGTAGATATGATAGTTAAACGAAAAATAAAGCCAAGCCAAACATGTGAAGTAAAAAAAAAATACGCTTACAAAAAATATTAACGATCAAAGTTTTTTTTTAAAACAGTCAGACGCCATTTTCCAGTCTTTAGAGTAAGGCAGACGAAGTGAGAGAGAGAGAGATGACGTGATGACGTTGTGACCTGATTTACTTTAAATAGTTGATAAACCAAACAAACTTTATATACGCCGCTTTAGTGCAGGTAGTTAAGGCCTTGGTTCATTATCTAAACATTTTGGGTTCGAATCGTGGTGTGAGATGTCTTCTTTTTTTTTTTTTTTCAATTTTTTAAATTTAAATATTGAACCCTGTATTATTTAAGCCATTTTTCACGTAACGTTCGTTTTTCTGTTTTAATTGTTCGTTTGCCTTACGTTATTTTTTTTATGTTTTACCCCCACGCGCTTAATTAAAATGTTTTCTTTTCTTACTTCGCTTATAACAATGCTTACATCGTCATCGTCGTAACGCTCGACGACTTTCAAACATCTTTCACTTCTGGCTGGCCGATTTTATTTTCAAACTTCGCCTCAGGGGTTCGGCTTCGATCCTACCCCCCCCCCGACTTCTTTTTTATTTAACACCACACACCCCTGCAACGCCGGGTACCCTTCGCTAGTCCTTTAAAATAAATTAACTTATCCAATTTCCACCATCACAGTACCCATTAACCCTTATCCTTGAGTGATGAACGGAGACTATAAAAAAGTCTGATGTGAGTTGAAAAAGATAACTGACAGTATACTTTCTTCTATTCCCCAGTAGAGAATAGATCCAGTCTACTTTTACTTATACTTTAGACACGTTTGTTTTTGTTTTTAGTTTAATGTATATGTTGATTGAAATGTGACGTTATGAGGTATTTTACAGGTGCAATATTAATCGTTTAATTAAATTAATTATGGAATAATTAATTTAAAAGAGGTGTCAACACACATTAGAATCACAAGTGTGAATAATTATTATTTTTATTTGAAACGGGCAATTTTAGTTTTTAAATTAAAAGATCATATGAATGACTGGAGTTGATTGGACATGTTTTTATTATGATTATATTTATGTTTTTATTATGATTATATTTATTATGTTTTTATTATGATCTAAAGGTCATATCTCTCACATGTAGTGATAGGCAAGAGCTGCACCTGTAAGTTTCTGAATGACTTTGCTTGAATTATTGAAGCAAAACGATATTTACGAACTTTTAAAGATCAAGCATGAGTCTGTAGAAATACATTAGTCTAATTTATGTAATGATTTATTTGATTTAGTAATTTATACCGTTGAACGTGCAACGCACATTGCAACAAATCTCAGACATTGTAGGTTATTAGGTGCAGAAATTTTGGGATAACAGAAATTTGAAGACTTGTCAGCTAAAAGGTTCGACTGAATCATGTGACGTAAAAGATTTTTTTTTTTTATACAAGAGATATTTTTGAAGTAAGAGACAGTAACTGCATGGAATTGAATGAGGAACAAAAATGTCAGACTAAAGCAAAGAGAAATTGACAACTGTCCAATTACCCGAGTCTCCGAGTTCCATCAATATCAAAGTTCTGTGGATCTCTTAAATACAGCATTGATGCAGAATGATTGCCAGCGCGACCAGTTGAAACGCATGTGGTCGTTGTAGCATAGGATCACCCATGTTTACATTGATGCATGATTGGCTTAATGGTTACAGTTACCAACTAGGAAATCTGGTGATGCAGAGTTCAAATCTTATCAGATAATGCCATCGGGGAAAGATATTACCCCCCCTCCCCAGATGTTGATGGTAAAATTGCAAGGTGAACTGATTATCATATACAATGAATCATTTCTTGTATCTCGTCATGAAATAATTTGCAAAACGATTGATTATACCATAAAACAAATGAACCAAAATGCGCACACATTTACTCATTCAAGTGATGATTTTCATGGTTAGAAAAGAAAACTAAATTTTTGATTTTCCTATATTAATTACTGCATGTGGTAATCATTTAGATTTCAAAATTTAAGTTATTAAGTGAGGATTGGATCTTGATGAAGTCAGGGTCATATTTTCTAAAACCAACACCAGAATCAGATATTTTAATCCAATTCCCCACATGGTCATATTTGGTTCAATGTACTTGCTGGCATGTGTTGGATAGCTTTTAGAAATTTACTTCCAAACTAGCCTCTCTGGCCAGTCTATTATCATTTCTTCTTGTATTTTCTTTGACCTTCCCCTGGCCAACTGACACTGTTGCTTCAACTATTTTTACATTTATTAACTAAAAAATAGTCATCCATTTTTTTTTTTTTTTTTTTCAACATGATTATACCGATGAAGTCTCCTGGTTTGCACACATCTCTCCCTGTTGTTCAGATTTAATCTTCCTCTCAAGTCAGCAAATCTAAACCTGGCTTTTAAAACTCCCATAACACATGCATTGAATTATTATTATTATCATGTCCCTACATGCAACGCATATCCTCAACCTTCACTGGTCAGGTTTCAATTCCATATATCATCACAGTGTGTACAATTGCCAAGTGGATTTTTTCCTTGATCAAAAGTGGTAAGACTCTGCTGGTTAGTAATGGCAGAACAGAAGTTCCTTGAACTCACTGCATCTACTTTTAACTCTTACAATCACGCTAGCACCTGCTCCTTCCTGTATCTAATGGTATTGCCATAATGACAAAACTTCTGAACAATTGCAATAGCTTTGCCATCCAAATATACTTTCTCCAGATCTGAATATGAATCCTCTTTTTTATTTTACATATTCTTTCTGAAGAATAATATTTGCTACCAGAACAGTAGCAGAAATTTGCAATGAATCAAGCTACCAACAGAAGATATTGTTGTTTGGAAGAAACAGCTTACCTTGCAGACATGTATATAATCAAGTTTATCAGATATTTTAACTTATGGGGTATTTCATTCCAGTCTTCAGATAATGTTGGGTAATCAGGAGAGAATATGCACCGTTTCAGACCCTACCTTTCCCTGTAGACTTATATGTAATAAAGTTTATCGTTTATTTTTTTTTCTTTGTGGGGTCATCCATTCTGGTCTACAGATAATGTCAAGTCGTCAGGAGAGAATATGCACTGTTTTGGGGTCTACCTCTTGACGTCTTTTTCGCATATTAGCAGATCTGAGGCCCGATTATCTGAATTGCATTTAACTGAACTGTGAACACATATCGTAAAGAAATATTTCTGTGATTATGTAGTCTAAAGGAGTTTTTATGTTTTAAGGTGTTCATACTTGATTTTCAGTATTGTGACGAGAAATCGTCTTAAAGAAAGGATGGTAGCGACAATTCAAACTTCTATGTTAATTTATTTAGCTAAGTAATCGAATTGCATGTTTCATCCTTCGACCTTCTTACATGCAACATGTCTTTCTCAACTGTGGTCCATTATGATGATAATAACAACCGGTCCAGATGTTGTCTGCTCCCCACATTGTCTTGATGCCAAACCCTTACTCTAAGTCAGTGGTTGCTCCTTAACTAACCTTTCTCTAACGTGTTACTGATTTACATAAATCAAAATGTAACAACTACAACTAAAAAAAGAAGCTTATGTTCAAGTTTTGTATTTTCTGAATTAAATAATCCAGAAAAACGAAATCCATTGCATGTTCTGATTTAGTATGACATCAAATGATTTATTCTTTTCCTTTATTTCACCAAATTGACTTCAACGATTAAATTGTAAATGAACCAAAGAATCATCAGGAATCTTATAAAATATTTTCACATATCATAGGAAAACATATTGAGTTTTACAGTTCAGGTCATCTATAGGTCTCACCTGTCTGTTTAAACTCTTTTTCTGGGTCAACGGCCAACTAGCACCGTCTATATTTGTGTGTGTGTATATGTATATTGGGGTAGAGAGGACTCCCGTAAGCCGTGGTGAAGGCAACCTTTCTAGGAGGAGCAAATCTCTGATTTAAAAAACCATAAAGCGGAAGACCAGTACCCGCATTAAGCTGGTCTGCAGTTTAATTTGTTGCTGGCTATCTTGCTCTTGCTTGCTGCTGGATCTCAACATTTTGAACCGAGAGAGAGACTTAGCTGTCGTACAAAGCTAAGACTCTGTAACATCATATTTGTATAGATACTCCCTCAGACATTTGGGCTCCTGGATTTTAAATGTCTGAGGGAGTGGCACTCGTCTGACAAGACGTTGCAATCATCATGTATGTATGCCTCGCAAAACTTTTGACTAAGGCAATGGATTTTCATGAGATCGGTATTGTTTTGAAGCTCAACCCTTCGGACGACAAATATCGAAAAATTGGCCAAAAACATTAATTCCTTCACCCTCAACTGGGCACTTTTCTACAATGAGGGGTTGCTTTTTTCGCCGATATTTTCGGAAGTCATCCCCTCTTTTTGATTGTTTAGCCTTAATTGAAAGCTATGTCACTTCCGGTGTGGCAATAGGCGCATCAGCTAACACATCACATTTTTTTTTTTCACGTTCTTTTCTTCCTTCGCGGTATGGGTTCGAGACTGCCTATATGCTGACTGCCACTTTTTTTTTTTTTTTTTTTTTATCAATCAACCCTCTTACACACACCTCCACTTTCTTTTCCTCCTTCGCATCATGCGTTTTGAAGAAAGCCTTCCTGCCTGCCTACTGCAACTTCTTTTTTTTTTTTGCTTAACGCACACCTACAAACACCCGGGCAACGCCGGGCATCCAGACAAGAATAGAAAAGAACATAAAAGAAACGTTTTCAACCAATCCAGGCATCCCTCTTTTCTAAGTGATTCTGTATGTACTTTCCCTTTCCATATGTTTGAAGTTAAATTTCTCAATGAAAGATCTTGTAAAGGCAAGCTAAATGGTAACATTTAAGGAAAAAAAGAAAAAGCAGAAAATGATAACAAAAGGATCCCCCACCCCCTTCCAATTAGTGTAAGTATGTGGGAGAGGGGCGATCTTTTTAAGTCAATTAGTATTGATTTTAATATTTCCAAGGTTCATATTCAAACGAAATTTGATTACCATCCATTACATTTCAAACAAGAACGAATATCCTGTGCGTTTAATGATAAAAATGCTATTTAAAACTTACCAAAAGTAACATGATTTTAAACTTAAGCATGACAGACTGACGGATGAACAAACGGACCGACAGATTGATAGAAGAGCCTCGGCTAGAGATGAATGGATGCATCTTTTATAGAAAACAAAATGGTTGCAAATCAAATTTGCATTTTATTTCAATGTTTATTTTGTTCAGTGACAGTTGTTTCAGATTTGTAATCAAATTTTATTTGCTAAAATAATTATGCTGTCAAATTTTGTATTTCTGGTTAATCTCTGCAAACGTGATATAAACACATCGATTTTTTTTTTTTTTTTCTTGAAATATTCTTTTTCACAATATCAGATTTGGTGACTGTTGAATCATTTGCATTGAGATTTATTTTAATGAAAGAATTTGAGGAAGAATAAATTTCGATACAAAATGGCTAAAAGACTTCGTTTTAGACCCGCAGGAGGGAAATATTTTCAAAAAAATATTCCTTTTTTACACACACACACACACGGACACTTTAGTGCTTCAGCAGTTCTACTCTTAGATCTAGAACAATAGTATCATCAAGAGGATACCATATTAGTCAGTTTCGGTGCCTTATCCGCAATTGATAACACTGGTATGGCGGTGCTTCTCCATGCTGGAGTTGCCATTATTTGATCGTGCTGACTTTTGTTTTCTATGTTTTAATCTTTATTGTTATGTTGAGGTTTTTCATGTTTTTTTTTATAATGGATATAAAATTTCTCTCCGATTCCAGCTAGGACCATCCCTTTTTAGCCACAACTAAAGGCTTTTTTCACAGTTCCCTTGTATTCTTGTTCTCATTTACCATATTTTTTTATTTCTTTAAATCCAAATTGATCTTTTTTTTTAACACAAAACTTTTTTCATTACAACCTTTTGCTCTTATTTCAATATTCATCCATTATTTTTGCAATTTTCAATTGTTTTCCGATATTTTATTTCTTTCCCTTTTCCTGCACCTTTTTAGGTTATCTCCCAACTTACTGTTTTCTCCCATCTTCATATTACCATATCTGGCTATTGCACTATTTCAATCACCGGAAAAACTATAGACTTTCCTAAATCAGTATCGATTTTCTATGCTTTTCCTAATTTATTTCTGTTATTGTCACTTTTCCCTTCATTATATTTATAATACTGTCCCTTATTTCACAAATTGTATCTTTAATTTTTCAATCTTTTATTTCATCTACTTTCTCTCTAAACATTTTTTTCCTTAGCCTTCTACCCTTACTTGCGTCATCATGTTTGCCTATGTAGAAACTATTAGAGTAGAAGGCTTTTCAGCATCTAAGTAACTTTACAGTTTAAGGGTGAGATTTTGCTGCTTGTGTGATACTATAAAGTGGACCTGAGTCACTAAGTCCTGAAAGAGGGGGGCAATTGACAAACGAATAGGAAGTGTTTTAACAAACAAAGAGATGGGAAGTAGCAAACAATGAATCTGTAGGTATTTTTAGATAGTCTTTTAGATTTGACAGTAACAATAGAAACCTATAAAACAGATAACACAGGGAAGGGCAGTTTCCGGTAGCTGGGGTGAGGCACTTCAGGTACTGGTGCAGAGAAGACAGTTGGCATCGAGCTGCCGGTTGAAACGGATGGGAGCTGGTAGCGACACCGGTTGGACAGTTTTTAAAGCTGACTGTGAAACAGAGATAGAGATGAATTGCGACTGACATCGATAGAACGGGGAGAAGACACACACACCCTCACAAGTCCAACCATCAAATATATGTGAAACATTGGCGTTGTGTTTTTCCTTTCTTTGTTCCACGACTTATTTTACTTCCACTTTGTGACTTATGTGCATTCCGTTGGCAGCCGCCAGTGTGAACCAAAAGATGATGACACGGCCAATAGACCACGGCATACAACTATGGGGTCAGCGACTTGTCGAAGGGAAGGCCACGTGCTGTCACACTTGTTAGGTTAGATACATGCAATAGCCAATAAGTTCAGCTTTGAAAAAAAAAAGATTTAAGAATTTAAAAATCTACAAAAAAATAAAAAAGAATTCATGAATTAATTATCAACCTACAGTGAAATTATGTTTCACCAATCAAATCCTAGTTGACAATGTGACAAAATGTGCTCCACTCGTCCTTTTTTTTTTTGTCTGCACTTATATTTATCATCCTGGTTTTGCTTCAAACACGTTAAATTTACTGATGAAGGAAGTACATTATAAGTTGATTTTTTATCAAGAATGATAAGCTCGTTACCTCTTATGCCCAAATCGCTTTCTAATTTCTATCACTATCGACTCCCATTGTCTTTATTCGCTACTTTGTACCAACTTTACTTTCTGTTCTTCATTCATATTTTTTTTTCTTTTTCTCCACAGCGTTACTTACATAAAATCGTTCGAAACCTTTTGCTCCAAATCCTTCCCAACTTATTTGTACTCTATGTTCTAATTGGTTGATAGCTCTCATCAACATGTTCTGCATTCCACTTTTTCCCCACTCCAACTTCTAGCATATCTTTCCAGATCTTCGTGCCTTTAGAATATCGGAATGGCATAACTATTCTAACTTTCCCAGCCTTATATTCTTTTACTATTGATGTAAAACGTAGCTGACACACACACACACGCTTTTCTATATAATGCTAATGTTAATAGTATTTTTGGTAATCTTAACCATTTTCACATGTAATAGTTGCATCGTTGTTCAATTCTTTCAACTCTTGAAAGCATAAAGTTGTACACAGGACTCTACACACAAATTTATTTTTAGTTGACCTTTGACACGTAAATATTTTCGTTTACTAGCCAAATAGAAAAGTTACTAGCTGTGGCGAAAGCTGTGAAAATGAGGGCTTACCGTTCAAACAACCCAGGTGTGCGTGTGTGCTTTGTCATCGCTGCGAAGCTAGGATAAGAAAAGAATTCCAAGATGGCGCTGACAACGTTTTGTAATGGTATGATCTCAGAAACTCTCGCAAAATCTCGTGCATATATGCAAATCAGTTGGTCTTCGACAACTATAAATTCAGGTCGTTTTGGAAGGCAAGGAGTGAGGAAAGAACGGCCGGTTGGTAATTGTGTACGCTGGTTCGTGTTGGTGGCGTGTTACTGTGTCTGTGTGTGTACTGATCGAACCGCTTTCCTGTCCCTTGGACTTTGAATTTGTTTAGATTCGACTTCAACTTCACTAGCCAAACCCACGAGATTTTTGGAATATGACGTCTTCATTCTGTGACAAGTACGTACATCGTAAAGGTTTTTTTGTATTTTTTTTTTTTTAAATAAGTGTAATTCTAAATATGTACTGAATTTTATGTTGAGGCTTGAAAGCACAAGCATTCAAATTTTTCTGGGTGTTTTTTTTCTTTTTTTTAAAAAAAAAAAGAAAAAAGGTATATTGTTCAAGTAAATTTTTCTTGTTTAAATAATTTGACTTTGCTCGTTTATTAAACAATAATAAATGTTGAAAAGATATTTTTCACTCAATAATGAGCTTTGGAAGATTGTTGGTGAAAAAAAAAAAAACGCAATCGCCAAAAGATAAACGTTTTATTATTTCTAGTTGCCACTTTGCAAAATCACTCGCAAGTGCAACTGTTTCACGTGCAATGTAAAGCCCTGGTACATCATTGGACATAATAATCCTGCATACAACACAAACTGTAGACACCAACACTTGAATTTTTCAACGATGCTTTATTGTCAGCAGCTCTTTGTGTATCTTTACTTTGGCTTTTATTGTTTAGTGCTGTTTGATATAATTTCCCAAAATTTTTCATTGATTTCTTTGCATAGTATTTCTATCATAAAATAACACAGGACTGTGTGAACACACATATTCAATGTATCAAATCCAATGCACCATATGCAATAAGTCTTACATTGGAAGTACAATCAGACCGTTGCATATCTGAGTCAAAGAATACATTACCCCCAAAACCTCGTCTTTTTATAAACATATCTCTCTCACACACACAACCCCAATAAAAATCTAATTGTTAAAATACTAGCAACCGAGAGAGACCAAGGAAATTTGAGATTGAAAGAATCGTTATTGATAGAAAATGAAAACCACAAATTAATAAAACAGAAACAACCAACATTTTCCTTATAAAAACACAAGTGGATTGATTATTTCCCCTGGACGGAGTTACAGAGAATATAAAATAAAAAGATAACAGAATTACCTTCCCTCAACAATTAACGTAATTTTAGAAATAGTCAAAATAGCGTTTGGTGCTACCAGATCAAGCTGCCCTGTGGTTTCCTGAGACGAAATGCACCTACATTGACGTTTTTTGTTGTTTTCTGATCTTTTTTGTAAAACTTAATTATGTTCTGCAAAACCAAAAACAATAAAAACAGCCTTTCTCCCTCCCCTTTTTATTTTATTTTTTCCTACCCTACTCCCGGTCCTGGATATGACCTTAAACTATATCCGATGGTGAGGTCTGGCTTACGGGCTTTGGGGAGTGTGGAGCCACCTCTTAATTGCCATTGCTCCCAGGTCCACCCTGACCCGGAGTGGTAGTACCTGTTAGGGTCCCAACTATGGGTTAAATAGAAACAGATTTTAAAAAGGAAAAGAAACAACAACAAAAAAAGAAAAAAGAAAACAAATATATTCTATTAAATTATTATTATTATTTTATTTTATTTTTTTTGCCCTGTCGGTAGGGCATGAGAACAAACCGACTGCTCCCCTGCAGAGGGTAAAAATTCCTCAATGGGGCAACCAGTTAGCCATGGGTTGCTACCCGTAATGTCTTAGGATGTGATCCTGGTGATTGAGCGAACCTAGACCAGGATACAAAGAAGTTTAGGCACCGCAACACATTACGTGTATATTTTGTTGTCTTCGGAGATGTGGGATATTGGTGTACTACTACACTTTCCTTCTATTTTCCTCATCATGTTCCAAACTGTTTTTGCCTTGGTATTTTGCCTCGGAGAGGCCCGATCCGACCAATCGGCCAGTCACGCCAAGCCCCACCATATATTGCCCATTCCAAAAACTCACTACTAACACAACACATCCCCCCCTCTCCCACAAATAACCCTACTCCCTAATATATGATGGAAAGTGGTGGCTGAGGGTCAATCGATTAGGTGTGAATATCGATGACGAGGCTGTAAACCCCTCAGGATTGCTACAGATCCCATAGCAATATCAAGAGAGAACAGGTAATCATTATGATACCACCAAAGTCGGTTATATCATCATTGTATCTCTGTGGAGGCTGGGCGAATGGGTTTCCCCCCAGGCTCTTCCCAAATAGGACTGAGGTGGGTGGGGAACAAAGATGACGAAAAAAGAAAAACAAAATATATGGCTTATTCCTCCCAAAAACCACCCAACCACCCAAAGAGAACCCACTCTGATGTCTCTGACATCAGTAGCTCTGAGGAAGAGACGATAAAACCAAGGAACTCAACATTCGTAGTAATAGAATCAATAGAGGAAACTCCTTTGAGCAAACTATCACCTTTTAAAATTGAAAGAAATCTTAAAACTTTAAAACCAAAGTCTATTAAAAAACAATTTAACGGCAGCCTACTAATAGAAACCCATAACAGAGAACAAACTAAAGAAATATTGAAACTAAAATTATTTGAAAACATCAAAGTCAAATGCTACAGACATCCAACCCTAAATACCTGCAAAGGAGTTGTGAAAAGCCACGAACTTGCACTTTGTCCCTTGGAGGAAATCAAGACAAACTTACAGAAACAGAATGCGTTAGATGTTCGTAGAGTCCAAATCAAAAAACACAGTGAGAAAATCGATACCAACACATATATACTAACTTTTGATTCCCTCACAATACCCAAAGAAGTGAAAGTTGGATATATGAAAATAAATGGAGAAATTTATATTTCAAACCCCTTCCAATGCTTCAAGTGCCAGAAGTTTGGACACCATCAAGATCGGTGCACACGATTACCAGTGTGTGGAAGATCTGGAGAAAGCGGCCCACACATTGACTGCAGAAAAGATTTCAAGTGTGCCAACTGCCTTGGAAATCATGGCGCTGGCTCTAGATACTGTGAAATATGGAAAAGAGAAAAAGAAGTGACCAAACTAAAACATACAAAGAATATATCCTACCCAGAGGCCAGGAAAATCATTGAAACTAAAACCTATGCAGATGCAACTAAAAAAAACTACTCCAATCAACAATCAAAATGGTCATACATGTAACGGATACAAGTGACAAGAAAATTGATGTCTTAAGCAAACTAATAAAGGAAATAAAAGAACTATTAGAAGAAATAAGGAAAATGAATAGTGCAATGTCTGCAACCAATCCAGGGATAATATTAAGTAAAGACACTACTGAACCACAAAAAGAAACAAAACCACAAACCATTTCTACAAAAACAACCGAACAACCATCAAATACATCACAAGCCAGAAAAGAATCAAAAATCCCCCCAGACAAAAAAAAAAAAAAAAAACAAACAGGAAAAGAAAGATCCCGATCTATATCCCGAACAGGGACTCTGACAGAAAATAGATTTGAGGGATTGGAGACGATGGAAGTTGAACACAATTCCAAATGATGAACAAAATATTACAATGGAATATCAGAGGGATGAAAGCAAACCTAAATGAACTCACATTATTAATAACAAATATGAGCCCAGCACTTGTCTGTCTGCAGGAGACCTTTCTGAAAGAAAATAATACTATCAACATAAAACACTACACATCTTACAACTACATAAATAAAGATACGGACAGAGCTTCTGGAGGCACATCAATACTCGTAAAGAATGAAGTCCCTCAAAGACAAATAAATATAAACACAAACTTGCAAGCAATTGCAGTTTCAATGACTCTACATAGAACTATAACACTTTGCTCAATCTACATCCCTCCAAAAGATACAATCAATGAAACTGAGATAACTCAATTAATAAAACAACTCCCTAAACCCTTTTTTCTACTAGGAAATCTCAACAGTCACAATGTAATATGAGGAAGTAAAGAAACAAATAAAAAAGGAAAAGAAAACATAATAAATAAAAATAATCTATGCCTCCTTAATAAAAAACTACACGTATATGTACCCAGCAACAGGTACTTTCACCACCATCGACCTTACCTTATGTGATCCTTCCATATATATGGACTATGATTGGAAAGTACACAATGACACCTGTGGGAGTGATCATTTCCCAATCATCTTGGAAAGTCTAAGTACTAGTAATGAACAAAAAACACCCAAATGGAACCTACATAAAGCGGATTGGGAAGACTTCCAGGAACAGTGCAAAAACCAATTAATTATCGAAAAGAAAGATGATGACCATTTAAACTACTTCATTAAAACACTCACAAACATAGCAAATAATACCATACCGAAAACAACCAAAACCAACAATCACAACAAACCTTGGTTCACAAAAGAATGCAGAAAAGCCATCAGAGCTCGACGAGCTGTCTTGAGAAAATTCGAAAAGTACCCAACAAGCAAAAATCTGGATTTCTTCAAAAACAACAGAGCAAAAGCCAGACGAATCATAAAGGAATCCAAAAGAACAACATGGAGAAATTATATATCTAAAATTAATGTGAATACCAAGGCAAAAATAGTTTGGAACATGATGAGGAAAATAGAAGGAAAGTGTAGTAGTACACCAATATCCCACATCTCTGAAGACAACAAAATATACACCGATCAAAAAGACATTTCCAATAACCTGGCAGATAATTTATCAAAAATTTCATCATGTGACATACAAACAGAGAAATTCAAAAAGATTAGAGAAAAGGAAGAGAAGAAAATTCTATTTAAATCACAAAATACCGAAAAATACAACCAACCTCTTACCTTGCCTGAATTAAAAGAATCGCTAACCAAATCCCATGACACAGCTACAGGGCCCGATGAAATTCCATATGAAATCCTCAAAAAACTTTCAGAAACCTCAATGAAATACCTACTTGAAATTTTCAATATTATATGGTCCAGTGGAAACGTACCTGAGACCTGGAAAGAGGCCACAATAATACCAATCCCCAAATCTGAAAACTCAAACATCCAATCCCAATCAAGTAACGCCTCAGATCCATTGAATTTCAGGCCAATAGCTCTAACAAGCTGCATTTGTAAAACCATGGAAAGGATTATAAACAAAAGACTAATCTGGTTCCTGGAAACAGAGAATCTTATTACAGAATTTCAAACAGGATTCAGGAAAAAACGAAGTTCAATAGACCACATAGTCAGACTTGAAACTTTCATCAGAGAAGCCTTTGTAAGGAAGGAACATTTAACAGCAGTTTTTTGACATGGAAAAAGCCTACGATACTGTGTGGAAGTACGGTGTTACAAGGGATCTGAAGGCGCTTGGACTAAAAGGCAGAATGCCAATTTTTATTGAAAATTTTTAAAAAAATAGACGGTTCAGAATAAAGGTTGGCACAGCTCTCTCGGACTTGAAGGAACAAGAGAATAGAGTACCTCAAGGGAGTATACTGTCAGTGACCCTGTTCAGTATCCAAATTAACAACATTGTAAAAAACCTTAACCCTATATGTGGATGACTTCCTAATATGCTGTAGATCTAGATATATATCTATAATAGAAAGGAAGCTTCAATTGTGCTTAAAGTAATGAGATGGACGGAAGAGAATGGATTTAGATTCGCCAAAAGAAAAACGAAATGCATGCATTTCTGCAAACTAAAGAACATGCATAATGATCCTGTCCTAACCATGGAAGGAACGCCCATACCCGTTACTGACCAGTACAAATTCTTAGGGATTTTATTTGACAAAAAGTTAACATTCATCCCACACATAAACTATCTGAAAAAAAATGTAACAAAGCTGTAAATCTTTTGAGAGTGGTAGCACATACCGATTGGAGTGCAGACAGGAAAACACTCCTTAAACTTTACAGAGCACTAGTCAGCTCAAAGCTAGACTACGGCTGTTTCATATATGGATCAACCCGAACATCATATATAAAAAGCCTAGACCCTATTCACCATACTGGCCTAAGATTGGCCCTAGGAGCATACAGAACCTCCCCCCCGTGAACAGTCTATACACGGAAGCACATGAACCCCCACTAGATCTAAGGCGAGAAAAGTTAGCCCTTCAATATTTACTCAAACTGAAGTCTTGCCCAAACAACCCTGCATACCAATGTACCTTCTATCCTAAATATGAAGAACTCTTCAACATGAGAGAAAAAACTATCAAAACTTTCGGGCTCCGAATGAAGGAAAGCATTGAAGAATCGAAAATTCCAATCTCCAGCATTCACAACTTCATACTACCTAAAACACCCCCATGGACCATGAAGCAAGTAGAAATAAAACTGAACCTAAACAAAAAGTCCAAATCTACCACAAACCCTATTGAATACCACGACGAACTTCAACATTTAAAATTACGATATTCAGACTACACCTTTATCTACACAGACGGGTCTAAAAGCAACAATCACACTGGATGTGCAGCAACGTACCATAAAACCACAATGAAGAGAAATCTTCAAAATGAAACATCTATATTCACTGCAGAGACTATAGCTATTGATCTAGCACTCAACATAATTTCAGAGGAAACCACCAAAAACTTCATCATTCTCACAGATTCTCTATCAGTCCTATTATCTATACAAAATCAAAAACAAGAAAATCTATTAACAACAAAATTAATAGAAAAAATCAATATCCTTTCAACCACTAAAAACATTATTCTTGTCTGGATCCCCAGCCATGTGGGGATCAAAGGCAATGACAGGGCAGATACAGCTGCAAAAAAATCTTCTCACCTCCCAACTGACAATTTTAAGATTCCACATACTGATCTTAGACCCCAGATAAAAGCATACATACAGGAAAAATGGCAACTGCGGTGGAGTCAGCAAGAGGGCAGCAAATTATACTCAATCAAACCTGAACTTAAGGAACGATGTCCGGACATCAAGAGATCACGCCGAGAAGATGTGATACTGACTCGGCTGCGCATAGGACACACCAACTTTACTCATTCTTATATACTAAATGGAGAATCGGTGCCAGAGGGCATCCCATGCCAGGAGACACTCACAGTAAAACATATCCTAGTTGGGTGTGATGACCTCGCCCCAACTAGAAAACTATATTATACAGAAAGCAATATGGAGGACCTTTTTGAAAAGGTCAACTCAACAAATATTCTAGCATACCTAAAGAAAGTAAATTTATATAAGAAAATTTAAGGAAATTTAAAGTCACCCAAATATACACATCCATGTATAAATACAACATTTAATTTCTTAATTCGATTTTATAAAAAAAGGGAGGAAAGGCTGAAAAAGTCCCCTCCCCCCAACAAAAAATAGTTAAAAAAAAAAAAAGGACTCCGGCATTAAATGACCACATAGGTTGATATGCCGTAAAACCAATCAATCAAACAAAATAGCGTTTCAAAACAAAATAAAATATAAAGGCCAATTTAAATCAAACGGAAAACAACAGCATAAAGAATTGATCTACATTTCTTACCTCTTGAAAATGGAGGATACCCCTGAAAATATTTGAGGAAAAATAACATTTACAGTCAGGTAAATAAATATTTATCGAAAATTATTAAACCCTTTGAATTATTTATCATTATTTATTTATTTGTTTCCAACAACTGAGTAATTTGTGCATTGACAAGCCTTCAAACACACCTTTTTAATTATTTGATTATTTCTATATCTTATAACCTAAATTATCAATTCTGCTGTTTTTTTTTTTTGTTTTTTTTCCACCAAGGCATATTACTACTGAAGAGTTAGGGAATGGGTTATTGTAATAAAAGTCAGATTAATAGGTAATCAACCTGCATGGGGACTTTGGCAGCAAGATAGTTGTTCATATTACATTTAAATTTCTATATGTTGATATGGTTGAGGAGCAGAGAGAGAATTCCAAAGGCAATCAGTCCAAGGAAAGAAACTGAGTGTAAAATTTTTCAACATCTAAGAATCTCTACAATGAAGGGGTGAAATTTTGTTGTGAGTCATGTGGGATGAGAGTACTTACATTTTAATCTAATACTTATGTTAACAAATATCTGTCATGTCATTTTGTGAATTAATCATAGTTTTCAATTCTTTCAGAGTACCATTCCCTCATCCACTTTCTCACTAATCCTTATTTTTGAGTGGCTTTTAGCCTTGGTAAGTAGAGAACCATTAGTGTGTATTACGGACTCATCTTATGTATAAGCTATATCGCCTGAAGAGAGTAACTAGTTAACCAAAATATACTCCTAGATGTATAGCAAGATATTAATGCTTATGTAAAAATAAATAAAAGCTATATATATATATATATATATATATATATATATATATATATATAATGTACGTACTCGTCACAGAACGATAATGTTATATTTCAAAAGTCACGATGGTTTGTCTAGTAACTTTTCTATTTGGCTAGTAAGCGAAAATATTTACTTGTCAAAGGTCAACTAAAGATAAATTTGTCTGTACAGCCCTGTGTACGACATTATGCTTTTAAGAGTTGAAAGAATTAAACAACGATGCAACTATTACATCTGAAAATGGTTAAAATTACCAAAAATTCTAATAACATCAGTATTATATGGAAAGACGTGTCCACTTCAGCTATATATAGAGTGGCGCCAAAAAAGAAAGTCCGCACTTCTCATTTTTTTCAAAAACCGCAAATTTAAACTAAATTGAATGTCACTGTTTAAACAACCTATACCTCATTTGATTTGCCTTTTATTCCTCTATATTTAGTAGCATAGCCCTTCTGCAATTTGACAGCCTGTAATCTTTTGGGCATTCCTTGAATTAGTCTGTGGCAATACTCTGGTAAAAGGGCATCCAACTTCTCTTTAATTTTTGTCCAAAGTTATTCCAGATTTGAAATTTTATCATTGCGTAGCTGTTGCTTGATATAATGTCATACATTTTCGATAGGATTGGAGATTGTACAGGCGAATCACTACACGTAATATCATGCTCTTTAAGGAACCTTTTGTCATAGCCAACTGTGTGAATGGGAGCATTATCCTACATGAAGATGGGATTATCGCCCAATTCCGGCCAAATGCTCAATCAGCATATTATAAATATTGCAATGTTCACTTTTCACATCTCAAAAATGAAGGCTGAAATTGAATTAGATATGATTATACTTTTATTTCCTATTGTCTTCTAATACTAAGAGTGATGAAAGCATCTTTTGTGACGTTTTTACCAGTTACTTTTTTTGTCAGTTGCTTTCAAAGTTGCCATGTCGTAATGTAAACATGTTCATGCTACATTTGCAAATATGAAAATGATCATAACTTGAAGACTAAACAAGATATCTTCATGATTTTTGTTTTGTTTTTCTTGTATTTGTGTGTATTTTTATATGAGAGGATCAAATTTAGCCATAGGCGATTTTAAAATTTTGGCTGCCGGTACCTAATATTAATGTACTTGGTCGAATTAATCTGCAAGCAAACTATATGCCCTGGACCATTGGTACTAATAACACCTTACACCAAAACTGCACTTCCACCACCTTGCAGTGTTCAAACTGTGTGCCTAGGATTATCATTACCACTGCCTAGTCTATTGAACTGGCTTTCGTCACAAAAATCACTTGTGACCAATATGAAGAGTCATGATCTTCATTGCATCTGATGAACTCCAGACGGCACTTTCTGTTCTTTACAGAAATCATTGGTTTGCATCTTGCAACACAGCCTTACAAATTAAAGTCCTTCAATCTGTTCTTAACTATAGAAAGAGAGCTCTTTTTAACAAGATTACATTGTTGTTGAATTTGGGGAGCCGTTTCAAATCTGTTTCTGAGGCTGCGGATCTTGATAGCATTGTCTTCCCTGTAAGAAGTAACTTTAGGATGACCAGATTTTGAGGCCTCACGAACACTGCTGGTATTTTGGTGCTTTTGCACAGTCATTCGTACCGTTTTCTCATCACATTTCAATCTGCGGCCGATTTCCTGATTGGGTAAACCAGAAGGTGAAGATTAATGAGCTCCTGACAATCACTAAGAGAAAGTCGAGGTAATAGACTAAATGTTTGTATAACCTGGAACAATAACAATTACGATTAGAGATGCTTTGTTGACTAAAAGGTGGATATTTTAAACAGATTTTAAGTTCATTTGTTGCTGCGGAGTTTCTTTTTGCCTTCTTGATTTGAAGTTAATTTTGTTTTAATTGACGTGAACATTAGGATACTTCAATTAAAAGTCAAATATAAACAGGTAAAATTATAGAGGAATAAAAGGCGAATCAAATGAGGTACAGGTTGTTTAAACAGTTACATTCAATTTAGCTTAAATTTGCAGTTTTTGAAAAAATGACAAGGGAGGATTTTTTTTTTGGTGGAGGACCAATATATATATATATATATATATATATATATGATATATATGATATTCAGTGCTTTTATTATAGTGCTGCTATTATATCTTTATTGTATTTAGAAAATCATCAGCATTTTATGCTTATTCTACTTGAATTAAAAATGGAATAGATAACTTGTATTATTCACATTTTAAAATGCAATGGTTGATTAAATCATTTTTTCTGCGAATGATTAAGAAAAACAAGGCTATAATCAGTGATTGCTGGTTTGTTGTCATTTCGTTCTTAAACAATTTAGTTTTTTCTGAACATGTTGAAACGAACATATTCACTAAACTTGTGAATATCAAGTGTCATAAAGAAAGCTTTTTAGCACCATTTTACATATACATAAAATATAAACATACAATATATTTATTTAATGACCAAAGGGACATGAATAAGTTAATTATAACAATTCACAAGAGATCAACTACCAATGAAACATTGGCAATAATGACTTGACACTCCCCTCCTGTTCCCCGCTTTCTTAATGAAGGCAGCCATCTCATTCTGGTGTTCCTAATTGCCTAAGTGTGTAATATGAATAAGAATTTGATTTATGTTGGGTTTATTTGGAAATCTTTTGTGTAATGCATTAAAAACAAGAACAAGGAATTATTTCAATGTATGGCCACGTTAAAACTACAAAATTTATAATTTCAAAATATTATGCATTATTTGAACTACTTGTCTCATCGTGAATGTTATTTGTACAACGTTTCAGCCGATGTAACCTCTAATCTTCAAGTATGTCTTGTCAAATTCGAGAATCTTGAATTCTGAAATATAAAATTTCAAACTGAATCTTGAAACGTGAAATAACATTTAAGATGAGAATAACGGTCTAAATAATTCAAATTATCAATCTTCATCTCAAAAGCTTTGAAAAAATAATTTAAAGATATTGATTTTGTTTTCCTCATCTTAGTTGTTGCCATTCTTGCAGCATTTTCGTTGTTCTGCTCTTTGACTATTTTCAGGTTCAGTTGATGATCTTTTTGGATTTTTGAACTGAAGCTTTTATTTAATCCACTCGTGTATTCTATTCATGTTTTTATAGATATCTCATATCAGTTAATTTCTCACAAGTTTCTTCATCAGAGATTGCACTCACAGTCTAAATAGAATTAATTCTGTAATATTTCTTAATCAACGCCTTCATCTACTTAGCTATGTACCCAGTAGAAGAATTTAAAATGTACGTTTTTAAAATTTATTCATGAAGCAAATGTTTAATGTAATCATTTACCTGTACTCATATTGCATGTTCCATGTTTAGATTGTAATTACTTGATGATTATTATTATTATTGGCTCACATGGAGCTTTCACACAAGTCAGCAAACGATCAGTTTGGAGACCTGTGGTATTCCCTGGAAGCTGAGTGACAACAAGTCTCCCCAGACGTCCAGCTCTCTCCACCTCCTTCGATAGCATTTGCATTTGCAAATAAATTTGTGTCATCGCAACGGCCTCATACCATTGATTTCTCGTTGGTAGTGGCCATTGGTTTATACTGGAACTTGAATGGCACTAAGTCTCCCTACGATCCCAGATCTCTTTGCGCTTGTCCAGCGGAGGTCTGACCAGCGCTCTCTCCTCGGTCTTTCCATCCTCCTTGACCCTTCTCAGCTCTTTGGTATATTATTATTATACCATCAATTATAATTTTCTGATTTACCCTTTCTTAATTATTAGTTCCCATGTTGTGTTCAACTTAAGAGATAACTAGCTTTGCAACCAATTATTTAAAATTTCCGAATTTTTTGATGTTGCTTCTTATAAAATATGAATGAATGTTATCTCCAATTCAATTCAGCACATATTATGATATGACAACTTTTAGAAACGTTTTTGCATCAAAGTATAGCTCTGATTGGCTAATCACTCCTCATCACAATTACAAATATGTAGTTCATGTTACCTGCTGCATCGTATACAAACTCCTAACAAATCAATTATTCATTTTATCTCTTTGCGTATCTGTAATCTCATCTCTGCTTTTAATAAAACATAAGAACAAATCTATATCATATTTCTCTTAGTCTGTTTGTTCCACTTTTTTTTCCTTTTTTTTTTCGGAAACTACTGAATCAATTTTGTATGGATCTGTGCTATGATAAGGTACAGCGAACTAAGTATTATGGTATCCATTTAATGCAGAGTTAATGATCAATAAAGATTAGTATTTAATGCAAAAATGAGCACAAATTTAACCATATTCAACCATCAATTTGGCATAAAGCACATGAGTCAATGATCTATCACTTTCGACTGTTTTTAATGAGCTAAAAAGTCTTGTATGTATTTACCTACAATTGCCTACAGTCTCATGGAACATATATAACTTTGATCCATTTCATCAGATAGACATAAAAAAATGTTCTTGTAAATTTATTCTTTTACCAATATTTTCTAAACTAGTTATATTTTCAATTTTGTTTTGAAAATATATTACAAAAAAAAAAAAATGTAATTATTTGGTAGAGTTAGTTTTGGAAAGAAATCCTTCCTGCTAATAAATTTCCAGTGGGAACAAATATATTAAAAAGTCTTCAATATTTAGAAATCCCATGATTTCAAATAAGCCGTCATTAGCACCCCTCCCCCTCCCCATTATTCTGTTACTAAATTTGCTAAACCTAGTGATTCCAATCTATATAATTGCAAAATACTTTAATGCTTGTAAGCAACTGAGCAAAGACATCTTGTTAGCCTTGCTTATGTGTGTGCTATTTGCATACGTGCCACAGGACTGGTTTAGTCCATTTTATGACTGGATTACTGGTGTTGCTCTTACAATTCCCTCTATTACATATATACGATTTACTATAGTTTTTATGAGCCAATTCTGATATGGGTAAATATTACACATTTTATATATAACTGGTCCTCTGTGGTCTGTGATTATCCTAGTCTAGACTTGGTATTCGTTTGGGTATGTAAGGATGTCTTCTGTGTCTCATCTTTGTTGTAATTTGATGGATGAGGGTGCTAATAGATCTGAAGAGGGGGGGTGTACTCAAATTCAGCATAGGATTCCAAAATCAGATTTCTTTCTATTGTCATGTATGTTGGTGATTTTGGCGATCCACCTTAGAACTTGTTTCTATTCCAAATGAGATGAGACCCAGCAGTTGGTGGTACAGGGTTAGTTTTACTCCTGCAGTTACTGTGTTCCAATTGTTGAGCCTCCTACTGGCATCTTCCATGTGTCCTTTGATGGTAAGAACACAAAATGCATGTTCTATTAGGCTTGTTGTTGATCTGTTGGAGGACAACTTTTCACGTTTCTGGCACATCCTCTCCATTCATCCACAATTAAAGCATATAAACTTTGTCACCAGGCAGCTCTTCATATCTATTCCCCACTAGCATGTTAAATCCTTTCGCCCCATTTGTCGGGCTTGGCATATTGTGGGGTCATGAAAGTCACGACTTGCAGAGGTTGTTGCTCAAGGTCCAATCTTTGCAGTTAAAGAGTTTTTATTGTTTCTTGTCTCTCGGCTGACTAATTTATCAAATTTCTGCTTTGGAGGAGTGAGCATAGCAACCTTTGTCAATATTTTCCCGTGTATTTGTCATTAGCAAAGCCTGCTACTATGTCACTAGAATAATTTATTCAAGTAACACCATTTGTTTCATTTGAGCACGTGACTATAAATTCACAAAATTTGGCCAAGGTTTTTAATCAAGCTATAAAATATGTGATTGACTCCATTCTTCTTTACTAATAAACTGAAAGTTTTACCTGTGCAGTTTTCTGAGCACCCTTTGACAACAATGAGTTGTATTTGCCATAAAAGATGTCTGTTTATATTACTCTCGAACTTCTGTAAGTCAGTACAGTCAGGGAAACAGGAACCCGGAAGGAAATTCCAAAGTTTAGCAATCCTAGGAAGAAACTATTAGAATAGAAGGCTTTCTTACATTTAGGGATTTTTACTGTGTAGGGGTGGGATTTTGATGCTTGTTGGATTTATTAGGAGTATTTACATTGATGGGCTAGAAGGGCTTGTAGTTTGTCAAAGCGCCTACCATTAAAGTACTTGTAAAACAGGCAGGGGGATGCAACATTTTGTCGATGGGACGACGGTTGAAGCCTAGCTGATAGTGTAGAACCTATTAGGTTGGTGACCCTCTTTTGAACCCTATCTAAGAAGGAGAGACTAGTAGCAGATGCACCAACAATACTCCATACATGGGCGAATGGTGGCCTTGTAAAGGTACAGGGTACTCTCAGGCGTAAGTAATTTTCTAGCACGGTAGAGAGAGCCCACCTTCTTTGCAGCAGCGTTGGCAATGCACTCAATGTATCTGTTATATCTATTGTAAGTCATCCCAGTCTTTTAGCATAAAACATTTTCAGTTGGTGACAAAGTCATTTCTTTCGTATTGCAATGTTTTCCTTTTGCATTTCAATCAGTTTTGTTGGTGCATTAGTCTTCGTTCATAATCTGTTTCATCTTCAGATCCCAAATGTTTTCAAGCAGTCAAATGACTGTCAGTAAATTAAACAGTTTTAAAACAACAACAACAATCCTATTAGCAAAACCATGTAAAGTGTTTGAATAGCTGTAATGAACTGAATAAGGCCCTTTGTTTTGTTTATGTGCCTGTTATTTTGTATGTAGCCAAACGAGTCTGCCGGTGTTACTCCTACGAACGTTCTCCCCTTATCATAAAGGCTGCATGTTCTATATACTAAAACTAAGATTATTTTTTACTAGTTTACTCATTTTCTTTGTACCTTTTCTAATTTTAATATTATACTAGCACGGTCACCTGGCGTTGTCCGCTCATAAAATATGCTTAAATATATTTTAATTTATGCAAATTTCGTATTTAATATTATAGACCCAATTATTTCGTATTATATTGTATCCAATATATAGTCATAATTTTCAAAAGTAAAAAAAAAAAAAAAAAAAAAAAATACAATATGATTTGAGTGCCATTAGGTAGAACCGAAACCAAAACATAACTTCATAATTGAAACCGTCTAAAAGTTAAGTAAAAACTAAAGTTTATTTCTACTCAATATGGTTGGACTGGGGAAAGGAGGGTGAATTTTATTATATACAAGCTGGCTTCCATGACAACAATGTTTTGATAGACAAGATACAAGCAAGGGTGGTCGGACGGTTAGCAGTTTTATAATTATATAGATTCCAATTCCTAGGATTAATTCATCATGAAACGTTTTGTCTACATCCAACAAAATATGATGTATCGTGCATTAACTGTTTTCAACACCTGTTTATCGTTACTTCGTTTAGCTGACTAATTTGTGTGAAAATCCACCATGGACATAATCATGTGATCTTTTTGGGGTTTATCTCTTAAAATTTTTTTTTTTTGAACCATTTCACCATGCGGTTTTAATCTGAAAACCAGGTGCAGAGATCATCAAAATATTGTAATTTCTGAACATGGTGCATGGTCTCTTTTACCAACTTAATGGATTCTTCATAAGTTTAATTATAAAAAATCTTCAGTTTGTAGAATTTGTATAGAAAACATAATGTATTCTGGTGCTACCAGATCAGGCTGTCTGAATATATTGGCTTCCTGAGATGAAATGTACCTAACATTGATGCTTTTTGTTTTTCTACTTCCTTTTGCAAAACTTAATTATGTTCTGCAAAAACAAAACCAAAAACAACAACCCACCTTTCCCCCCTTTTCCTTCTTCCCATTTCCCTTTTCTCTTTCTATCTCCCCCACTTCCTGAGTGGTTTCCTAACTTAAAATGTACGAAACATTAATACTGTAACCCTTTTCCCTCTCCCATTGCAAAACTCATTCATGTTCTGCAGGACAGGGGGCAAAACCAATAAAATCCACTATAAAACAATCAAACCAAACACTACAAACTAGCAATTGAAGACACAAAGAGCTTGAAGAATAAAAACATTATACAAAAAATAACTGGATGCAATATGAATACTATTTCCAAAATAACTGGATTCGCCATTTAATAACCCAAAAAGATTTTATATGCCGTAAAACAAAACAATCAAACCAATCATAATGCATTGTCTTTATTTGAAGCTAAATAGTTATTCTTACATGCTCTGAATAAATACTGTTAATCCCTGGATTGTATTTATTCTAATGGATATTCTGCTAGTTAAAAAAAAATCACTGAACAGACGGCTTTTATTTTTTTTACTAATAAATGACCACTTATCAAGGCCAAATGCCACTCAACAACAAGTTAATGAGATAAAATGATTCAGTCGTGTGATGAAGAACCTAATGTTTCCTTACAAAGGTTAAAATCAAGATATATATTTCTAAAATCCTAATTCCAATTTTGATCAGAATCGATTAAAATATATATATTTTTTTTTTACATGGAGGTCACCACTTATCAAGGCCGAGAAGCCACTCGAGGATAAGGGTTATTGTGTGTACAGTAATCAATGGGATAGTATCGTGGTAATAGTTAGTATTGGAGATTTGATAAAGTGTCATTACTTAGGGGGGGCGGTTCATCAGGAATTTGTTTATGTTGGACTTGAAGATATCCAAGTTGAAGTCAGGAGGGAAACAGGCAAGTGGCAGAGAGTTCCATAGGCATGTAGTTCTAAGAAAGAAGCTTTGTTCATGGAATCTATGTTTTGATTTAGGCACAAATAAAGAGTGGGGAAAATTATTGACAGTGGTTTCAGCTAGACTGGTGTTTTTCGTGAAAGATTGGCGAGTGGGGGGACCAGAGATTGGAGCTCAGACAAGCACTTGCCATGGAAATAACGATAAAACAAAGATAGGCTCGCAACGTCTCTTCTGTTGCAGAGAATAGAAAAGGGCATCCCACACTAAGCCACAAAGTCTATTTTGTACTCTGTCAAGGCAGGATAGGCTGTTTTTAGCAGCTCCTGCCCAGATGTGGCAGAAGTACTCCATCCTTGGATGTCAACGAATGATTTAAGTATGTGTTTTGGGAGATCATTGATGTAGATCAGGAAGAGAGTTGGACCCAGGATGGATCCCTGAGGGACTCCAGCATTAATACTGTGGGCCTCTGATTTCTGCCAATCAACCACTACTCTTATGAGCCTATTAGAGAGAAATGATTTAATGATTGAGAAAATATTTCCAGTTATACTGTAGCTGGAAATCTTGTATAGTAGGCCCTTATGCCATACCTTATCAAAGGCCTTTGATATGTCAAGAGCAATTGAAGCCTTTGTCAAGAGATTCGCTAATCCTATGAGATATAACCATTAGCAGAACGGAAACCATATTGCGTGTCACTAAGAAGGTTATTTCTGCTGAGGTAGTTGACTACTTTTCTATTTAATATGGATTCCAGCATTTTCTAGGAAAATATCTAAAATTTTTTGCTTAAACTTAATACTATGTAATTTACATGTGTCCACTTAGCCTTACTATAATGGAGATTGGATGTCTGTTACTAAATCTGTTATTTTGAAAAATGGGTGATCGAATATTTTAAAAACTGAATTGGTATTCGGATATTTTTCAGCAGATTCTGCCATCTTTTTTTATGAAAACACTCAAGACAAGGCATAAAGCCACTTGATGTAAGAAGCTAACAAGAATGAAAATTGATTATTGCAAAGACAAGACTTTTAGTTATTACATCATATGATGTATATTTATTCCTAAATATTGAGAATTCCTGTTATGTTAAATTTGTTATTCTTTTCTTTGAAATCATAAATTACAATGAAGTTTTGTTAAAACCTCTTTGAAAGAATCTGACATTTTCATAAACATTTTTTTTGTTGTTGCTGACTTTTATTTTAAAGAACTCCTTTATATTTTTAATGTCAAAAAATATTCATTTTCTTTTGAGATATTTCCGTTTTTTTTGTTGGTAAAGGTTTAACTGAATTATGGCATAGAATTAAATGATACAGCAAATGTAAATAAAAATCAAACTCGACATATTTTTCTGATGAGAATTTAATTTGAAAAGTTCAATTCTGTAATATTTATTTATAAAACATAATGAAGTTTATCATTATAGGATTTTGAACTGCCTGTATAATGTTGGAATCATTTTAATTGTATGTAGTAGTTTATTATTTAGTATATCATTAACTATAAAAACTGGCGTGGTACTATCGCCCCCTCCCTCCTAAGTATTAGGAAGTAAGAGGAAAACGATATTAAAAAAAAGAGGAAATAAGTTTATCAGCAGAACAAAGGTATAGGAAGTTGTTCACCAGGACACAAAAGAAAACTGAAATATGATTGTTAATCAAAGCATGGTGTTGATTAGGACAAAGAAGATGAAGATGATCTAATGGCAACTGACAACAAAAGGACCTTGGCAGACGACTATGTAGCTGTGGCCCTTAGCATATAGAGGATTGATGGTGTCACACACACAGAGTGCACCATATATTAGCAGAATGTGCCAGAGTTTGTGCTTTTTGTATTTTGTTTTATTTTTATTTTATACTTGTGAACCTATGCACATCCCCCTCCTTCATGGCAGGGTCAGATATGAGAGATAACTACATGGCCAGAAGAGAAAACTAGGGGGAAGACCAAGGAAACAACATTGGGGTAGACGTTTGTTGTCGAGCAAAGTAGCATGTGGTCTCACACTAGGATTAGTTGACAATCACATTGCTTGGAGATATAGGGCAATGCAGGGGTTTACAAGAGGTGGGATCAATTTGAGTGATAGATGAGACTATGACAACCTTTGCAACCCAAACCTCCTACTTGAAATTTGTCAGATGCAACAAAAACTGTCACTTGTGCATAAACCTGCACAGTCATGGCAAACAGTACCCAGTTTCTTGTTGATTCTAGGGAGCTAGTCTTCTGATACTGGAATGGTAAATATCATTAGGTTGGTGTATTCTTAACAATATTAGTTAACTACACTTCATTTATCTAAAATTTTGATGAGGGCTCTACAGACCTGTTGACTAAATTATTGGAGCTTTGCTTTTTCATGTATTATATGTCTGCTATATCATGTCAGAACCCATCCTTCTCCAGATATTCTGGTGCTACCAGATCAGGTTGTCTGAAGATATCGGTTTCCTGACTTAAACATACCAAATAGTGATGTTATTGTATTTTTCATTTCTCTTTACAAAATTCAATCCTGTTTTGCATAGCAAAACAACAAAAATATTAAACATCATGAATAAATATTTGGAGATATAAACAACTTGTAGCATAAAACACTTCTTTTTTTTTTTCAAAATTACGGGATTCAACATTAAATAATCCGAAAGGGGTTGATATGCTGTAAAACAACAAACGACCTCTCCAGATATGAACCCAAACCCGAATTCTTTTTTTTTTTTTTCTGTGACAAATTCAAATAAAATATCGGGTGTTGTGATTTCAGTTTTCCGTGGTTAGTTGCTTTATCAAGATTTGAACGGCTTACCATTCAGTTTAAAGAGCTTTTTTTTATCTAATAAAAACGCAATTCTAATGCTAAAACAAAACGCCTATCGTAAATGATTCATTGTACACAAAACACATTGATATGTTATCCATAGCTGGAGAGGAATTGTGGCATCAAACCTTTATTGATAGTTTTAGTATCTAATGAGGCACAATCTGAAACCATGCCTATATGCCCGTCCCCGTCTCCACATGCGGACCCCCCCCCAAAAAAAAAAAAAAAATTGTTGGGTTATTTAAATTATTTGGACTACTGGTTTCATCTTTGATGTTATTCTTACAACGTTTAAGCCGATGTAACCTTTGATCTTCTTCAGGTGAGTTTTGAACTCTGAATTTTTATGGAATTTTGAGCAGAACCTTTTATTTAATCCATGGAGGTAGTTTATTCTTGTTCTGTCAGCCATGACTGGGTAGAATTTTAAAAAGCAATTCTTAATTGTATTCTTAGTATCTCTTGTATTGAGGATTTGGCCTTTAACCTCCAGAGGACTCACTTAAAACACATTATTACTTAGCACTTTTGATAAAGATTCTTAATTTCGACAAAACATGCCTGAGTAAAGTCAAAACGGTGTGAGAATGACATCGCAAATGAAAACAGTAGTCTCATACAAATTATCGATCCTCATCTAAAAAATTTCAAAAGCAAATTGCTGTACGTGATTATTTAAATTTATTTTTGTTATTGATTTGTTTGCAACATTTGTCTAGGGTCAACCGGTGAAATATTTTATTGAAATGATTTTTAATGTTAACATAAAAAAAATACAATATTTTCAGTTACCGAGGAGACACACATACTTGGAAACCTTTCCAAAAACATTTGTAAGAAATTGATTTTGGTGGATTTATAAAAGGAAGCAAATGAAGTCTGCGTGTTTCAACTACGAAGATAAATGGTAAAAGGTAGATGGAAAGGGAACTACTGTGCCAAATGAATACAATTACGAAGATGATGTAGATTATGGCTTTGTGTGCAGCAATAGTGTGTCCAGAAAATGGTCGGCATGCTGCCATTGGAAAGTTTTCTCAACAAACAATATAGATAGGTCCATCTCTGTAGGGGGAGAAAAGTGACAAAAATAATGGTATTTGCTAGTTGCATTGGACCATATTACAGAGATCCAAATATGCACTTGTACAAACGTAAATACTCGTGACTCACCTGACTAGCAGTAACCTTTCACTGTAGAGATCCATAAATGGCAGAATATCTTCCACTTTACCAGTCTCTTTCCTCTGACCATTTGCTTTTGGAAACCCTTTTTACCCCCCCCCTTCCCCACCACCAACATGCAGAAATTGAAAGCCGAGGAAGGAAGTGTTTAGGATACGAGTTACATCTTTCATACTTGATTTAGCAAGAGAGAACAAAAAAGGTATTTTATGTTTAGAAAGATTGTTTTATAGCTAGAATCAACGTGTAGTATCGGTTCTCAATCTGAGAGTAGGGCAACTTTTTTAGTTTCGTTTCCAGTTCAGAATGCCCATTTTTGTGGAGCTTAATTCTTCATGTTAAAAATCGACCTTTTATTTACCTTCATGAAGAAATCTAAGACTATGCCAATTCTGGGACACATTTTCAAAGGTGATATGTATGTTCCATGCTGCCAATCATGAATATGATTTTGACAACACCAAACAAAAAAACAACAAAAAAATTCTGAATTTTTTTAAATATCAGCTCAATTAGTTACACAAACTTAAAAAATACTAGTGTGATACTATGGACCCCCCCCCCCGTGTAAGGAAGTGATTATAAAAAGAGACAAACTATAGCAATGGGAGGAAATAGTTTATTAGTCAAACAAAAGTATAAGTGAGGTTAGTAAAAAAAAACAAAAAAAAAAAACAATGAGGAGCCGCCAAGGTCTTTTGAATTCTCAAAATGGTAAAACGCCTCACGGTCATTGGTCAGTTTTTGAATAGTCATAGGAATGACAGTTTTTTTGCAATTGATTACTCAGGGACAAAGATGAGATTTTTAGAATTTCCGATCCCTGTGTCAATAAATTTAGGAGTTTGCAACAGTTGATTGCAGTGAACAACAATTTTCAGACTGGGAGATCATCTGAGAGAGACGGTGGGGGGGGGGGGGGCACATGGCGTCATACTAGTGTACTCGTGGCATGCATAGGGGTTTACTGTTAAACAAAATAACTTCTAATTTTATAATGTCCATATACTTTATAGTTTGTTTTACTTAATGACTGAACTTTTTTTTTGTTTTTACAATGAAATATTTACTTTCTTGTTAAGGTTTGTTTTTGTATAGATTTTTTTAAAACATAACTAATGTTAGTATTGTCATTTTTTAATTAAAAGATATAAGTAATTTTAAAATAAAAACAATTCGATAACCTCCCGATAAATATATGCCATAATTTCCTATTGTAAGTAGCATATGGGAACATGTATACTCAGCTTCATTTAGTGTTACTTTTGCCTTGTCTTTGTTTTTAATATTTTTCAGCTGGTCTCTCTGTTTTTCAACGTTTTGTAAGCCCACTTTCCACGAAATCACTGTTGACACTCTTGATAATGCCCCTATCCCTCTACAGATTGATTGATTGCTGTTTTTTATATGGAGCAATGTATTCAGTGAATGTAAGAGGGGGATGGCCATCCTATCATCACCCATAGTTGTAAGACAAATCTTTGCCATTACCCAGACAAGGTACTTTCATGAGATCTATCCTGTCAGCTGAGACGGTTTGCTAGTGTATAACGCTTAGAACCACACATGAAAGATTTGGGGAATCGTGTGAAACCCAGGCATGATCACCACCTATCTTTATACCCTCAGCAAGCCATGTAAGATGCTACCTCCACACATACTCTATATCACTGAAAGTTGGGAACTTTTCAAAACTTTATAATCCTCCAGAAATTACAGTTTGTCATTCTGGGGTGGTTTGTGTGTGCTAAAAACAAGATAAAAGTAGTTGCAATATTGAATTGTTTTATAAACTATTCATTTCAGAAACATACGCTAAGCCCTTAAACTTAAACCTTCAAAGTCGCTCCTGCCTGGAATTAGATTTTAATTTGTGAGTACCAATACAGTATTATGGTTAATTTTCTAAACAAAACATGAAAATAAATCACAGAACTGAATGTTTTGCACCAATACAAATACATAAAAGAACAACATTTTTTTCTTCCATAACAACAAACTAAATTGTAAAACAAAACAACAGCAGCAACTCCCCCCCCCAGTAAATAACATTTTTTATGTAAAAAAAACAAAACAAAAACAAGTCATCCATATATTAATAATTTTTTTTTACCATTACGCATTTGTCTTTTATATATATATATATATATATATATATATATATATATATATATATATATATATGTGTGTGTGTGTGTTTTGTCTTTAAGTTACTTACATTTTTTTTTAAAGATTACTATTGCTTGATTATTTCTTGCAATGACAAACTCAACAGTATAAGATAACTTTTTTTTACCATAATATAGATTTAAAACTGATCATTTTTTTTTTTTTACTGAACATGCAAAATTTTAAAATGATTTAAAAATTTTTGAATATCAATCGTGTCTTGAAGCGAAGTTTGCTTCAAAGATTCAAATATTGCATTATGGCTCGTTTATGCTTTATATATAGTAAGTTATGAAAATATATATGGCAATTAAGCTACACAGAATATTCCGCGTTTCATCCTCATGAGAATTTGTCAGACAGACATATATATATATATATATATATATATATATATGAAGAACACGGTATAGAACAAATAAATAATATTTATTTCTATACTGTGTTGTTCATCTATAAATATAAAAGCGAAAATGTGTGTTTGTATGTATGTGTGTTTGTATGTCTTGCAAAAACTTTCCATATGGGTCACGGATTTTCACCAGATCGGTATCATTTTAAACTTCCAACCTTCGCCCGACAAATATCGCAAAATTAGCCAAAAACGTTAATTTTTTCACCCTGAAATCATCACTTTTCTACGGAGGGAGGGGGGTGTCAGCAAAAACCGTCCTCTCATGACGAGTTGGGTTCTACGCATGCGCAAATGACACCGTAACCTGATTTAGTTTAAAGATTTAAAAAAGCGACACAATTTCGGCGACGTCGTCTTAGCTAAGTTGCTTAGAGCGCGGCCTCATTAACGGTTTGGGTTCGAATTGTGGTGTGAGATGTCTTTTTTTTTTTTTTTTTCGATTTTTTTAATTTTAATATTGAACCAGGCTTACTTAAGCCATTTTTCACGTAACGTTCGTTTTTTCGTTTTGTGTTTGCCTTACGTTAGTTTTTTTTTACTTCGCTTATTCTTAGGTTTTTATTAACACCCCTCACCCCCGCCCGACCACACACACCCCAAAACACCGGGGCAACGCTGGGTACCCCCCCGGGTGTTATTTAAGCAATTTTTCACGTTTTTTTTTTGTTTTTATTTTTCATATTTTTTAAAGATGCTTTAACGTTTGTTTTTCTGTTTTCTTTTTCGCATTTTCTTTTTTTGTTTTTCCCATTTTTACATTTAACATCGTTCGTTTGCCTTACGTTAGTTTTTTTTGTGTTTTTTTTTTTAATATTTACTTCGCTTATTCTTATGTTTTGATTAACACCCCGCCCGAGCACACACACACCTCTAAACACCCGGGCAACGCCGGGTACCCCCCCCAGTCTATAATATACATCTCACCTGTCTGTTTAAATGTATCTATGTTTGTATGTCTGCCTAAAACTTTCAATAGAGGCGATGGATCAGTATTGTTTTGAAGCTGGACACTTTGGACGACGAATATCGAAAGATTGGCTAAAAACATTAATGCCTTCGCCCTCAATTTGGCACTTTTCTACAAGAAGGGGTTGCTTTTTTTTCACCGATATTTTCGAAAGTCATCTCCGCTTTTCGATTGACTAGCCTTAATTTAAACTTTCACCACTTCCAGTTTAGCGATGGATGCAACGGCAAAGACGTCAGGTTTTTTTTTTTTTTTTTTCACGTTCTTTTCCTCTTAGCGGTACGGATTTGAAACTACCTGCCTACTATACACCTCCAAACACCCGGGCAACGCCGGGCACCCAGGCTGGTATAAAATAAAGTTAAAAAAAAAAAGAAGAAATAAAAATAATCATTATTGTCAAGGTGGTGTGCACTTTCTAACCTCTGACCTTTCTATTTTCATGATCTGACACTAACATACACCCCCTCTCTCCTCGATTTTCTGTTTAGCATTAAACGAAAATAATGAATAAAAATAAGCATTTTATTAATGAAATAATGAACGCAATCATCTCAATATTAATTACTTTGGATAATGTGTATTTTTGTTCACAATCCGACACTATAACTCCGCCTCTGATTATATTTTTTACCATTATTGAAAATGTAGTCTTATATGGGGTTCAGTGGTGGGAGCAAGAATTTTCTGGATTCTCCATTTTCCTGGGTAGAACAGGATACAGCTATATATTTTTCTGGATATAGCAGGATACCGCTATACGTTTTCCTGGGTAAAGCAGGATACCATTATATGTAATCTCAATTTAATCGGTCTAGTATTAAAACAACATTTAAAATAGAGCCTCAAAAATATTTTCAGACTTTTTCAAATGTGTTTTGAACACTGAACATTTTGCACTGATATTCATTCTAATTACTTGGGTTAGTTGGCAAGATAATATACATAAGATGCATAAATTAAAGTATTATTAAAAACAGAACAACAAAGCAATTACCCAGTAATGAGTTCATCTGGCCATGACTTATGTGTTGTCCTTGGCAACAAAATGTACTTTACAATGCAGAAAACGAAACATCCTGTCATTAGGACTACCAAACACAGCGTATTATTTTTGTTCAATTAATCACTAATTTTGTATAAAGAAAAATTTATATAAATTGATAATAATAGTAAAAAAAAACAAAGATAATTTTATTTTTATCTGCTAAAAATGTGCGTTACAATGTTTTAAAAATTTATAAATAGAATTTGTATCAGAACACAATCAGCAATTTTTTCAGCTTTTTTTTTTTTTTTTAAACAAGTTCCAGATTTAGAAGCCATATGTTGTTTAGTTCTTTTCCACTGGAAGAACATAGGTACCAGGGTTGGAAAGTGGGATTGAGAAGTCAGCGCCCCAGAAGAGGGGCACCCTAACCTGCAAAAAGTGCCTGGGCAGTTCCACCGACATTCCCTGGTAAGGGCGCCTCAGGCGATTATCAATAAACTAACCCCTTCTCAAAGAGAGAAGGCAAGGCCTGGGAGGGTGGACCTCCTAGAACTGCACAGAACGAAACCACCACCACAAAATCATCAGGGATCAGGTCATTACAGGAATGGTCTAATTTTCTTATTTCCCCCTTCCCCTTATTCCTCCTTATTTTCCTTTCCTTATTTTCTCCTTATTTTCCTTTCCTTATTTTCTCCTTATCCTCTCCTCCTTATTCCTTCTTATTTTCTCCCGCTTTAACCCCTCTCTTTCCCTCCTGCTTTAATCTTTCTCTTCATTGCACCCTTCTCTTCTTCTCCTATCTACCTCTCTTTCTTCTCGTTTGTCTTCCTTTATATTTTCACTCCTCTTTTTCTTTTTTCTCTTTTTAACCCCATCTCTTTCTCTTATTCACCTTCTCGATATCCCCCCCCCACCCTTTTTCACTCACATGCTATAAAACATCTGTCTGCTTTTATCTTCTGTTTTTGTAATATATGTTATCGTCAGTGAATTCATTTAATGAAAAATCTATCAATATTGAAGATCAAAGTTTTTTTTTTAACTTTGTTTTTCTTTTAACTTTTTAATTATATAAATTTAACTTATTCCACTTTTGTTTTTTTATATTTTATTTCGTTAAACTACCCTCCTCCTTTCTAATTATCGAAAAAAAAATTTTTCACCTTATTAATTAAAACTTTGATTAGAAATTTGCTTTATTCAAGAATTTAAATGTTGAAATGCTCTTAATTAAACCTTGTATGCAACGTATATATATATATATATATATATATATATATATACCTAGGTTGTGAGAAGCAGTTATTAATTGGTTATTGATTGACAGCCAAAATGTTACAAGATGCAATTAATTATTCTTCTTTAAATATTGATACTTAACTGGAATAAAAAGCAAATGTTGGCACTTTTAAGATGTTGAACTTTTCCATCTCAAAATGATTAAAGAACCTAGGTCGTGTACCAAGATTCAGGAAAAATTTAATTTTAAGAAACAATGTTTAAAAATTTTCGTACTAATGTCAACATGTGAATAGTCTTGCAGAGTTCATGAAAGATCAAATTGATTTCCAGACAGTTAATTGGGTGTTCATATTAGGAATACTCTTTTTTTTTAAATTTTTCATTTATTTATTTATTTTAGAAAGAGGCTAAAAATTTTTTTTTTTTGTCCAATGTATATGGTGCTGGTTGTAATTTAATGCTAAATAATTTAGTACTAAAGAGTCACAGTGGAGTTTAATTCTGTCTATTTTTAAAGGTCTAAAGGTTTCTGGATTGGTTCTTATTCTTTGTGCTACCCAACCCTTAGAGTGACCTGATTAGACAGCTCTGATGCAAGATGGCTGCCAAAAATATACAATGTAGACATTGGGAATGATCACCGAGACGACAACTGTAGCCAAGAAGATCACAAGAAAGATTATGGCCATTGTGTCGGTGGTGGAAGATGGGTGATGACTTTCCCATAAATAAGTGAAGTCAGCATAAACTCAAGAATGTTTGAATGTAAACAATTAGTGGGAAGAGTTGATAATCTGTGCCTTTGGTGGCTGTGCATGGGAGTCGCTTTACCAGTCACTAATGGTGGTTGTGTGAATGTAAAAAGCCAAATTTGGCTCATTTTTATATTCATATTTTGGTGAATATCTTTCATAACATCGTTTTCGATGCATCCAATTATCCTGTTATATTTGTCCCTTATGGTATTCTTGTTTCTTCTTTTTGTCCTAAAGATCTAAAGGTTCTTAGTTTTGTTCCATGTTCTTGTTACATAATCCATCTCATTAAGTGACATGATTGGAAGATCCTAATACAGGATTGATTAGAATTTTGCATTGAAGATCACATAAGTAGATGGTCTCCATGAAACTTAGTTTTTTTTTCTTCTCATAGAAATTGTACTATTGAATGAAGTAATAGTATTTGTTAGATTAAACTTATATTTTAGTAATAAAACTTGACAAATTACTGAAGTAGAAAATATTTAACTTGAAATAATTTTGTTAATAAAAATCAATGACTTCATCATTGTGTATTTCAATATTTGTAATAATAATAATAATAATGATAATACCACCGCCACTATGTAAGTTATATATGGTTAGCTATCAAGCATGATTTCAAATAAACTAGTTCCTACAGAGAGAAATGAAAATGTGAAGCTAATTTTCAGCTTTCCCTATTTTGAAGATTGAATGAAAAAAAAAATTACTAAATTCAAATTCGTATTCAAACGTTTTATTTAAATCCTCATTGTGATTTCTTTGATTTGGTATTGTAAAAGAATATTTTTAATTGAAAAAGAAAAAAAAAAAATTCATGTTGCTGGAAAATGTTTTATGAAAAAATTGTAGAAACATTGCTTTTGTGACACCCAGAGTAGATTGTGATCTCAACAGGATCTAGAATATACCAAATACTGATGCACACGGTGCTACTGTATGACTGCAAGACCTGGTCCTTGCACAAGAAAGATCTTCATGCACTCTAAGTCTTTGACATGTACTGACTATGAGACATTCTACGCATTCATCTTTTCGATCAAATCCCAAACCACACTGTCCATGCAAGATGTAACACCACTGGCATCAGAGAGACTCTTACAGAGGCTTTGCAATTTAGGTGCTCCCAATCACACCTGCTAGCTGGATGTGTAGAGGCAGCTGAGGACTTTGATTAAAATGGTGAAAACAGACCTGAAGCAGTAGTGTCCATTGTTGGGATTGGGAAGTACGCTGAGGGCACAACTGGCGATTGATGTGGATAGACTGCCTTGACGCAGGGTGTTGTGAACGTATTTAGAGTTGGCTCAACTCCTCCCAGGTGAATGCCATCATGGAGATTGGATCACATTACCACTTGGTCCTTTACTGGAAAATATGTAATATTTGTTGTTTGCAAATATTTTTGTTTGTTTTGAAATCGACAGTCTTAAATTATCAGACAACATCCAAAGATGAACTTTATTATAGTTAATGTTGGAAAACAAGGTTTGCTCTCTCCACCAGCTAATTAATGTATGTACAGGTGCATTTTGTCATGGATCTATCTCATCAGAGATCTCATCTGAGTTTTCCTTCAGTAGCTTTGTATAGGCTTGAGAGTCTATCATGCTCCATTGTTTCACTCAAAGCTGAGGAATGCAAGGAAATGGATTCATACTGCTTCTAATGGTGTTAAAGTGCTGGTGGTGATTCCGTGGTTATCAGTGCAACGTTTGTGTTTTATGTATGAACTTTACAAGAATTTCAATCCTATATATTAAAGCATAGATAAGCAGTTGATCACCACTGCCTTCTAATCGAATTCAAAGTGCATAAAATCGTCTCAGCCATTGTGGAATGCAGTCCAAAGAATAACAGTAAAGCTGTCAGATTTATTACGAGGCCATTTTATCATCGCTATAATCTGATCTGGACTAAAACAATTTTATTATCTAGCTGATTCAGAATAACCATTAAATGGTGATATAAATTGCTTACAAGGATTTTAACTTCACCACCGAAGAGGAAATATAGTTATTTGGTTGATGAGATAGCAGGCAGTTATTGATATGCTTGTTGACCGTAAAATTATTGGATGTTGTGTGTGATTGGTAGGTACGGGCAAAAATGGTGCAATAAAAATAGGGGAACCTAGTTTTGAAAACCGATTTATCATAATTTTTTTGTAGGTTTCAGACTACTTTTTGATTGTGTTTGAAAGATTAAGGACTAAAGTTAATTTCTAAAAGGAAAAAAATGTTTGTACACGTAAAATAAAAGTTATGAAAATGCTTTCACGGCGAGCTACCTAATTTAGCTAAATTTTCAAGTTAAATAAATTTATTGTAAAAATCCTTTAAAAGATAAATATTAGTTTTTTGGAGTCTATTTCAAAGATAATTAGTAAAGTCCTAAGATATTGAATTAAATAAAAAAACACCTTGTTTGTACAAAACATAAATTAATTAGCCCCAAAACAGTGATTCTGGCGTTTGCAAAACGCAACAAACTAAAATTTTGTAAACACAAAAATTACGAAGGCCCAAAATTTCAGGCAGTCGAAAGACTGAAAATGACATCATGTAATTAAAAGAGAGAAAGTTCTTTTTTTTCCCAGTCGCGCATCCATACATTTCTTTTCTGAACATTTGTATTAATTTTTGCATTTTTTAATTTAATTATTTTTCTATCTTCCTGTTTTTAAATTAATCTTTTTTAAAACTATTGTTCAATATTATATAAAAAATATGTTACGTCAAAAGTTTCACATTCTTGCGAGCAAGGAAATTATTAAAATCTTGCTTATAAAAATTATGCGAAACCCGTAATTTAAAAAAAGTAGAAATATTTTTTGCAATTATAATTTTTTTTGCGTGAAAGTATTAAATAAGCAATTAAATTCAATGGTGATATCGGTAGTTCGAGAAATTCATTTTTCTTAGAGTCATACAGAATTCATTAATACAGATTTAGAGGCTTTTTTCGCAAGCTTCCTATAAAAATTATTTTATTTTTATTGTTACAAATTACGATTATTTAAAGCATCATAATTTGTAACAATAAAAATCAAATCAAATTTTTATAATAATTATAAAAAATGCAAAGATAAATTCTTGCGTTTTTTATTTACTACTGAAAACCATAACTTTAGTAAAGGTATTTTTTTATTTAAATAAAATAATACATTTCCACTAAGATGTAAATAAAAATAATTAGTTCATTATATTCCGCGATCATTATTTGATAAATACTAAAAATTTCGTTAAAATTGGTTAATTTCCTGATTTTTGGTGATTTTTTTTGTTTTTTTTTGTTTTTTTAAAGTAAAGGGAGGAGTCAAAATGTTTATACATTTTGAGCATCGGCATTCATTTTGGCCGTAACTAGTGATTAGCATAAGGGATATGTTGATTCTATCTGATCTGTTGTATTCATGCACTGATATCATTGATGCAAAGTATGACCCCTCTCTTCCAGTTATGAGAGAAGAACGAAATGGAATGTTGTATGTGATGTCAAGGGAGAACTTGTTAACCTCCCTTCCAGTCAGATTCGAAATAATACAGACATGTAAAAAGAGCACTCGTGGCGAACTCTGCTTTTCATGCTTTGTCGAAGTGAGAAACTATAAATTTTCAAGTTTAAAGACACAAAAAAATTATTTAACACAAGAATCGAAATTACTACAAACTTAGGATAATAATAATAAAGAGAAAGAAGATGCCACTGTAAAAACTTATGCTTGGAATATAGAGTCTAATAGGAGCAGCCAGGGTTGATGTCAACAATGTGACTAACCTAATTATGAATTAAAAGCTAAGAATGCAGGGGGAAGTAGGTTGAAATTTAGTCAACCGAGAAAACAATTGGTTGCAAATTGATGTGATCAGAGGGAGTGGCTGATGTAGACAAACATTTTCTACTATCATATAAAACGAACTGTGTTGTGTGAGTTCATTCCTTATAGACTTGGAAATGGTTAAGACGATTTTTTTTTTAAATTTCACATGAAGGTACTTGATGTGTCTGGGAGTATTCTTACATAGGTTTTGTATCAGAATACATCTGATAAGTATCGAAAATCGAAACAGTCTGAATAAATAAAGAAGTCCGATTTTGACCAAAGTTAACACTTTTATACAGCCTAACATCACAAGTGCATTTGAAAAGTTTTATCACCACACAAGTAAAATGACTCAACCTATAAAATCAACTGTAGATGCGCCTCTGTCATATCAAAACCTACAATTGATTTTATAAACTGGGCCTTTCTGCTTGTGTGGCAATAAAACTTTTCAAATGCGTTTGTGATGTTAGGCTGTATAAGATCAAAATCGCCTATTGCTTCTTTCATCGGATTTTTTCGATTATCCCTAAATATATGGAAGACATTTTGATACAAAACCTATCTAAGAACATTGCCAGATACGTAAAGTATATCTGTGTGAAATTTCATAAAAAATGGTCCAGTCGCTTGAGTTCATAGAGCTTTAACTCAATGCACACAGACAAAGTTTCTTTTATATAATAGTAGAAATTATTAAGAGTATTTATTATTATTATTATTATTATTATTATTATTATAATTTAGAAATATTATTCTTATGTAGAACTAATGACTTATTATTTTACCATTTAATTTATGTGTTTGGTTTATAAATTAAATGACTGTTGAGAAAAAAGTCACACTTTCTCTAAATGCTCATAGAGACATAAATATTAGAGAGTGGAATAGTTGAATTAACATAGAGAGAGGGCGAGAGAAAAACAAAGATTGCTGAGAGAGAGAGATGGGTGACTTGTTCAGTTAATTATAAATTACATCTAATTATAAAGCAATTCAAACAGAATTTCTTTTTCAAACATAACTCAATTCCAGAATTAAGGTACACTAACATGCATTTTGTGTTATTAAAGTATATTGGAAAAAAGCTTTAGGGAAAGAAATGTTGACCAACACATATTTAGTATAATATTTACATTCCAAAAGTAAGGCCTCCTATTTTTTAACTCAAAAACTAAAACGTTGAAGAGCTATGAAGATAAGAGTGGTATCATTAAAACAAGCAACGTTTTGTGCTTCAGAATTTATTTTTCTACATAGTCACCACTATTCTCAAAGCACCTTTTGCCAATCATAAATGATGCCTCAACCATGACAGTGGTTGCTTTCTTAGTCTTACACCGTCAATATCTGTAACAGAGATGGAACTTTCAGGTCATGAATGTATAAGCTCAGTCATCAAAACAATGCAATTTTCAATCCCCTCTGATCCATTCGGGTGGATTAAAAATAGGAGGCTTACTTTTGGAACGTCCCTTGTATGTATGTATGTATATTAGTGATGGAACAATTCAAATATCTTTCCCGATTCTGATTTAAATATTTAACTATAACGTTATTTTTTCCCCAACAACTGTAAAATACATGGTTAATGTGCAGATATTTTCTCAAACATAAAATTACATTTGTGGAGTGGGGTGGGGGAGTGATCTATAGATTTTAGTTTTACTGGCAGTTTAAAATCAATAAATATTTCTTTTATTCTATTATTACTACCACTAGTGGAAAATTGTTTTAAACAAAATTAAATAAAAAAAAGACTATTATCGTTTTTGGCATAGGAAAATAAGCACAATTTTTACCGATTCCGATACCCTAAAAAATTCGATTTTTCCAATTTCTGATTCTACTTAATCGTCCCAACACTAACATATATGTATATGTAAAAGGGTGAAATATATTCCATAAACTGTACTGTAAGTTGCCTATAAGTATTTTACTTCCATTTTTGCAGTAAACCAACTTATTGCAAATATAAACAGATTGTGTTATGATAATAACTGGCCATATATATATATATGTATGTATATAATATGTGTGTGTGTTTTCTGAAACCTTTTACTTTCTTATCGCTTTAAATAACAATGCTTACTGCAACCGCAAGGAATTATGAGTCTAGTGAAGTTGGAAATCCTATAGCAATATGTACTTGGAACTTGGATAGTTTCTCTTCCTTTCTGTAAATCACACAGCGTGTGAATTTCTACATAAGTACAAAAAAAAATGTTATTTTCCAAGGTTTGCCATTTGAGATATAATTGTAAGCATCTTGTTTCTAAAAGTAACACTGCAAAGAAGTTTCCATTTCTTCCTCTGTACCAAATGGTATTTACATGAACAGAGTTTCTTTCCAAAAACTTCTAATCTTTGGAACACATTGCCACAGAACTGCTTCTATGCAGACTAAACATCTTCAAGTCGAATGTCAACAAATACTTGTTAAGCCGTCCTTTCAAGTAATCATAATTCTCAATTCCGTTCATTTTTTTCAATCCACTCATAATATTGTTCATTATTCAACTGGCAATCTCATTGACCCTTATCCTTGAGTGACTTTTGGCCTCGATAAATAATGACTAATTAGTTTTACAAAACAAAAAGATAAGAATATTTGTTTTTGTTAAAATTTTAGAGTTTTTGGCAAGCCCCATTCCATTCTCTGATAATCATAGGAGTCAATTTAGCTCCAAACCTGAAATATCCGATCTGTTGCTAAGCTAACTGGACAAATCATTCTACCACTCTAGAAAGTACCTCCTTCCTGACACAATCTTCTACTTGTAGAAAGCCAGTAGATCATAATGGAGTACTCCTGTCATATATGGGAGTTGCTGCTCAGTATTCTTTTCTTACTTTTTTTTTTACAGAATACAAAATCGATTTTGCAATCTAGTAAGAGATGATCTTTTATCTCTACCGCCTCTTTCACATAGATATCACTAGCCTTTCTCTCTATTGTCCTTATGTTCTTGCTAGGTGCTCAACTAAGCTTGAATTCTTGGTCCCTTCCCCCTGTAAAACATTCACTCACTTGGCCCGAAGTCAAACGAAAAGAACAAAGTTTCTTTTCTCAGACATTCCATCTGTAGAACAAAATACCATGAGGCTGCTTCCCAACTGACTATAACATGGTTGTCTTCAAGTTAAACGTAAACAAATCTTGGAATATAAATTCCTCTTGAGTAATCTTCTACCAATTCCACTGATTTAATTCCGATTCTCTTGTGGTGGCGTTCATCGTTAACTAAAAATCTTAACTCTTATCCTCAATTGTCCCTCCTCCCCCAAACCTTAGTAAGTGGTGACCATTTAGTAAAAAAAAAAAAAAAATCTTAGCTTTTGTGTTTTCATAAAAAGTTGAATCCTTTGTTTCTATGTGCACAAGGTTAGCTGACTCAGTGATTGCTTAAATTTGGATGAGGATGCTTTTCTCCTCATTCATATTGACCAATCACCTTGCAAGATGGGTTTCTTTCATTTTCTCATGTTTGCAATTCAGAAAGTAAGAATAAGTTATTTGAATAACCAGGAATACCATTTTCTTGTGTTCGTTCAGCGTCTGGCATTCCACCTTCCACTAAATTTTTATGGGGATGATGATTTCACATACAATCCCCAGTCAGCACGTATATCCCAGTTAAGAAAGATGACATAAAACATTAGATGTTATTTTCAAATAGACACTCATCTTGAATCGACCAGGCTGAATGTTAATTTCAGTAATCTAACGGGAATGGGCATGTCCATGTGACGATGTCATATTAGTTATATTGGAATGTAAATAGTTTTATATATAAGTAACTTTGTGTGTGGAACAATCTCTACCAAACTACTCTGTCAATTTTTAGTCTACAGGCTTGAAACTTGATATAAAGGTGATTTGGATCTGTGGAGCAAGTTCGCTTTGATTTTTAGTCAGTAAAAATAGCTGCTAAGGAGTCAAAGTAAAAAAAAAAAAAAATTGGAACTTGACATGTGTAAGTTGACTAAATGTGTTGCTTCTACACATATGCAAATACTTGTTAAGCCGTCCTCTTGGAATATAAATTCCTCTTAAGTAATCTTCTGCTAATTCCACAGTCATATTTTTGTTAACTTTTGAAATCATTACTATACATAATAATCAAAAGAGAATTGGCCCTAAAATAATAGCTATGAAATCTGCATAAATTAAAATGTCATATTTAGCGTATTTTATGATTGAGCAATGGCGGGTGGGCTGCTAGTAAGTGATAAAACACTTACCTACATGGGAGATATTTGTATTTTTCAATAAAGATTATTAAAAAACAAACTTGTACTCGTTATTTCTCCAAAGATGTTCAGTTCACCTTTCAACGTTCTAGAACATATGATAGGTTTTTTTAAGAGATGATGTTGCTTATTCGAATGCTAGAGATTAGAAATACCTTTTTTAGCATGGTATTCATACAGCCAAATAGGCTTTAAAAACGGAAATTCCATTCTCTACTTTTTTTTTGTCACATTATTGTCTAGTTTAGAGAAATGTTTAGTAAGCCAGTTCAGAGAAATTTTCAAGTTTCATTAATGCACCAGTTTAAAATAACCGATTTCAATGGCACCACATCTTGTCTCTCCAAGAGGAAAGAACGAAAGAAAGAAGAGTATTTTAAAATTAAGAACGTTTTGGTTACATGTCAACCTGATACTGATCTTATGCCCAACTTAACTGAACTATGATAAATATCTTGTACAATATTTCTTTCCTCTCTCTCATCATCAAGAAAGATGGGGGTCGGGGGTGAGGAGCTTGTAGCGAAACCATTTTGATTGGAAGAATAAAATCATCAAAAGATATAATTTCTGTGGTTCTGCACTGAACAAAATGATGGAAAAAAAATGGAAGAATTCTTTTTAAACTTCGACCAACATTAACCATTATTGTCTCTTTAGATAGCGAACAATTGGCAGCTCATATGAAGTTGTTGGGATGTTGCCAATGGCGATCTTTACATTTTGTGGAAACAGAAAACAAAATGGATTTCATACTCTATTGATTTCTTACGAATTGAAACTTGAACTCAGAACATTTTTTTATTATACTATTTACTACTTATCAAGGCTAAGAGCCATTTGAGGATAAGGGTTAATGAAATGGAATAACTGTCAGACGAAAGATGAGGGATACTATTGTGTATAAACATAGCTAAAAAAATGAATTGCATTTGATTATGATTTATGACAACACTTTGTTGACATTGGACTTGAAGATGACCAAATTGTAATCAATCTGGAAGCAGTCTTGTGGTAATGTCTCCCACAAGTTAGGAGCCCTTGCAAAGAAGTTTAGTTTTTGGAAATTCTACTGGATATTAGGCATTTGGAGAGAGAAAAGAAAATTACTTTTCATTGTAGTAGCAAGGCAAGTTCTTGCTTCAAATGTCTTATAAGAGAGAATCAAAGATTGGAGTTCAGTTGAGCTTTCATTGTCTTGACTCTCGAGTATATATCAGTTAATATCTTTTTTTTTTTTATGTTTTTATAGAAACTGATGTGGTTCTGGGTTGATTAATTGTTTCTAACTGTGTCGGATATATATTCGAGAGTCAAAAGAATAAAAAGAATATTCTGTTGTCACAGCCCTAGTGATAAGACACCAATTAAGCAAGATTTTCTGCATTTCACTCTCTTAAGACTCCTTAATCTACAGTCTTAAAATTTAGACGTTTTCTAGAATCAAAATCATGTAATTGGAGTATAAGGAATGCATCAATATATCATGGATTTTTATGTTTGTCATGGCACATAAAAGTGGTGTAAAACTGTTCTGTACTTGGAATTAATTTTATCACTCCTGGGACGGGTATTCTTTTAGTTCATATAATTCGAATTTTACATGAATGCTTACATATCAATCTCTTTAGTTGAAACTGGTATTTACTTCAATCGCTTGCTTTTAAGGTGAGCTTCTATTTATTATAAGCAATAAGATAATGTATTTTACATGTAAACTGCTTATTCTAAGCAATCGATCCTATGTTAAGTGATATGTTTCAGGCCTGTTAGTTCTTTATCATGCATAAAGTGATACGTTTCATGGCCTACTAATTCTTTGCTAAATACGATTCTGAGCAAAGAGGATTATTATTTTCATGCTTTTTTGTACTCTTATTCATCTCAAACAAAGCAGATTGCCACTTGGAAATTCCTGCATGTCAGTACAGTTAGGGAAGCAGGAAACAGGGAGGGAATTTCAAAGTCTAGCGCTAGCAGCTCGAGGAAACAAATTATTAGAGTCGAAAACTTTCTAGAGATGTCTACAGTAAATGGGTGAGATTTTGTTAATTGGGTTAGTTGGAGATATTTACCTTAAGAGGGCACAAGCACTATAGGGTTCTCAAAGCGCATTCCATTAAAATGCTTGTAAAACAGGCACAGGGTTGCAGGATTGTGTCGATGAGACAGAAGCTTGAGGTTGGTTGATAGTGTGAGACCTATCGGGTTGAATAATCTTTTTTTGAACCCTGTCTAGTGGTTAGATACACCAGCCTAGATGTAGCAACAACACTTCATGCATGGACGATTGGTTACTTTGTATAGATAGAGGATACTGATAGGTGTGAATAGTTTTCTAGGATGGTAGAGGGGTCCCACCTTCTTTGCAGCAGGTTTGGCAATGTCTTCAATGTATTTGTTTCCATTCACATTGCCCGTGAATGTTATGCTGAAGAATTTGAAGAATGAGCTCTCAAGTAGGGTATTATTTATCATGGCAATCAGTGATTGAAAAGTTTTCTTGTAATTCTTAAAGAAAATAAGTTTAGTGTTGACAGCATTGAATGTTACCATTCATTTATGTCTCATTTCACTACAGACTGGAGGCCATGTGTTGTGTAATTAATCTTAATCTAACTTTGTTGTAATTTGTTTCTATTTTTTTTTTTTTTTTTTTTCTACTGCCTACTTTATTTCCAAACTCTATCAACTACTTCAGCTTTATTGTTATCCGAACCCTCTTGGATGTGACATAAAACTACATGTAGGTCTATAATACTGGAATTCGTTACCATTACTCTCGAGTCCATTCTTAGTTGGAGTAGTAGCACTTGTTATGATCGCTAGAAAAATACCTGTCCCAGGACAAATAAAATTCTCCCGACAAAACAGTTTTGTATCACTTTTATGTCTCTCTATGAAAACTAAAATCAATATATAATGATACTAAGCATTATGTCTTGAATCCTTATTCCAATTTTGATAAAAATCCATTATGTCCTTTGATTCTCGAAAATTTCTAAAATTTAAGGCTTAAGCATTAGTGGTCTTAAAAAGAAACTGAAATTCAAGGAATCTTACGTCATTGGTGTCTAATGACTATGAATTAAATTCAATGTAAATCTAAAATATTTCAATTTTTAAATCGGAGGTTATGCTCTTATGCCTTGTAGAACCCGGAAAAGAGTTGATGTTCCATAAAACAAAACTACCAAACCAAATACCAATGAATAAATATGTGAATATATTGAGGATTTGAAGCATAGAATTTTTTACTAAAGTGACTGTATTTCAACATTAAAAAAAATGTTGATATGCCTTAAAATAAAACAAATAACCAGAAACCAGATATTTATTTATCTTTGCTTTTCACAAGAATGAATAAACCTTTTTCCATAAAACAATTTGAAAACAAACAAATATTCATTCTGTCCTGCAAATGTCCGATTGAACCAAGTCACAAATGAGATTTGCAATTGTTATCTATATACCTATAAAAGTGAGAATGTGTGTGAGGACACTTTTTAACCTATATACTCAATGAATTTTTGATCTACAGATTTGAAATTTGGTATATAGGCTATTCAGACATGTGGAACACTTTTTAATCCGGGGGAGGGGGGGGAGGGCTGCTAAGAGGTCAAAATTGAAAAAATTAGTACCTGAGAGGCCACAGGATTTTTATTTGTTTTCAACTGTTTCACAATTGCACATGCACGGTCGTAAAATATGACAGCTTTCCTTATGTTAAAATATAAGTTGGGTTAAAAACGCTCATTAAAAGGCATGTGAAGCTGGTGTAATGGTTATTGTACTTGACTCACTCTCTTTAGGTTTAGGGTTCGATCTCGGCTTGAGTATTTTTTATTTATTTAGAAGAAGTGAACTGTATAGAAAAAACATAATATTCGCATACACATGTCTCAGTTTCTTTCCGTTGTTTTTTACTGTATCTTTTTATTTTTTTGTAAACGAATTTGACGTTACGTTTATTACCTCCGATATTTCTGTTTCTAATAAATAAGAATTCTACATTAATTAAAATATAATATTTATGTGTATTTTAAGACCGAGCAACGCCGGACAGCCTGCTAGTAATTATATAAAACTCACTCCGCCTTCTTCTAATTAGAGTGCATTTGAAAAGTTAATTGCTGCAGTAATTACAATGTTGAAAGCTATTCGCGTTATTGTAGAATTCTTTGTAATGTTACCTTCTGAATTGTAGGGGTTGTGAGGTAAATCTATTTTGAATTATTTTACTGGTTTCTTTCCTAATTCATTTTTTGGCAGTGAGGTAGGTCTAAGAAAGTTGGATGTTATTTGCTTTCCTTTCATTTTCCTTTTCTTCTTCCTTACTCGGAAGTGGTTTCGTTTGAAGGGGGGCGAACTTAAAAAGGTAGGTTTTACCATATTGGTTGTTCTCTCTCTTTTTGTTTTTTTATTTTTCTCAAAATGCAAATTAAATTTGCAAAATGTTGGAAATAACTAATGATGGCTCTCTCTGACACAGGAGTTGGGTGGGGGTGAAAGGTTTCCAACTGTAAGCATAGCAGTAATAGCTGCCCAACTACTTAGAGTTCTTGCAAATTTTTTGAGCTTTATAGTTTTCCATTTAAATTTCGTGATCCATTTTCAGATTGGGTCAGGTGCAAGGTGCCTTCAATAAGTTTCCAAACATTTTTATAAAGGCATTCCAAATTGTCGTAGACTCTTGAAAATTCGGTATGTTATTGCTATACATCCTATGAGATGACTGACCAATTCTTATGATTTCAGGTTCAGATGAACAGCTACAGCAGGAATTGGAATGCACCATACTAAAGCGTGATTCTCACAGTTGGTAAATTTCAAAAATGCAATCTGGACGTGAAAACACTTTACAAGAACGATTTGCAATAAAATTCTGTTTTAAATTTGGAAAAAATGCCACAGAAATGTATGGAATGCTTCAGACTGCTTTAGGACCATCTTGCATGAATCGAGCATCAGCTTTTGAGTGACATAAGAAATTCAAGGAAGGCAGGGAATCTGTGAGAGGTGTGGGAGGAGTAAGGAAGTCAGAACACCAGAGTTGATTGGCCAAATAAAGAATTTTATGGATAACGACCGTCATGTGTCTATAGACACAATAAGTGCACAGTTTTGATGTTGGTGTGAGAACTGTACACACAGTTATTCACGAGGAACTGAAGATGCAGAAGATTTGTGCAAATGCACCAGTCCACAACTCCATGCTTGTCACAGACTAGTTAACCAAAATGGGCAGCAAGATAGTTCCTCACTCTCTCTATAGTTCAGACCTTGCTCCCTGTGATTTTTGATTATTACCTAAGCTCAAGGGAAACGTTAGAAGCTATCGTTATGAGACAATTGAGAAGATGAAAGAGGTTGTGACAAGGGTCATTGACATGCTCACACAAGAGGTCTTCCTTGGGGCCTTCCAGAAGTTGTTAGAACGGCACAACAAGTGCATTGCAGCTGGAGGAGATTACTTCGAAGGTGACTACTAGAGTTTCATGTGTGTACGATCAATAAAAGTGGCCATACAAAAAAAAGTCTGGAAATTTATTGAAAGCACCTCGTTGTTTTGTGGTAAATAAGATCTTTGTGTTGAACGCAACATGCAGAAAATTATACAGAAGGGTCATTTTCTCGAACATTGCAAAAGAAAAACTGAAGAATAAAACTAAACAACTGTTGCAAACGTGAAAAACATGCTTTTTCATGTTGAGCCCTTTCATATTATACTAGCGGGGGGTACCCGGCGTTGCTCGGGTGTTTGGAGGTGTGTGTGGTTTTGGGTAAATCAAAACTTTGGTGGGGTAGGGGGTGGGGGTTAAAATAAAAAAAAAGTTTTGGTAGGTAAGTATGAGGATCGAACCTGAACCCTTGAGGCAAAGTTGGAAATTAAAGTGTGAAAAAAAAAAACATGCGACGTTAACCATTGGGCCACCGCGAAATACTAACGGAAACACGTTTGAATTTATTTAACTATTTAGAATTGGCAGGTGCACGTTTTAATGACTTAATGAGGTCAATTGACTGTGGGATAGTATTTCATTTACTGCGGGAACGCTTTTTTATTTTTATTTTCCCAAGATGTTGGAGGGGGGGGGGCCAAAACAAAAGAATAAGCGAAGTAATCACCCTGTTCAAATATTATATATAAAAAAAGTTAAATCTTAAAAAAAAAAATTGAAAAAAAAACAAACTAATGTAAGGCAGACAAACGATGTTAAAATTTCTTAAAATCGGAAAAACAAAAACATAAAAAGAAAACGCAAATGTGATGGAAAAAACCCAGAAAGACGACCGTTAAAATTTCTTTAAAAAATCTGAAAAAAAAAACAAAAAAACATAGAACGTGAAAAATTGCTTAAGTAACCCTGTTTCAATATTAAAATTTAAAAAATCGCAAAAAAAAAGACATCCAACACCATGATTCGAACTTACAACCTTTAGATAATTACGCCGACTTCTAATCAAGTAAGCTAAGATGACGGTGACGAAATTGGGTCGTTTTTTTAAATATTTAAACTAAATAATATTCCGACGTCATTTGCGCATGTGTAGAAGCCATCTTGTCATGAGAGGACGGTTTTTGCTGCCCCCTCCCTGTATAAAAATGGCTAGTTTAGGGTGAAGGAATTAATGTTTTTGGCCAATTTTTCAATATTTGTCGGGTGAAGGTTCGGGCTTAAAAATGATACCAATCTTGTGAAAAGCCGTGGCCTGTGTCGAAAGTTTTTGCGAGACATACACACATACATACATACATACATTTTCGCTTTTATATATATAGATAGATGAAAGGCTGCCTTCTTGTTCCGGCATTTCATTGGACAAAAGTTGGTAGAATAGTGCAGTGAGTCATAAAATTCTGTAATCATCTTAGTGTTTTGCAGGAATGGGTGTATTTGAAGTTTAAAGGAAAAAGATTTGCCTTTTTTTCTGTTCTTGGCCTTCGGACCAAGATGCAAGAGGTAATTTGTCTCGGTCAATGAAGGGGAAACCCTCTATACTGAGACAATTATTATTTTTGGTCCCTACCAGAGTGCCCCTTCTGCCCTTTTTTTTGAGGAAGCTGGTTTCCCCCCACATTAAAAACGATCTTGTGTCACATTTTGCATTCGTGGGGAAGCAAATAAATACTAATTTTAAAGAGGAGCCCTGCCCCATAGCAGGTGGAGAGGAGGGAGACACTTAAGGGAGCAACACCTATCATGGACGTGCATCAGAAGCAGAAATATGTGATTAATTTCCTAGCAAAAGTGCATTGACAATGATGTTGATTATGTAGACAAATACCTTCTAGAGCACAAAAAGTCACTACTTTTAATGGTACCATCTAGGCTTTGTAGCTCTTCAACTTTTGAGTAAAAAAAAAAAAAAAAAAAAGGCTTTACTTTTGGAACGACTCCTATAGATTATTTAACTTTTTTTTCTGTACAGAACGCACGCATGCACACAAGTTCTGCACCATTCTGATTTTCGCATTTTTATTTTTTTAAGAATTTTTTTTTTTTCTATTTTAGATTTCTAAAATGTCTTGAAGCTTTTTAGATTGAAATTGAAACTGATTTTATCGTTTTAATTTCATCTGAAATGCGCACACACTCAATAGATTTAAATATAGATGTTTCTACTTTTTCATTTAATACATACATGCATTTATTTAAATTCTCAATGTTCTCGTTAGTTCTATACATTTTGTATTAGCTATATCAAAGCAGCAGTTATTTTCATCCATAACAAAGTCTTTCTTTAGCAGCCATATCCACTTGTATTATTCATTTCATATGGATATCTCCTTCATGACGACTTTATCCATTTAACATCACAAACTTATTTGCTGCCGGTGAATATGTTTTATTTATTTGCTTTCTTTTTTAAGCTTCCAAAAGGAAACGCATTTTTTTTTCATTATCCTTATTTAATAGGCTTACATTTCACTGGTACTTTTGTAGATGTTAAACTGCATAACCCAAGTTTAATAACGGTAAAACAAACGAAAAGAATCCCTTGATACTAGAAATATATTTAGTTTTTTTCTTTATGCCGGTCTTATAAAATTGATGGGTAAATTTCTTAGAGGGTTTTACATTGCAAGTGATTTTCCAAGTGGTGATTAGAAATAATAAAATACTTATCTTTTGGCGATTGTGTGTGTGTGTTTTTTTTTCACGGATAATCTTCCAAAGTTCACTACTGAATAAAAAAAAGGTAAATTAAATGTCTTATTTACACTGACAAACAACAATAGTTATTGCTTGTGTATTAATAAGTATCTGTTTTGAATGAACTCTTTTTCACAGTTTATATATATAAATATTTTATTATATATAAATACTAGCAGGATGTCCAGCGTTGTCTGGTCGTGAAATATGCTTTAATATTATATTTTAATTCATGCACATTTCATATTTCTTATTATAGAGCCACTTCTCTATTGAATCTTATATTGTGCCTAATATATAGTAGTAGTGATTTTAAAAGTAAAAAAAAAAAGAAAAAAAAAAAGAAAAAAAAAAGACTTATGTGCCATCAGCTAGAATCGAAACTGAAACATATAGTCTTATCCGTTAGCGTATGATGACCTAAATCCATATGTATACAAAAACTGCAAAAAATAACGGTGTTTAACCTATAATAATTTTTAATTAACGCATGTGCAGAAAAAAAAAGAGTATAGTCGATTTACGCCAGGTCATGGCCAATGTCTTTTTTTAATTTTTTTTTTTTTTGATTTTGACATATTAACAACTATTTTACCAGCTAAAAACCAAGTCAAAAGTGTACTACAGGTTCAAATACTCTATATATCAAATTTCAACTCTGTAGATTCAGAGAGGAATTTGGTAGAATTTTTCCACACACATCAACAAGGTCACTTATATATATATATATATATATTACATAGATATTTCCAAGTGTTAGAACGTTTTCATCTTAAATTCTATACAATTATGCAGAATATAGAAACTATGCATAAATAGAATTGAGTATAATAATGAAATGAAGCCAATCATCTAATAAGAAACCATAAAAAGTTAATAAGTAATTAACGCTCGTTTTTTAAAGTTACATCCGAGTCGTTTAATTGTTATGTACTTCCATTTCTTGTTATGAAGAATTCTTGGTAAAATTATTTATAAGTTTTGGTTTCGATTATAGCTGATGGCACTTAAGTCATCTATTTTTTTTTTTTTTTTTCATAAATAATTTTATCAAGAATTCTTCAAATGTTTTGGTTTCGGTTTCGATATGGCTGAAGGAACTCCAAGTTAAAGTTTTTATTTCTGTTTCGATTCAAGCCAATGCACTCAAGTCATATGGATATATATTTTTTGTTTTAAATCGCAACTTTATAATATATAAAAATCGATAGAAAATTAACTATAATAATATATATACGAAATCTGCAAGAATTAAAATATATTTAAGCGTACTTTACGACCGGGCTTTGCTGAGCGTTCATGCTAGTTTAGATATATACTTTTGCAATTTTAACAAAAAAAAAAAAAAGAAACAACACAATAATATCAGGGCGTCTCCATTTACGCTGAACATCTACAGAATACCAACATCAATATATTACATATGAACGAGTCCCCTGTGGAATTTCCACAGGTCCCGCTAGTCTTTATAAAAAGGATAAAAAAATTTGAACATTCTTTGACGAAGCCAAACTACAGAATAGTTAACAACCTCCGTGTCAAGAATTGTTTTCTGAATACGCACATTATTATTTAGAAAATTATTTTTGAGATAGGGAGGAGCGTTTTGTAAACTATTCTTTCTACACCGTCTTCTTATTGAGCATACCAATCGTTGACTATTTTCAATTGTCCATGAAAAAAATTGAAATAGCTTTAAAGCTGAACCTTGCAAAGCAGCATTGTTTTAAAAGAAATATGAATTTTCATTTGTCTCACAGTTACAGTCGAGCAATTACAAGGAAAATGTTTGAGAAAAATATTTATAAAGATTTATTTGTTAATATACATCCCCATCGACCAGTATACAGTTTACGTTTTAAAGAAAAATATATGCAGATGATGTTACATGGGATTTTTCAGTAGTTAAAGATTGTTTTGCTTTAAATATTTAATTAAATATTGAGAAATTTTAAGATTCTGAATTGGAATCGGTTATTTTCATCAAAATTAGGAAAAATTTTGGAATCGTCCCATCACTAATATATAATTATTAAACTCTGTGGACCTTGCCTTTGCTTGAATCTTCAATGATCGGACGATTCCATCTTTAAAAAAGGGATGACAGGTGAATATATATATATAATGTGTGTGTGTGTGGGAGGGGGCATGGCTCAGAGGGTGGGAGTTGTATGGTTTCCATTTTAGCTGATAACGCCCAAATCATATTTATATATTTTTAGTTTTGATCTCACTACTATATATTAGGTTCAGTATAATGATAAAGAATTGTTTCTATAATAATAGTCCTAATTTATATGAATTAAAATATTATATTTAAGCATATCTTATGACCGGGCAATGCCAGGAGTCCTGCTAGTATATATATATATATATATATATATATATATATATGAGAGAGAGAATATTCATAGTATTTATATTAACATAGGACATTCTACAATCAATCTGAAGAAGCAGTTTGAAACCATGTCAGAACTGGAAATCATCATTGTGATGCACTTGACATTTTATTGCATTGACAAGTTTTCCCACAGTCGTTGTATGGAATGGATTTGTAGTTCAGTCGATGTACATTTACTTAAATAAATGTAAAAATTGATCTCATTTCTTGCACTACGAGTAAAATGTCAAAACGCCTTATTTTAAGTTAAATTAACTTTATATAATAGACACACCATCTAATTTGCATATTGGTTGAAGGAGGACATTTTAGTAATTAACTATTTGTTATTTTTAATTTATTCATTCATTTCGGATGAATCAGATGATTCCATTGTTGGCATTGGTTTCCCCGATATCTTTCTAGTTAGAATTCTTTCTAGAAAGACATCAGGAACTTACAGGCAAGGCCATATGAAGATTGGCTGCATCCTAAGTAAAAGTGTTTTTGTAGAACGAGCTGGATTCGAACTTTGCACACTCGAATCCAGCCACTGTCAACTCCCAAACTTTGATGGAATGATGGTTTTGCGATATTTTTTTTTTTTTTTTAAGATAAATATTTAGTATTTGTTGGATGTTCCTTTCTTTAGAAGTACCAACATATTTTCAACAAGTTGTAATCTATTTCTAAATTTCAAGCAAAAAGTAAAATTTCTTTTCTTTCCTTATGGTCGTTAAGTTTAAAAGATGTTATGAGCAAAAAGGAAGTATTTTTTTCATGTTTATAATATTTAAATTGATTTAAATTGATTTAAATCAATTTAAATCAGTACACTTTGCAAAGACCAATGTTTATAATGAATTGCATGAACATATTGGGAGCGTTTGGATTTGGGATTTAAGAAAGAATTTGAACAGACTACTGGAATTTATATTAATCTATCTATTTATAAAAGTGAGAATGTGTATGAGGACACTTCTTAACCTATATATACTCAATGAATTTTTGATCTACTGACTTGGAATTTGGTATATAGGATATTCAGACATGTGGAAAACTTTTTAATCGGTTTTCATCTGGAAAAAGAGCTGCTAAGGAGTCAAAATTGGAAAATTGGTACTTGGGTGTCATCAGATTTTTATTTGTTTGTCAACTGTTTTACAAGGTTTGAAAACACTTTATAAAGAGCGTGGCAAGCTGGTCTAATGGTTATCGTACTTGACTTACTGTCTTTAGGTTTTGGTTTCGATCTCGGCTCGAATACTTTTTTTTACTTACAAGAAGTGAACTGTTTAAAAAAAACAAAAAACAATACTAGCATCTAAGTTTCTTTCCGTTTTTTTTTACTTAATTTATTTTTTTTAAAGGAATTTAATGTTACGTTTAATCCCGAGCAACGCGGGGTACATCTAGTTTGTGATAAAATAAAAAGTAAAACAAAGTTAATAAATAATGAAACAGTTTTAATGAAAAGAAAAATAATTACAATTTATTGTTTTTTGAATGATTAATCTTCAAATGGTATTGTTTTTATTGAGTTGGTCAAAGAAATAGACACATGAATAAGCTGCATGAGTATCCCCTGTTTTCAAGTAAGAATGTAATGTGTCTTCCTTATCTTCTTTTACACACCGTTTTTTTTCTTCTTCATGTAACAAGAGTTTCCACTGTTAAACTTGTGAACTAGAAAACCAGATGTTCATATAATTTTCAATGTAATGTCCACACGTGACCACGACGACCACCACTACCGGAAATGTCCACCCTACATTATCAGTCAAGAAATAGTTTAATGTTTAGAAAATTTTAAATGAGAAACTATTTTAGTAGGTAAAAGTTTCAGTTTATTTTATTAAAAAAACAAAAAAACAAAAACAAAAAAAAATAAAATAACTAACTTATTTTCTTTTAAAATACAATAAACCTTTTAGAAATGGCACCACTGATTGTGGAGCATCTCATCATCCCAACAACACTTAACTTGCTTTTATGTTGATGCCAAGGCCTAGATAACATATTCTATGAGTAATTCAATACTTTAAGTAATAACGCCTCCCCTCTCCCTCTTCAATTTTTTTAATGTATTCCTTGAACTTCCTACTTTTTTTTTTTTTTTTTTTTACTTTCAGTTTGTGTGTGTGTTTGCTTTTTGTAACCATGTAATCAGATAATTTTTTGAAAAATAAGACTGGTTATTTTGATGTATTCATTCAATCTGCATATTTAGTGGTGAAAATGCTATATCAAACTTAGGTGTGACAGACCAAATAAAATGCTATATCAAACTTAGGTGTGATTAAAAAAGCGTGATTAATATTCAGACAAAGCTAGGGATTCAAGGACATAAAAGATTCATAAATGATATTTTCAACCTAAACTGCTCACACAATTTGCTGATATTTGTTAAAATGTATTTGTGATCTGGTCTGATAGGTTGGCTTTAATTATTAAAAATGATGTTTTTGTATAATTTGATCACAGTTATACATTTTTTTTGTCATTATTATTTTATTCTTAATTATAGTTATACATATTTTTATTATAGTTATACATAATTTAGTCATAGTTATACATAGTTTTTATTATAGTTATACATATTTTAATTATAGCTATACATAATTTAATCATAGTTATACATTATTTTTGTCATTATTATTTCATTCTTAATTATTTTGTTTTATTCTTAAATATGTCGACATGATCTTCTTCGAATACATTTTTATTTTTAGATGCATCTTATGAAATACTATTTTCAATGATAAATTTGAAACTTTAACTGAACGTTTCTTGAGAAATATTGGTTTTTGTCCATTTTTTTTTACTCTCTTTACTAAACCCATCTTGCAATTGATAGTGGTTGCTTGGTTTCATCAAGTGATTCACTGTTGCAAAAACGAAGTTTGTTTACTGATTGCAAGAGCCCTTATCTTCCAAACACTTGTCTAATTGTAAACACCCATATTTCACCATGAAATTCTCATTATCATTTAACATATTTGTTGCAGCTGCTGCTGCTTTTGCAAGAATAGAACTGTTATCTTTTGTACAACTTAATGAAGCCCATTTTCTTATACTATCGCATGGTAGAGAGGGGGAAGAGGAGCGCATATGCTTTTAAATATGCAAAAATATTGGATAGTGAGAAGTTATTACTGTTTTTTTTGAGAAATAGCATTTTCTTTGGGAGGAGGTATTTTTTATGTTATTAATTTTCTGTTATTGAAGGAGCCTATTTATGAAGTTCAACTTGGGTTTTTTTTCTCTATGATTAAGGAACCATTGAATGATAGCATTGCCAAAGTAGGAAACTCACCCTTTTCTTTATGCATTGGATAATTCTATCCAGGATATTTTTACTTACTAATCTTAAGTCAGAAAGGGCACATCAACCTAATAGAAGGCTTATCCTGCAAATTAGATTTGTGATCTACAAGAGAAAATCTTGGGGCGCCAGTGGTTTAGGATTTCAGTATAACTGTGAATATTCATATATTTTAGTACATTTTTAGCCTTGTTGTTTATTCTATTTAGTGTATGGGGGTGGAGAAATTTTATAAGATTTGTTAAGTCTTGTAACCTTTAAATCCAAATCTTTACAGAAACTTATAATGTGAGATCTACCAAATTAACAGAACTACCTTAACTTGCTAACTTTGAAGTATGCATACTGTTTGTCTCAACTTTATGGTAAAATGCTCCAATTAAAAATTTAAGTTGACCATCTAAGGACTTTTGAACTCTAATCTATCTGGATTTATTGATCGGATTTTGTCATTTGACTGTATCAGGATTCATGGTCAACATTTTCAATATCTTTGAAAATCTAAATCACTTTTTCGAACGTTACAATTTTCAAAGTTTTCAATTTTTGTGCTAACTAGCAATTCTATACTTTTATTTTCTACTTATTTTCCTCTGAAGAAAAAAGCCTAATTTTTTCAAACTTTATGGAATAAGGAAATAATCTTTTGTATTTTTTATTTCTTACTTTAAAAAAATAAATTTTGTAAATGTAAATTTGCACCATTTAATTCCTTTTGTATGTTGATGCTATATCTCTAACATTGAGCATTTTTTTCAGGATAGGATTGAATCTATAAATATTAATATTGATATTTGTATTACCACTATCAATATATATATATATATATATATATATATATATATATATATATATATATATTTTTTGAATTTGTCATATAAGTATGTCAAACTTCGCTTGAAGCATTGTTTATTGGATAAAAGGTATGTTTGAAGGCTCGTCAATGCAGGAATTATTCAGTCCTTGTAAACAGATAAATAAATAAATAATGATAATTCAATAGTTTTCTATAAATATTTATTTACCTGATTATAGATGGTATATTCTCAACTGTAGATGGTATATTGCGGCAGCATAAAGAGTAGATATACATTTTCTACTTTTTGAAAACGGGAATTGCTCCTGAAAGTATTTGAAGAATGTACCATCTACAGTCGAGAATATACCATGTATACTCAGGTAAATAAATATTTATTGAAAACTATCGAATTATCATTATTTATTTATCTGTTTACAAGGACTGAATAATTCCTTCACTGACAAGCCTTCAAACATACCTTTTATACATAAGAATTAATTTGTGTAATATATATATATGATTGTTGAGCTGGATTACATCCAACGATATGAAATAAAATAGAGGTGAAAGGACCTGAATACTCAACGTTTCACCCGATTTATGCAGGCTTTTTCAAGAGGGATGGTCATTGACGTCAATGACCATCCCTCTTGAAAAAGCCCGCATAAAGTGGGCGAAAGTTGAGTATTCAGGTCCTTTCACCTCCATTTTATTTCATATATATATATATATATATAATGTATGTATGTATGTACAGATGTGTGTGTGTATGTGCATATATATATTCCATAATTTAATTCTTTCAATATCTGTCCTTTAATTCAATTAATAATACATGTTAGTTATGTTGATATTCTTTATTTTCATTCATTGAATCTTTATCTTTTCAGATATTTCAAGATGGTGAAATCCTGCTGCAAAATTTTGGTAATAAAATCTACCTTTGCTGATTTTGTTGACTTTGCTGTGACTCCCAGTTAAAGATCCCCCACCTCTGAAATCGATCTTACCTTCCCCCCTCCAAAGAGTATGCACTTAGACTTTCTTACAGAGAGTGTCCAACCCCCCACTGGTGTGTTATCAATCCCCCCTGACCTCGGCCAGTCACACTCTCTTATTCCCCTGCTTGACCTTCTACACTCCATTACCCCATCATGGAGAACTGGGTGCCGAACCCTAATGCTCAGCCATTTATACCACGTCGACGAATGGCCCGCAATACGAATGGGCACTATGTGCGAACATATTCAAGAAAGAAAATACTTGCAAAAATATTCCAGGTAAATAAGTAATGTTGTTGGTTTTTCCATGTTTTTTTTTGTATATTTTTGTGTTTGTTTCTTATTCATTCAGTGTCCTTGGAGACCATATTGCTGGATCATAAAATATTAGAAAATAGAAATAAAGATGGATTCGTTAAATATAATTTGCATATTATCAATTACTCTTGTTTGACTGTTTCATGGCACATAGGCTACATGGCTCTGATTTACCACATGGTGGATATGTGCGTCTGTTTTACAACATGTTGGTCCTATTGGTATGTTATACTGCACGATTGGCATGTTGGCCATATGGGTACATATTCCGGCATGTTGGCCATATCGGTAACGTATTCCGGCATGTTGGCCATATTGGTAACGTATTCCAGCATGTTGGCCATATCGATACCGTATTCCGGCATGTTGGCCATATCGGTACCGTATTCCGGCATGTTGGCCATATCGGTACCGTATTCCGGCATATTTTTTTTTTTTTTTAATTTTTTTTTATTACATTTTCACCCCAAACAAGACAAATTGCCACTTTGGTGTAGGGGGCTACTATCAGGGGCAACAACTACTGGGGTACTATGTAGGGATTTAGGCAGCAAGATGTCGGTTCACGTTACACTTGAACTTCTGTACGTCAGTACTGTTGGAGAAGCAGGGACCTGGAATGGAATTCCAGAGTCTAGCGGTTCTGGGGAAGAAACTATTGGAGTAAAAAGCTCTTTTACATCTAGGAATCTCTACAGTGTGGTTGTGGGATTTAGCAGCCTGTCGGGTTTGTCGAGGGTGCTCACGTCGTGGGAGCACAAGTGATTGCAGTTCGTCAAAGCATTCACCACTTAAATACTTGTAGAAAAGGCAGAGGGATACAACATTTCGTCGATAGGACAGAGGCTGAAGCTTAGATGCCAGTTCAGGGCCTATCAGGTTTGCGACTCTCTTTTGAACCTTGTCAAGGAGCGAGAGACTAGTAGCAGATGCACCAGCCCAGATGTGACTGCAATACTCCATACATGGGCGAATGGTGGCCTTATAGAGGTACAGAATACTTTCGGGTGTTAGTAGTTGTCTAGCACGGTAGAGAGAGCCCACCTTTCTTGCAGCGGCCCTGGCAATGCCTTCAATGTAATTGTTCCAACTCCTGTTTCCTGTGAACGTTAGGCCAAGGAGTTTGAAAGATGTACTCTCAGATAAAGAGTCGTTGACAATTGCTATAGGTGGTAGAGAGGGTTTCTTGTAATTATTGAATGAAACTAGTTTAGTCTTGGCAGCATTGAATGCGACCAACCACTTTTGTCCCCATTCCACCACAGATTGGAGGTCTTCCTCTAGTGTTTCTGCCATTTCTTTAGAAATGTGTTCATTCGTCTTCCTGTCGTGCCTGCCATAGAGTGTAGTGTCATCAGCATATATACCCATCTCAGAGGCAATTTTGTCGGGGAGGTCATTTATGAATATCAGGAACAATAGAGGTCCAAGGATAGAACCCTGGGGCACCCCCGCATTTATATCATATTGTTTAGATGTACGACCGTCGAGGATAACCTGGATTTTTCTCTTATCTAAGAAGGATTTAATTATGTTAAATATTCTACCAGTGATACCGTATGATCTAATTTTCCTGAGGAGACCCTCATGCCATACCCTGTCAAAAGCCTTAGATATATCTAGAGCTACCGCTCTGCCCTCCCCCGCTTTGTCCAGTGAATGGTATATACGTTCAGAGATTACAGTTAGGATGTCTGCTGTGGAACGGGCTTGTCTAAATCCATATTGTTGGGCAGTCAGAAGTTTAGCATCTGTAAGGTGCCGGACTAGAGTATGGTTAATTAAGGTCTCAAATATTTTGGCAAAAAGTGGGAGGAGGCTAATGGGGCGATAATTTGATGGGTCAGTCCTTTCGCCAGAATTCTTGAATACTGGTACAACAGAAGCAGTTTTCCAACAGCCCGGAAAGCATGATTCATTAAGGCATTTGTTGTAGAGTTTGGAGAGAACTGGAGCTACTTCGGCTGAGCACTTTTTAATAGCACAGCTGGGATAAGATCGGGTCCACATGCTTTTGAAGTGTCAAGGTTTTTATGATAGCATGCACCTGAGCAGGGGTGGTTTTCAGATCGTCTAGCGTGGCGTCTGTCCGCATAGGAAAGTCAGGTAGGGGATGGTTGGAAGGGTCCAGTGTGGATTTTGAGGCAAACCAACTGGCAAGCATGTTAGCCTTGTCGGTTGCTGAGGAGACAACCTTGTGATTGTTGGTTAGTGGGGGAATTGTTGATTGCCCATTATTTACTACACTGTTGTAGATTTTCCAGAAGTCTCGAGTTCCTAGTTTTTGTGCTTCGATGCGCTTTTTAGTGGTTTCCGTAAATTCTCTCTTAGCTGTCGCTATTTCTTTCTTAACGTTATTTCTAGCTTCTATATACTTCAGTCTGTTTGAACTGGACTTATGTCGGTTAAACCTACGGTATGCATGCTGCTTTTGAGCAATGGCAGTTACGCAAGTCAACGTAAACCATTGGGGAGAGTGGGGCTTACTATAAAATTTCCGCATGGGAACATGCGCTTCGATTGCAGTTTTGAACCAGTCAGTGGTTTCGTTTGCACACTGTTCAGCAGGGAGAGAAAAAATATTTCTCTTGGGGTATCTCTGATTAGTTCCCTGATGGCTTCCCAATCAGCCTTTTTATAATATCTCGTTGTTTTGAGCACTGGCTCTTCAGTTTTGGCTCTAGGGTTTAGGGCGATTTCAACCATTATCACTGCATGATCAGCGTTCCCGAGTGGGCTGTGGGCCTTTGTTATGCAGTCATCGGGAACTGTGGTCAAAAACAGATCTAGAAGTGATGCGTGTTGTTCTTCCTGGTCAGGGAAACGGGTTGGAAACATAACAATTTGTGATAAGGAGTGAGATATAGTGAAGCTATGAGTTGTGCTGCCCGCTGCATCTGTGTAAGTAGAGAATCCAAGCCAGTTTTTGTGGTGGACATTAAAGTCACCAAATACATGTATTTGTGCGCTAGTGTCAAGGGACAGTGCCGTGTTTATGCTGTCAGAGACTTTGTTTATTATGGTGCAGTCCTGAGTCGAGAGAGAGCGGTAGAGAAAATAATAGTAGCTAATATTGTGTTGCATGTTTAGTCTTGATCATCTGTTTCTAGGTTTGTTTCTCTAGTCAGGGGGAGGGTATTACGAATGTAAACTTCAAGTCTGTGCATATGTCTGTCAGAGTCCTTACGGCAGAGTGGGAGATATCCAGGCACGTTAAAGTGGTTAGAAGGGATGGAGGAGTGTAGGTTAGTCTCACTTAGTGCTAAGATATCCGGGGTATTTGTTAAGAGAAATGCTTCAACATCAGCTAAATTAGTTCTAAGCCCACGGATATTTGTGAATGCAAGCCTCAAGGGAGGAGGCAAGTTGAATTTGTTTGTCCCTAAGCCTGGTTTAAGCTTATTTTTAGATTGTACTGTCGTCATATTTTTTTTAAAGAGTTTCGGTTTAGGTAAGGGGGAGCTAAACAAGAGGTTATGCAGAGCATCAGACATGCATCACAAGTAGACCATACGGCATGTTGACCGTATGGCTCCTTATTCCGGCATGTTGACCGTATGGCTCCGTATTCCGGTATTTTGACTATGGTTCTGTACTCCAGCACATTGGCCATTAATGTCCATTATATGGCATGTTGGCCATATGGCTCCGTATTGTTGGACCATGTTGGCCACATGAGTCATTTCTATACATGCTAGCCATTTAAATGGTTCTTTTGAAAATTAAGGAGGCAATGGTTGATATCTTTGTGACATTAGTCTATAAATTAAGAAAATAAATCTGGATTTAAAACCTATTTCATGGTTCCATACATTACATCAGTAATCATTCTGCCATTTTTAGATGCGCTTGAAACCAGTAATAGATCATATATAATAAATTATCTATGAAATGTAAGTCATATTTACTAAAATAACCAATGCTTCTATAGAAATGAATTTCTGCAAAGCCTTCTCATGCAAATCTAATCCTCAGCACAGTGTCTAAAACTTGTATTCCTATAGACCATTAACGTGGCTTTTACATATTATGGATTAAAAATATAGTTAATAAGATCATGTTAATTTTTTTTTTAAAGTATTGCCTCTTCAAAGTCTTTTTTCAACTAATATCGTGAATTAAAATATGTTGGTGCCATGTTCAATTTCGCTTCTAACTTAACGCTTCTGATTAATGTCAATTGAAAGAAGATTATCTTGGAAGACAATTTACTAGAAATGAATCTGATTTTATTAGCTATGTAGTCATATTTGTCCGTCTGATTATATATTACCAGGTGGATGTTTTAGAGAAAAATAATTCAAAAGATACATTTTTATTTTTTAAAATAAGATTGTAAAAAAATTGTTTTACTTTTCCCTTATTTTAATTTTGGTTTCACTAAACATTCAATTAATAGTCAAAAAATGTTGGAAATATTCTAATTTGCATAAGTGAGTATTTTTTTTGCACACTTAAGAGCGACTGTAAAAGTCGGCGTTAGTCTTTACAAAAAGAACTGCAACGAAGAGAACTTTAAAAAATGTTGGACGGCGTTAATTGCTTAAACAAAAAAAAAACAAAGGAAGAGTAACTATGCTCTGCTAACAGAGTAACTCACCTCTAACAACGGACTTTCTGAAAAAAGGAAAACCCTTCCAAAACAACCGTTTTTTGGAATCCTGACTAAGTATCTCTTTTATTGTATTTTTTAAAAAATATTATATGTTTGAATGCAATGATTTACTTTGTTCAGTTTATTTACATTTATCCTATATTATAGCTTCTTTCTTAGAACTGCACGCCTATGGAACTCTGTTCCGTCTGCCTGCTTTCCACCTGACTACAACCTGGATGTCTTCAAGTCCAACGTTAACAATTCCTAATGAACCACCCTCTTAAGTAAACACTTCATTAAATCTCTACACTAACGTACTGTACTTGCAATAACCCTTATCCCGGAGTGGCTGCCAGGCCTTGATAAGTGGTGACCACCGTGTGAAAAAAAAAAAAAAAGTAAAGAAGTTTTTGCCTTTACTATACAGGTCAGAAATTAATCCTCCAAATAATTCCCAACAAAAAAAATAATTCTATGCATTTATAAAAGTTATATTTAGTTGACAAACACAGACACAAGAGATTTTTCTGATATTTTTAATAAAGATAAAAAATGTATTTATAAAGTTATCTTGTGGGTTGATTGCCAGCAGACATATATGGCATCAATATTTGTTCCTGTCTCGTGTCATAATCCGTTTTTGTGACTAAAGATGTTTTATATTTTTGGCCCTTTTTACAACTATGTCAGTAACAATGTTTTATTGACTAGGAGAGTCGTCTGTCAGGCAGAATCAGTTAACAAAAACACAAAATACAATGCACAAAGTAAAAATGTATTAAACAGAAAGTTTTATTTTAGAAAGTGGTTATTGAAGAGGTGCACTAGAAGATATGTTTTATTGTTTAAAACGAGGTATGAATTTATGTATGTCAACATAAAATGAGAAACCGTCCTTTGGCCAATATGCAAATAAATGTATATAGAGATGATAGCGATGTCTTTAGTTAACTTGGAGATATGTTGATATCCCATTGGCCTTTGTTAATTCCACGTTAGAGGATGAATAATAATTTTTGTCTTCAAGTTCGGTTAATAAACAAGTCCAAATTTTCCTAAGAGAGGTCGCTCACCCAAAGTGAACACTTCCCAAAATTGTATTTAACTAACTTATTAAAAGTCCTTTAAAAGTATACCATGGAATTAGTGTACTCTACCCTAAAGTTGCTTATTCTTTTTTATTATTATTTTATTATATCCTTTTTTTCGGACCCCCACCTTTGATTCAAGAAGGGGTGAATTCTACATTAAATCCTTCATCCATTATTGGCTACACAAGGGAGAGCAGTGAAAGAAAGAGAGAAGCATACTGTGGGCTCTTTTCATTCGCATATTCCTTCCTCTTCTCTTAATAATTAAGATAAAAGCAAGGTTCATTTATGTGCACCATCGTCTTCTCCAAGCGGTCAAGTAATCATATAATCTTGATCATATACTCATGAGTGAAATACGAAATTTTTCAATCAATGTTATTTGCATAATGAAAAAGGAATTCAAACTTTTTTTTCATTACGTACATACTATATCTAACAAATAAAATAAAACAAAAAAAAAAGACATGGATTTCAATGAATTCAAGGCTAATACTGATTAGGTACATATATATATATATATATATATATATATATATATATATAGTCTTGGAAGTTTTGGACCTTTAAAATTATATAAAAAAAATTGTTTACTTTTTATATTTTTTATCATTCATTAGAAAGCTATTTAGTCAGTAAGTCATTTAATCACCTACAATCGCTGCATTAACTTTCAAAACAAAACAGTATATTAAATCATGGCTCCCCAGCAGTGTTGATCAAACACTACCTCCCTTAATCTCAAGAACAAAAAAATGTTACAGATATTAGATCTAGTTTCCTACTCTTAATTAATTTGGCTAGTCTATTCATGCTATAAAAAATGTCTTCCTTATCTGTGAGATTCGTCTGTTTCCAAATTAAAAAATAACCGATTGAAATCTGACTATTATAATAGACCTATATATTTCTTGTATCACCTTGATGTAATTTTTTTCTTTTTCTCTCTGTAAAATATGTATCAAATGCTACAAGGTAACTATTACTTAATTGGCCCTTTGTCATTATTAAACCTGGTCATGATGATGGCTGTAAGAAAGTTGTAAGTATTTTTTAGGCTTAAGTATCAACTTAAAAATCGGTTCTGCATATATAATTAGGTATTATGTCAATATTTTGTTTCAAATTGTATTTTGTAATCACAAAACGAAAAGTACTCAAGTTCTTACTGAATGATTTCACACATCTGTTCCATATTTTTTCTCATCTGGTTTACATTTTATGAAATACACAAAGGTTTTCTTAAAAATTGTAGTCTTTATTTGGATACACTTAAGTACATAGTAATTTAACTAGTTTCAATGTTAAAAAAAAAATCACCTATTAAATTTTATATGGTAAATAAGTATTTTTTTATTAGTTATATTTACTAAAACAATATAACATTCTGTCTATGGCCAACACCCTGGTAAAACCAGGTATGTACCGTTGCTAGTTTATTAATAAAGATTTTGGTAAAAATTCCTTTTGCAACTGTTTGCCACATTGCAAACTACATCTGGTTGTCTTACTATGTTCTCTTTCTTTCTTAGCGAAAAGTATAAAAATCGGTAAATTGTGAAACGTTTGTGTAAATGTTTATATTATTTACATTAAAGAAAAGTAATCATGTTGTGCGTTATATTACTTTAATTGTTTAGAATAATTGTTGAATAGTGGAAAATGCATCCACTTTAAAAGTTTTCGCAGCTGGAATAATTATTTTCATAAAAAAAGCTGATGGCAAAATAAAGTATGCTTGTCTGTAGCTCTCTAATGAAAGAGGGGAAAAAAATGAAAACTAAACCTAATCAAGTATCAATATGTCAGATGGATTGCTATTTGAGTCTTAATTTGAAAATCTGGTATGATAACTTTATATGTTAAAAGATAAGAAAAATCTTTTTTCTGTAATCATTGCATTTTGTTCTTCATCATTGAAATATTGGGAAAAGCCAATCTATATATTTTTTTGATTTAATATGGAGAACTCCACCAAAATAATTAATTTAAAAATAGAAATGCACTATTTCATAAACATAAAAGAAAAACTTGCATTTCCTGGAAAATTGAATGAGAAACACCATCTTTTTGTACCCAACCTATGACATCATATTACAATTTATTATTATTTTTTTTACATTTTATAACATTCAATTTTTAAAGGGTGTGTCCTAAGAATGTATTCAACATTGAAGCAAGAGGGGGAAGGCGGAACCTAAGTAAAATGACATTAATGAAATAAATTTATAGGGACAACCACTTTTTCCTGAAATCAATAAAGACAGACCCCTATTCAAGCCATAAACCCTTTATTAACATTTCTGTTGTGTTTTTTTTTTTAATTTTGATAATGATAAATAAAATATAACAAAGTGTATTTTTTATATATCGAGTATGAATGTTGAACACTCATGATAATGCTGTACTTTCTTTAATCAAAATGAAATATACTTATCCAAGTATCATGGGTAATATAGTTTAAGAATATGCATGGTTATGAGGGTCTATCTCCAAAACCGTACAAGGTATATGTAAACAGGCAGACGGAAAGTACAACTTTATTATAAAAATGTGAGATTTTATGGCATCTAATAACTTGATTTCAACATGTTTTACTTGTATCTCTTCAGGTGAGCCTGGTAATAGTGCTGTTTATCACAGTCGTCATCAACATTACATTTTTACTTGACACTGGCAAGAAACAGCAGGATGACTATGCTAAACTTTGTAAGTATATGCTATTTTTCTACAATTTATTGTTGATGCTTCCTTTGTGATACGACAGAAAACTGTTCTTTTGCCTCTGTTGTCATAAGCAAATTTGTATAGAAACCATTTTGAGAGCTCATATGATCTTGACTGGAAGATGTCTATCCCAATAATGCTTATATATTAACAACCTTATAATACACACAGATGTGATGTCATACCACTAAGGTAAAATAAATTGTTTGATTGTCCATTAAAATAGAAAACAAGAATGACTTTAAATATAAATTTTATTTCAATTTTATTAATAAAAATATATAATTTTTCAATATCCATTCCAATTTTACAGATATGTTTTTATTAAATTTTAAAATAAATTTCAAGCTTGGTTACATTTCTTCTCTCCATTTCTTTACATAACTAGCAAGAATATATAGAGGAGTGTTGGAATGATTAATCGGAATTTGGAATCGAAAAACTGACTTTTTGGGAAATCAGAATTGGAAAAATTTGTGCTTATTTTTCAATGCTCAAAATGATTTTTTTTCATTGTTTTTATTTCTTTGATTTTGTTTAAAACTTAATTTTCCACAACTCATATTAATGATGAAATAGTAAATATTTATAGATTATAAACTATTAGTAAAACTAAAATCTATAGGTCACACCCATAAGTGTATTTTTACATTTACAAAAAAAAATGTGCACATATTATATGGGTTTTTGCGGTTCTCTGACCCTCTTATATGCAAAGAACAACTGCGGGTAGAAATTTAAAAAGAATTGGAATTGGGAATTTAGAAGAGAATTGGTAATTGTATTGGAATCAGGAAAACTTTTTGGAATCATGACATGATTAAATGACGGAAGCAGAGAGGTGGAACACCTTTTCATATAGTAATAGTCTGGTTTAAGCATGAATATTAGATTTGCTCACTCATTTTTTGTTATTTTATAGCAATTCAGAGATTTAAAACGTTTTTCTTACTTTGCTTTCATTTATTGCCTTTCTAATTCAAACCACTTTCAGACACTCTTTGAAGTATTTTTCAAACTATTTTTTTCAAACTATTTTTCTACTTAATCCATTTTGTCTATCTTTGTAGATTTATTTGTTTAATTATTTTGTGCTTTCATTTCTGTAACCAAAATTATGTTGCAGTTCTTAAACACTTATATTTTCACATTTTTCTGTTTTGAGTATTAAGAATAATTTAACATTATCAAATATGTTTGCTATGCGCACCTATTTGACATAAGAGACAAACAAATGTTTGTGTTCTGTGTTGCATGATAGTGAATGTTGGATCCAATTAGAATTGGAGATAAATTTCAACTGGAGAAAAGTTAAAATGTTATGGTTTGCAAAATCTGAGATAATTCCTATAACATCTCTCTACTAAAAATTAAAAATACTTGTATTCAACTGTTAAGATCATGTAAACTGTCGTAGTGGGTGGATTAAAAAATATACAAAAATTGTGATCCCTGGGTAGAAATAGGTGGTGGTGAAGAGGGCATCCACGTGAAAGATCCAAGATTAGCTAATCAGAGTAAAAGAGGATAAGAAAATGACCACTGCTTGTGAGAAGATTGAAGTCAAATGATGATGACTTTAGATTAAATTTAATGCCTTTTGAGTTTTACATTTCCATAAGGCAAGTATGAACAACATAATTTTCTATTGGAAAATATAAATTAAATGATGGGATTATGAATCTGGATTATTATATCCACAATGTTCAGCATCCTATCGCTGAGAATCAATTTTGTGGAGAAATTCCAAGCAAGCTAAGAATTTAATGACCCAATAGTAAACTTCAAAGACAACCATACATTTTTTTTTTTTTGCTTTTTTTTTCTTAATAATAGTCTGTTTGATGGCATTATGTGGGGCAGTATTGCCTTAGCCACTGAAACTGTTACCACTCCCAGTTGAAGGAGGACAGATTCTCGCATATTCTATCATGCATATGTTGAATACCTACTAGACACTATCCGTGACTGTCTCTGGTCTCTCTGTGCAGGGGTTTGTTAAGACAACCTGACATGAGGATTGTTTCCCCTTACAAATAAATGCTGACCATATATTCAAAGTAACATAGTATTCAAATAAAATCCCCTTGGTATGGCTACATCACACTGACTTATGCGACGAATGTACACCTTCTCAAAGTGATATTACCTATAGTAATAGCACTAAGTTCATTAGAGTAGTTGAATTCTGGTCTTGGAATCTGGTACAACTTTATTATAAAAATGTGAGATTTTATGGCATCTAATAACTTTTGATAAACCACAAACCACAAGAAAGAAATACTATAACACAATTAACTGTCCAGTTGTGGAGAGGGAAATTAATGTTCATTTCTTTATAAAAATAACATTTGAGATATAAAGAACTTTAACAGAATATTTCTCATATAGAAATCAAGTCTCCAAAAGGACTAACACTTGATTTCTGATAAATTGAAGTAAAAAAAAAAAAAAAATGTTGTAGACCTACTTAATAGCACATAGTTTATTGTCTGGCATTCTTCAAACAATTTGTATTAAGAAAATTATTGTTAAAGAAAATCATAAGAAAATGTCAGTCAGCATAGACTATTGGCATTTTTTCTCTTTTGTTCCCATTTTTCCTCTTTATTTTTTTAAATTGCAAAATAAAATTTTTTCTTTTGCAGCTGGAGTGAGCACTGCTTTCCGTGAAAACGCACAGAAGGGGAAGGAGAGACTTGGAAAGACACTGTCCGTAATCGTTGTTTCCAGCAAAGATTCAGTCAGTGTTTCCGTAGATGGAACGGCCGTAAGTTTTCATTCTTTTTAAAGAGTAAATTTTAGCTTTTGTTGAATTCATTATTGTGTATCTAAAAGTACAATTTATCTTTGGAAGGTAAATTTGTTGATGAAGGAAAGCAACTTATGAATGCATGATGTTGTTGATTATAGAGACCAGAAGACAATTCATATTGTTTACTTTTCATAACTGTGATTAAAATGTTCTCCGGATGCCTTTCTCTTGGACAGATAGTTTGAACATGTTCAAGAAGTGCTTATTATGCACTCTAAAACAATTTCAAATACTTAAAAATTTTAATTTTGAGAATATTTATTAGTGTCCAATATTTATTGTTGAAATTTCACAAAAATCAGAGACATTTGAATTTTTCTCAAAGGCTTTTGCACCATTTTTACCTCCTTTGTAGAAAACTAAATTAAACTAACTGCAACCCATATTTGGAACCCTTATGCCTAGCAGCTGTGTTCCAGAATTCATAATGATCAGTTAATTAGTTTAGGAGTAAATCCTATACATACAAACATATACACATACCTAAGTTTATGTAAATATATTGGTTTTATATATATTACTAGCATGTATACCCGGCGTTGTCCGGGTGGATATGAAGTTTGGTTTGGACCCAGCTGCTGTACTAAGGATATTAAGCGCTTTCATCGATACCTCTACAACAATTTCAAAAATGAAATCGCCCCAAAAAAGTAGGTGACAACTTCCCCACCAGATATTTCGGCAGAAGGGATATTAAGAGAAACACTTTTTTTGCCCATGTGCTGCCCCCCCCCCCCCAAATAAATGAATCCAAACAACTTTACTTTCAATCAAAATAGTACATGTGACTAAAAAAAAAAAAAAAAAAAAATTAGCTACAGCTCAAATCTGAAATGTGAAAGAGGGAAAGAAGGGAAAAAAAAAAACCTAACGTGCTAGCTGTCATGGTCATGACAACTTATGACATCCTGACCCTTCAAAATAACATTTTTTAAAGATACATTCTGTTTGCTAAAATCTCGACACAAAAAGTGACCCCTCCTTACAAGAAATGGTTCAGTTGATCGCCACAGAATTAATATTTTTTCTAATTTTCAGATATTATTAGGGATTGGTCTTTCAGATGGTACCAGTTTCGACCCAGTCTGATGTGGCTAATGAAAGTTTTAGCTAGACATACAAACATACATACATTCACGCACATACACATTAACAGACAGGTGAGATTTATATCATAGAAGATTATATGCTTACTTGCAAACATATATATAAAAAACTCAAATGACCTTGTAACGAGTGATGTAACCAACTTTCCGGTTTACGACATCCAGTTGCGCATGCATGCATAAACATTAACCCATAACAATGTAAACAAATAAACACAAATCGCTTCTTTTGCAGATTTTGACCTGCGCACTGAAATATTAACATAATTATTTCAAAATTATTATTTAACATGGGAAGAGTGGGAGTGTTTTGCAACTATTCTTTATTACAACTATACTGTCGCTATTTTCTTGCAACTAAACAACTTTAACCCGTTGACAAACATAAGAACAATTGTAGTAAAGCCAAGACTACTACTACTACTACTCTCTATCCGTCCCTTTTCCTTCCTTCTTTTTTATTTTTTGTTTACATTTCTAGATACAAAATAGTTGTGTGAGAACGATGAATTTGTTGACACATTTACTAATCTGTTTCAATATTAGTTTTATTTTATTTTATTTATTTAGGTTTTATTTTTTTGCTTCAAGTTTTATGAATTATTTTTTTTTTAGATTTTAAGTTTCTATAACTTGGTTGAAGGATTCCAATATGGGTTTTTCAGTCTTATATTTTTCATCGGTAGGTTCATGTGCGTTTTTGCTGCTAAATGACTTTCTTCGGCGTTCGATTCATAGGAAAATCATGTTTAATTTTGGATTTTTGAGCGATTATTCGGAAAAATAGGTAACTTTACACCAATAGGGAAGATTTTTTGTTTTCATGTTTGAGTTATCCGTCCGTGATTTTTCATTTTAATATACTTTCATAGAAATGTTTCTGTTATGTCAAAAAAAAAAATTTTCTTTACATCACAAGTGTCACGCTCATACATGAATTCCATAGCTAATATAACATACTGACCCAAGGAGTCATGGGTAGTCTAGTATATATATATATATATATATATATATATATATATATATATATATATATATATATATATCTACCCCTTCATTGATATCAAGTGAGTGACATTACCAAATTTGGTCATTCAGTATCTGGTGGTTACTTTGGTGAAACCCTTGGGTGTTACAAGGTAACACCACTTCCTCCACATTGTGCAAAGATTAAAAGGGCAAATTGTCCGGCACTAGTCACAAAAGTTTGTATCTCTGTGGAGCAATGGTCATTTCAAACTAAAAGAAAGAAAGCATTACACTTTGATGACTTTTTTTTTTTATTTATTTATTTTTTTTTTGATAAAGTAACACTAAATATTTGAAAGATTATACACTCTGGTACTTCACAAGTTTCTGGACAGTGTTAAGTCTGCGTGATTTTTGAGTTTATCGATTTCAACCCTAACTCAAAGTGTCAGTCTTTTAACAGCATGGGGTCAGTGAGCAGAGCGGATTCACTGAAGCTTACTTATGCACTGACTTATATTTAGACTGGGAGGGGCACAGAGAGAGAGAGAGAGAGAGAGAGAGAGAGAGAGAATTAAAATGATAGGAGTACAACTTCATTGATTATTTAATATGCTCAAATTTAGCTGTTATTTTTTTATTTCAATATAATCCATTTAGACTACAGATTCCTCCTTATGGACATTGTAGAAGACAGTTAATTAATAAATTGATTGATTAATTAATTGAATTATTACTTTGATTTTTTTAAAATTCTATTTAATTCTAATGAAAAATGTCTTTTAGTTCACAAATTTTAATATATTTATGCTACTCAGCGATACATTTTTACTAGGATGGAATACTGTTGCCATATCTGGGCAGTAGCTGCTAAAAACAGCCTATCCTGCCTTGACAGAGTACAAAATAGACTTCGTGGCTTAGTGGGGGATGCCCTTTTCTCTACCCTGCAACCTCTCTCCCACAGAAGAGACGTTGCGAGCCTATCCTTGTTTTATCGCTATTTCCATGGCAGGTGCTCGTCTGAACTCCAATCTCTGGTCCCCCCTCGCCAATCTTTCACGAAAAACACCCGTCTAGCTGAATCCACTGTGAAAAATTTCCCCCACTCTATATCTGTGCCTAAATCAAAACGCGGATTCCATGAACAAGCTTCTTTCTTAGAACTGCACGCCTGTGGAACTCTGTTCCATCTGCCTGCTTCCCACCGGACTACAACTTGGATGTGTTCAAGTCCAACGTTAACAAATTCCTAATGAACCACCCCCTTAAGTAAACACTTCATCAAATCTCCACACTAACGTAATGTACTTGCAATAACCCTTATCCCTGAGTGGCTTCCGGGCCTTGATAAGTGGTGATCACTGTGTTAAAAAAAAAAAAAAAAAAAAAAAAAAGAAAAAAAGAGTTTACATTCTAATGAAAATTTTCTCTTTTTGAAAACGCGTGGATTAAAGATTTTCTTTATTATAATTCCTTGTTTGAATTTCTGATGGATTAATAAATATTGCAATTTATTCAATTTTTATTTGCATCATCAATTTTTCTTGTTTTCTACGTATACTAACAGGCCTCGTTTCCTGATATTGTTCGGGGGAATATAAAAGAATGCTAACAAAATATGAAGTATTTTTTAATGAATGTAAAAGGTTAAAATTAATTTATTTGTGTTTACATGTACATACCTGTTGTGGAGAAATCACCCTCCAAATGGACTGTTCTATCCATTATATAAACCATAGACCTTTTGATCCCAGGTGTGGATTAAACACCAGAGCGACCCTCGCCTGCTCGGTGACTTTTACTACTCTTTTCAGTTGTAACCTTTTTACGTTGTTGTTCCAGTAATACATTGTTTAAACTCTATTCCGTTGTTCTGTTTTCTTTGTGGCTTATTGCAAGCCATGACAATACCCCAAAATATAATTTGCTTTATTTCGATACTAATTCTTATTTGAGTCCTGTAAATTAATGAAATTGTATTCTTTTGTATGAAGTGATCATTAGGGACCTCCAATGCTTGCCATAGAATCAGTGACTGTATATTTTACGAAACTGTTTATAGGCATTGTTTATTTATGGATGTAGCAAAAGTGTAAAATATGAATAATAAAATTTAATAATTAGAAAAAAATAGGAAGCCTTTTATCCAAATTCTATGTTTAAAACTGAACATTTTGGAAAAATCGAATGTAAATCATTTAAATCTTTAAAAAATTATTTTCTAGAATGTTTTTTCTTTATAGTTTAGTAGATACTATATATATATATATATATATATATATATATATATATATATAAATATATAAATAAGAAATTGTATTTTTTTTTTTTTCAAACAACAATATTGAATTGCTTATTTATGAATTCACAGTAAACATTAAATAAATATTATTTCAATATATATAATGTTAAAATTCAGAGGGAGCATAATATATTTTTAGATTTCATAAAATGAAATGGGATGGGGCCATAATGTACAAAAATATGAAATGTTAATGAAGCAATATTGGAAAATGCAGTATATTTTCATTTTCTGTACTCTTTCCATGAAGGAGAAATTTTTTGTGTAGGAGCTGAACAAAGCTTCTCTCCTAGAACTGTCCACCTGTGGAACTCTGTTTCGCTGGCATGCTTTCTAGCTGACTACAATATGGTTGTCTTCAAGTCCAATGCAAACAAATTTTTGTTGAGCTGTCCCACTTAATAAAATTCTACCCAATTTTTACCACTAACGATCACTATACTATGTCCAAAAAAGGAAGATGCATTTTACTCATTCTAAACATGGGGAGATGGAGAAGGTTGGGGGCATGGTTACCTATTTTGTACTTTCATCCAACAATTTAATAAACATGCCTACCATTAAAAATTAATTTAACTTGAAATTCCTAACAAAAAAAAAAATTAAAAAAAAAAAAAAAAAACATAACGGTAAATTTTGATTATCTTATCCCCCCCCCCCCTGAAAAATTCAAAATTTACATTTTTTTTTTTTTTGCTATTACGTTTCTACATCTAAAATAAAATAACTTCAAATAAGGAAAGATTCTTCTCATCTTTAACCTGGGATAATTTTGAATAAAGAACTCTTGTTCTCTTATCTTAATAAAATGAAATCATCAGGGTTAGTATAATTTGTAGAATTACAAGCTTTTTTTTTTTTTGCAAGTGGGAGAGAGCTTGTCTTGATAATTATGTCAGCATATAAGAACCATTAATCACGCCCATGCTTTTTTTAATAGAAAAAAAGGAGCAGGGTGAGTGGGGTTGGCTTCAAGACCTGTTCAAAATCAAGTTATTTGATAGTTTAAAATTTTCCCAGATGTTGTAGACAAGCAGTATTTATATCCAACACCATAATGGTTAAATTCTCATTTTTTGAATGTCCATTTTATATGCTACTATGTGTTGGACGGTTTCAAAAACTTATTTTCAAACTAATTTATCTCTGACCAGGTCTCTATTCACACCTCTTTCCCTAAAGTCATTCCTTATCACTTCCTTGCATGTTTTCTTTGGCCTTTCCCTTTCAACTAGCCCTGCTATTTTAGCTGTTCAACATCTAATCTAAGAATTCTCATTTATTCTTACAAAGTTTCCTTACTGAACACATTGTCCTATACTGTTCAGATTTAATCTTCTGAGGCCATCAGACCTAAGCCTGTCTTTAAAACTCACATTAACACCCATTATATCATTCTCATATCAGTTCTCTCCATACAACACATGTCCTCAACCCTCACTGGCCATGTTCCACTTCCCTTTATCATCACATTATACTGTTTAGATTGAATCCACCTAAAATCATTAGATCTAAGCTTGTTTTCAAAGCTCACTACACATCCATTGTATCATTCTCTCCATGCAATGCATGTCCTCAACCCTCACTGGCCATGTTTCAATTCTTTACATCTTCAATATGACGTAGGATACATTTTGAAGTGATATTACAGTTGCTAAATGAGAAAATAATATACTGTAAGATTCTGCTTGATAAATACTTCTTTAGATTCCTATGTGAATAATCTGGTGAAAAGCAATTCATATGGTTAGGGGAAATGTACATCCACACTGTTAAGTTAAATAAAATACAATGTCTTTCAAAAGTATTGGACACATTTGGACGTTGAATATCTCGAGAACTATTAAGGATATAAAAACGCATCTGGTATAGTCAGAAAGTTTGTAATCAAGTTTTTCATGTAAAGTGCAAAGATGTGAGCACCATTATTCACATGACACACATCAAACCAATAGTCCAATTGTTGACAAACACGTCCCAGCATTGTGTTGTCAATGGCTTCAACAGCTTCTGTTATTCAGACTTTCAGCTCATCCACGAAGCACCACATAGACCATGCCATCTCACTATAGACTTCCTATCTGGTGGCTGTTTTCCAAAACTTTTTTCAAAATGCATGTTGAACAAGTGTCCATGATTTAGTTTTTGCACACAAAATGCATTTTCTGGTTGAGTGAACATCATTACTAGATCTGAAAAGAAATGAAATGAAAAAAATCAATAGCAAAATTACAAAAATCTTAATGAATTTAGCCTTAAAATGGCACCACTTTCATCTTACTACTATTCATATTTAAGCAGATATGAGAACTTGAAATGTGCCCAAGACTTTTGGAACACCCTGCATATTTTAAGTGAAAATGGGGGTCATCTATTTCTTCAGTAGTGGATGGGCATATATGAGAGAAAGGTATTGAGACAACAGCTTCAACTCTAAACCATAAGAAAGAGGAGCAGAATAATATGCATAGCCTCATGGGGGAGGGGGGCGGTATTGTATAACAAATAATAGTTTAATCTTAAATGAAGAAAATTTTTATGCTTGTCCAGAATATCCCCTCCCCAGAGAGATTCTGGATATGTGCCAAATTTTTGTCATTAAATAGAGAGGAAATATATGTATATGTATTTGAAAATTATTTTGTATATTGATATCATTAGAAATTATGTGAAATCTTTGTTTCAGGTTTTGCATGATGAAGAAGTTGAGAAAAACCGTGGCATTCATGTAATCGTCTTAAATCAAGCCACTGTAAGTAATTTTACTGAATTCTTCAAATCTTCTATGGCTAAAAAAAAATCTTTTCTTTTTGTTGTATTTTTACTTTTTATTTTATTTTTATATCTTTTGTATTTTTTATAACTTTATACTTTTTTATTCCTTGTTTTTGACTGTTCAATTTTTAATTTATTTTACCTTTTTATTTTTTATTCTTTTATTATGTATACTTTGTTTGCAATTTGAATACTCTTTTTAATATATACAGACTTAACATCAGCCCTCTATTTCAAGAAAACCCCATTTCTATTTATACCCTATAACTCCATATGATCATCAGAGCATCTACCTTTATTCTCTTCTATTCTTTTCTCGATAGTAAAGGCACATCTCCGCATATGAACACATACATTGAATATATACCCTATAACCTACCATAGCAAACTACGCAACCACTTTACATATTACTTATATCCACAATGTGGTATCAACAATTTTCTTCCTGTATCACATTAATTACTGTAATTCTCCTATCTTCCTCCCTCCATAGTTTCAATTTATTACCTTTTTCCTCTCGCTCCCAATGTAGTTTTCGTTAGACGTTGCATTTCTATTATGTTACCTAACATCTTCTCCCTTTTCTGATGAGAAGCATTAGGCTTCAAAATACCTAGGTATAAAGAGTTTACTTATCCTACACCTCTAATTGATGTAATCTAGATATTGAATAAACGATTAAATTTCTATGCATCAGTGTATATTTTTATATTACCGTTCTTTCATTCTAGTTTAAAGAAGAATAAATAATTAATGATTTGCGTAAACATGCACGATGCGGTTGCATGTTTACGATCGGTGCAAATAACTTGCTGCAAATGAGAGATGTTCAGACGGGAAATTTACTTTGACTTTATATTGGGCCACCTAGAATTTCTCTTTGAAAAAAAAAAAAAAAATGTCTTTCCTTAAATGGTGGTTCATGCTGAGAGATACAGACTCTGAAAATATAATGTTCAAGATTGTGTGCAGATGGTCTTTTTTGAGTAGTAGGTACTGGCTAGTCATTATCTCCAGTGGATATCTGAATGACTGAATGGGGATGACTGAGAAAAAGACTGCACCTCGAAAATTTCTGGTGCAAAATACATATATTCAAGGAGATGGGCTGAAGAGATCAGTTATTCTTGGCTCTTTGAGTGTCACAGAGGCGGTTTAGTTTTCTGGAGACTGAAAGGAGTTGGGTCTGCGTATCTCTCCAAACAAAATAGGTCCTGCGATTTTTGTTTTGATTCCGAAAAAAATCTCTCATTTGACAATGTATGATGTGCCTTCAATCAGTTTTCAAACTTTTTTGTATGGACATTTAAAATTGTCGTGCACTTTTGAAAATTGAGTATGTTATTAAATGAACAGCTACAACAAGAATTGGAATGCACCTTATTAAAGCCTGATTGTCACAGTTGGTGAATTTCAAAAATGCAATCTGGATGTGAGGACACTTTAGAAGAACAATATGCAATAAAATTCTGTTTTAAGGAAGTCAGGGAGTTTGTGAGAAAGTCAGAACACCATAGTTGATAGGCCAAATAAAGATTTTCATGCATAAGAACTGTCGTGTGTCTATAGAGACAATAAGTGCACAGTTAGATGTCAGTGTGGGAACTGTACACACAATTATTCGCAAGGAACTGAAGATGCGGAAGATTTGCGTGAAGTTTGTTGCAAGGGTGCTTAGAGAAGATCAGAAAAAAGACGTTATGACCAAAATGGGCATCAAGACAGTTCCTCACCCTCCCTATAGTCTAGACCTTGCTCTCCGTGACTTTTGGTTATTCCCTAAGCTTAACGAAAATCTTAGAGGTTGTCATTATGAGGCAATTGAGAAGATGAAAAAGGCTGTCATTATGAGACAAGTAAGGAGATGAAAGAGTCTGAGATGAGGATCATTGACATGCTCACATAAGAGGATTTCCATGGGGTCTTCCAGAAGTTTTGGGAACAGTTTGACAAGTGCAGTGCAGACGGAAGAAATTACTTCAAAGAGGACTAGAGTTTCATGCATATACTATCAATAAGTGTCCGTATGAAAAATGTCTCAAAATTTATTGAGGCACCTTGTAACCTTTGAAAAATAAACCTTTTTGAACTGGAGTTGTGGCTTTATTTGGTAGGAGAATTCTTCACTTGCAGATCACATTGCTATCAGTGTTAGAATCAAACAACCTTGGACTGACAAAATTAACTGCAAAAATTATGAAAAATAATAAGCTAGAAAATTAATTATCAATGAAAGTAGTTTTTGAAAACAATTAACGAAAAATTGAGTTTTGGTAAAAAAAAAAAAAAAAATAAATAAACTGGAGAGTTAGAATTGTAACAAGGGAGGAAATTATTTTCTGATAACTTTGAAAATCTTAGGCCAATTTAGCAAGACTCAATTTTCTCTAATTGTCTTTGAAAACTGTTTTAATTAATAATTAATTATCTACCTTATCATTTTCCATAATTTTTGGATGTGTCTATTATTGCGATATGACGGTTAAGTAGATACCATTAGTTTTACTTGAAATTCAATATTTTATTATCATAACAAAGAAGCACCAAAATTCTATTCATTATTAATTATGAATAAAATAAAAATTATAATGTTCATTTTAGTAAATTGCTAAGATCTTTTAACTAAAAATATTAATCCGGAGAATAATGTTAGAATATGAGTGAAATTGAACAACGCAACAACATTATATATTCATTATATTGCCCCTACTTGTCTACATTGCCAAGTAGTTTCTTTACTTTCATTTTTATTTGAATTAGAATTTTAATTTTTTTTTAATTTATGCTTTTTTTGTGTTACCAAATTATTTCTTTTTTATTGGAATTTGAATGTTAAGTTTAATTATTATTATGGTATCATTTGGTTATTAAATTATTAATTGAACCAAATTGTTGCAAAGTTAGAAATAATTTTGTTAAGGTAATGTTTTAATCTCTGTTTATAAAATTGTTGGATGTAAATAACTTTCAAAATCGTCAATCTTTTAATACAGAATTTGCTAAGAATTTTAAAGTCAGAAATTGCTTTCTATTCGATAGTTTAAATTCTTCTAAATTCCTTTAAAATTTCAATGGGTCATGAAGTAATTTATTCTTTTTTGTTTTTCAACTATTAAACAAATTAACATGACTGACTTGATATCAAAGAAACTGAAATGCATTATGATGGATTTAATTTTGTAGTTAAAGTATTTAAAAACATGTTTAAAAACATTGTTCTTTTTTTTTTTTTTTTTTAAAACTCTATTACATTTATTTCAATAAATAATTGACTTATAGAAGATAAAATTAATGTGTAATTCACATAACACAACACTCAATAAGTCCTGGGCTTGCCATATAAATGACATGTCTATTAAAAAAATCCACATAATGTTTATAACGTACTAACCTTCAACATGAATATGTCAAAATTTAAACCCAATCAAGTGTACAAATTATAATTATTTAAGGGAAATTACTGATGCAAATTTTGAAAATGAAAATTAAAAAAAAATTTTGTGTGTTGATAAAGAATTGCTTTCTGATGGATAAAAATACTGCTCAAGCAAAGGGATGGCTTTGAAACACCAAAAGTATCAAAAAGTGGTATGCTGATTTTAAATGCAGTTGTATAGGCATAAATGATGCTGAACGCTTTTACATTGCCCAAATTTGTTAACCTAGAAAACATTTTTTAAAAAGTTGACAAAATTGCTTTGGCTAATTGTGTATTGAAATTGTATGAGATGAAGATATCATAAAGCAGTGTATTCACAATTTTGCATTTGTTCATAAGAAAGCTGTATTCAAAATGTGTGCTGTGTTTGTTCACAGTTGATAAAAAAGAACAATTTGAATTTTACCAAGTATGATTGCAATTCGCTTGTATATGACGCTCTTTTGGAGGTTGAAGGTTCAATCCTCAGTGCAAGTGATACTCAGAATACAAGTGCAAATTAAGACTTTTACTCGATCATGGCTGACAGAACAAGAGCATGCTATCCTCGTGGATTAAATAAAGAGTTCTGTTTGAAATTCCGTGCAGATTTCCAAGTTTGACAGAAAGATCTCAGAGTTTAACAAGATACATCTAAAGAAGATCGAAGATTACATCAGCTGAAACGTAAAAATAATGCAGAAGATGAGAGCGGTTGTCCAAATAATCCAAACAATATGAATTATGACTTTTGTTGATTAGTATTAAATGGCGCTTGTATTTTAGGAAGTGTAAAGACCAATGACTAGATTGAGACTAAACAGCAAAACAATGAGTCAGATTTTTTTTTTCGTTTTCTTATTTCATTTTTTTTTTTTTTCGTTTTCTTATTTCATTTTTTTTTTTTTCGTTTTCTTATTTCATTTTTTTTTTGTTCGTTTTCTTATTTCATTTTTTTTTTTTTTTCGTTTTGATTTTTTTTTCGCTTTGATTTGTTTTCGTTTGGATTATTTTTCTTTTTAAGCTGATTCAACAGTTATATAGACACAAAGCATTGGTGAATGTCTTTCTATGACATAAAGAATGCTACTCCTCTTCTCATAAAAGAAAACTTCAAATAGAATATATTTCAATCAAGAATAGTCAACGATGTCACTAGGTGTCCTATCATGGAAAGATCTAAATATGATTAAAAAAAATTTTTTTCTATGTACACTTGTCTTTTATTTTGATTTTGGTGCTTATTCAGATTGGCACTTATATCGATAAACAAAAATAAAGAAAAACTTTCATATTGCATGTACTTGTCACGGAATGAAGATTTTATATTCCAAAAATTGACCATGTAGATTTTTTTCTTTTTTTATAAAAAAACAATTTGTTTTTTACCGATAAGTGACAAATGAGGCCATATTTCTTTAGAGAACATAATAAGGGGAGGTAAGCAATGATTATTTTGAGTTTTCATTATCATCTTTTTCATCATTGAATTAAAGGTGTTTGTTCTTGTCCACCAATTCATTGATTTCATTTTTTTCACCTTTATTGAAACAGTAAAATATGACTTTCTTGAATAAAAATAAAACTACTTGACCAAATTATGTGTTTTTTAAAAATTTTTCATCTCCGTCCTGTGACTGGTATGTACATCATACAGACATTTCTGTATTTTCTTTAATTTAAAATACTGCTATAAGGGCCAATCTGAATAAACACCATGGTTTCTCCCTTAACTAAAGCATCATTCATTATAAAAATGCTGATATACAGGGTGGAATGATAAAATTGTCACGCTAGAAAAAAATGAGATTTCGTTTCCATTTGATGAAAACCGGTTTTCTTTTTTTGTTGTAGACCATCTAATAGTTGGTCAGCCAGTTGTGTACAGATCCCAAGAGCGATAGGAGCTTTCTATCATATCTGAAAGTGACACAATGTTCAATAAGTGAGATCGGAGATGCGTCGCTGTACAACTCATGTTCTCTATTGATCCAACTTATGACAACAGGACCATTTCCAGCACCCTCAAAATGCATCACTGGATTGCTATGAATAACAGGGACATGCCCAGGGTAATGAAAACAAAGTTTCTGGCCAGAGTTAGGGTCTTTGGTGTGGTTTGGGTTAGGGCCACATCATGCCACTCCACATCTTTGAAGTTGGCTTGAAAGTCAACAACAAACTGTACCTGGATGTGCTGAATAGTGTGGTGATCCCTTGGTGCAATCAGGTGTCTGCTGGCAGACCCTGGGTATGACAGCAGGACTCTGCACTGACCCACAAGTCCAGAGACCCAGGTTTGACTTCAGAAGGAGTACTTCAACTTTGTACCATTCTCTCACTGGCCCCACCTCCCCCAGACCTGAACCTGCTTGACTACTTTGTTTGGTCATACATTAAGAACATCACCAACATGACCTCCCACAATACCAAAGTCAGCCTGATTGCTGCCATTTACAGAGTATTTGCCGAGCTCCCGCCAGCGCTTGTGGAAAAGGCATACTTGCAGTTCCGAACCTGTATTAAGGCGGTGACTGAGGCTGAGGGCGGCTACATTGAATAGATGTTAGCTCTATTACTTTATTAAGTTGCCTGAATTAATTTTTTCAATAAGTTTTAAAATAAAGCTCTAGTGTTGTTTTCTTTAGGACAACAACTTTATCGTTCCACCCTATATATATATATATATATATATACACACACACACATACATTTGTTTCTTTTCTGTTTTTTTTTTTTAGGCGAGTGTTATGGCTAAGCGTGCATTTGACACTTACAGTAAACAAGAAGATGAAGCCATGGTCCTCTTTCTTAACATGGTCACCAATGGCCGAATAATCATTTTTGCTATTAAAGTAAGTCCTTCACTAAAATTCTGTCTTTTTTTTTTCTAAATTCAGAAAGCAAAAATCTTTTTTCTTTTTTTTTCTTTTTTTTTGTAAACTTGAAAATCCTGTTTATGTGATATTTTTAAGTAAAGTTTGTGTTTCTTTTAGATTAATTTTACTTCTGGCTGCTTACTATGGTTTGCAAATTATTGGCATCACCAATGAAGAAAATGCTTAATATTGATTTTTTAACACTTTTTTTCCCCCCCTTATAGTTGATATTTGTCTGAACTTTTTTGTGCATCCTGATTGCCATCATTCCTTATTGTTGCCTACTTGGCAGCATTTAGACGTGAGAGGAAAAATGTTAATCTAAGCCATATGTCAAAGCTAAGTGTCAGTTACATCTTTCAAAAACAAATCCACTTTTTAAAATAAACAGTCATTTCAGGGGAAGTAAAAATGTAATTTTTTTTTTCTTTTTTCAGTCTTTTTTTCAAGAGATCCTTTGTTTCCCCTCAATGTTTACATTGATTTTCCCTTTTTTTAGAGGTGATAAATACTTAAACACTAGACTTTCTGTCTCAAGACAACAGAAGTTATATCCTGTTGAGTTAGAATATTGTTACATTTGTGCTTATTTTTGCGTTAAATACTAATCCATATTAATCCCTAACTGTGCATCGAATGAATACCATAATACTTAGCTTTTTGCACTTTATTATAAAAAATGTTCATACAAAATTCCAGGTAGATCAGCCGAGTACTTTCTAAGAAAAACTGGAATGGACAGACAGACTAAGAGGAACCTAATATAAATAACTTTATAAACTTACTAGCAGGGGTACCCGGCGTTGCCTGGGTGTTTGTAGCTGTGTGTTTGGGGGGGGGGGAGATAAAAAAAAAAGTTTTCATAGGTAGGTAGGATTGAACCAGGAGCCTTGAGGTGAAAGTGGAAAAAAGAAAGTATGAAAAAAACATGACATGTTTACCCGCTCAGCCAGCAAGGGAGAGTTACAGAAAAACGTTTGAATTTATTTACGTATTAAAAAATGAGATCAGATATCACGCCATAGAAATCGTGCAGTTAACTTTTACTGCAAGACAGTTTTTTTTTGGGTTTGTTTACACAAATTGACAGGTGCACGAATTTAATAAGGTCAAATAGAAATCCCGCAGTTAACTCAGTGTTCTTGATTTTCGTTCCCCAACTTTGGTTGGTTGTTTCCCCAGATGTTGAGGGGAGGGGGGTGGGACCAGCTCCCTATAAAAAGGGTGTGTGTCCAATTGAATAGCAATTGTCTGATATAAGCATTGATCAAAAACTGATTGCTTTCTGGACGTTTCCGGCATGAGGCCGAGAAACACACTTTCGCTTAAGATTTAGTCTCGTTTTTTTACAAAAAAGCCCAACACATACGAGGCCAGCCGAAATAGCAAGAAAAAGTAAAAGTGTATGCAAATAAATCTAGACGTGACACGTATTCGTAAATCGTACATATTATGAGGTAGGGGGTATATAAAAAGTTCTAAGACATACTAGAAGCCTGACAAAAAAGCTTTTCTTGGACATACAAAAATGCGCACGCCGCATTTGCCTTTTATATCATGAACTTATTACCAATTATTTTATTGTTTTTATTTTTATTTATTATTTGCTATTTGTTCTTTAAAAAGATCCAGTTTCTTTTATTCTTAATAACCAAACCTTGCTATGAAACTCTGAAAGGAGAGGGGGTAAATATCCAGTTCCCCAACAAGATGGGACAAAAATAAAAATTGTCCTAGTTGAGAATGATTTCTCTCCCATTAGGGGCAGAACAGATATTACACCTTGATCCCAGCTTAAAGTCTTTTTGATGATTTTCTTTTTTATAATTTACTTGGATTCAAATTTGTCCAGCCTTACATTTTTGCTTTTTAATCATTTTGGTGTTTTATGGATTTGTTTGAATTTTATTTTAGCTTTTAAATCGGTCTTAATCTGTGAGAACATAATATCTTTGACAGCTCCTAAAATGTCACAACACTCAAACCCAAGATGCCAATTGTCTGACTATAATCTTAAAAAATCAATCCTCATCTCCAAAATTGCAGTGAAAACTTTGTTTTTCTAAAAGTGATAATATATTTTTTTTGTTTTTGTTTTCAGGATGAAGGATCATTCCAACTAAAGCAGACAGCACGTACAGTTTTGAAACAACTGGGGAGTGAGAAGGCAGAATCTCTAAACTGGAGAGATATGTGGGCTTTCATCACTGTCAAAAAGGGTAACTTTTTTTTTTGCGTAGAATAGCATGCAACGTTGAAGTAATCGTCAACTTAAAGGATGGGAAAAGAAAATGTTAATGTCTTTTTTAATAAAAAAAAATTTCAGAAAAAAAATTGGCTCTTGTACAATGTAGTTAACATGAAAATTGCATTCCAAGTAAAAATTCTTCAGTATACTTATTTATCATGCAAAAATAAGTATTCTCATAAAAAATTATGAAAAATTATCAAGTAGAAGTTTAATCTATAAATATAAAAGCGAAAATGTATGTATGTATGTGTGTTCGCTTTTTCTGTGTGTCTACAAAAGGCTTCTTTCAGAGAAGCAGTCGGTCGGTTCGCAACTTTTTAAAACTTTTTATATCACATATAAATCGTAATATCTCACAGTTAACAACGAAGCTCGCCTGTCTATTTAATTTGCCCGATTTTGGGAAGATAAATATTCAACATTTGTCGCTCGCTGCATGTGGGTTAGTCTTTTTCCTATAACATCTTGGGGAGGGGAGCGTTCAGCAGTAAATACTATCCCGCAGTCAAACTTGACCTCATTAAAACGGGCACCTGCTAAATCCAAGTAATTAAATAAATTCAAACGTGTTTCCATTAGCATGTCACGGTGGGGCAATGGTTAACGTCATATTTTTTTTTTTTTTCATACTTTAATTTACAACTTTGCCTCAAGGGTTTGGGTTCGATCCTCATACTTACTTTTTTTTTTTTAACCCCCCCCCCCTCCCCGGGAGTTTCCACACACACCTCCAAACACCCGGGCAACTCCGGGTACCCCTCGCTAATTAAAAATAAAAATCAATTTTTGTATTTTTTCGATTCGCCAGTGATAAAAGTGGAAATATGCACGAAGCAGGGGAGATAAATCAGTAATAATCAATGGCAGATTAACAAAATATAAAAACTGATTTTTATGTTTAATTAAACTTTTACTCAAGAATTAAAAAAAATTTTGGTGAAGATACTTATTTTGATCAATATGCTGAATAAGTTTTATTTGAAATGCCATTTTCAACTATGCCCCATACTGTATAAGCACTCAAAATTCTTTTCAGAAACTTCTATAAATTTTAGGTTAAATTAAAAATTAAATTAAATTTAAATTTAAAAAAAAAAAAAAAGTTCAACTTCAATTATGGGTTTTTAAAATGAAGAAAATTTGCTAAAATTTAAAAAAATTAACATCCTTTCGCATCTTGTAAAAAATGGTTTAAATTTCATTAAAATAAAGTTAAACATTTTCAAGAGGAAAGGAAAGGGTATTTGCGAATTCCTTTAAAAATTTTCAAAATCAATTAAAAATATTTCATTAATAAAAATAAAAAAAGATCAAATAATAACAGTTGTGTTGATGTCTACAGGTGAAAAAATTGCTGAAGCCTTTAGCAAGTCTGCTGACCTGTCCACTTGGGGAGAGAAAGTCACCTTAACTGCCGCCATACCTTTGATGCCAGCTGAATGTAAGTTTCCCTCCTTCTCCCTTTTTTATCTACTGTTAATTCTACCTCCCTTGCTTTGTCTGATTATTTTTTTTTTCTTTTTTCAAAACTCAGTCATGTTCTGCAAAGTCAAAAATAAATTTTCTTCTACAAAACAACCAAACCAAGCATCATAATAAATATTATATATTATTTATTGATGGGATGATTCAAATATTTTTCCCGATTCCGATACAATTACCGATTCCTATTCTTTATAAATCTCTAAATTTTTAACTAACTGTATTTTTCTAGGATTACTGTAGAAACACGCATGTTAAAAGAATCGATTTGTCATCTGAAAATCAGTAAAAATTTTTCCGATACCATCAAATATTCCGATTTTTCCAATTTCCGATTCCGATTAATCGTCCCAACACTCATATTATTAACAGATATAAAGAACTTGAAGCATAAAACTTTTTTCCTAAATTACTTGATTTGGCATTAAATATCTCGAAAAGGGTTGAGATGTGAAACAAAACACCCAAACCAACATTGTCTGGGCATCTTTTTGACTTTTGGCTTCTTTTTTAAAATGTAATGTCATATTAAACTGGATACTACTGAGATGAATAATTATTAAATCTATAGGATTGACATCCCAATCTTGTAATATTAAATGACCAATGATGTGTGCGAAAACACAAGTCACATTGAAAAATCTCATGCAAAACAGAAATTACATTTTTCATACAAAACTGGCCTCCAGAAAAATATTTATCAAAAGAAGCAAAAAATAGTGATCATGCATGAGACTACTTCCAACTACATCTGTGCGATTAAAATGCTTTTTTGGTGCCCTAAGTACAAATAATACATTCTCAAGTCAGCGACTATGTATTAATGTAAGATTTTTTGTTGAGAAAGTTTGGAAAAAAGATAGCACAGCATTAACATCTGCGTTACATTTCTGCTTCTTTCATTCATTTGCGCTTGGGGAGCTAATATTAATTACTCCTCATACATACAACCATATGCAGATGCAATCTGACAAAAAAGCGACACATTTAATTTTGATGCTTTTCTTCATCCCTATGACAATTAGTTCTTTTGCCGTCATGTTTTGGATCATATTTCTTTTACAAGAATAGCTCTCAACACATTTGCTTTATAAATCGATGGAAGGCAACATATTGGTCATTGATATTAACTCTTTTCACAGATTCTTCCAGTGCTTTCATTTCGAAGCTGATGTGTGTTCAGTTGGTGCTAAATTATTTGTCAATGTTAACTTGCTCTGGGAAGGGTGAAATCACAAACTACGTTCTTGAAGCCATTATTCCTTTTCAGTTTTAATGCTTTTTTATTTTACAAATTATTTTTTAATTTTGACAATAAATGTAATTAGACAACAGAAGCTGATTTATTCATGTGATCATGACTTGAGATTGTTCTATAGTTATTGCAATGTTGATTCATTAAGTAATAATTCATTATTGTAATGTTGATTTATTAAGTAATAATTCATTATTCTAATGTTGATTTATTAAGTAATAATTCATTATTGCAATATTGATTTATTAAGTAATAATTCATTATTGCAATGTTGATTCATTAAGTAATAATTCATTATTGTAATGTTGATTCATTAAGTAATAATTCATTATTGCAATGTTGATTTATTAAGTAATAATTCATTATTGCAATGTTGATTCATTAAGTAATAATTCATTATTGTAATGTTGAAGTAAAAAGTTATTTAATGACTTAATATTGTATTTAAGCAATTAATTCCTATTTCAGTCACTTAAATTATTTAGAGTTGAAAAGAAAACACACTTGAGCATGATTACTTTTTTTTTTCACACAATGAAAACATTCCCTTTTCATATAAGCAACAGCAGTCCTTTCCTTTTTTCTCTAACCAACAACAAAATCATGTGCGAATGAGGTGGTGTCCCAAATAAAACAAAAAACGTGTGTGTGTGTGTGTATGTATGTATATATATATATATATATATATATATATATATATATATATATAATATAATCTTGACATATTCATATTGTTATTTTTTCTCTCTTTTAAAGCGAGTGAATGCCATTGGCCAAGCAGTGCAATAAATGACCGAAGGAAAGCATTCTGTTCCAAGGTGGAAGGTTACGGCAGCGTGTGCCAATGTGATGATCCTGCCCCTATCATATTCTATCCGTCTCCAGTATGTGAATCTGTTTTTTTTTTTTTATCATTATTACAAATCAAAATACGTTTTGTAATAAATATTTATTAATAAGTATTTGTTTTATTTTTGTTATTACAAATCAAAATACATTTTGTAATAAATATTTATCAATAAGTATTTGTTTTATTTTTGTTATTACAAATCAAAATACATTTTGTAATAAATATTTATTAATAAGTATTTGTTTTATTTTTGTTATTACAAATCAAAATACATTTTGTAATAAATATTTATTAATAAGTATTTGTTTTATTTTTGTTATTACAAATCAAAATACATTTTGTAATAAATATTTATTAATAAGTATTTGTTTTATTTTTGTTATTACAAATCAAAATACATTTTGTAATAAATATTTATTAATAAGTATTTGTTTTATTTTTGTTATTACAAATCAAAATACATTTTGTAATAAATATTTATTAATAAGTATTTGTTTTATTTTTGTTATTACAAATCAAAATACATTTTGTAATAAATATTTATTAATAAGTATTTGTTTTATTTTTGTTATTACAAATCAAAATACGTTTTGTAATAAATATTTATTAATGAGTATTTGTTTTATTTTTGTTATTACAAATCAAAATACGTTTTGTAATAAATATAATCCCAATCATGCTTGTATATGAAATGACTTCAAAAAATGTTCATAGATGTGACGGCATACACTATGGTGAAATAAATTGTCAATAAAATAACAATAGAATTCCAAACAGAAAAGAAGCCAAAACAATAAAACAATTCTATTTCAATTTTAATAATAAAAAGATTTAAGTTTTCGATATTCATTACAAGTAAATTTCTTTATTAGTTACTTATGTATACTTAAAGCAATGTTCACCCAGGATGGGTTCAGCCTGCTCCTTCCATTGAACACACAGCATTCGAATAGACATATATCCCGATTACATATAAGCCACACTCGTTTAACACACGTGTACCTACTAGAAGGTGCAGAACCCCTATTATTCACAGCATACCAGCAAAATCTCACTGTCAAACTTATTACTGGAGTGTGTTGACTTTATTCCATACCAAAATAAATACTTTCGGGAGACCAACCTTAAAGATCTCTTCAACAACATAGAACCAACCAAAATAACATACTTTCTGAAAGAGATGAACCTATTCACCAAAATATAAACTAATCTAATTAATAACTAAAATCTCAGGCGAAATTTCTTATCTTTTCCTTAAGATGTTCTTATTGAAAAAAAAAAAAAATGTAGAAAAAAACAAAAAGGATAACGTATACTTTTTATTTTTATTTTTTGAGTATATCAATCCCAAGAATTCAACATCAACAAAAGTTTCTTTATACGATCATTTCTCTGGTTGATCAAAGTTTTAATCATAAAACTGATTTAACAGCTGCATTATTTCGAGGTATCTGATTGGTTTATAATTTTTTCTCCATGTATTTTAACATGCTGTTATTTCTTCATCTATTTTGAAGACTACCAAAGTATGTGTCTATCCTTGTTTATAACTTAATCTTATTTATTGTTTATTTTCTTATTTTATTTTATTTTTTTAAAATTTATTTATCTTATTTTCTTAACTCTAGCTTCCTGACAAGAGAATCTCTCAGGTGCCTGTAGCTGTGATTGCAAGTGACAGACCTCACTATTTATATCGGTAGGTTTATTTAATAATTAATACTTTTATAAAAAGATAGATATGCACTCCTTTAATGCTATAAAAAACAGGATTATTTTGAGAACTTACTGACTTGTGATCCAGTGAAAAATGAATATTTGTGAAATATAATCAGCGCATAAAACACATTCAAATTTCATTAAGCAAGCAAATTGAATTTTACAATGCCTTGTTTAAATATAGTAAATGATGGATTTAATTTTTTTTGTTTTGTTTCAGGATGTTACAATCCATTTTGTCCACCTCTGGATCCAATCCTGAAATGATAACTGTGTTTATTGATGGCTACTATGAGGTATTATGAATTAATGAATGTTTCTTTACAGCTAGACCTGCCTATTCAGTATTGACTGCAAGTCTAACTTTCTTCATGATACTTTCTTTGTTGTTTTTTAATGCAAGTTCATCATCATATATCGATTTAGCATTTGTTTTACATGCTGACATTGTTAAATAGCTTTTGCTTGTTGTCCATGATTCAACCTAATTTAAACAAAAAAAAGTACAGAAAAGTAATGAAATGAAAATGTCATATTCCAAAAATCACACAAATTGATCAAATAGTTTTTTTTTTTTATATAAAAATCATTTTTATAAAAAAAACAAAAAACTGATTTCCAAATTAACCTATGTATTATTTATGCCTTTTTCTCTGAAATTCATCTTTATTACTTCTGTCCATATTTGCTTTGGCCTTCCTCTATAAAATGGACCTGCAAACTTAGTTTTACATCTATTGACCCAAGAACTCTCATTGATTCTTTAAACATGACCATACCATCAAAGTCTCCTGTTCTGAACACATCACCCTTTACTGTCCAGATTCAATCTTCCTATGAGGTTTAATCAGATGTAAAATTATTTGTAAGACTCACATTTTATATTATTCTCATCATGCAACACATGTTCTCAACCTTCACTGGCTAGGTTTCACTTCTATATATCATCATGAATTATTATTTCTTTAAATAGAATTTAAATTTCAATTTAATTATTATTATACTGTTTGGTCATGAAATTATTAATTGGATCAAATTCTTATAAAACTATAACAAGGCGATGTTAAGATAATATTTCTTAAATATCTCTTTATAAAATTATTGGATCAAAACAGAAGGTGCCTTAAATAAGTTTCCAGACTTTTTTGTATGGGCACTTTTATTGATTGTACACACATGAAACTCTAGTCTTCTTTAAAGTAATCTCCTCTGGCTGCAATGTACTTGTCTTACCGTTCCAACAACTTCTGGAAAGCCTCATGGAAGTCCTCTCGTGTGAACGTGTCAATGACCCTCACCATAGCCTCTTTCATCTCCTCAATTGTTTCATAATGACAACCTCTGAGGTTTTCCTTGGGCTTAAGGAATAACCAAAACTCACAGGGAACAAGATCTGGATCATAGGGAGGGTGAGGAACTGTCTTGGTGCCCATCTTGGTCAAATAGTCTGATCTTCTCTGAGCACCTTTGAGACAAACTTTGCACAAATCTTCTGCATCTTCAATTTCTCACGAATAATTGTGTGTACAGTTCCCACATTGACCTCAAACTGTGCACTTATTGTCTTTATAGACACACAACAGTCCTTATCCATGAAATTCTTTATTTGGCTAATCAACTGCTGTTCTGACTTCCTTACTTCTCTCACACCTCTTATCATCCCTCACAGACTCCCTCCCTTCCTTGAATCTCTTATGCCACTCAAAAACTGATGGTCAATTCATGCAAGATGACACAAAAGCAGTCAAGCATTCCATACATTTCTCTGGCATTTTTCCAAGTTTAAAACAGAATTTTATTGTATATAATTCTTCTAAAGTGTCCTCATATCCAGTTTGCATTTTTGAAATTCACCAGCTGTGACAGTCAGGCTTTAGTAGGGTGTATTCCAATTTCTGCTGCAGCTGTTCATTTCAACTAATCATAAAAATTGGTGTCATCTCATAAAATGTATAGCAATAGCATACTGCATTTTGAAGAGACTACGACAATTTTAAATGCCTGTACAAAAAACGTCTGGAAACTTATTGAAGACGCCTCATAGTTTCCGAAACCTTTAATCTTTTAATACATGAGAATTTACTGAGAATCTTAAAATGAAATGGTTTTTTTTATTCAACACTTTTATTGCTTCTAAATTCCTTTCAGATTTTTGATGGTTCACAAAATAATTCCTTCTTATGACAATTTTTTTCACACATACTTGGAAAATACATTGTAAACTCAAATAATAATGGTGCCATAGGAGGAAAAAAAGAGTTGGGGGTAGAATGTAAGAAAAAGAAGATTGCCAGTTTGATTCTAGAAATTTATATATATTACAAGCTAAAGGTATTCAGGAGATAAAACTCATGAATTAAAATGAGGTTATTAAGAGTGCTCAATAAAAAGAGCAAAATAGATTATATTGTTATTTATATAGACAAATATTACATAGTCGCTACACTGAACATGCTAACGTTTTGAACAATTGGTTTGCAAGAAGACAAAAGTCACTCGGCAGGCGATGTAATGAAGCTTAATTTGCATCTGGTGCTCAAAAGGAAAAAATGAAATATATTTTTTTATTTATTTATAAAAATAAAATGTTAAAACACTAAATTTAAGTTGGAGGGGTGACATTAAGTGACATTTTAGACTTAAAATAGAAGGCGATAGGGGGAAAGAGACATCACCTGGCGAGTGACTTTTGCTTTTTTGCCAACCACTTGTCTGAAACATTAGCACGTTCAGTGTAGTGACGATGTGATATTTGTCTTTATAAATAAAAATATTTATCTATAAAATGAGAATGTTTGTGAGAGAGAGAGGACAACTCTCAACCTATATACTCAACAAATTTTTTATCTACAGACTTGAAATTTGGTATATAGGGTATTCAGACATGTGGAAAACTTTTAAATCTGTTTTCATCCAGAAAAAAGGACTACTAAGGGGTCAAAATTAAAAAAAAAATTGGTATGGGGAGGGGGGGTCATTATATTTTTATGTTTGTTAACTTTACGACTGCGCATGCACGAATTGCTCACATGACAACTTTAAGAATAAATAGATTTGAAAAAGCATTTTAAATCGTGTCAAGCTGGCCTAATGGTTATCATACTGTACTCACTGTCTTTAGGTTTTGGTTTCGATCACAGCTTAATCATTTTTTTTTTTTACTTACAAGAAGTGAACTGTTTAGAAAAGCATAATACTCACATGCACATGTCTCAGTTTCTTTCCATATTTTGTACTTCATTTTTAAAAAGAAATTTAATCTTGCATTTAATACTGGGTAATGCCGGGTATATATATATATATATATATATATATATATATATTTGAGATATAAGTCATCAAAAGATAACATGAGAAAGATATGTAGAAATGAGTGAAATGAAAATAATGATTAAAAACATTGGAGAGACATGGTTGCCAACTTTAATTGTAAAGAGGCCACAATAGGATAATGATGAGGAAGAATTATGTATTCTTGAAAATAAAATGTAGAATCAATTTAAAACAAAAAGTTAGAAAAAATATTTAGACATTAAGAATTCATCATGAAAATGTTAAGAAAGATTGCCGGTGTTCTATATCTTTCTAGAATCTTTTAGAAAAGACAGTTTACTTTGGAAGGGATTTTTGATCACCTTATGGTGAGGAGTTAGATGAATGCTTACTTTTGAAGTTGTGACATCATAAGATTTTCATCCTCCCTCTAATTCTAGGTCTTTTTACTACTTTGGTTAGAAAATGTAAAATTTGTTTTCTCAAATCAATTTTTTTTTGAGTAATTCCATACAGAATGGAACACTGTCAAATAATCATACAATTTTATAATTTAATCTTTTTAAGATATAAATTATTGCATTTGTGGAGATATATTTGGTTGGTTCAAGTAATGTCCGCCGGATGAGTATTAATACAGCAGTTACGTTTACTATATTTTCTTTGGAAGGAAATGTTAAAAATAACATTTGCAATATGAGGTTTAGTAATTCAGAAATAAAGTTGTTGCGGGGCTGAATGTCAGTGGCAATCGACTCAACAACTAAAAGATGACACAGGCAAGAAAAAGACGAAAATCAACAATGGTAAAGCAGAGATGACAAACACAGTAGGTACCGTTATGAACGAATATAAATCCGTTCAGGTTTATTTTCCAAAAAGAAACTGAATGGTGGTAGAAGGTCTTAGGCTGAGGGTTGAAGTCCAGCTGGTGTTTGAACTTGTATAGCTACGAGGTCATCACCAGTGGCTACAGGAAATATGTGCTGACTTGAGATGCTGGGCTGCTGAAAATTGAGTCAACGGCGAGTGGCTGCTGTTATTGTTACTGGGTTCGGCCACTGTCGAGGAGGTAGTCTTACTCGTTCTGTGTGGGCATGACTGCTGCTGCTGCTGCGTTGAATTATGCTGCTGACATGCCCAACCTCGCTGTTCAGTGATCTAGCTGCGACTGACTGCTTGTTGAAAAAAACCCACTGTATTAATACTCATCTGGTGGACATAGTTGTAAATACCACGGCTTGCAGCTCTGGTCATCGTTTTCGTTTTGTGTTTGTTTTTGTGTTTTTAACATACTGTAGGGAGTCATCTGTTTGAGGTTTATATTCATGTGTCATATCAAATTGGAGCTGGGAAAGTTGTGAATATTATTTTATCGAGAATTATACTATTACACTGTTCCACGAGATAATTATTCATGTCAAAGTACTTGTCGAAGGGTTGTCGGCTGTGATGTTTATGTTTTAAATTGGGATCTATTTTGATGAGTGGTTTCTTTTGGTTGAAACCGTAACAAAGTGTTTTTTTTTAAATAAAAACAACTACTTGCTGATGTTGCATTTCCTACAAACAGCAGCAAAACAAAAAATAGCTTTAATAAATTAAAACAATTTTTTTTATTCATTTAAAATCTTTAATAAAAATAATTAATCCAATGTATTATTCACAGAGACATTTTTGTTTAATTTTGTATTTGTTTTATGAACCAAAAAAAAATCTATTTAAAAAAAAATGAATTTCATTTCTTTATTTTCTAATATATTTCAGTTATTTTATGGACTTAACCGATAATTTCTCATAGTGATTCCAGATAAAATATTAAGAAAATTTCAATGGCGCATTTAGATTCTGTGAAAAATGTAACCTTCATTAAAATTTATTTGAATGCTCTAACTACTAACATCTTGAATTCTGTAACACCCAAACATTGACATATATATAGAAGAATATAGATATTTCTCTTTTTCTCTCTTATGTTTGTCTTATTTTGTAGAAATCTTCTAGCAATGAATTTTCTTTGCAAATGAATATAAAATTTAAGAGTTCTCACCAAGATTACAGATTTGATGGCACTGTTTTGGGTTAATTCGCTTTTTTCTGTTTAGTCTGGATTTAAAAATTTGTTTTTGATTTCATCCAACCATTTTTTTCATCTATATGATTTATTTATTTAATTTCGTTTCAGGAACCTTTTGAAGTGACCAAGCTTTTTGGGTTACATGGGGTTCAACACACTCCACTTGGGGTGAAAAATGCAAGGATTTCTCAACATTATAAATCCAGTTTAACAGCAACTTTCAAACGTTTCAAGGTATGATTCAAAATCTTCATATACTAGCATTTCAGCCCGGGTGTTTGGAAATGTGTGTTGAGCAAAAAAAAGAAAAAAAAAAAAAAAAAAAAAGTGGTAGTTGGAAGGCAGGCTCGAACCCATACTGCGAAGGACGAAAAGAACAGGAAAAAAACGTGATGTCGTTGCTGTAACGACCACCGCCAAACCGGAAATGACGTAGGTTTAAATTAAGGCTAGACAATCGAAAAGAGGGGATGACTTTCGAAAATATCGGTGAAAAAAAACGACCCCTCCCTGTAGAAAAGAGCCCAGTTGAGGGGGAAAAAATTAATGTTTTTAGCCAATTTTTATTTGTCGTCTGAAAGGTCTAGCTTCAAAACGATACTGATCTTTTGAAAATCTGTCGCCTCTATCAAAAGTTTTAGGGAGACATGCAAACATACATACATACATTTATACATTGGTAACTCAAATTTTTGACCCAAACCGATTAAAAAGCTTGCCCTATCTCTGAATACCCTTTATGTCAAATTTCACATGTTTAGACCAGAAATTGTCTGAGTAATTTGGTAGAGACCGCAGAGGTCAACTGTTTTTAAACTTTGACCCCTATTATGACTCCTTAACATTTATTGTTTTGGGCTCAAATCAAGTTATTAAGTTAGATCCATGTTCAAGGAACCTATATATAAAATTTCAATTGTTTAGACCCAAAATTGTCGGAGGAGTTTGGTAGAGTTCTCAAAGGTCAAATCGTTGAACTTTCACCCCTTAACAGCCCAATTTCTGGGCGAAAACGGATTACAAAGATTTTCCAAACTCTCAGTACCCTGTATATCAAATTTTGAGTCTGTAGACTGAAAATTGACAGTTATTGTGTAGGGAAATGTACGTACACACACACACACACACACACACACACACACACACACACACACACACACACAGATACTTTCACTTTTGTAGATATACAGATCTATATCAATATATCTATAAAAGTGAAATTGCCTGTGTGTGTGTCTGTGTACATTTCCCTATCAAACTACTCTGTCAATTTTCAGTTTACAAACTCGAGATTTGACATAAGGAGTATTGAGATTTGGCTGTCAAGGGGTGAAAGTTTAACGATTTTACCTTTTGAAAACTCTACCAAACTTCTCCGTCAATTTTGGGTCTCAACACTTGAAATTTTGGATGTAGGTTACTTGGACATAGACCAAACTTTTTAATTTGATTTGAGCCCAAAACAATAAATGCCAAGGGGTCAAAATTGGGGTCAAAGTTAAAAGAAATTTGACCTCTGCAGTCTCTACCAAATTACTCAGCCAATTTTTGGTCTAAACATTTGAAATTTTACATAAAGGGTATTCAGAGATAGGGCAAGCTTTTTAATTGGTTTTTGGCCCAAAATTTGGCTGCCAAGAGGTCAAAATTCCAAAGATTTGACCTTTTTGGTCTCTAGCAAACTATTCAGCCAATTTTGGGTCTAAACATTTGAAATTTTACATAAAGGGTATTCAGCAAGCTTTTTAATCAGTTTTTGGGCAAAAATTTGGCTGCCAAGAGGTCAAAGTTGAAAGAGTTGACCTTTGCAAACTCTGCCAAACTCCTCTGTCAATTTTGGGTCTATACACTTGAGATTTTAGATGTAGGTTACCTGTACATGAGTCAAACTTTTTAATGTGTATATATATATATATATATATATATATATACATATTTATATATATACATATGTACATAAAGTTATGAACAGTACATAGGGCCCGAGCAAAGCCAGGCTGAACTGCTAGTATATATAACAGACAAATGACGAAAGTCTATATTCTAAATTTCATGATGTTGACTCTTACAATTATTTTCCTTTAATTACATTGACATTTACAATTCTTAACAGCACTTGTTTCATAGCGTGAAATCATGCATTTAATTATTATATCAATCAATGAATCTATTTTGCCCTTAACTCATCAGAAGAAATAGAAATCATGGAACTTGAAATATTTAACAATTGGCCTAAATGCAATATTTGAACATGTTAATTATTAGTTGCAAATAAAATGTTTTTTAATTATAAATAAAATAAAAAGTAATTGGAAGAGTGTAACAAGATTAAATGTGTTGTAATGACAATTTTTAATAATCATAATATAATAAAGTATAATAGAATTAGATTTTCAAGTGTTGATTTAAATACTCATTTAATTAGTTGGAATGAGTATTATATGATTGGTGCATTGACCAAAATAAATAAACCAAATGTGATAATAGATATAAAAACATTATGGATTAAATTCGAACATGCCATAGAGTAGTATAAACTTTTTTTTACATGAATGAAACATTAATAATTTTACTTTTAAATTATAGGTTAAAATATATTAAATTATAAAATTAACATACGGAATTGAGGGTATGGAACTTGAAATATTTTCACTGTTAATCTAATTGCAATACTTAAACATGTTAAATATTAGTTAAAATTTTTTTTTTCAAATAAATAGTAGGAGTCTAGAAGTGTAAGCTATGTTTAGTTTCAGAACAGTTTCTGATGGTTTGTTGTTCTACACAAGTCTTGGGAGGTGACTGGTTTGCAGTAGACAGTTCTCAAGTTGAAATCCACAGAGCAAAAGATTTTCCCTGTATTGACACGAAGAAGAAAACATGTGAAATTGCTACAGAAAGGTTTAATATTTATGGAGCAATTCTGGTTTCTGATTGGTTGGTAACAGGACGTGAATTAATTCGATTCGTCAGTTTCTAGCAGCATCGTTTATAAATAGAATCTCCAGACTGTGTGAGATCATACCCCATTATAGTAAAAAATATTGGAATTCTAGGTTAAAATATATTAAACTATAAAATTAACATACGAAATTGAGGGTATGGTGCTTGAAATATTTTAACTGTTAATTTAATTGCAATCTTTAAACATGTTAAATATGAGTTAAAAAAATTGTTTTCAAATAAATAGTAGGAGCACATAAAATATTATGTTATAACAACAACAACAACAACAGCAACAATAATAGTAATCATCCTACATTTAAAAAAGCAAAATAGGAATTAAATCATTAAATATCATTTTAAATGTTCATTTAATTAAAATAATAAATTATTATATGATTTGCATATTTTTAAACACAAATACAAATGGAAATAGGATTTATTCAAGTAAAATTTTAAAAAGAGGGGGAAAAAGAAAAAACAGAAAAAAGGGAGAGAGAAAGGAAAAAAAGAACAAAAAATTGTACTAAACAATTTATGTAGTTTAGGAAATGATTATTAATACTTGGTTGAGGAATATTTGATTATAACAGTTACAAAAGAAAAAAATTTAAGTTAATTTTTGAAGTAAAACTTTCAAAATAGTTAAATTCAAATAAATAGATAAATAGAAATAAAATAGTGGTAAATAAAATTAAATATTAAGCTGATATAGTTATAAATATATAATAGCTCAAATTAAAATAAAAATCAAATTTTTTATTAATGGATATAAAATAAAATATTAAACAAAATATACAAATTAATTTATGAATATAGGATAGATAGAAGTAAAATACATGTTGATAATAACCACAATTAAATAATATTTATACAAAAGAATAGCTTAAAAAGGATATCAAATAATTTATTATTACTGTAGAATTTATGGATAAATATAAAATAAATTAAGTATTTGATCTAATTTCAATATATATGGATACAATTAAAAATAATAGAAGTTGCAATATATTTGAATTCAATAAATTAGAGTGGATGAAATATAATTATGGAAAGATAACTAATAGACATACCAGCTAATCATTCATTCGAATATTATAATTTAACTTGAATTATTGAAATAAAATAAAAGATAAATAAAAGCCCATAAATATAGATGAATTGGTACTGAAATGTTTTAAGTGTTAATATTTAATTTAAATAAATAATATAATTCAATTTATAATACAAATTGGATTAATAAATACATAATATATGATAACAGTAAAGCTATATTATTTATCAATATAATAAAAACAATCATTTAATATAACAAGGTTTGATAAAGGGAAACAACTCATTTAAATTTAAAGTGAATTATCGACCTTTAACTGTATTTAAACAAATCACGCTAAAATATTACAAAAGGAAATTTTATATTAAAATTATGAAAAATAATTAAATGACAATAAAGAATTATAATTTATGTAATAATAAATTTAATTAAAATAGTAATAAAACTGAATTATTTATGGATATAAAATTTAGATAAAAATCAACAATTGGTATAACCGGAAATAGAATATATTTTGTGATTAGTTTTGTATAAAATTAGATAAATATATAGACATATTTTATATATATTACAATTCTTAATGTTATAAGTAAATAGATATATATGAATTGAAAATAATAAATAAAATATTTTTAGTAGTGCATATCAAAATTAATACAATTTATTAATACAGGTATTTAAATTTTAGTGACTTGCAAATTCAAAATGGCGTAATTAAAGATAAAATAAAAGGTAATTGCAACTTCTCTTCCAATTTTCAGATTTTGTAATCATGCCCAAATGCATTTTATTTTGTTTTGGTGAATTGATAGTTGCTATTTCTTTTGATGATTTAAGGGCAGAATAGATTCATTGATTGATGTAATACTTAAGTGAATGATTTTGCGCTACCAAGCATTTGCTGTCAAGATTGTAAATGTCGAGGTAATTAAAGGAATAAATTGTAAGATGGTCAAGATTATGAAATTTGGAATATAGACTTTTGTCATTTGTTTGTTATATGCTCTGTAATTACATTGAGCTTCATAAATTAACGATTAGTATATAAAAAAAAGGCGGAAATATAATTGAAAATATCATATTTCCACAGAAATATCTACATGAATATATTGTTTTTCATGTCGATATAAAATTTTCCTTCAAAATCAACTTTATATGTCCCATCCCACCTTATTTTCCTTTGTTGAAATTTCTATTATCTGTATTTAAATTGAATAATTTATAGCTAATGTTTATTTTACTGAAGATAAATTAACATTAAAAAGTTTTAAAATGATTTAATACAGACAAAAAAAACATTGATGCAAATATAAATTATGAAATTGCTTTAATATCAATAAATTTCAGCTATTTCTAATCATCATGGTTTGATAAAAAACAGAAGAAAAAGCTTTCTTAATGGAGTACTAAACAGATTTTTATGCACTAATTAAGTATTTATTCTAATAAATATTAAAATAATTGGATGAAAATTGACTTATGATGACACCATATGCTACCTTGCTCGACAGCTCAATGACCCCAAATGCTGTGTGCCGTGACTTTGTTTTCCATTTGTCTTCTTATGGCCATATCGTCATAGTCACTCACACTGGAGGCTGTCGAGGGGAGCAGACAGGTTTACAAATATAAAAATAAAATAAACATGAAAAAATAAGAAAAACACAGACTCTGATGCCTTGTATATATGTCGGTTGGACTCTCGGTGTGTGTCTACATGCGACGGTTCACATTTATGTCCTGTTAAGGTGGGGGTTCGTCTGTTGCACTCAATTCATCTCCATCTCCCAAAGCTTTTCTGACTTAGCCCAAGCTACGATCTGTCTCAAACTGCACTCTCAACTCTGACTGTTGTAAAGTCCCAATTTAGGACTATCATAAAACTCACTGACTGTCATTAAGTCCAGCTTTGTTGTCCTTATTGTTCCCCTGAGTCACAGTAACCTTCCTCCCAAAATACCTACAGGTACATTGTTTGATCCTTAATCCATTGTTCTCTACCTATTGATTATTCGGTCACTCATTACACCTTGAATTTAAACTTCACCCCGACTCCTTTGTCTGACTCACTCTTCATTGTTTAAAAAAATGCTATTTCATTTGTTATCCATCCTTTATCATTTCCTGCCCCTCCCCCTCTTCCCAACAACCTCAGTCGAACATAGTGTCACAGGTTTACTCTTTTTTATACACTTTTTCTAGAATGCTGAATATGCCATTATAATTGAAGAAGACTTGGATGTTTCTCCCGATTTCTTCAAGTAAGTGCATTTATCAAAATCTTTTTGGTCACCCGCAAAGGAGCGATTGGACCTAGTAATTCACTTGTCTGTTCATTTGTTTGCACTTTTCTCAATAACCACGCCTTGGAGTTGAAAAAAAATTTGCACAAACATTAGTCATGGTGAAAGTAAATTTTTGCTCGAACAGATGTTTTGGGATAACTCTGGTTGCTTCCTAGAAGGCATTATAAGGCATAGCATTCACCTCTTACTCTCTTCCAATCTCAGCGAAAATTGTGTGGATAGTTGTTTTTTAGCAGCAAAGGGTGTTCCATTTGCCACAAGTACCATTGCGCATGTCATGTTTAACGTCATGTTTAAATAGGAAGAGAAGTAGGTTGTATGCACTTGGTACCTTTCATAAAAAACAAATCATTTTATGCTTGAACAGCATAATCACACACTGCTGACACACTGGATCCATTAGATCACCAAAGTTAAGCAGCGTTGAGCCTGGTCAGTACAAAAATGGTTGACTATTTGGGAATTTCATGTGCTGTATGTGCTCTCTGCTTATCTTGGCATTGTTTTCAGTTGTCCTGGAGTTCTCCTTGCCACAGTGCAGATTCAGGAGAGGTGTGGTTGAGGATTGTGCAATCCTTGTCTCAGAGGGTATCCATTGTCTCTTGAGACTGAATGGAGGCATTGATGGTCAAACACACAAACATTTTAAATAGTGGAATGGGACAAAGTCAGATTTGCCTCAGTATAATTTTCAAATGCTCTGTTTTCCTTTCTTTGCAATATCTCACAAACTGAGAAACAGAAGAAAAATGTTTTTTAAATAGATATTCGTTTTGTGATTATTTACATTGTTCAATATACATATGCAATATGAATCTATTTTTGAGATCACAGTATAAAATTAAGTGTATATATAAAGTTGTCACACTGACATTGAGGTTAAAAACCCACTTTTTTGTAGTTATTTAGTTTTCTCCCACTGCAAAAACTGACATCAGGGTCGGAAAGTGGGATTGAAGAAGTCTGAGGAGCACTCTGACCATGCAAAAGATGTCTGTGCAACCTCATCGACATTCCTAGCAGGGCACTTCAGGTGATTAGCAATGAATTAATCCCTTCTCAAAGAGAGAAGGCAAAGCTTGGAAGAGTGGTGCTTCTAAAACTGCACAAAACCAGAAATTACACTTTAATCAACAGGGAACAGGTCATTATGAGAATGGTCTAATCTCTGTTGATTTGAGGCCGACGGCTAAAAGCCATGCTTAAGCCCACTTTTCTATTTTAAAAGTGAATACGACTTATATACCAGCGACTTCAAAAAGGATAACTAATTTGCATATTCTATTAAAAAATGAGCTCTTATTAATTCGCTGTTTTTTTTTTTTTCTATTTTCTTATTAGATGATTAGTTTCTATTTGTGCATATTTTCTACATTGTGCGTAATTGCATAGAATTTGGAGCTGAATTTAGAGTAAATCTTTATTCTTATCTGTGGAATAGTTTCTACCAAACCATTCTGTCAATTTTGAAGTCTACAGATTCGAAACGTGATATATGGGGCACAAAATCGATTTGATTTTATAGCTAATAAAAATACCAGCTAAAGGGTAAAAATTAAAAAATTCGAATTTGGCAGTTCAACCTAATGTGTATGTTCTATGCATGTGCAAATATACATTTAAACTTTTGACTGTGTTAATTTATCAACTTTTGATATTGATATGTCATTAGCTCATATGGTAATGAATACTGCTAGAGAGCTAAATGTTTTGGTTTCGAGTCTAGCTGATGGCACTCGAGTTATACACTTCTTTTTTTAAATTTTGAAATCACTACTATATATTGGGTACAATATAATAATAGAAAATTGACTATAATAATAAATATGAAATCTGTATTAATTAAAAATCATATTTAAGCATATTTTACAATGTGCGAGTTTATATATCTATAAAAGTGAGAATGTATGTGTGTGTGAAGACAAATCTCAACCTATATAAACAAATTTTTTATCTACAGACTTGAAATTTCGTATATCGGACATGTAGAAAACTTGGTTTTCATCCTGAAAAAGGGCTGCTAAGGGATTAAAATTGAAAAATTGGTACTTGGTGGCCATCATATTTTTATCTTTGTCAACTGTTTCATGACTGTATACGTGAATCGTTCACATAACAGCTTCCTCATGTTAACAATAAATAGGTCTGAAAATACAAAATACTTTTGAAGACTTTAGCAAATTTTGGTTTTGATCTCAACTAGAGTATTATTTATTTTTTTTTTTTGCTTCATTTTTTTAAAAAGGAATTTGACATTACAGGTAATACCAGGCAACGCTGGGTACATCTGTTAGTATATATATATATATATATATATATATATATATATATATAAGGGAGTAGTCACCATATATTTAAATAAGGGAGTAGTCACCAACAATTCTTTCATTCTATTTTGATATTTATTTTTTGGATTCTTGGATTTTAGTATTGTGATTTTTCGTTTTAGTCTTTTCGGGAAATATCAAAATAGAATGAAAGCACCTCTACCCTTATTTTAGAAGAGCCAGTCTTCCCCCCCCCCTCCCCACACATACACATTAGTAACGACCTCGGATTACAGCCGCCTTCCTAAGGAAGCAAATAACCCCAAAATACTATAAAACAATATACACATTCCCAAACCAATAAAAGCAAACACACACACGCACACACACACATACATAAACACACACACACACACCCTACCCCACCCTAAAGGAAAAGAAAAAACATTAGCAGAAAGAGATAGCGACTACAGCGAGGTCAACGTCTCCCTGGACAAGCCCAATAAAAGAGCAATAAAAATTGAGCATACCAATGAATAATAAACACTTACAAGCCTCCACCCCTTGGAAAAACTTCAAATTAACTACGAAAATCACCATTTTTACATCTCCAACACATTTGAAAATAATTTCTGACGAGGACGCATTACAGACCATCTGAAACGCGCGTAAAAACGATTTCAATGACTTAAAAACATTATTACAATGATCCAAACATAATTCTCAATGAAAAACCAAGACACGGAATAATAAAATAATGTTAAAAAATACACATTGTTGGTGACTACTCCCTTATTTAAATATACATCTTTCTTTCGTTGGAATTTCTTAACCCATTATATATATATATATATATATATATATATATAAAAATTCAGTGTTTGTGTGATGTTTGTATGCCTCCTATAGAAAGAAAAATTAGAGAATCTGCATGAAATCTAAAATTGTATTCTTATGTAAAATTTACCGGAGAAAACAATGGAAGTGTTCTCAAATAATTATGTGCATCTATTAGGGGCCGATGAGTGCATAACCCTCTTAAAACCTAAAAAAATATATCAGATTTCTATTGAATTGAAGTCATATATATGAAAGTTTCTGGGGGAAACTATGACAGTAATCTCTAATCTCTACATTACCTTCTAGGTGTTCATTATCTATGTGCACCCTCTCCCCACAACACCACCTCTAAATGATCTATTTGTTGTTTCTGATTCTGGGGTGCCTCAAGTATAATTGATTTAAAAGATTAAAAAACAAAAATAGAAATGCTTTCATGTGTGTGTGCATATGAAAATGTTACATTTTCTTATGTGCAAATTATAACAATTTATATATATTTTTTAACTTGTACCTTATAACACGAGAAAAAAAAATCTGAGAGACATTTAGGTTGATAATATCAAATGCATTTTTGTCTATTTTTATGTGCTCACAGTTACTTTAGCCAGACAATGCATCTATTGGATGAAGATCCAACTATTTATTGCATCTCCGCTTGGAATGACCAGGTAAGCCGTATTGATTTACCTTCATTTGTTCTATTATTTTTGTAAAATTATTTTATACAGTCACATACAATTCATTACTATTTAATATTGTTCATATAGCCAATATAAATTCTATGTATCTGAGAATATTCTGTTTGCAAATTTTTAGATGAAGATTGATAAATCATTTGGTTTATTCAGATTCTCATCTTGAATGTTATTCTCACATTTTGGTTGATGTGACCTCTGACCTTCTTTAGGTGCAGCTTGTTGAATTCAGAAGCTGAGAGAAGATAGAAGTAATTTGTAATTATCATTTTAACATCACTTATTCTAAATCTTCAATCCTCAGAAAACTAATAAGTGTTAAATAATAATCACTTCTAAGTTGCAGCCTTGTAGTTTTTGGGTGGTTTAAGGTTCAATCCTTAGGACAGGCGTTACTAAGAATACAATTAAATATTACTAGGAAACGCAGACCACATAGTGGTATCAGTTAACATCACATTAAAATCCTAGCCTCAAGGTGAGGAACCATTGCTCAAAACAACAAGGTACTACAACAGGGCTGACTGGGAATCATTAGAGAACACATCCGAGATGCCCCATGGACCAATATCGTCTCTCTTCCTGCTGAATAATGTACCAATGAGACAACTGAATGGTGCAAACAGGCATTGAAGCACATGTTCCCACACGGAAGTATTATAGAAAGCTCCACTCACCCCCATAGTTCATTGCAGATTGTGCAGCTTCCATTGCACAATGACAGCACGCATACCGCCGGTTTGTATGTCATAAGTCAAATACAAATAGGCAAAAATTTGTAGATGCTAGAAATCATTGTAAGAGTGAATTAGCAACAGCCAAAAGAAAGCATGCTGAAATAATCAGGAAACGCATTGAATCACAAAAGATCGGAATTTGTGATTTCTAGAAAATCTATACTAGTATAGTGAATAAAGGGCAATCAGTAATTCCCCCACTGAGCAACAACCAGAAGGTTGCATGCACTACAATGGAGAAGGCGGAACTGCTTGTCCGGCGATTCACCTCCAACTCCACTTTAGAGCCAACAAACAACTCCCTCACAAATTTCCCTATGCGGACTAAAGCCACATTAGATGATGTAAAAATCACTCCTTCTCATGTCCGCAATATCATAAAAAACTTATCACCTCAAAAGCGTGTGGGCCTGATCTCATCCCTGTATTACTAATTAAGAAATGTTCAGCTGAGCTAGCCCTGATACTTTCCCAGCTCTACAATAAATGCGTTGCTGAATCTTGCTTCCCTAATAACTGGAAGATGACCTCTGTGGTACCAGTGTACAAGAATTCTGGTGAAAGAACAAACCCTCTCAATTATCGCCCCATTAATCTTCTCCCACTCTTTGCTAAAATCTTTGAGACCTTAATTAATTAAGCACTAGTTCACCACCTTGCAAAAACAAATCTTCTCTCTGCCTGAATCCATACTGCTTGTCAATGTTGTTCTACTGCAGATATTTTAAGTCATCTCCGAACGCATTTACCATGTACTTGATAAGGCGGGCGAAGCCAGAGCTGTAGCCCTTCATATATCCAAGGCCTTTGACAAAGTCTAGTATAAAGGGCTGCTAATGAAAATTAAATCGTATGGTATAACTGGACGTATACTAAATATAATTAGATCCTTCTTAGATAATAGAAGCATACAGGTTGTCATTGACGGATGTACATCAAAGCAGCATAACATTAATGCGGGAGAGTCTCAGGGGTCGATCCTTGGACCATTATTATTCCTGATATTTATAAATGACCTCCCTGATAATATTATGCCCGAAATGGGTATATTTGCTGATGATACAATGCTCTATAATATGCATGAGGGAAGAACAGATGTACATAAATCTAAGACAATGGCAGAATTGTTAGAAAATGGCCCCCAGACTATAGTGGAATGGGGCCACAAATGGATGGTAACATTTAATGCTAGTAAAACTAAGCAGCTCTCCTTTAACAATTACAAGACGCCTCTCCAACCCCCTATATCCATAACAAATAGCACCCTACCTTTGAATTCTACTTTCAAACTCCTCGGCCTAACATTTGCGGGCAATATGAACTGGATCAAATACATAGAGGACATTGCAAAGGCTGCTGCAAAGAAGGTGGGTCCCCTCTATCGACCTAGAAGACTACTCACCCCTGAGAGTATCCTGTACCATTACAAGGCCACCATTCGCCAATGCATGGAGTGTTGTTGCCACATCTTGGATGGTGCATTTACCACTAGTCTCTCCCTCTTAGATAAAGTTCAAAAAAGAGTTGTCAATCTAATTGGTCCCACTTCATCAACTAAGCTCCAGCCCCTGTCTCATCACCGCAATGTTGCATCACTGTGCCTGTTTTACAAATATTTTAATGGAATGTGTTTTGATGAACTCGTTTCACTTGTACCCCCTCAATATACATATCCCTGACAAACCTGTTTAGCAATAAGATCTCGCTCCTTCACTGTTGTTGTCCCTAAATGCCAGAAAGCTTTCTATTTTAATAGTTTCTTCCCTCGAACAGCTAGACTTTGGAATTCCCTTCCTGCTACCTGCTTCCTTGGCTGTACTGATATGCAGAAGTTTAAATGTAACATAAACAAAAATCTTGTTAATCTTTCTTAGACATGACCCCAAATAATAGCCCCTTACGTCCAAGTGGTGATATGCCTTGTAAGAGGTGAACATGAGTGTAAAAAAAAAAAAAAAAAAAAAAATTAAGAGTTCTAACCAGTCGTGGCTGATGAAATGAGGGTAAACTACTCTTGTGGATTATATAAGGGATGTTTCAAAAGTAATGCTTCCTATTTTTTATTCCACTTGAATGGATCAGAGGGATAGCAAATTTTGTTGTTATAACTGAACTTATGACCTAAAAGTTTCATCTCTCTGTTGCAGATATTGACAGTATGAGACTCTAAGAAAGCAAACTGGATATGTATCAGAAGTAGAGATGTGTCATTGAATTCCTTCATGCAAGAAAAACTGAACGGATCCATATTCACCGACAATTATTAAATGTTTACGAAGTAGATGCAGTTGATGTTAGCACAGTTAGAAGCTGGGTTTGTTGATTTCAGAGTTGCGACAGAGATATGAGTGACAAAGTGCGCTCTGGACTTTTACAACCGAGGTATCAAAAGAGGCTGACAAAAGTGCACTGAGAAAGGTGGTAACCATGTAGAAAAATAAATTTTGGGGCACAAAAGGTCACTTATTTTAATGGTACCACTCCTGTGTGCGTAGCTTGTCAACATTTTAGTTTTTGAGTTAAAAAATAATATGACACCTTTCTTTTGGAATGACTTTGTATAAAAGGTTAGATTTAAAATTCTGTACAGACTCTTGAGTTCAACAAGACGCACCTGAGGAAGGTCAAAGTTTACATCTGCTGAAATGTGAAAAAAAAAACCCCATTCAAGATGAAAACAGTACTTGATATAATACAGATTATGCTAATATTCATTTTCTTTTTGTTTAATTTGTGTAGTGGAGTTTGTACTGGATTTCATCCTCTATGTACATCCAATGTACATACAGTCAAACGATTGATGAGGATGAAGTCTGGCTGTCTTACTTGTATACTACAATATATATATATATTGTGTTAGCATTAAATAACCACAAAAAAATGTCATATGGCATGAGACAAACCAAAGCTTTTGAACATATATAGAAAAAAAGATACATCTTTCGTTGATTCACTTTTTAATTGATTTTTTTAGTAAACTTTGTTGAAATTTATATCGATGAAATTGAAGTTTCAACTTGCCTAGCACATTTTTAAGAATCAATAAAATTTTCTGGTAATTTCTGCTTTATTCAATAAAGTGAACCCTTTTAACCAGAAATTAGATTTTGTTATAGATCAGATCAATTTCAGATTTTTCTTCTTTCAGGGTTATGAACATTCGTGCAAAGATCCTTCCCTCCTGTATCGCATTGAGACAATGCCAGGACTTGGTTGGATGATGAAACGGAAATTGTATAAAGATGAATTGGAACCTCAATGGCCAACACCAGAAAAGGTATTTCTATGGTACCGCCACTTACATTGTTGTCATAACACAAGAAGGAATATTGTTACAGATTCAATTAGGGTGTTTAGTATGAAAATACTATTTCAAGTAGCAGACTAATTGACAGGATTAACAGATCTTTGTATAGAGATGCTTGGACACGTAAACAAAAATGTCTTGTGTATTCTTGTTTGTAATTGATTCATATTTATTCTTATTGAAGAAAAATATGTAATAACTTTTTTTTTTTTTTAACAATTTTCCAATTTGATTTTGTCTGTTATTTTATCTCTGTTAAGTTTTGATTCCTCTTTGGCTTAACATTCACAGGCAACATAAATTAGAATAAATATATTGAGGACATTGCCAAGGCTGCTGCAAAGAAGATGAGCTTCCTTTACTGTGCTAAAAAAATTATTCATACCCGAGAGTATCCTATATCTCTATAAAGACACCATTCACTCATGCATAGAGTATTGTTACCGTATCTGGACTGGTATATCTACTACTAGTCTTTCCCTCAGACAGAGTCCAAAAAAAAAAAAGTCTCCAATCTAATAGATCCTGTGCTATCAACTAAACTCCAATCCCCATCCCATTAATGCAATGATGCATGTTTTACAAATACTTTAATGGAATGTGCTCTGATAAACTCATACCATTTGCATCTCCTCAGTGTACATACCCCTGACTAACCCATCAAGCAGCAAAATCCCACCTCTTCACTATTGAGGTCACTAGATGCTAGAAAGCCTTCTACTCTAATAATTTCTTCCCTTGAACTGATTGATTTTGAAATTCCCTTCCTGTTTCCTGCTTCCCTGACTGTGTTATGTTGTTAGTTTCCAGTGTTTTTCCGTAGACTATTAAAATGATCGATTATTATGATGAAATTATAATAGTCGATTATTACTATTGGTAAAAGTATAATTGTTAGAAATATTTTAAAGATGTAAAAAGTTATGTGAAGGTGTAAATATTTACATTTAATAGTTGTCAGGAATATTAACTTGATGTTAATTTTACACATGGAATTTAAGCTAACCATAATATAAGCAAATATATGTGACAAAATCCAGTAATGGTCTTTAGGCTATGTGTAGTGATGACATAATAAAAATATAGATTTTGAGATGTAGTTATGTGGGAGTTCAGATTCGATACACAACACATTAGAGACAGATGGGTTTTTATGATTGGACATCCATGGAAGTCAGAAGGGGGTGACTTAGAAAAATATAATCTTATACAAACGTGCTAACTCTGAAAAAGAAGCCAGCAAGGAATAAATAATTATTATATTAAAATATAATTCCCGTCTGAGCGTTTTCACATTTGGAGAGAAGCACCTTTTAATTTCAGGATGCATGGAAGATAGATTTGAGGTATGTTTTTGCTGGTGCTCCAACCGACAACGGTATTAATAAACTGTTAATTCATGTTAACACACATCAACACCCAATAGAGAATACACGAGATAAATCACATATCAGAACGTTAACACTCAGAAGTTTACTCGTTATAGAAACACATAGCTGTTAAATAGACACCCATAATAGGTATATATAGTTTTTTAAAATAAATATTTGTATTTTCAGCTCATTAAATATTTATTTAAAAAACTATATATACCTATTCCAAAGACGAATTAGCAGTTTCGTTGTAAAAACAAAACAAATGGAAAATAAACAGAGAAAAAGGTTTTTCTCTGTTGATTTTTCACTTGTTTTGCTTTTCCACTGATGTTGAGGAGTTGTATTGATTTCATATCAGCCACAGATGGCTAGTTCAATACAATGAAACCTCTAGTTCGTCTTTGGAATATGTATATATAGTTTTTTAAATGAATAGTTGGATATAAGACAAACATATACGCTCATTATATACACCTCCCAGTATACTACATATAACCATTTAATGCTGTTTCAAAACCTCTTTATATCATATATATACCCGTTTTGATACACAACTGCAGTAACATGCAGAAGTTTAAATGTAATGCAAACAAATATCTTGCTGCTTAGCTCCTCACATAGTTCTCTGTATACATGGTTCCAAATAGTAACCGCTTGTGTCCAACTAACGATATTTCTTGCTTTTTTTTTTTTTTTACACAGGAGTCACCACTTATCAAGGCCCAGAGGCCACTCGAGGATAAGGGTTAATGAGTATACATTAGCCAATGTGATTATAGCGTAGTAAACATAAGTAGCGGGAATTTTGTCAAATTAAGTATAAAACTATTTTTTAATTGTTGCCAGGTTTAAGTTTTAGAGATGATTGGTTGGATTATGTGACTTTTTTTTTTTTTTTACACAGGCATCACATTATCAAGGCCAAGAGGCCACTCGAGGATAAGGGTTAAAGAGTGTACAGTAGAAATTGGACAATGTAGTAATCAATTCGGTAAATTTGTTAACTTATATGGAACGGCTCATCAAGAACTTGTTTACGTTAGACTTGAAGACAACCATATTGTAGTCAGCCGGAAAGCAGGAAAACGGAAGATAATTCCACAACAGGCATGCAGTTCTAAGACAGAAGCTTTGTTCATGGAATCTACATTTAGGTTTAGGCACAGATAAAGAGTGGGGGGAATTATTCATAGTGTTTTCCGCTAGACGAGTGTTTCTTGTGAAAGTTTGGCGAGGGAGTCCATGGATTGAAGCTCAGTCGAACACTTTCCATGAAAATAACGATAAAGCAGAGACAAACTCGCAACATCTCTTCTGTGAGATAGAGGTTGCAGGGAAGAGAAAAGGACATCTTCTACGAGGCTACGAAGTCTATTTGAACTCTATCAAGGCAGGACAAGTCCTTTCTAGCAGCTCCTGTGCAGATGTGGCAACAGTATTCCATCCTTGGACGTACCTGGCTCTTATATAGATAGAGAATTGCATCAGCAGTGAGATATTTACTGGATGAAGTGAATAAGAGTAAAAAAAAAAAAAATGGAACTTGAAAAAAATGACTGCATGTTTTATTTCTTTAACATTGTTCATGAAGAGAAGAAGACTTATTGGAATAAATTGTCAAATCATTTAAGAAAATAATGTAAATAGTCTGAAAATTAATTTTTTTTTTGTTTTTTGATTTGATGAAGGGATTGCATGGACAATATTGGGAGCGTTCAGATGAGATATTTAAAAGAATCTTAACTTACTGGAAATTATATCAATATTTAAAAGAAAAACAAAAAAAAAAAAACTCAAATTACTCCTGTACAAAAAAAAAAAAAAATTGGACGGTAAAACAGCATAATAATTAAAAAAAAAAAAATTATAAAAAAGCAAAATAAAAATGAACGTTAATAGAATCCTGAGCAATATAACTTGTTAAAAATTTACTCCAGTTATTTGTATTGCAAATACAATTTTTTTTGGAGGGGATATGTTTTAGATTTTCAAAGCTTATAAAAATAATTTTTGATTCTTACACAGAATCCCCCCCCCCCTCTATTAAAAACAAGAAAATCTGTATGATGTACTCATGATTTCAGGTGAACAACTTTCTAGTATGGTAGAGAGAGTCAACCTTCCTCGCAGTAACTTTGACAGTGTCCTCAATGTATTTGTTCCAATTCATGTTGCCCATGAATGTTAAGCCAAGGAGTTTGAACAAAGAGCTTTCATGTAGTATATTTTTAGTCATAGCAATTGGTGGTTGTGAAGGTTTCTTGTAAATGTTAAAGAAAAATCTTGATCTTGCAGCATTAAATGTTACCATTCATTTACATTCCCATTCCACTAACACTAGAGGTCTTTCTCTAAGGTTTCAGCCATTGCTTTAGATGTATTCATTCGTTTTTCATCATGTCTGTTATAGAGCATGGTGTCGTCAGCAAATATACCTATCTTAGTGACAGTTTTATCAAGGAGGTTATTTATGTATATCTGGAATAATAAAAGTTGCAGGATCGACCCATGTGGTGTAGCTGCATTTATATTGTATTATTTTTATGTGCAACCATCAAGAACAACCTGGATTTTTCTACTGTCTAAGAAGGAATTGATTATATTAAGTATTCCTCGAGTAATACAGACCCTGTCACAGGCCTTAGATCAATCTAAGACAACTACCCTAATCTCCCATGCCTTATCCAGTGCGTGGTATATATGTTCAGAGATCCACTGTAGAACGAGCTTGCCTAAATCCATACCATTTATTGGAAAGAAGTTTAGCATCTATGAGGTGATAGACTAGTGCATGATTGATTAAGGATTCAAAGCTTTTGGCGAAGAGGGGGGGGTTCTAATGGGGCAATAAGTGAGTGGATCAGTTCTTTCACCTGAATTCTTGAAAACTGGTAACACAGAAGCAGTTTTCCAGCAGTCAGAAAAGCAAGATTTGGCTACGCATTTGTTAAAGAATTTGGAGAGGACCCAAGCAATATCAGTGGGGCATTTTTTAATAGTATAACAGGGATGATATCAGACTCACATGCCTTCAAAGTGTTTAGGTTTTTTATGATATCATGAACATGAAAAGAGGTGATTTTCGAATCATCAAGTTTGGCTTCTCTCTGCAAAGGGAAATTTGGGAGGAAATGGTTTGTTGGCTCTAAAGTAGAGTTGGAAGCAAACAGTTAGGTAAGCAGGTTAGCCTTCTCTGTTGCCATGTAAACAACCTTGTGATTGTTGGAAAGAAGAGGAATTGTTGGTTGAATATTATTTACTACACTATTAGGAATTTTCCAGAAATCATGATTTCCTAGTTTCTACGACTCAATGCGTTTGTTGGTGATTTCAGTATCTCTATCTGCAACTATTTGACTGTTACAATTATTTCCTTCTTCTATATACTTTTGTTTATTTGTACTGGACTCGTGTCGGATAAGCATGCTGCTTTTGAGCAATTGTAGCTGCACAAATAGAAGTGAACCATTGGAGAGAGTGGGATTTGCTATAAAATTTCCATGTGGGAACATGTGCTTCAATTGCTGTTTTGCATCATTAATTATATTAAATATTCATCCAGTAATATGGTACAAATCAATTTTTCTGAGAAAACCTTCATGCTTGTCAAAAGCTTTGAATATGTGATATGCTTTATCTGCCATATCCAGTGTATAATATATGCGTTCAGAGATGACTTATAATATCTGTAATAAAACAAGATTGCCTAAATCCATACTGTTTGTCAGAAAGAATTGTAACATCAGAGACTGATGGTGTTATTTTGTGAGTCGGTTTTTTCCTCTTTGACTGGAATTTCATTTACAATAACAAACAGAAAGATAAATGATGCCATTGACTAGATAGTCAAAATCAAATATGGATGTGCCAGATGCATAGCTTTATAAGTTTGACATAAAGATAAAACAGTTGAATTTTACATGTTAGATATTTATAAAACAATTTCTTATTTACAAAAACAATTATCTTGCACAGTAGTACTTTTCTTTCCAGTGTTTATGTATAGACACCTTCCACATCTCAATAAAGCTCCTCACCTTCGCATGCATGTACTGATGCAAGAATGTTCATTTTTTTGTATTGAAATAATACAAATGTTTAAATCTTCATTATTATTTATAAATTTTATTAAAGAAAACAATATGTATAGATAGTTAAAAATTAAAATAAAAATACTAACATGGAGTTCAGTGGTGGAAGACGAAAACGAAGTCTCTTATGTTTCTAAATTTTTTTCGGACAATTCTAGGTACGGATCATAAATATAATCATTTTTTTTTTTTTTTTGTTATTATGCTTTGCATCCTTTGATAGCAAACTAATGCATGATGGTTGTGTTCTCGTGCAGCAATGGGATTGGGATATGTGGATGAGGGCCAATTTTATCCGCAAGGATCGTGAGTGCATAATTCCTGACATTTCACGCACATATCATTTTGGATCCAAGGGAATCAACATGAATCCATATTTCCAGGAAGTTTACTTCAAGAAGCATTCATTCATGACTTTACCTAACGTTCAGCTGAAAGATGTTGACAAGTAAGTAACTGCCTTTTGTGTCAAATAGCATTTCCTTTCATATAAAATAATGTTTTCTTTTTCTTTGTTTTGTTTTTAAGCATCTAGTGTGGTTTCTCTATCTTATTATAATAGAGCTTTGGTGTCTGTAACCAAATGTATAACATTTTTCCGTTATTATGTCATAATCTCAATCAGTTTTGTTGAAAAGAATTGTCATATTTTAATACTAAAATGCATATCATTATCTAAGTTTGTACAAGTTAAATTTTATTTAAAAAAGAGTAATTATTATTAATAATAATTAATTATTATTAATAATAATTAATTATAATTAATAATGAAAACCTTAAAAAACCGAGTAATGCTGTAAAATCATTTTATTTTAAAATGAAAAATGAAAATCAGTTTAAAAAATTTTTTTTTTTATACTTTTGGTAGAATCCACCCTAATCATAGAACTTTATAATTTGTGTTCTTTTTCTTTCAAATTATAAAGTTTTCTATGATTTCTATGATGACGGCATTCCAGTTATAGTGCTGAAAAGCTCCAACCAGAACTTGCCCCCATACTTACAAAACTTTTTAAGCGTTGATCTCAGTACAGACCAATAAGTCTCCTATGTGTCATGAGTAAGTTGTTGGAATCCATATTAAATAAAAAAGTAGTCACCCACCTCAACAGAAACAACCTTCTTAGTGACATGCAATATGGTTTCCGCTCTGCAAGATCTACTGCAACGTTTATATCACATAGGATTAGTGAACGGTTATATCACATAGGATTAGTGAATCTCTTGACAAAGGTTTCCTTTCCAGGGCAATTGCTCTTGACATATCGAAGACCTTTGATAAGGTATGGCATAAGGGCCTACTTCACAAGATTTCCAGCTATGGTATTACTGGAAATGTTTTCTCAATTATCAAATCATTTCTCTCTGATAGGTTTATAAGAGTAATGGTTGATGGGCAGAAAGAAGAGGCCCACAATATTAATGCTGGAGTCCCTCAGAGGTCCATCTTGGGCCCAACTCTCTTCCTGATCTACATAAATGATCTCCCAAAACACATACTAAAATCATTCGTTGACATCTATGCTGATGGCACAACCATCTATGGCAACACACCAAAGGCCATAAATGACAAAGTTCTCTCTAATTCTCTCTCCTCTGATCTTGAGCATGTGGTACAATGGGGGAGAGGTGGCTGGTCACTTTTAATGCATCCAAAACCAAGCTTCTATCTTTACATCATCAACGCTCTGATCCCCATCTGGCATCAATTGAAATGGATGACTCTTGTCTTGGAGAGGCTCCATGTTTTGACAAGCTTCTGGGTTTGACCTTTACTCCTGATCTGAAATGGAACACGTACATCAAATCTGTTGATAGGGACGCTGGGAAAATGGTGGGATCCTTCTACCGCTCCAGAAGATATCTCACTACTGATGCAATTCTCTATCTGTATAAAAGCCAAGTACGTCCAAGGATGGAGTACTGCTGCCACATCTGGGCAGGAGCTGCTAAAAACAGCCTATCCTGCCTTGACAGAGTACAAAATAGACTTTGTGGTTTAGTGGGGGATGCCCTTTTCTCTTCCCTGCAACCTCTCTCCCACAGAAGAGACATTGCGAGCCTGTCTTTGTTTTATCATTATTTCCATGGCAGGTACTCGTCTGAGCTCCAATCCCTCGTCCCCCCTCGCCAATCTTTTACGAGAAACACCGTCTGGCTGAAACTACTGTCAATAATTTTCCCTACTCTCTATCTGTGCCTAAATCAAAACGTAGATTCCATGAGCAAAGCTTCTTTCTTAGAACTGCACGCCAGTGGAACTCTCTGCCGCTTGCCTGTTTCCCACCTGACTACAACTTGGATGTCTTCAAGTCCAACATAAACAAACTCCTGACAAACCGCCCCCTTAAGTAAGACACTATCAAAACCCCCAATACTAATGATTACTACAATACTATCTCATTGATTACTGTACACGCAATAACCATTATCCCTGATTGGCCTTCGGGCCTTGATAAGTGATGACCCCCATGTAAACAAAAAAAAAAAAAATTCTACTGAAAGTCTTGGAAAAAAAATGCTTTTGATTTAATAAAAAAAATATTTTACTGCATTGCTTATTCTTCTGAAGTTTTCATTATTAATCTTACTAAATAATACTTTCAAAGGACGTGAATAACCGCTAATAATTAATAATTATCATGCAATATTCATTATAACTCCTACTGGTGTGACTCGTTCTGGAATATAATCTTTAGTCTTCATCCTGTTATCTTGTTTGACATATTCAGCATCTGGAGAGAGTTCAGAGGTTGGTGACATGTTTCATCTACACAATCCTTTGAACAATAAATTGTAGTTGGTTGTTTGGTGACCTCATCCTCAATATTAACATGGATGCCAACTAAAATGTGATGTGTAACCTCTACTTCACACCAATTCTACAGAAAGTACTTTGTTAAAAACCTAGAAGCTTAGCTAAGATGATTTTGGCTAAATTGTTAGAAAGCTACATTTTTTGGGGGGATTGTTGGGCCATAAAACAAGCTGCTAGAAGCTATGGTCAACCTGCAAATGATCACGCAATTTAAGGAGTTGCTGGTTACATTGTGGCTGCTGATCTTTCGATTATTACCCATGCAGATACCCATTTCTGTTTTTCATGGTACAAGCCCTGTGCTAAGTTTTTGTCAATATATTGAATATAATTATATATATATATATATATATATATAAAGTAGTAGTAAGTTATGAAAGTATATATGGCAATTAAGCCATACAGGGATGAAACACAGAAAATTCTGTGTAGCTTAATTGTCATATATATTTTCATAACTGACTACCTAGCTGTACTTGCATATTGAGCACTGTTGGAGTGAATACTAAAACTTGATACATAAAATATTATATCTTATAAAATTTGATGTGGATACATAAAATAATAAGTAATATATAATTTTTTGGTTGATTTTTTTTTTTTTTAGTGATAATTAAATATATCGGTATTAGCGATCAAGGAGATCAAGAAATATCACCCATATTTAAATTCAAAAGTGATAAAAGATAGCAAATAATAGCAGGGGCCTGTAGCATAACAGTATACACACTTAACTATAGAACCTATGGTTCAAGCCCTAATACAGTCAAGCTATGCTGATGAGTTGTAGAGCAGCGAAACACGTTTATGTAGAGTACTTTTTTAAAAAGTAAAATGAAAATAAATATATATTTATTTGTTTAAAAATAGGGGCAATATTTTTTAGGGAAAACTAATTCTTCTATAACCTAGGCACTAATACTGAATATTTAATTATCGCTAAAAAATCCAGCCAGAGTGCACACAAACTTCAGTGACCACATGTTCAATGCCAAGTGAGCTGGTCCTGGATATGACCTTAAACTATATCCAGTGGTGAGGCTCCAGCTTGCAGGCTTTGGGGAGTGTGGAACCACCCTTTAATTACCATTGCTCTCAGGTTCATTCTGACTCAGAGTGGTAGTACCTGTTAGGGTTCCAACTATAGGTTAAATAGAAACCGACATGAAAACAATAAATATATTCTATTAAAAAATTTTCCTTCAAAATCTTTGGATTCGGCTTTAAATAACCCAAAAAAGGTTGATATGCCGTAAAACAAAAACAACCAACGAACCAAGTAAGTGAGCCAACAAATAAGGTAAGGGGATGAGTTGTAGTAAATCCTGGTGGAATAGACCTGCTAATGCTGGGAGTAGAAGCTGTAAAAAGATATGCAAATGACCAAGCCAGCTGCGCAAAGTGATGTCACATCAAAGACAAAAGGATGTGTGGCTGGAGAAGCCAGGGTGTGCGGAGAAGTGGTGTTAGAGACGTAATGAGAGAAGCACGTGTTCGAGAGACTAAATATTTAGAAAAAATGTTGTTGGAAATACCAAATACAAAGGCTTATCGGACTACTGTTCTCATCTTGAGTGTGATTTTCACAACGTTTCAGTCGATGTAACCTCTGACCTCATTCAAGTGCATTTTGTTGAACTCGGGAATGTTTCTGTTGAACTTTGGACAGAATTTTGAACAGAACCCTTTATTTACTTCATGGGGGTAGCATGCTCTGTCAGCCATGAATTGATTTTTTTTTTTTTTTTTTTTTTTTTACAAAATGATCACCACTTATCAAGGCCCTGAAGCCACCCAGGGATAAGGGTTATTGCAAGTACATTACGTTAGTGTGGAGATTTGATGAAGTGTTTACTTAAGGGGGCGGTTCATTAGGAATTTGTTAACGTTGGACTTGAAGACATCCAAGTTGTAGTCCGGTGGGAAGCAGGCAGACGGAACAGAGTTCCACAGGCGTTCAGTTCTAAGAAAGAAGCTTTGTTTATGGAATCCACGTTTTGATTTAAGCACAGATATAGAGTGGGGGAAATTTTTCACAGTGGATTCAGCTAGACGGGTGTTTTTCGTGAAAGATTGGCAAGGGGGGGACCAGAGATTGGAGTTCAGAGGAGCACCTGCCATGGAAATAATGATAAAACAAGGATAGGCTCGCAACGTCTCTTCTGTGGGAGAGAGGTTGCAGGGTAGAGAAAAGGGCATCCCCCACTAAGCCACAAAGTCTATTTTGTCAAGGCATGATAGGCTGTTTTTAGCAGCTCCTGCCCAGATATGGCAACAGTATTCCATCCTTGGACGTACTTGGCTTTTATATAGATTATATTTTTAGATTTTATATATGATTAAAGGTCCTAAATAATTCACAGTTGTATTTTTTGGTTGCCCACACTGAGGATTTGAACCTTCAACCTTCAGGAGAATATCACTTTTTACAATTGACTGGAAAAGGTCAAAGGTTACATCAACCAAAACGTTATGAAAATCACACTCAAGATGGGAATAGTAGTCCGAAGCATCCAAATAATACGAATAATTAATCCTCATCTCAAGAATTCAGAAACGTTATAAAGGCTTTTGTTAAAAAAAAAAAACAAGACTGAGTCGAGTTTTTCCTGTCCTCTGTGTGTCTTTGATATAATTACTACGTTACACTGGTGCAAACTTATTAACCCTTAAATGTGTTTTTATATGTAAATATATGCTTTTATAATTGTTGATAGATTTAGATTTGCCTTAACATTTCTGGTTATAAGAATTTCTTCCTTCCTCAGAATGAAAAAGGACAACTACGAAGTTCTCATGAAGACCTTAATTAAAGATGCCAAAGTTTTAAACCATACCAGACCACCATGTGATGCTGATTTTATTCCAAACACTAAGGTACTTTTTTTCATTTGTTTTATTTTCTCGCCCTTATGTTTAAATTTGTGTGTTCGAGATTGGTCTAATGGATACAATTATAGGTTACATTTTACTATCCCTTACATAAGAGAGGGTATGAGATGGGCAGGTTATTTGGGCTGGTTAGTAAGAAAGCATAAATGTTCAACAAAGGTAGAAATGGAAAGGAGGACAATCTGGAGAATTAAATGTTATAATTTTTGTTTTTGTTTTTCTAACTCTGAACTGAATTCATAATTTTATCTCCATTTGAGACACAATATCCTTATTGCTTCCATGAAGTAGTGCTCCAAACTTGAAGCCTTGTTGCCACCTGCCTTAAGGGTAGGAAAGTTTACTTATGCATAAAAATTCTCATTTATTTAGACAGTTGATTCATTTGACAACTTGCTTATCGCCTTCAGTTCAAATGTCATTTCCTGTCCGTCAGACATTGTTGGTTTTTCAGCACGAGACAATTTCACATCTTGCTTTCCCTTGCTGATGCAAACCGCAGGGGACTTCTTTCATCTTTGCTGCTTTAAGAAGTGAGAATTTAAGAAGTGAGAATTTAAGAAGTGAGAATTTCCTCTTTTTTTGCAAGTGAGTCTCACGCCCACATTGCCTACACGTTACCTGAAAAGAGTTAAATTGATTGCCTGATTTCGATCGTCTGATTCAAAGTTTCCTGAAGGCTCTGCCTGCTTACGTGATGCAGTGGATTCAAGCAACGGCAAGATGATCTAGTGACGCCTGTACCTTCACCAAAATTTGTTGAGATATACGTTGGTGTGATAGAAAAGTTGTTTTTGTATTTTTCACTGTATGAAGCTCATTTGTGCTTTTTACTTATAAATTCTTCCACATTAATGCAATGGAAAGTTAAATTAAGTTAATTCTATATATAGTTTGTTTGCGATGTCATAAATATTATTTTTGAAAAACTGCTTCGAAAATTTTATAAATTGATGTAAACAAAATAAAGTAAAATCAGATTTTATCTCTAATTTATTTATTTATTCATAAACTCTGGCATATCTTTTAAGAGTTTCTTTTTGCATAAGTAATATAAGTCTATTTAATTCTATATTATCCTTATTACAAATGTGCACCTGTCAAAACTGACAAGAAATATGCCTTGACTGTGTTTGCACTGATATTCATATAAAATAACATCTAAATCAGTGAAGTTTAAAAATAGAAATGATTATTTCATAAAATGTTTTGAAATGATGCTAAGTGGCATATGTTTTATGATTCTTCCAAAGTTAGTCATAACCTATGATTCCTAGTTCATTGATATTACAAAATGTTTATGCTTTTATCCATTTCTTTTAAATGTAATTTAATAATAGATTTGAAATAGCCTTTTCTTCAAGTGAGGAAAAAATTGACAAAAATCAAGACATGACTAATAAAAAAAAATGATTATTTCGATTTTAAATGTTGATTTTATGATTTTTAAATGTCTTTCAATTGTTAAAAATGCCGCTTAACACTATTTAAAAATAACTTATTGGATAAAACTACTATACTTTTTTTTTAACATAAAAACTATACATTATAATTTAATAAAAATAAAAAAATGCCCATTTTACTATTTTAAATATGGTGGGTGTGTCTGGTTTACTCTTACAAGGTTTTGTACTGATGTATTATGATCGAATATTTTTTTATTTTTCAGAAAAATAAAATTATTGATTTTTAGAACACTGGGTTCAGACAAAAAAGTACTTAAAGTTATTTTTACTTTTTAAAATGTTTCAACAAATTCGTCACAAATTCTTCATTCAAGAAGAAAAAAATGTATGCTGACAATTAAATTTTGCCTCTTTGGAAATTTCGCTTTTAATTAGTCAATCCTGACATACCTATCATAAATATCGCATTTTAATTAGATTAGCCAACATTTTATCTCATCCTTTATATCACACTAGCAGGACTTGTGTCCTGACATTGTCCAGAAGAATAGAGGAAACCAAGAATTGCAACCTTGAAGTTAAATGACTGGAAAGACATTTTTTTTCACCTAAAATGCTAAGTATTTATCCATGATGTCGAAATATTCATAAATAGAATTATGAGTTATAATAAAATAAAAATCATTGAATAAGAAAGAAAATGAATAATTAATTAATGAGATGTTCTTTTGCAAAGCAATATGCTAAATAGTTAATTTTCAGACATCAATCACATAGACATGACAAACTATATTAGAAACTTCTTCCACGGTGACTATGAAGTTAGTGTTTTAATATCATTGGCAATGTAGCAAATGGCTTAATTTTATAAATATAGAAAAATAACAGACAAATTTTAGATAATATCATTAAGTTACAATTTATTTTTTCTTAGCGCAAGATGACTATTAAAATTAAATTTTTTCTTAACTATTTATTTTTCAACCTATTGACTATTTGTTTTATTTAGATGAATATTTTTTAGTAGCTATACATCTTATTTTAGTTATTATTAACTAGTGGAACCTGTGAAAATTCCATAATGGCATCTTTCATATGTAATATATTGCTGCTGGGTATTCTGTGGACGTTCAGTGTGAATGGAAACCTTGTGATATTATTGTGACTCTATATCTAAGTAATCTAGTTGATGTAGTATCAAAATATATCTGGTTATTACAGTTTATCTCCAACATCCTTATTGAAGTCTGTGGCATATTTCCATTATATTGGTGCTCAGCACAAACAAAAATCCACGATCTCATTATACCATTTTTAGACAAAACAGATACTACCCTTGAATCCTAATCAGAAGATGAAGAAAGTATATTTTAGCTTCACATATGACATCATGTAAAAAAAAAAATTTTTTTTTTTTTTACATTCCATCTTTGGTGATCAGGAGATCCTATTTATTAAAAAGGAAGATAGAAGATGATAACCTACTATGAACATTAAATTAACGTATCTATATAATAATTTAATGTTCATAGTATGTTATCACTTTCTATCATCCTTTTTAATAAATAAGATCTTCCGATTGAATAATTTATAATCTGGAAACCATGATACAGTGCGTATGTACATTAAAGGTACTACAGTATTAATGCATAGATATATCTTTATATTAAAAATAGGTATTAAATCTATTATAATAATTTATATGCACTTATTTTTTTTCAGGATGATTTATATGTTATGTTTATAAATATGACATCAGACAAAGATTACACAACATGGAAACATTTGGCCAAGGTAAATTTTTTTTTTTCTATTATTTTCACTTGTTAGGAGACGGACAAACTAAGTAAAAAAAAAAAAAGAAAAGAAAAGAGCTTGAAAATCCAAAGTACAAATGAGCCAAAGAATTGTGTCTGATTTTTGAAGTAGGCTTTTATTTAGAGGTAAAACAATACACAGTTAATGAAAAACTTCTAAGTTTACTCTTAAATATAAATGCTAGCGGGGGAGGTGGGGGTAGTGGTGTTACTCGGCTTTGCCTGGTCATAAAATATGCTTAAATATGATATTTTAATTTGTCCAGATTTTGTATATATTATTATTATAGAATCGTGATTTCAAAAGTAAAACAAAAAGTTTGAAAATATGAAGACAGACAGACAAACATATAGCTGTTTATGTATTAGATTAACTTTCCTCTTGCCCCACAACAGCTTGCTTTTATGCAGCCCAGGATCATCTAATGCATATGAACAGCAAGTATACAAGTTACTTACTCGTGACTGTTGAGCATAATTATTGAATCAAATGCATTTTTTCTGCAGAGAAATGGGAAGGGAATTCATGCTTAGTCGCCTTCTCTTTCACTTTTATTATTTTTAATAATTTCAACTGGAATATTTTGTAACCAATTCTGTGCCCTTTATATCTTACAAATTGTTTTTGTTATTTTTCAAATTGAAAAACACAATTTTCCCAAACCTAAATCGCGGGTGGGTTGCATGCTTAGTCAACTTTCATTATTTTTATTATTAGTTTTAACTAGAATATTATTTCTTAACTATATAGATATAATTTTTTCAAACTGTTTTTTTTTTTTTTTACCCAAATTGAAATACACGTTTTGCAAATTTTTCAAAATCTAAATCTACCACACAATTAGATTTGGTTTCTAACAAAAAAATATATTCTTTCAACGGATTATGTAATCATGTTAAAGAATAGCAATAGTGTGGAAAATGTTAAGGATAAACAGAATGAATTTTGAAATAATGCTACACAAAAAAGAACTTACTGCTGCATACAATGATGATTATTCTTAGAAGATAAAAGGTAAAGATTACCTGTTTAATGTAAGGTAGGCTAAACACTAAAGTCTTGCTAAGGTAACTAGTCTGGGAGAAGGAAAACTCTAAAATAAAATTGATGATAAGAGTTCTGTGTGCCTACCACTCAAAGACTGTTGTATTATTGATTTAAATAACCATGAACCATTTTGATGGTAATCTAGGCATGATAAAAACTTTCACATTCATTAAAATGTTTTCTAATGAAATTGGAGGCGTTATTAAAAACTAGCAAAAGTACCCATCGTTGCCTGGGTTCAGAAACAGCCTACAGAAAATGGACTCTGATTTATGAAAGTATGATAGGTTATGAAAAGGAAGGCTTGTAAAGAGATAGCTTCGAATTTGGAGGTATCAAAACCAAAGCAAAATATGATGAAAGTAAAAATAGATAAACCCCATAATTTATTATACCATACCTTTTCATACTGAAACACTTATCACAATATTCTGTGGATCTATATTAAAAAAAACTTGTTTAACTTTGTGACATATTTCCATTCTAAGGAGGTCAGGTGCGAATGAACACCCCATAATTTTATTATACCATATTTCTTCAAACTGAAACATAATTATCAAAGTATACTTACGCAGATAAATATGAAAAGTCTTTATTAAAGTTTGCACCTATTTCCATTCTATGGAGGCCATGCGCGAACGCAGACCCCACAATTTTATTATACCATCCCTATTTAAGTTAAAACATACTTATCAAAGTATTATTATGTACATTTATATCAAAAACACTTGTAAAGGTTTTTTTTTAAATTTTACATTTTTTTATTTCCATACTTTGTGGACCAGGCGCAAACGTAGACCCTACAATTTTAATGAACCACCGTTCTGCCAGATCAAACATACCCATTCCTGTGTCTAGATACATCTTCTATCGTTATATGTAATCAGTTTTTTAAAATAGTCAACCATATATTCGTGACCAGACACACACACAGACATTCAGCTTTATATTATAGATATGTTTTCTAATAAAATTGGAGGCTTTATTAAAAATATGTTTTCTAAAACCTTTTTCAGTGTTTTCATCTTTGGGACCTGGATGTTAGAGGATTTCATAAGGTATGAGCAGTTTTGCTTGTCACTCAATAATTGTTCATTTTGTAAATTTGTCATTCAATATTTTTTCTTTTTTTTGTGTGCATGTATGTAGTGGGGGGGAGGGAGGTCATTTTTAATTTCTTTTCTGTTCTCATATTTAGGCCACCGCAATCTTTTCCACAAATGTTCATAGCCTCTGTTCAGTCTCAAAAGACAATGGATACCTGCTGTAAAGATAGCTACATGTTTGGAAACAATGCCGAGATAAGCAGAGAGCACATACAGTACTTGGAATTCCCAAATGGTTACCCATTTTAGTACTGACCAGGCTCAATATTGCTTAACTTTAGTGATCTGGCAAGTGTCAGTGTGATTATGCTGTATATATTAAATCCATATGAAAAGTACATTTGATGTTGAGGTTCTAGATTGGATAGTTTTAAAAAGTGTGAAGTCATTTTTTAGTGGTCATTATTCCCTGACCTTAAAAATGGAAGTACTTGTCAGGGTCACATTTATGGGTTGAATTGAAACACTAAACTGCACCAGCAAGATGTTCCCCTCTTTCCTACCCCAAATCCAATTTTCATAGCTATTTCTACTTTTTTTTTCTTGCCTACTTTACTTTGCAACCCTATCAATTAAGCCCTTCCCCAGAGAAGTTCTGGGTATGAAAGAAAACCTCAGCCAGTGATGAGGCCCTTAATGTCGGAGCTTTTGGAAGTGTGGAGTTATCTTTTTGTTACCACTACTCTGAGATTTATTTTGACCCAAGGTCAAATCAGGTTTTCAAACTTTCTGTCTAAAAACAAATTTAATCTACAAACCAATCATATAAAAAATAGTTTTAGCATAAAATAACCCAATAAGAACTGATATGTCAAACTCAACAACCGATTAAGCATACCAAAAGTTCCCTTTTCTGAATCCTAAAAAAATATTTCCTTACAAATTGAATACAATTGTACAATGAAATAGTCGAAATATTTTGATTTAAGATTTCGATTGATTGAAAACTCATCTTTAATTGATCCGATTTGACTTCTTTTTTTTTGTTAGTATGTTCCCATTTTCAGATAACTTTTTTTTTTTATCTAAGTGTGAATAAAACAAAACAAAATAAAATGTAAGTGTAATTTTGCTGGTATACATAAACTTTATACATTTAACATAAACTTAATACATTTAACAAGAAATAAAATAATCATTTAGAACATTCTGTTCTGATATTGCTTTCATCTATTTGAATTATATAAATTTTTTTATTTTGAATATTTTATATATTCGTATATGTTGTTTGTATCTTTATTTCCTGTGTTTTGTTCCAATGTTTGTGATTAATTAAAACATTTTGTTTTATTCTAATTTTTATTATTTACTAGCAGGGAGACCCGATGTTCGGTATTGATCAACTAGTGTCATCGAAATCGGTGAATCACCCATTCGTCAATCAAATCAATTAATTACCTGCTCTAGTCAGGAGCCCACCGCAGTTCACAAGGAGGAAGCTTCACATGCCTTCCCATAGTGATTTAGTCCACAATTCATTGTAGTTTGCATTGCACTTTAGAGAACCCACTGTTGATTTTCTGAAATTATTTTTATATAATGACTTGAATTAAAATTTAAAATAGAAAAGTCAAGTACAACGGTTCATTTGTGGTCTAAACAGGAACATTCATTCTGAACGCATCTTGTCTTATCAAAGAACACTGCTGATTTTATATGTTGGGCCTTTCTGTTTGTGCAGTAATAAAACTTCTCAAATACACTTGTGATGTTAGGCTGTATAAAAGTGTTAACTTCAGTCAAAATCTGACTGTTTCTTCTACAATGAGATTTCTTTGATTATCAATACTTATTGGAGATATTCTGATACAAAACCTATTTAAGAACACTCCCAGGCACATAAGGTACATGTGTGTAAAATTAAAAAAAAAAAAAAAAATCCACTCACTGTCCTGTTGGAACCTAGAATTGATTTTGTTTTTGCATTTCATGTTTCCAATATTAAAAAGGCTGTTGTCTTCCTCTAATTTTTGTGCCTTCAATTCCAGTTTGGAATAGAAATGTCAGGTCGTCAACAACAATAAACAATTGAATAAAAAGTTATTTTTTAATTAATGTTCTCTGTGATAAGTTGATTAGAAATGATTTTTTCAACATAATATCAAATAGATTTTTTTCATTCTGAAAAAAGATTCTCTCAGCGTAATATCAAACAGGGTGGTGAAAATTAGTTAACTGGCAGTCTGATTATATTCAAGGAAGAACTTTTGTTATAAATCCATCTCTGTTGACATTTGTATTCTGTGCTTCCACTTTACTCCTGTCAGTGGTCATGAATCTCAATCAAATCGCATTTTCTCACACTTGCTGACTTACCTCTAATATCAATATTCTATTTGCCACTATGTATCAAACCTCTGTAACCTTCATGCATTCTTTTGGTTTGTCCGAGAATTCCTTCAACGACACTCAATTTATTAGAAATGGGAAAATAAAAATTATTTACTGCTATTCAACATATCTAACATTCAATATATTACACAAGTAGGAATTCATATTTACCCTATAGCAGCAGTAGTTGTATTGCCACACGGACACAAGAGTACAAGAAACTTAGAAACATTGGAGTGACAAGTTTCTCTTGGCCAACTCTGATCAAGACACATTCTAAATCTCACATACTAGCTCTTCAAAATTAATCGGGCAGCTGATACAGTTTGCAGGAAGTGCAGAGTTAGTACTGTCTAATCACTAACAACTTGTCGAAGAGTTCACAACTACTTACTATCGCTGCCCTCCTTTACCATGACATCATAACCTCTGACCCAGGGTGCCTCTTTGCATATCTGAAGGAAATAGAAATGACTATCCAACCTCCATAAAGTCTCTCAGCTACCTAACTGATACCCTGCTGGTTGAGGGTCTAACAAACAAACAAAAAAAGCAACAAGTATGTTTGAAAACTTTTGTTCTTTAAAAAATTTTTTTTTTGTTTTTACTCTATTTCTCTACTGATCTATTTCAGAGCATGTGGCGTCTGTTCCTGAAAACCAATCATATTCTCATCATAGGAACTCCCGCCTCACCTTACTCGTAAGTAAACTTTGTCGATTCAATATTTTTTTTTTTGCTCATTTGTCCCATTTTGAAAGAAATAAAGTCAGTGCTTGTGTAGTATAAATGAATTTAAAAAAATGGATTTTAGGTAAAAGCACTATGATGATGATTGACTAGATAATTTACTAGAATGATTTTTTGTGAAAAACATAGCAGTCTGTCATTTTCTATTTTGAGATGGCAGATTTTAATGGAAAGCAAAGGAGAGTCGCAACTAACAATTATGATAAAACTGTATAATTCAATACATTTTATTTTTCCTTGTAATTATTTTTCTATTTAATCATTTTTTGTGATTTTGGAAATTTTTACTAATTTCAAAATGACACGTAAGTTTGTAATAGTGTTTTTGCCTAAAATGCACTTATTTGAAATTTAATCATACTGCACAAGCATCATCAAGTCTTCTACATTTAGGAATAATTTATAATCTCCATAATTTGTTAGAAAGCAAAATAAAGTACATAGATTATCTCCCTTTAATGAAGTCACTATATTTTAAACTTTTATTTCTATTTTAGAATTTCCAAATATTTAAGAAAATAGATAACAAAATCATGATTCAAAGAATAGTCTATACCTTTTCAACTTCAAAATGAGAATTAGTATAATACAAATAAATTTAATATTTATTTTATTTTTACTTCAAGCAGATATAAAATAATTTTTATTTCAGATAAAAAATAATATAAATGTTTCTAAGAAATTTATTTAAAATATATCATCTAAGTTAATTACAGAGGGAAGTAACCTTAATTGCAGATACAAAGTTAGTGTAAGCTTCTAAGTTGTTTGTATTTTTGGGTTTTTTCTTCATCTCATATAATGAAGATAATCAATTTCCTTACACATGGGGTAAGTTAACTGAAAAAAAAAAAATTTGCAATTTATTTTTTTAAATCTAAATTTGAAGTTGTTTTTTCTTATTTTAAATTTTATTGTTTTTAGGTTTTTGAAATTTTCTTAATTTGGAGTTGATTGTTTTTTTTTTTTTTGTTTTGCATGAAAATAAGTCCATTTTGAAGTTGAAAAAGTATAGTATCTTAATTTTCAAATGAACTATTTTAAATAAAATTAATTATATTTTTGAGGTGTATGTAAACTTAATATATTTTACAAAAGAATAGAAATAATGAAAAACATTCTTTAACGATTATATTACGATTTTCCTGGTGTTGTATTTTTTTTTTTAATCTTTTAATTTATTTACAATTAAATTTTGGATTATTCAGATTACAGTGCTCATCTTTGATATTATTCTTGCAACATTTTGACCGATGTAACTCCCTGACTTCTTTAGGCATTCTACAAGCAATACTAAGAATATAATTAAGAATTGCTTTAGACTTCTACCTGGTCATGGCTGAGAAAACGTAGTCAAATAGTACTTGTAAAATAAATGATTCTGTTGAAAATTTTGTACAGATTCCCACGTCTGACAGAAAGCTTTCAGAGTTCGACATCTGAAGAAGACCAGAAGTTAGATCAACTGAAACGCTATAAGAATAACATCCAAGTTTGAATAATCCAAATTATACAAATTATCAATTCTCATCTAAATTTCAGAAACTTAATGTGGTAGTACTTGTAAAACAACCACAGGGATGTTACACTATCAGTTGGTAGATTGTGTACGACCTATTAAGTTAGAAAATCTTTTGTTGCGTTCTGTCCAAGAGGGAAAAACTATGGGTTCTTTTTCGTTATTGTAGTGAAATTCGAAAATTGAAATCTTGAATTTCAAGTGAAGCAAATTGTATCTACTGAATTGTCCAAATCTTATGAAAAATGATCAAGTAGAAAATTAATTATTAATGAAAAGTTTCGAAAACAATTAGCAGAAATTAAGCTTTGTTGAAGTGGTCAAAGATTTTCAGTTTTAAAGAAATGTATACCTCCCTTTTGTTACAATTCAAACCGTTTTATTTATTTTTTTTTTTGCGAAACTCAATTTTCGCTAATTGTCTTTGAAAATTGTTTTCATTAATAATTTTCTATTTTTCCATAATTTTTGGATATGTTCGTTATTGTGACATGGCAATTCAGTAGATTCCATTAGTTTCACTTGAGATTCAATATTTTAATTTTCGAATTTTGCTACAATAATGAAGAAGAAGCAAACTCTTATAGTTATATGGATATATGAAACGTTAATGTAAAATATTGTTTGCAATTTTTACTCTTGGTATGTACGTGTACAGCCCTTCAAATCTGCCAGTCTGTGCTCTGCTTCCACTGAGAAAAGGTTACATGTCAACTAATGCCTTTTTTTAGTCAATTATATTGAACCAACATCAGAAAAATTTATAAATTGAAATTATTTGACAAAAAATTAATTTGGACAGAAATGGGTTAATAAATATGAATTGCTTTTGTAGACTGTTTATTTACTTCTTTTGTGTGTACGTGCATGTGTTGAAATAGAGCCACAATGTAGATTATTATTATGGCTGATAGGCTATCCTGCATTGCCCGGCTCTTTTCTAGTTTAAAAATTAACGTCCACATGATTAAATCATTGAATTTCCGTCAGAAACAACAATCTAGTATTATGAAACTAATTCAGATTTCTTTGTTTTTGTTTTGCGTTTAGGGAGTACAAACCTGCGAATGTCTTGCCTATTTATTTAAATGAGAGCATCATTTTGCATAAAGAAGGACAATGAAGCAACCAATTTGAATAGCAGTTTGTCGTCCATTCAAGCCGAAGAAATCCAATGAAAAACAATAGCAGTAACTCTCTTTTCAGAGATTGAAAGGAACCAAAAACATTCAAAACTGCTGGATATTTGGTATTTTTACCCCACTCCCCCGCCCCTTTTTTTTAAACATTAACATGAAGATCGACTCTCAGAATCGGAAACAAGCCAGATCAAGACAACATAGCATGCACATACAAAAGGCTCAATATCAGTTCAGATAGAGCTTTATAACGATAATAAATGTGGCATTCATCTGAATTGTGTACTAACCGTTCTTTTTAGATTTGAATATAAATTCAAATTTGTTAAGTTTGGTCAAATGTGTGAAAACGTTCAGGATTTTATAAATCCATTTTCTGATGATTGGATGATCCATGCAAATCTAATAACATTAAGATAAGCTGCATTTATTCTAATATATATATATATATATATATATATATATATATATATGAATGATAAATAACAAATAAAATGCTATCATGGATGTTATTTATTGTGTTTACCTGTTACATGGCGAAAAAAAAAAAGAAGAATTCTTATCAAACAAATGCATAGATGTTATTGTGTTTACATGTTACCAAACGATTGCATGATGAAACTGTTGTGGAGTAAATGTTGAAAGGAATAACAAAACTCAGAAACAGTGAAACGAATTACATATTAACAGAAATACAGACAAGTATGTTAGTTGAGTGGGAACTCCGCTCAACTGATGGACAAGTAATGTTATGGCTCTCTCCCTCCAAGTCTTGGGTTCAAACTGCCTGGAAAGCAGAACCTGCTTAACGGAAATGAAGTTGGGAATAGTCCATCATCAGAATCTATAGGGATGCCACCCCAATAGAAACATACACAAAAGGTGAACACAATATATAACATCTAAGATGACATTTGTTTTTGGGTCGTAATTTAACATTATTATCCATTTTGCTCTATCTTAGAAATAACATTTTCAAATATTGAGCACTATCTATAAAACAAATGTGTATATGTATGCACAGTACTTCAAAGTGTTAGATTGTGTTTTTAATATACCATTACCATGATTTCATGCACTTAATTTCCAAATTTGGGGACAAATTCACACTTTATACTGATTCTCTGGTCTTCACTTCCAACAATTAAATTAGAAGTTTAGATTTGAGAAGCATAATAAAGTGCAAATTTATCCTTAAATTCAGAAATTACACCATTTAAAGGTCATGTGAAACCATGGTAGTATATTAAATGGTGATATATTAAAAACACATCATCTTAAATACTAAGTAAAAAAAAAACCCTCTGAATTACCGATCAAAAAGTTGATTCTTGCAGCTATCAGTGTGTGTGTATATAACATTGGAACTTATTTTCGACAACATACCATACTGCCTTTTGACAACACACGTTTGCATGCATAATACTCTTAAATAAACGATTTGGGACTCATACAGGATCAAACTTTTGCCTTGAAAAAGGGACTACCTATCACTGGTGTGTTGCCTTGATCCCTTAGCTAACAAGCCCAATGGTCAACAAAAACAGAATTTATACAACTGTTAACCAAATGATCATTGTACCATTCGTGATTGGCGTTCTTTTTGAAGAAGGCACACGTTTATTACTTATGCAAACACTGTTTTCACAAAAAAGGCAACATTATACATAATATATGTATGCCCAGACAGGTGTTATATCATTTCATAACTCATCATTGTGACTAAATATAGCCAAGATTTGAAACCTGGATACTAGGCCACTACTAACTGTGACCAACTGGTGTCAAATATCTTAACACCTGAGCTGACAATATATAATGTTACAGAAATAGCTTAAATGCAGTTGACTCTGCCTGTTCGAATGGTTTACATTTGGTTGTCCAGAGAAAAATTAAGAAAACCTCCGTTATTTTCACTGCTGCTACTAGTGTATCCCATGATGCAACGGACTTGTAGTTGCCACCATCATTTATGGGGTTGATTAACCATATTTTTTTTTTAATCTACAGGGTAGGGTAGGGGGAATGAGAAATATTTTGCCAAAATCTTGAATCATTTGCATTATTATTTTTTATTCATTTTTTTTTTTTTTAAAGAAAAATTGAATGAAAAAAAAATTGTTACCAGTGGTAGAGAAGTTGCTCTTTGTGGTGTTTAGACATATCAGATTGAAAATGATTAAAAAAAAACAAAAAAAAAAAGAATTATTTTTATAAATCTCCATCCCATTTTGTTCCAGACAAAAAAAAGACAACAAAAAAAACTGCCCGCCCAACTTACAAATTATTTTAAATTTTTATATAAGAAAGAAAAAAAAAAAAAGAGAAAAATCTCTCCACATCCCTCTCCCTCTCATATTGTTCTTCAAATTATCATATTAACAATTTTGGTTTAAACTATGACCATCATAATATTTCCAAAATGCTTTTTTATTATTTTGAGATCGTGAGAAAGAGTAGGTAAGTGATATTAAAACTTGAAAGATTTGTAGCCATTTTGTTTTGATGGCAGGAAATTTGTTTGTTTTAGCTACTAAATTCTCATAAGACTGATAAACAAAAGGGAGACTTCATCTGTGGAAATCTGTTCAGAAAGAAAAATGTAATTTAATGCAATTGCATAATTTTTTTTCTCTTCCAGATATCAGGTGAAGATATATTAAAAGAAGATTAACGCTTTAAAAGTTTTTGTTAAAAAAAAAAAAATCCATAATTAGGAAATGATATTTCTCCTCCTCCCAATTTTTATATGTGTATGTATATTTTTTTAAGGTGTTTTAGTTAGTTTTATTATATTTTTTTTTCATTCCTATCAATGAATTTTTTTTTGAAGGAGGATGTTTAACCTGATCTTACGAATATAGACAATAGAATTGTCAAACAGTTCAAATCCAGTCATCTATTACACTCACTTATGCACGAATATCATTGGGGGAAAGGTATGAACTCTTACTTCCCTCGAACTGTGAGTATAATAATAGCAACCAATGTTCAATGAATAGTTTAAGTATTGTTTCAACATAAAATAATCCAAAAAGAATTAATATGCCATAAAACAGACCAAAAAAACCATTGTTCATACTTTGAATTAAAAAAGAAATTATTTAATCATTTTTTCTGTTAACCTTCCTGCTTTAATTTAAAACAAAACCTGAAATAATCTAGAATTGCAATTTTCAAAAGTTCAATATTATCTTATTTTAAAATTGTGCATTTATATTTGTTATGATTAACTGCTGAAAGGTCCAAAAATATTTCAAAATTGTTTTATCTGAAAAGTAATTTTAGTTTCATTTCTGTTTAAGAATGCAATCAGTATTGACACTCTTCAATATGAAGTACGGTTTATCATCTATTATTGCATTTTTGGAATATGTTTTAATATATATGGCACACGTCCATAGTATAATGATGTCAATTTACTATCCATGATAGTTTGACTTGAATGAATTTATTTTATTTATTCAATGTTGTGAAAATCAAAAAATTAGCTCTGTCCAGTTTCCGTCTTGTTAAAAATAATGTTGATTATTTCGTGCAATGCTTCATTCTATGATATTAAAGAAGCTGACCATTTTGTTAAGAATTAATGTTCTCTCTGTTGCAGTTGCTCGATTGTTGCCATGCAGTTAATTTTGAGTTTTTACCTATTGTCGATTTCTGTCTGTTTTAAAAATTAACTGTTGATCCTTTACTTTAGAACTCTTCCAAAAATGGAGATGAAAAAGTTTTCATTTTGATACTTTTACAAAGTTTTAATAACATATAAGATACATTTATTTTTCTTTAAAAATAAAAAGACCCCCCCTCCCCCAAATCATTCCGTGCATTATTAGGTCATGGGTTAGGTTTCGGGTCAAATAAAATTCATTTTCACATTGCCTTATGTTTTAAAAATGTACTAAAATATTCCAGTCATTAGATTACAATACAGAATGAAAATAATTTTTAAAATATGATCTACAAACCTTTGATATTTTTCTGCTATAATGATAAACATTTGATTTAACGTCTCTAAGCAGGATCAATTCTTGTAACTCCTAGCATTTCTGTGTTAAACGTGGTGCACAAGGGAAGTCCACAGAAAAAAACCTGAAGTTCTTTGACGACAAGTGTTTCTGCCACATTTACATTGTCGTTGTGTAGATTGTGTGTTGATAACTGCCCTGCACAGATGCATGGATCTTAAGTTCTTATCATCTGTGCTGCTATGGCATTATCTTCAAGGGAGCTTATCCATGATGTACTTTTCCTAGCAGTTCTGTCCATCAATGGGAAACTAAAAATATAAGCTACAACCATCAAGGAGGACCTTGCAATATCCTTTAACTCACCAGCCCCCATCCTCGAGTGGTTTTTGGGCCTTAACAAATGGTAACTCTATTGTAAAAAAAAAAAAATTGTTGTTTTTCACCGATGGGATCATGAGTGGCTAGCTATCTCATGCGACCATGCTTAGAACTGCTTTGCGTGGTTTACTATGTGATAGATGCCAAAGAACACCATCGTAACTTGATTAGGGAGAATGCCACAAGTAGAAGTACAATAAATATTAAGGTTTAAAAAAAATATATTAAGATTTATTAAGGATCTAAAATAGTTACGTGACTTTTTCGAATGATCTGATTGTGAGGAAAACCTTCAAATATCAAAATGAAAACCTTTCACCTGAAATTTGTAGATTAAACTTGTTTATTAAAAAAAACAAAACAAAAAACAATGCTGTCTTCCCAAACGGTGGTTTGTCGTATAAGACATCAAATTATGGTAAATCAAGTAAAACTGAGGAGGACGTTTCTTACATAAGTTTATTTGGGTATCTTTTTACATGATTTGAATGTGCAAATCTTGAGGGTGTGAAAAAAAACCAAAAAAAAAACAATTTTGCTTTTTACAATTCAAAAAATTTGAATTGGCAGAATTTCAGATTATGACTTTCAGACTCTAAACAATTTTTAACAAGGAATTAAAACAAATTTTTAGATTTACCCTCCTCATCTTACTTTTTACATGACCAGATTCAATTTGTTATGTTAAGTTTATAGTAAATCGTTCACCCACATTACAGCCAGTACGTTCTTCTGCAGCAATGTGTTGGTATAAAATTTAGATTTTCATTTTATTTCAGATGCATATTTATACATAAAAAGAGAAAATATACATTATTATGCATTATTTAGATGAGATTTTATCAGTCATAATAACATATCCAATATTGAAAAAAACTACACTTAGTTAAAATACGGATAACAGGGATTAATCATAATGAAACCAACACCTTCTTAGAAACATAATATTCACGAAACTAAGAACTTATACTCCTAGGGTTTCTTGATAATTTAATTATCTTTATAATTCGTGTAAACTTACTTCCCAACTAGATCCAAAAATTTCAAAATCTTAGAGTGCAGAGCTATGCCTTTTTTTTTTTCTGGCAAAACATGGCGACTTTTACACCTGGCAAAGGTTGAAGGTTACATCAACCAGAACGTGCAGATAACAGATGAGAAAAATTGTCCGCTTAATCTAAACAATGCAAACATTCATACGTCATTTATCAGTGCAGTATGCTCTTATCTGTAGCAAAATGAGGAGGTATGAAGATAAAATGATGTAAACAGGCATCTTTTTTTTTTTTAAAGCCTTTTTAAAAATTTTTTTTAAAAAGCAGTAGCCATTTATCAAGGCCTGTAGGCCACTCGAGGATAAGGATTAATGAATGTAAGGTGGTAGTGCAGTAATCGTTAATGGCTTAAATTATGTAAAATTTGATTATTTAAGAGGACAGCTCAACAAGGACTTGAAGGCTAACATGTTGTAATTGTCTGGGTAGCATGCCAGTGGAACAGTGTTCCATAGGCGGGCAGTTTCAGGAAAGAAGCTTTGTTTATGGAATTTGCATTTAGATTTAGGCATAGATAGAGAGTAGGGAAAATTGTTGATAGTGATTGCAGATAGTCAAGCGTTTTGTGAAAGTTTGGCAGGAAGGACCATAGATTGAAACTCTGATAAGCACTTGCCATGAAAATAACAATAGAGCAGAGACAGGATTGCAACACATCTTCTATATGGAAACAAGCAACTTGTTGCATTGTCTTCACTGACAGAAAATTCATGCTTGTATTAATCTTTTCAGCTATCTGTAACCCTGGTACTGGAAATGGAGTGGAGAAGGGATAGAATTTTGAGATCTGCAAATCATAATATGCATAGGTAAAAAAAAAAAAAAAAAAATTCCACCCTGAGAGAAATTAAATTAAAAAAAAATGCTTTGAAGCTATTGAGGACCAATTTCGGTTCTGTCGCAAGAACAATTTGTACTTTTCAAAGAGTCTGTTACATTGAAGAGTGTTACTTTACATCACGTGCACCTGAAAATGTATTTTAGCTGTCTTTTTATTTGATATCAAAATGCTACCACACAATTGCTATGGACACGGGTTGTAATGTAGGTGTTCATTTTACCATAAACTTCAAAAATGCCCCCCCCCCCCCCGTAAATTTAAAAATATATTTATTTTTTAAATATTTAAAAAAACAAAAACAAAAAAAAACTTTTATATGAAAATTCGATGCATAATTATAATAAAAAATATTAAAAAAATTAAAATCCACTCAACATTAGAAATGTTTTTTGGTTATAGTCAATTAATGTATTTCCTAACTTCCGGTCTGTCTGCTACCGGAAGCGGTGAAAAGGCAACTCAGTCCCTTCACTTTTATTGTTCCTCAGTATTTCTATATTGAAGCAATCTATTGAAATAAAATATAAGAAAAAGACATTATTGAAAAATATATAATAAAAATTAACAAAAGTGTTTTTAATAATTCTTAAAAAAAAATAAAAGTAAATAAATAATTTCTATAATTCATAAGACCGAAAAAACTTTTCAATGATTATTAAATAAAAAAGAAAGATCAGAAAAACATTAAAAAAATACATGCACAGGGGAAATATAGGCGTGACAGAAAGCTTCTTATAGCTGACATATGGAAGTTAGTTGACTATTACTGTTTTTTTTTTGTTGTTGTTGTTTTTTTTTAGTAATCAGAAACTTTGATAATGTGATAGATGGTTTCCAATCTGAAATCCTACCAAAACTTAACTTTGCAACCCCTGTCATTAACCATCTGGTTGCCTTAACAATGATGGAAACTAATCTCAAACTAATTCCAATGTTCACTGCTGTTGACTTGTGAAGTTTTATATCCCACAGCAAAATTAACAAAACAATTATGGTGAACACTGATTATTTATTTGTATTAAAAAAGATTCTCACTCAATCTTTTTCTAAAATCAACATTTCAGCAATTGAAGCTGTTGAAAAAAAAATTGCTTTATTAATTTCTTATTAATCGAAATATAATTTCAAGTTTTTGTCTTTGATGATCAAAAAAACCCTGCTTTTTGCTTTTCATCACTGATTATTCTTAGTTTATTTCAGATTTTCAAGTAAATAACGTTCTTGAATCGGCTTCATTCAAGTGAAAAGGCAAGTGTAGACCTTGACCATATCACATTAGAAATATCTGTAATATATAACATGGTTTGGTTTATATAAACTGACTAGCAGGCCGCCTGGTGTTGCCCAGTCATATAATATACTTAAACATGATATTTTAATTTATGCAGATTTTGTATTTATTATTATAGAGCAAATTCTATTTTGATTATTATATTGTACCCAATATATATATATATATAGTAATGATTTCAAGTTAAAAAAAAATGACTTTGGTGTTATCAGCTGGAATTGAAACCAAATCATTTAGAGCTTCAGCTATAGTAGTTATTTAGCACTTCAACATTTGTTGTTACTGTCTGAGCTAAGCTATCGTCAGATGGATAAAAAAAAAAGAAGCTAAAAATTAAGCAACTTTAAGCTAAAAATGTATATGTGCGCATTCTCAAAAATTAGATTTAATTCTACCAAAGTCAACGATCTTTTTTTTTTTTTTTTTCAATTTTGATTTTAGCAGCTATTTTTACAGGCTAAAAATCAAATTGAAGGTGTTCTCAATGTCCAAATACCTTATATATCAAGTTTCAAGTCTGTAGATCAAATATTCAGAGAGGAGTTTGGTAAAGAGGTTTCACACACACAGTTAAGGTCATTTTATATATATATATATATATATATATATATATATATAAAACGTCTGTCTGCCAGAACGTTTTCACCCTAAATTCTACGCAATTATGCACACTGTAGAAACTATGTATAAAAAGAATTAAGCGTAATAGTTAAATGAAACCAATCATGTAATAAGAAACCATAAAAAGGAATAATTAATGAACACTCGTTTTTTAAAAGGAATATACAAATTAGTTAACCTTCATGTAGTCGCTTGCATATCCATGCCTGAGTATAATAAGTTAGTGTTAATAATTTTTAAATCAAAAAAGTTTACTTTTAATATCAATGTCAGAGCGAGAAAAAAAAAAAGAAACTCAAACTTATAGGTATATAAATAATATGGAAAGAAAACAAAAATAATTTGCTGTAAATATTTTACAGTAATATATTTCTCCCATTATGGCTCCTTCAGAGGGGGTAACATTTTTTTACTCTAATAATAATAATAAAAACCTGAAAGATGGAATATTTGTTTAATTGATAAATAATTTATATCTATTTTTTTTTTACTTTTAATACCTGATTAGAATTAATTCTTATTCAATTTATCAATTATAAAACTATTTTGTTGTTGTTTTTTTGTTTTATTTTTATCAAAAAACTTATGAAAATGTTTTTAATTATTTTGTTAAATGTAACAAGAAATGTGCCAATGATTTATTTTATTTAAAAAAAATAATTCGAAAAACTCCAGCAAAATCATAGATACTTTAAAATAGAAAATAAAAACTAAAGCCCTTTTCTTCCCCCCCTCCCTCTTCATCTTTTTAGTTGTTCCTATGATATTTAGAGTACTTTGTTCAAAGCTAACCTTAAAGCAATCATCAGTTTAGTGAATTAAAAACATGCTTTGATTCAGCTCCCCAGATAACTCAAAAAAATTCAAAATCATTAAGATGTGTTCAACCAATCGATGCTTTTTTTTTTTTTTCAAACTTATGCATGATACAGATGTACCAACAGAGAGAAGCTCTTATAGAGATGCTTGGACATCTCTAAAAAAAAAAAAATTGGTTGATTTTTTTTTTCCCCTTCACTTTTCAACTAACAGCAATTTTGAAACATTTGTGAAGAAACACTGTTGGAACTGCTATAAAATAAGATTAACATATAATATACTCATTATTCATCATCATCACTTTTTTTTTTATTATATATCCCCCCCTCCATGAAACAAATTTTTGAATGTTTCATTTAAATTGAAATATTCACATGAATTTCATTTTTTGTTTTATTCATCGTAACATGGTTACAAATAAAATATTTTCTTGTTGAAAAATTTGTTTTATTTTTACTTTCTCTCTTATGTTAACACACCTTTAACGCTTTATGACCTGTTAAACTAATTCGTTCAGTCATAAATAAATGAATATAATGGCATAAACTGAAAATTGATTCAAACATGCCTTGTATGTATTAGTTCAGTATCTGGGTAAATGCCAGATACAGCTAGCCAGATTGTAACTATCCATTGCTTACATTCAGTATGCCGCTATCTATCTCAGAGAGTGGAGGATTTCGTTTACTGTCATAAACACACTTTTTTTTTCAAGCACTATGAATAATAATCAAGGTAAGTTTATGAAATGCAAAAATTCTCAGTGGTAGTTTAACTTATTGATTTTTTCCGGTTTGAAGACAATCATAGTATCATTACCCTTTGAACTAAGTAAAATTAACAATGCATTTTTTTTTTTAAATCATCTACATTATAATTCAGGTCATAAAGGGTTAATAATGCTGCATAAATTGCTTTATTTAATAAACTGAAATTGTTTATTACTTTGCAGTAATTTTATTTTGTAGCTTTGGTTAGCATCAGAGTCGCCTGTGTACCCATGTGATGATGATTGGTTGGTTTTAATCAGGTGATGTAGAGGGAAGATTTGCAGTGAAATTTAGTTTTAGTGAGGAGACCTTGGGAGATGCTGCATGATAGGGGCTGTAGACGGTTCATACTCTCTTTAAAATAGAAAGCAACTCTTCGATAACAAGACAATAGTTGAGATTAAAATATGTTAAGATGAAATCGTCGTCTTTCTTCATGTATGAATATTTAAAGGCTATCTAATAAACCCCCAGAAATAAAAGTTCAGCAGATCAGAATTGTTGTGCTGTGTCAAGGTGATAAGTAAATCTTTTGATTCTTAATATGTATATATATTTTAATATAATCTATAACATATGCAATAAGATAAGTAAATGACTAGACATTTATATTCTGTTTACTTTATCAAAATTCTTTCTCCAAGACGATGGATCCTTTTCACCTCATTGAAGTAATAGCACTGATGTAATTGTTCTGGTGCAAACTTTAACCTCAGCATATCAAATGAGAGTTCTGTTGAGCCTACTTCATGACTCGCTAATATACATCCGTACATCATCTATTCTATCTCTTATACATGTTTCATTGAACAGCAGGGATAATTCCTGTTTGTTTCTCTTGTGATCCGTTTTTGCCATAGTTGCGAACGTTTTCGACTACCATGAATCGTCTTCAGGCGAGTGATGAATTAAAAAATTGTGTCCAGGGAATTTATTGAAAAAGTTGATTAAAATCATTCAATGCAGTTAAATGTGTCTTCCCGCTCGTATTCAGCCTGAGTGATGGTCAGTTTGTTTATGTGAATGAGTAAGTCATCCATGATTGGGAAGCACAGGTTACAATGTGATACAACTAAAATGTCAGTGCCTTTTTTTTTTTTTTTTTTTTTTAAATGTTTCAAATTTGATTTTGGTGATGTCTTGTGCTACAAAGTGTTGGTAGATGAAGCTGTTAGGGCAAGACAGGTGACATGTTAGCTGGCGAGATATACTGGTTCTAGTCAGGCTGATGTAAGAGTTGTTTTTGGACACATTTTGCTATAGAAACATGTGAAAACATATAGCATTGCTAGTTTTTAGTTAACTTGTCGGGTGTCGGGTTATTGTTTATTAGTAAATGAGTTTTACATTTTTTTATAATAAATGAATCTAAGTTTAGAATTTTTTTCGATGGCGGAAATATATTTGTATGTATGATATTTCTTATTGTTTCCGTCGATTCTATAATTAGCGTGTGTCTAGTTACGGTAGAATATGTTAATATTATTATTCACTCACTAGGAGTTCTCACACAGGTCATCATCAAAGATTGCTCACCGACAAAGACTGGTGGTGTTTCCTGGAGTCTGGGTGATAACCAGTGCTCTTCAGATTTCCAGTAATCCTCACCTTTTTTTGACAACTTTTGCAAATAAATTTGCTCCATCGCAACAGTTGCTTGTTGTTGATTTCTTGCTGACAATGACCATTGGTCTTCACTGGAATTTCGGTGGCAATAAATCTCCCCACCGTGCCAGTCCCCTCTGCACTAATCCAGTGCAGTCTGGTAAGTGTTTTCACTCTTTGGTCTTTCCATCCTCCTTGATGCTTCGGCTTTTTTTTGTGGAGTGAGGAGTAGAGGAATAAAGGCAAGGAGATGGGAAGGGAGGGTAGTCGTCAGTCTACAACTTCGTAGCTTCAGTTTTCTTGATTTGATTTTTGTTTTATTCCTCTTGCATTTTCTATATGCCCAGTTAGCATTTTTAGTGTGTTTACTTTATTGATCAACGATATAATTTAAAAAGTTGTTGTTATTAAGGGTTTGTTTTATGTTAGAGAGTGCCTATCTATTAAGTAGAATAGACTCGTTACGTTACAAATTTAAGAAAAGAAAAACGTCAGAATAATAATAATAATAATAATAATAAATATACATATATATATTGTACTAGCAGGCCAGCTGGCATTTGCCCGGTTGTAAAACATGCATAAATTTACAGTATAACTCCTATAATTTGAACATCTGCTTCGTTCAAGTTAGAGGATGCTGTTCAAGTTTTGTGATAAAAAAAATGTGTTGTAGTTAACTTTAATTTTCTAAGAATTAAGAAATGGTAAATGAAATTCATTGCTATATGATACATGAAATATACATTAAGTTGAGTTTACGATATATTGCAAGCAAGAATTGTTATATATTATTACCACGAACAAAAACATTGAAAATAAATTAAATCTACTCTTACTTGTTAGGTATTTATTACCTAAGTTATGATCTACAGAAATCATACATTTATGTAAAATACAGTTTTTTTAGTTATTCATTGAATGGGTCTCATTGCAGTTTCTATTTTCATCGATTGAGCTCTCGGGCGCTGCCATTGTATTCTGTAAGCGATCACAAAAATCTACAATTTCTTGGTCCTGTAGCTTCTTTATGATTATATCTCTTCGGAGTGACATTGCTTGCAAAACATAGTTGTCACTAAAGTAAGGACGTTTTTCTATAAATTTTATAACCTTCTCCATAGACTTTTCTGCATCATCCCATGATATTGCTTCATCAGAATGTTCTTGGTTATTTACATTAGGGTCAAGAGAATGGGAGATGTCGCTATTTTCATCACCATTACTGCCTTCAGTATATTGATCGGTAGTTTCCTCATCTTGTTGCACCCACATTTCAACATCATTTGCATTAAGTGATTTAACAGCGTGGTTGGTCGGTAACCGTTTGGTTTCAAGAATTTTTTCTAGACCAGATGTATTCTCTGATTCTTTCATTCAGAAGCCTTTGACGCTGGGCATAATTTACCCCATGCTTTTGTTAATGTGCTTGCTCGAACTTGATTCTATGCACTTGCAAGAGAAAATATGGCATCTTTGATTGTAAAATGGCGCTGAAAATCGCTTATACTCACGGTACTATTTATCATATTCATCATAAAATCATTTCTGTAGAAATATTTTAAGTTCCAAATAATCCCTTGATCCATAGGTTGGATGAGAGAAGTCACATTAGGTGATAAGTAGCACACAAAAATATTCCCGCAAGATGACACTAGTTCTGACCCAGGAGGATGTGCTCTACAATTGTCCAACAGAAGCAAGCACTTTGAATCAGGTTTACCTAATTCAAGAAAACGCCTCTGGACAACTGGCACAAATTCTTGCAAAAAACATTTTTTATACAACTGTTGATTCATCCATCCATTTCGTGAAGAATAATAGGATACTGGCAAAGGCAAAACGCCTTTCAATGCTTGGAGACACTTTGATTTGCCGATGACAAGAAGCTTAAGTTTATGTGTTCCAGAAGCATTAGCGCATACAATCATTTCTAGTCTTTATTTAATTTGAATCCTTTTATTTTCTGCTCCTCGGATCCGGCTAATGTTTTTGTAAGTAAGCACTTCCAATTTATGCCACTTTCATCAGCGTTGTAAACATCCTCTGGTGTTAAAGCATAATCGACAATTATCGTCTTGAATTTGTCACAATAATTTGATGCTGCATGTGTATCAGCAGACCGTTGTTCGCCTGGCATTGTTAATTATCTTATACCATGTCTCCTAAGCCAGCCTTCACTGAATTTCATATCTTCTGCAATATTCAAGCCTTCCTTAAGAGATTTTGCTTTAGCAATTAACATGGGCCCAGATATTGCTACACCTTCATTCCGTTTTGCTACAAACCACTCATGCAATCTTCAATCGAATTCAACTTGCTTTGGTCTGCGAAGAGTCCTTCTTTTGACATGTCTTTTATTTGAAGAGAAAGGAGCAGCCTTCAATATTTCCTCCTTTTTCTTTTTGATGTAAAACAGTGTACTTCTTCCAATCTTATAATCTTTCAATATAACGCTATTTTCAACTCCAACATCTAATTTTTCTATAATTTGACGTTTTTCAAGTAAAGTCAGTGTCACTTGTTTTCTTTTAGAGTTGCAAGCCATTGTGATGGGTTGTTTTACACTATTTTAAATATAGCAATCTGAAAAAAAAAAAAAAAAAAAAAATTCACAGTTAGTGTAAATTAATTATCAATAGCTAATCTACATTAATTACATAGTACCAATATTAACATTTCTGCACAATATCTGACTAAACCATGTAAACATTTTTACTGCAACTCCGCATCAAATATGCTAATACAATTTCAATGACGAGACAGTTCAAGTTTAGAGAAAGTCCAGGTTCAGAAGAAGTCCAAATGAGAGGAAGTCCAACTTTAGAGGAAGTTCAAATTAAAGGGGTTTTACTGTATTTTAATTCATGCAGATTCAGTATTTATTATTACAAAGCCAATTCTCTATTGATAATTATCCAATATATAATGATTTCAAAAGTTATATTTTTTTATGATTTGGGTACCATTTGCTCAAATCGAAACCACAACATTTTGTGCTTCAGCCTTAGTCGTTATTTATTTTTCCACGGTCTTTACTGTCTGAGCTATGGATAAGGAAGGTTAAAAATTAAGCAAATTTTATCGATGAATGTTTAATTTTGAGCATACACAAAAGAAACAGCTGGTATGTTTTTATTCAACTTACCCTGCCTAGGTCAACTGTTTTCTTTTTTTTTTTTTTTTTTTTTTAATTTTGACCCCATAGCAGCAATTTTTGCAAGCTAAAAACCAAATCAAAATTGTGCTACAGGTACAAATACTCTTGATATCTATATCAAATTTCGACCCCATAGACCAAATATCTAGAGACGAGTTTGGTAGAGACTTTTTGCACACACAAGGTCACACACACATATACAAATAAATACATAAACATCATTTGGGTTTCTTTTTTGTTACAATATGACAATATTAAAATAAGACCCAAAGGACAATCAATTTTTAATCTGCTTTTCGTAATCATTCAAACACTGTAGAGTTTGAATACATGGTTAAGTGTTAGTTTTACTCATTTTGAACTGCTTTAAAGCTTCACCGCTCACTCATTTTGCGACCAAATTTCAAATAATTTTTACAGTTCATAGGTCACCTTCTTAGCTATATTTTGAAAAAGAATTTTCAATTTTCGTTCAGTAAAACAAGTTATAATAAAATTACGGTGTTCAAAAGTTCTCAGAAAATGTAAGGAACGTTGGCTGTTGGTTACCATAGCAACATTTCAAACATTCACGTTTTATAGATACGATTTCTTCTGAGAGACGGTTTCTTGTGATTGGCTGTTGGTTACCATAGCAACTTCTCCAATATTCAGCCAGAAGAGCTTCTTGTGTTTCTAGCCCTGACTGGTCATCGCGTGAACATTCAGCCAGTGGCTGTTGGTTACCATAGCAACTCTTCCAACATTGACATTTTATAGAGACGGTTTCTTCTGATTGCCGGTTGGTTACCATAGCAACTTCTCCAACATTCAACCAAAGGAGCTTTTTGTTTTTTAAGCTCAACTGTTCTGCTGATGAACATATGAACTAGTGTTTCATGCTTATGCAATCATCAGTGTAGAGTAACAATTCCTGCTGGTAATATAAAATGATTCTGAACACATTATTACAAAGCAAAGCCTGGAAAAATCATGGATTAAAACAAGTTTAGACTAGTGAATATTAGCAGACGACAAAACAAAAAAATTTCAAATTTATTTTAAGTTTCAGAATTTTTGAGATAAGGATTAATGATTCAATTTATTTGGATTATTATTCTCACCTTGAGTTTTATTCACACAATGTTTCAGCTGACCAAACTAATCTTCGTGCATTTTGTCGAACTCAGCTATGTTTCTGACATACTTGGGATTCTGTACAGAGTTTTGCAAGGATTAATGGCGTAATGGATAAAGTGATAAAATTCAGTTCTAAATCCTCAGTGCCAGTGATATTAAGAAAACTTAAATTGCAAAATACTTAAAACTTTTACATAATCATGGCTGACGAAATCAAAACATTCTGCCCCTGTGGATTAAGGATTCAGTTCAAAATTTCATACAGATTCCAGAGTCAGATCATAAAAACCCGAAGAATGTACGTTAACTTCAAAGTCTGATCTAAAATAACCCGATGTTACCTTTTCTAAGTGACTGAATTTCTAATCTTAAAATTGTGTAATTCACATGCAAAACATCGACTTTTCACGTGCATCTAAAAGAGATGGTGGAAGGATGCAGAAGATTAGGTAAACCAGAGACTGTGTGATAAAATGATTTCCAGATCAGTTGAAGTAGTGAAAGACAAGTCTTTGGGACTATTCAGGATAGATTGGGCTATCCAAAACTTTAAATAATCATGTAATGTTAAAATTCTTGTGACTAGCAAATGCCACACACACATATATATCATCCACATACAGTACTGTTTTGCTGTATCACAGCTCCTCAGTGCGGCTAGATAAGCAACTATCTCAAGCCAGGTTTAAAACTCGACTGCCTAGATTACAGTGTTTCTAACCGTGATGCTATTCGGCTGCTGCTAGGATAAGCATGTGAATTAATAATGTCCAAACGCCTAAGTTCCATTTGTTTACACAAAAAACATTGTTTCATATGCTAATGGCAGTTTGTTTATCATTTCCCAAGCGAGAGACTGAAACATGTTCTTACATGAAGGAGACGATTATCTTAACTGCTTCAATATCAGCATATAATCTAAGATATGTTAGATTCCAAATTTTTCCTCATTCCGATACAATTGCAAATTTCGATTCTTTATAAATCTCTAAATATTTAACTAAAGTTATTTTTTCAAGATTACTGTAAAGAAGCCATGTTAAATGTACATATATTTTCTCAAACGTAAACTTCTGTGGGGGAGAGGATCTATAGATTTTAGTTTTACTGGTATTTTAAAATCAATAAATATTGATTTTATTATTACTATCAGCAGTGGAAGGTTTTGTTTTAAACAAAATCAAACAAAAAAATATAAAGGAATCGTTTTTTGGCATCAGGAAATAGGCACAAATTTTTCCGGTACCTCCAAAAAGGTAAGATTTTTCCTGTTCCCAATTAATCGTCCCAACAGACACATATTTATATATATTTTTTTATTAATATAAACAAAGTTACAAGATCATGACACTGAACATGCTGATGTTTTGGACAAATGGTTGGTTAAAACAAGTCCTCGTCAGGCAACTTATCTTCAATATGAATGAAAAGAATAGAACAGTGCCAGCCTTGGCCCCAAAGAGACCATATCACAAACCAACAACACATATCTGCATAAATATCTTTTTACAAAAATCAGATTTTCAGTTATTAAAGACCCAATAACTTAGTATGCTTCTCTATCTCACCTGACATCTAGCCCCGTCTAGTAATATTTAGCTAGCAGTGACAATTTGAATATGGACATAGAATATGAAATATAAATTTAGAACAGAAAAAAAAAAGAAAACTGATGTTGAGAAGAAGCTAGCAGAAGAATGAACAAAGAAAAAATGAGAGTATACGTTTGTACCTATTTTTCCCCATAAACACTGACACAAGATCCGTTTTGTTCTTAGCAAAAAAGGCCAAAACGTACATCTTTGTTAGTTTAGTATTAGACTGGGTTAGAGTTTAAGAGTGCCGGAGAAAGAATATCATGGAATCTTCTGTAATTAAAAAAACAGAAATCTGTGTTGAATAAATGCTTGTATGGATGATTGAAAAGATTGCGATTTACAACCGATTTGATGACAGTTGAGCAGAAAATGATTGGAAATCATTTTGCTGTTGTGTACAAATCCATAAAACACTTTTGTAAAATATGTCGAGTGTAGGTAAGTTAACTAGTTTTGAATAATGGTTGTTTTGACAAATTGTTCAACGATGAACTGTCTGGTAGTGTTAGAGGTTAAACAGCCGAATTCAGAAATGAGAAAATGCAGCACAAACAAATCGGATGAGGAATTACATTATCAGAGGAGTTGGAGATTTGTTAAATTACAATTTAGTTAATAGCTGAGAGCAAAGTCGGACAACACACAGATACAGACACTTAGATCTGAACAATTAGGATTCTTCCGTCATCCCTATTTCAACCTTACTGCATGTGAGACGCAAATAAAATTCAATCTATTAAAATATTAAAAGAATGGAGTTGGTTTTATTCATTTCACTCAACTAGAAAGAGTTTTCTTAAGGAGTTTCATTTCAAGCTTCTTCATCCAACAATAGACATTGTAACAATGGGACAAGAAATCCAGGCATAGAGATCTGAATCAATAAGGATCATATCCTCTATGCAACATCGACTGCCAAAAAAAAAACAAAAAAAACAAAAACAAAAAACAAACAAACAAAACAAAAAACAACAAGAAAAAAAAAGTTTGTAGAGAATTATCAAGAAATCTTTTTCAATGAAACAATATTCAATGAAACAGGCAACATTTATTCATGCAAGCCTAACTACACAAGATTTAAATACGCTATTAATCTACCTTCTTTATTTTTCGATAACCCAACACCTTAAAGTATACTAGAAAGTTCACAATGGTTGCATGGTTCTTCAGCCATGCTAACACAAACACAGCAGAAGTGCATGTTTAAAGTATGACATTTTTATCGAACAGTTCAAAACTCAAAATGAATAAAAAATAAATGAAGACAAAAATATTTTTATAATGATTTATTTTTATTTTGTAAATATTTACAATTTCATGAGTTTAATTAAATACTGATATTTGAGTTGATTGAATGGAATGAGGAGATTTTTGATGAAAATTGATGATTTTTTTTTGTCAACTGTGAAGCAAAATTTTGCGAATGTGTGCAAGAAACCAATTTAACAGATGAGGATTCTCTTTACAACTCATTTTACCGATTTTTATTTGGTAAAATATTACTTTTTATAATAAAAGTCATATTTTTATAAAAACAAAAATAAAACAAAAAAAAAAAGTATAATTTTTAAATTAAAAAAAAAAAATCTTATTTGGTTGAAACAAATCGTGTATCTTTGTTAATTTGTATGACAATTGAAAAAAAAAAAGTATTTGGGTAAATGTTAAAGTAAATCTAGTCAAATTTTTATATATTGTAAACGAGTTTAAAAATTAAAATTTAGAATTTTTTTGTTTCATTCTGTTGTTTTATCATTAATGATATTGCTTGTTTATTTTTGTTTGGTTTTATAGCTTTTAAAATTAACTTATCTCACCTAAAACAATGATTAAATTTGAATTTTTTTAGTCGCCATTTTTTTAAAGCAACATAATTAAAACTCAAACATTAAAACATTGAAATGAATCCAATAACTTTTCTGCTGAAAAGACAAAAGTTTAAAACTTGAAATTCAGATATGTTTTGCTTTTAATTTATGATAAATATTTTTTACTAAGTAAAACCATTTCTTAACAGACATATGCAGTTTCTGTTTTTTTTTTATGGCTTTTAAAAAGGCCAAATTATGATATCATGATTCAGTGTTATTGAAATCAGATTCTATTTTTTTTTTAAGTACAGATAATGAACACCGGGGGGCACAATGGTCTTTTTTTTTTTCTCTTTTAAATAAATTTCTGATTCGCTTTCTGTTTAAAGCGACCTTTTTGACCTAGTTTATGATTTTTTTTTTTTTTTTTACAACTTAATAATTTCATTTTGAATTCATTATGTATTGCTTTAATTGATTGCAACTAAGAAAGTTTCCCGATTTGGAATTTATTCTTCATTCCAAATATATATAAAGTTCAAGCATATTATTAACATGAACTGAAAGACCAATATTCTTCAAAAGTACTCAATACGTGTGTAGAGCTTATAAATGAATAAAATTATTAAGAAGTCTATGCGATCAACGTTTCAGCATTTCTATGTCTCCTCATAAATCCATATATAAACAAATGAATGACAAAAGTCTATATTCCAAGTTTCATGATGTTGACCATCTTACAATTTATTCCTTTAAGTATGTTTACATTCAAAATTCTTGACAGCATTTGTTTTGTCGCGCAAACTAATTTAATTATTATGTCAATCAATGAATCTATTCTGCCCTTAACTCTTCAGAAGAAAAACCAACTATGAACCCATTAAAAGAAAATAAAATGCATTTGGACATGATTACAAAATCAGAAAGTTGGAAAAGCTGCAATTACTTTTTATTTTCATCACATCGTTTGTTATATGCTCTGTAATTACATTGAGCTTCATAAATTAAGGATTGGTATAAATAAAAGGTGAAATATGAATAAACAAAAGAAAAAACAAAACATATTTTCACAGAAATATATATATATATATATTAATTAATCCCAACCAAATAAAAAAAGCTCAATACAGACACAATATAAAGTAGAGCTTATTATAGGGGAAAATAAAAATCTAAAACTAAATTAAAATTTATATTTAAATTTATTATTTGACAGAATACCCATAAAGTAATTGTTCTCTCTCTCTCTCTCTCTCTATATATATATATATATATATAAATAAATGTAACATAATAACTTTCAAAATTCCAAAATCAAGTTTTCTTAGTTGGTAGTTTATTACATATCAAAAGGAAAGGATATTATAGTGTTTCGCTTGCAAAATTATGTCTTTGTTGCATTTTAGTGACTTACTCAGATAAATTCTTTAAAAACTAGGTAAAAAAAAAAAAACATTAATTTTGAACAACTTACATGGTTCAAATAACAGACACATTCTGTCAACATTCTTCTCTTAAATATTAATTTGTTTAGGCCATTTCAATATTTATATGAATTTTATTTAGAATGCTCTACTTTAGCACTTCATAAAAAATATTGTTTTTTTTTACATTCATTTTATCGATATATTTGAATTTAATATATATGTATAAACAATGCACACTCAGTTTTAATGTGTCGAAACGATTTGTAAGTTTTTTTAAACGGTAAAAAAATCTTCCACATGAAAATTGTGTGGGTTTGGTAGGGAATTTCGTTCTAATGTTGTTTATATAAGTTATGTATGGTTGTTGTCTTTGTTTACGAGTTTTAGAGTGTTAACTATTCTGTACTTTTACGAGTGTTATTTATAATTCTGGCACATAAACACATGTATATGAATGCATATAAGTTGCATAGGAAAATTATTATTTCTATCGGAATATCGTGCATTTCTCGTGAAAAAAAAATGATTAGCAGACGTTTTTTGATAAAAAAATATTAATGTTTAACAGATAAGAAAATTGTGGCAACTGAAACTAGTTCATCTTTTATCTGTAGAAAATACACAAGAGTTTTTGCCAGTTGATTAAAGGACATTTAAAACATTCATTTTTTAATTTGCAAGAATTAAATCCGAATAAGAAAAAAAATGTCATGCATTTATTATGTTATGTCTTATGTTTATTTCAAAAAGAATTTCTAAATAATATTCAATAATTATCACTAAAGCACATTTTTCATGCAATATTTAACTAATTCTTATTCAATTGAAAAAATTTAAATAAAGTTAACATTACAAAACACTAATCATAGTTATATATATATATAATTTATTAATAAATTAATCTGCAAAAAATTTTTTTTTTCCATAAATAAAACTAATCTATCAGAATATAAAAACTATTAAGAGGCGCAAATTAGATAATGAAATTAAAAAAAAAAAAAGTAAGAATTATGTTATATGGAAATTTTATTACATTATCCTCTTCTGATGAGGAGCATTTAGATTCGAAATGTCATGGTCTAAAGAGGTTTCTTCCTTATTGACCTGATAATGTAATAAAGTCGCTCTGTAACTTTACTCATCTTTTTCATTATATATATATATATATATATATATATATATATATATATATATATATATATATATATACTGGACACCTGTAAGCTAGGAAATTATCTACATTTGTTTTATTTGTTTTTTCATGGCGGAGTTATTGCAAAGAGTCACTGTCTGGAGTTTTGTAAATGTTACTTTTAAACAACGTTTACAATCGGTCAATTGTGCCCGCCTACTTTCGGCTTCCATGTGGAAGTTCTCTGAGAAACGGAGGTGATAGTTTTTTTTAGCCGGTATCGGAAAAACTAAATTCTTGTGAAAACTATTTTGCATCAATGCATCAGTGTTCCATAAATAGGCAGTTGTTGGTGTATTCCTATTTCAGTCACCTAAATTATTTAAATTGAAACGAATCATTCCCAAACAATTTATGTTTATTTCAACCATGTGTAATAAATTTACAAAAAAAAACAAACAAAAAAAACAATTATAAGCACAAAGTCGAAATGCAACTCAAGCCAGAAAAAATATAGTCGTTATAAACTTTTTTTTTTTTACTGGAAAATAGTTTGGAAGTAATAATGCTCAGACCAATTCCACTTTAAATAATTTAGGTGGCTGAAATAGAAATTTATAATTTGTAGCTTAGTTAATATAAAGTAATTATAAATCTCGAAAAAAAAAAAAAAAAAAAAAAAAAGAACAGACTTCGTAGATCTGAAAGGCAGTGGATATACTTCTGCAGTTTCATTTGGAAGTCAGAATCAACCTAATAAATCTATCACAATTTAAATTACACTAAAAAACAAACACTAAAGTAAAAAAAAAAAAATGTGTACGAGTGAATTGAGAAACTAATAAACATTATTTCGGAGGAAAATACTGACTTTTAACGTTTGATCACAAATGTTTGTTTTATGTAAAAAAAAAAAAAAAAAAAATAAAAAAAAATAAATAAATAAATAAAAAAATACAAGAACAAAACAAAAATAACAAACCATAAAAGCAAAGTGATGTGTGGAGTGTGGAGTGTTTTTTTTTTTCAGATTTCCTGAATATTACTATGGAAACCAGTATCTTTTTTTCGGACGGAGGGGGGATTTGAAATTGTCTTTTTAAAATTTTTCTTAAGGAGAAAATAAAAATTTGAAGTTACTTCTTTAGAGAGAGAAAAAAAAAAAAAAAAAAAAAAAAAAATTAACCAAATCAGTTTTTTTTTTGTGTTTCTCACGAACATGGGAAGAAAGTGAATGAGGTTTTATTCACTTTAGTTTTCTTAGCCTTTTTTTTTCGGATGATATAAGCATTGAAATATTTGATGTTTTTTTCACCCATTGAAGTTATTTTGGCCACATTTGGGAAAAGTGGATGGAAATTATTTCTTGAGACATCGTTTCTGAATTCCTCATAAATTCGTCGTAATTTTAACCGGGAATGGACGTTGATGCGATGCGACAATGCGACATGCGTCGATTTGTCAATTTTCGAAATAATTATTCATTGATTCATTCGGGATCTGGAGGCAGTACACATCAATAATTACCAAGAAATTAGTTGCGTTCGTTTCTTTAAGGAAAAAGAAACAAACAATGTCTTTATTATTTTTTTTTTTATTCCGTTTGTTTTTGCAAATTTTTGACGAAAAACAAAAACAAAAAACGGACGATTTTAAATTAAAGACATCTTTTTTTTTATGAGGGTAAAAAGAGTTCTATTGTCAAGTTTCTTCATTCGAAATGTAAAGAATGTTTTTTTTTCTTTTGAATAATAAACATTTCTTGTAGTTTTTTTTTTTTTTTTTTTTTTTAAATTGAAAATTGCAACTTAACTTGACACTTCTTCATTCCTTTTTCGTCACCCTCTGAAACGCCGAAACGGCTTTATCTTGGTAAAAATAATGATGGGGATCACGCATTTGTAGTAGTACGGACTTTGCAAAATTATAAGGCCGAAAAGTAACTACAGTTCAAACGTACTTCCGTAGAAGTTAGTTTCCTTTTCAAACCAACATTTTCCTTCGAAAAATAAGGAATGGGACTTTCAATTTTTTAGTAACCTCTTTGACGAATCTGAGAGCCGAATTTTGTTATTTCGTAAATGCAGGAACCTGGCGAGTCAGTATGTGACAGTCCGACTAAAAGGCTCTTTTTGAATTTACAGGCGACGAAGAGCGATTCGTCTGCTCTCCCCACGAAAGCATTGGCCGACGTCTGCAACATACAGGTGTACATCGTCCCGGCGATCTTCATGCGTACTAGTTGTTTTTTGCGGTCCGTCAAACACTGGATGAGCGATTTAATTTCGCTATGGCTTAGTTCCACACCGTCGGTCGAAGCGATCTTTTCGCCGTCAAAGTTGTAGATGCCGACCTGTTCGACTTTACCGCGAGCAAGCAACTTGTAGAGGACGTCTCTCATCAACATGGTGATGGTTTCGGTGGTTGACTTTTCCTTTTCCTCAAGTTTGCAATAATACTGCGACTGCGGTTTTGAAATGGATTTCTCTTTAAATAAATATTTATTGATTGTCGGTCTGAGTCCGTTTAGTCGTTTATTTTTTGCTCACGCAGCAAGAAAACGATGAACAATTTTGTTGAATGACTTCTTCGCATTAAAAGTGAAGATTATCAAAAAAGTGCCTGTAGATTTTCTTTTTTTCGGAGCAATTCAGACGATTCGTTATATTCAGACCCTCGTTTTCGTCGTAATTCTGACAGAGACGAGCTGTGCTGAACGAGCGTCTATGTGCTTTGTCGATTTGCAAAAGACAAGATATTTGTCTAATTCACTGGACAAAATGTGTTTCTCTTCACAACTAAACGTTGCTGATTAAATCTACCTGTTGGTTTGCGGCATTTTATAGCTTGGAGAACAAAAAACAAACAGGAACTAAGTGTCAATCATGTTGAAGGTGTGTCTGTGGGTGGAGCTTCAATTGGTACCGCCCAGAATAACTTGGTAAATTACAAAAACGTGATCCACACTCTTTGATGACGTAATCAGTAGAAGCGGTTTGATCGTGGGTGGGGGTGGTAGCCACTAATGGATTTTCCGTTTTATCTTTTTCCTTAATCTTTTTATATTCAAAGAAAATCCCTCTCTCCAACTTACACACCGTCTCTGCATACAGTTCCGGTATGGATTAAAATTCCACCAAACGGAATAAATGTGTGTGTGTGTGTGTGTGTGTGTGGAGAGAGGAGGCGTTCTAAATTTTATGCAGAAAATTCCGTCTTGTTGTAAGACATTATTTTCAATTTAAAGTTATTTATTTTTAAGACCGATAGACATTTTTTTAAAAATCCTTCTGATATTTTGGCAGAAAAATTAGGTTTACGAAATAATTGTTTTTATTTTAAACAGCTGCTTCTTCGGATTAGCTAAATTTTAATTAAAAACAAAATGGTTATTAATTGAGTGCGTGTTACACAGTCGACAGATCAATTAAAAAAAAATATTGTCGTTTTAAGCAAAAACAAAATTACGCACTTAATTGTCATGCCGAAAATAGTAATATATCAAAAAATTACGAAAAATCATCGAGTAAAAAGTTATTTCTAGTCAAAAAAATAATTTTAGACGTTATAACGTAGGCAGTAGGAGGCTATAACGCAGGGGACATAACCCCGAAAATAATATGTTAAAGTACTTGTGTCATGGCTACAATATTTGTTGTCTCTGGCGATTGACCCCCCACCACCACTTTTTTAAAACTAAAAACATAGTAGCAGTTGTTCTATTCCATGAATTTTCGTAATTTTTGGATATATTACTATTTTCGACCTGACAATTAAGTAGTAAGATTTTTTGCTTAAAACTATATGTAAAAAAAAAATGGATTTGTCGACTAAGCACCGTTAATTGTTATTCAAATTTGGCCTGACACATTAATTAGTTGTAAAATTTCTACAAGGTTTCATTTTTTAACTACATTGGCACATGCAAATGCACACACGCTTACATAGACATATTTCTCGAAAAAGTACAGAATAGTTAACACCCGAGAACTCATAAACAAGCAAAAAAAAAAAAAAAAAAAAAAAAAAAAAAAGAAAAAAGAAAATAATTATATCAAACGCCTTAAAATGAAAGTTCCTACAAAACTCGTTTTAACGCGCGGAAACGATTTGCAAGAGATGTTATGCAGTTTAAAAAAATCTTAGAAATGAGAAACGAAAATGTTAAAACTAGGTAGACTGTAGAGAATTTCATTTTAATGCGTTTTATATAAATTATATGTTTGTTTTGTTTACAAGTTCTCGAATGTTAACTATTCTGTACTTTTATTTGTTTCTTTTTTCTTAGTATTTCTTACGCACCTTCCCATTTTCTCTCTCTCTCCGTGATATTTAAATCTAGACCCCGATGTTGCACCAGAGTTTTAAAAAACAAACAAACTATTTTTGCTATTTAATTAAAACAGTATCGTTTGGTCATTGTTATCCTAAAAATATGACAATTTCGCTACTATAATGTGGTCTTCATTTCTGTTTATAAAGTTGTTAGATATAAAGAGCTTCCAAAACTTTCAATACATGCGAGATTTGCTGAAAGTTTTACAAGTTTCAAGGACTTCCTATTCAACAGTCTAATTTCAAATTGCTTTTGGATTTCAAAGTGTCACAAAGTAATTGATTTTTATTTTCAACTATTAACAAAGAGTAAAATGACGAACTGATGTACGAATAAACTGAAATGCATTCGGATGGATTTTATTTCATATTTAAATATTAGTTTTTAATCTTTTTTTTGTTTTATTTTATGCTATTGCATTTTTGATTTTAAATAAACATTCGATTAATTGTAAATAACATAAATAATAGTAAGTAGTCTAAAAAAACGATTAAAACAATAAAAAACAATAAAAACAATTAACAATAAAAACAAACAATAAAAACAATTAATAGTAAAAACAATGAATAATAAAAAATAAAAAAAACAATAATAAAAACAATTAATAAAATAATAAAAACAATTAACAATAAAAAACAATAGTAAAAACAATGAATAATAAAAAACAGTAATAAAACAACAAAAAAAAACAACAATAAAAAACTAATAAAAAACAATAGTAAGTAACTTAAAAACAATTATGTATAAGTCACGTAGATGCGTGAAACACACGAAAATTAATTACACGATTTTATTAATATAGAAATATGTACGAACTTGGTCTTTTGGCTACGAGCAAAGTGTAGTTATTTATGTTCTTATATAATATAATAATTATTCTTTATACCTAAAGACACTAGCGTTCCATGCTTACGCAAGCATCAGTGTAGGGTTAACTATTCCTGTCGGTCATGAGATTCGAACAAAGCTATGGAGCCACCTTTTGTCTTTATCTCAGGGGCCACCAAACAATTGACACAGGAATGAAAGGAGTTAAAAACCATTAAATGCCGAATTCGGGGGAATACATTAGACAATCTAGAGTGTTCGAACGAGCAGAAGGCGTGAACATTGCATCGCCTTAGTTATAATTCCGGAGAGTGCCCATCCTTAAGTATTCTTAAAGGGTTTGATAATCTAATTTATGAAACTCACTATGTCAGTCTGCATGTCTATATTTTCAAACTCTATCATTTCCGAAACTAAAAGTCGTAGAGCAGCCCAAGGGGGCTCACATGATTGGATTTTTATGGACTTTTATGGACCTGTAGTGGACTGGTGGATATATTATATATATCCCCCAGTCGTACAAAATATGAGAAATGATTTGAACTGGGAAAGGAAAAATGAATTACTTTGAGGAAGGAACGAACAACGCGTTTACTTGAATTAAACAAACTAGGATTTATTTCGCGAAGAAACAAGTGAAAGAAAAGGGTACAAACAACACGTGTTCATGTCCGCGTTCGTCTCTCGCTGTTTACTGGTGAGAAGGAGAAAGTATATTGTTGTAGAGAGAGAAAGAAAGTTAATCCAGTTTGGTGTGCGTTTCTCGCTGTTAGCTGGTGAGGAGGAAAGTCTATTGCAGTATATATATAGAGAGAGAAAATGAGAAAAAGTAAATCCAGGCCATGGAGATAGAAAACGTATAAAATGTACATACTGTCTGTTCGTGCCCCATATATAGTAGCAAGTGGCGTGAGGCACGCGCGTGCGCGCGTCTGCCGAAACGGCGGCGGCTGGTGCGCCGACCACTCACCTCGGAAGCTGGTCCGAAAAAGAAAGATGCTGCTTATTGCTCTTATAATTGTTTCCGGTGGTCTTTTGCGCGTGTGTAGATTTCCTTTGAAAGGGAAGTGACGTCGTACATGTGTGTACGTTAGCGCGTGTGTGTGTATACACGTGAATGTGAGTGTATGTACGCGAACGTGAATATATGTGCGTGTGTGGACGTGCGCGCGTATGTTTGTGTGCGCGTATGTATATGACAAGAAAAGTGGCTTGAAATGTGAACGCATGTTTTTGTGTGAGACTAGGAGAGGTTCCCACAGACCTTTAGCCGGTAAAAATTGTTTTTAAGGAGTTAAAATTAAAAAAAAATCGTTATACATTTTGTATATTCATATTAGTTTATTTTTAATCAGTTCATATGCATGTCACGTTGGTACAGTGGTAACGTCACCAGCTTTGAAAGCTACAGTTTTGCTTTCGGTTTCGATTCTAGCTGATGGCCCCCAAATACTTTTTTTCTTTACTTTTGAAATCACGACTATAATAACATATACAAAAGTCTGGACAAATTAAAATATCATATTAAAGCGTATTTTACGACCGGGCAAAATTTCAAAAATCGATTTGGGAATCTTAAGTAGGACGACCCTTGGAGTGAATGTGGTATTATGGTTATTGAAGATTCTAGTTAGGAAAATGATAGACATATATAAGGTAAAGTGACAAGGATGACCATAGACCTTCCGCTAACATTGCCAAATTTATTTTTGTATTTTCCAGAAAGAAAGAAATTTTACAAGATATAGTATCTGTTCTGATGTTACACTTTTCTGTTCTCGGTCAATGAAGGAGAAATTCTTTCTAGACCAAGGCAACTTTTTATGCTTGTCCGAATGCTTTTTTTTGGAGGGGGGGGGCTGTATTTTCCCTACATTAAAACCCGATCTTCTGTATAATTCCACCTTTGTTGGGTGGTAAGTATCAGGTTGACAAGAAAGTTCTTGCGGCTTTTAACTTTTAAATTCAGATATACATATTGTTACGAAGTTGAGTGCGAGCGATTTATGAAGCTTTCTCGCAAAGAAAACAACAAATTAGCAGGAGAAGCAAACCCATAATTGAATTAGAAGGGACAGCACCAACCATGAAAAATAATAGCAGCAGCAGCAGCAGCAGCTAAAAATCAACAATATTTACAAATTTTTACAAAATACTCAACTCTGATTGGTTAATTTCCAGCTGTTTGATTGGCTGTCAAAATCCAACTTTGACCAGAAGAGACTTGCCGTGGGAGCCGGGCACCTACTAAATTTATGTTTAAATAGAGAGGAGCTAAGCTACTAAGGAGATTGGCTCGATCGAGCCCGATGCACGCCGCACGAACCCCTGTCAGTTGAGAACCAAATTCCAAGACCAAGGAGAGCAACCAACTTTAACCCGGGCTAGTTTGGCCAGGCCCACCTTCCTCGCGAGGAGGGACCTTTGTGGCCGTCGGGCCAAGATCAAAGTGTAGTATCTGTTCCGGCAGATACTGCAAGCAAAGACCATATGTGGGGCTAACCCCACATATCAGACCTTGGTCAATGTAGGGGAAACCCTTCATACCAATTGTCACTATCAAGCTCCCATCTCCCTCCCCCCTCTCTCCACATTAAAAAAACGACCTTATGCCTAATTTGCTCAGTGGGGAAGCAAATAAATCCAACCAGGACTAGTTTGGCCATGGGTCTCGACTAACACCAAGAGATGAGAAGTACTACGACTTCACCGGCCAATTCGGACTTCCACAGCAGACCACTGGTCAAAACCCCAGCCTCCTTCACGTGTACTACAATACAACACAAAGGTCACCAAATATTCGAAGACACTGCTACTAGTGATACAACTTACTACCAAACAAATGACAGCTGTATATCTATTAAGGAAATTTTGGGCTCGTCACCAAAATCCGTTTTTCATGGTAACAAAAAGGGAAGAAAAAAAAAGGGGAAAAAATCATTTATGATAAAAATTTCTGGGAAATGAGTAACTAGTGGAAATGAGCAAAAGAAATACAGACCCGAATAAGTTTAAAATGATCCAAGTTTATTAAAACAAATAGTTATCGATTGCCTTTATTTCCCAAGGCTGGGTTTAAAAAACCCTTAAGGAAACATTTAAAAATACATAAAAAATACAAAAAAAGACGCCAATCCTTACTTGCAAGAAAGGCTGAAAGAAAGAACATATAAAAAAACGGAAAACAGTCCTTGTTTAGAATTAACAAAATTTGACAAAATGTTCCTTTTTTTTTTCTTTTCCGAAAGGACAAGCAAAGTTTCTTTGACCTTAAATGGGAGAAAGAAGTAATTTCCTTTGTGAAGGCTCATGTGCCTTTTAATTCAACGGGGAGAGAAGACCATAAAGCCGCTTTGATAGGCTTTATGTGTACAAATACGGGGTAAATTCTTGAATTATGGAAGATTTCCTTCCCAAGGAAACTTCGGTTGAAAAATCCTTCAAAGAGGGGATTTCCTTTCTAGGGGCGATATTCTGCTCGTCTCGTCGGCGAAATTAAACTTTGTTCTTAGAAAAGAACTCCTCAACACACGGTAGTTTCCTTCGTTAGTCCTTTGAGAACAATAATTTACCAGTAGTAAGACTCGATTGCCTTTTAATAACCGGTATTAATCTTCCAGTCGTAAGACCTTGTTGTCTTATAATGACTGAGAATAAAATAGCGTTAATAGTTTAGTTCTAAACAAACATCTTTCTCCAAAGGAGGAGAGAAAAAAACCGTAGAATTTAACGTCAAGAATCCCTTTTGACGGAGCCGAATAGCGTCCTTCTTCTTGGCCGACTAGATTCGAACTGACGAAAACGGGCAAAAACCCTTTCCTCCTCCTCCTACTGAGGGTTGGAGGAGAGCTGGCTGCTACAAAGCGAACTATACAGATGCTGATGATGATGGAAGTGACCTGCCGGTCAAGGAATGCGTTCATTGACCCAAATGCGGAGATGTTGAATGGGTATAAATAAAAAAATAAATAAAAATTATTTCTCTATTAAAAATTTAAACACTATCGCTAATCCTCACCCCGATGCAGTTATTAGCGGTGCTGCAACTACGTACACCAGGAGATCTGACAGCTTGCTCAAGGGAAGAGACGGCCGCAGACAAAGTTTCGATATCGCTGACTGGCACCCAACAAATCTGTACCATGTTAGGATCAACAAAGCCGTGAAGAATAACTGAAAAAACGTCCCATCTAAACGTGAGAGGAACAACATTTTCATAACAACCAGACGACAACTCTGCTGTGTTGCATTTTTTTTTTTTTACTGAAAAACAAGCTTTTATCCTTCGATATTATTATCAAAAACAACACCACAAGGAATAACAAATACTGACATATTTTATCAACAAAGACGCAAACAATATTAACACTTGTCTATCGCCGATAAAGGCTATGCTGAAATGAATGACCTTAATAGCAGGGCCAAACCGTTGTTGAACTGAAGAACACTTTATTTTATTTTAAGTTTTTTTTTTATAAACGACTGAGCAATGAATCGCTTAAAATTAAATAATTATTTTGTTTGTCTGGTTTTTTCCCGCCATCATACGCTTATTCATAATATAACAATATCTCGGCTCAAACAACAACTTATTAACCGCAATGAGCACCATCAGAATCAACTTTTACCAACGAAAAACAAGCGTATTTATGCCAGTAACGTAAAAATCTTGCATTCTGATGTCGATGAAATTGCTGAAGACGTTTTGATATCATTTAGGTTTTGAAGCATTTCTCACACAGAAAGTTGTCGAGATACTTAAAAAAATTGTAGTCGGTAGGCAAGAAGTCTGGAGAGTATGGCAAAAAGTTTCATAGGCCAATTCGTTTGATTTCTGCAGAGTCGGTTTAGCAACATGCGGTCAGGCATTGTCGTTGAGGAGAATTGGGCCTGTTCTATTGACCAATGCTGGGTGTTGTTGTCGAAGTTTCTGATGCATTTCATCCATTTATTGATAGTACTTCTCCACCGTAATGGTTTCGCCTGCATTCAAAAAGCTGTAATGGATGAGACCAGTCGCAGACCACTAAACAGTCAGCATGATCTTTTAGTGCAACTCTAGTTTCGGGAAGTGTTGTGGAGATTCGTCGTCATCTAACTACTGAGTTGAGCGTCGCTGGTTGTCATAAAGACTCCCCCCCCTTTTCAGCGTAAGTCACAACTCGGTCGAGAAACAGGTCATTCTTGTCGTGTAAAAGAAGGGAAGATAACACTTCATAACGGCGTTTTTTTAGTTGTTAAATTCGTGAGCCACCCATTTATCATTTTTTGTCTTAACAATCTCTCTCAAGTTATTGGAAATCGTCGTATACATTATGTCTAATTCAGAAGCAAGTTATCGAACAATTGTGCGTAGATTGGTTTCGACCAAGGTTCTTAGTTGATCGTTGTCAACGTCCGATGGCTGATCACTATGTTCATCATCTCCATAGACTCTCGTCGCCATGAAATTTCTTAAACAACCCTTGTGCTGTGCGTTCAATAGTGGTTCCTGGGTCAAACGCTTCATTGATATTGCGAGCTGTTTTAACAGGTTTTTGTCCTAGCTTGAATTGAAATGAGAAAATTTTGCGAAAATTTTTTTCCATCTTGTATTCAACGTTTTGAAAAGAAGACAATCATTTTAAAACAAGATTGTAATATAAACGATTGGAAAGAGCGAAAAACGCTTTTTAAAATGATATATAAAGTAAAGGTATTTTAACGAAAACTTATTTGAAACTACATTTGAAATCACAATTAAAATTCCTCAATAAATATATAATTATAATATATACATAATAAACTATAATATATACATAATAAACTATAATATATATATATATATATATATATATATATATATATATAATTAATAATTTATATAGAATAAATAGCGACTCTTTCACTTAATGTTTATTTTAGCCCTGAAATGCGGGTGTGCAGTTTTCTTTTCGTTTTTTTTTTCACCTGTTTTCAGTGTTTTCTTTTTAGCTACTGTCTTTCTCATAATTTCTGCTTTTCTTGACTTTATTCAAGCAAAGTTCCCCGACAGTTGCCTACGCAACTGTGTTCGTAGGACATAATCGACTGTTTCTCACCAACATAAATGATTGCCCACTAACGATAATTAAAATAATATAAAAAAACTCCCCAAAAAACTCACCACCACCACAACAAAAAAAAAAAAAAAAAAAAAAAAAAAAAAAGGGCTTTCTTCAAGCAATTTTCCCCCGAAGTTTGCTGCAGGACTGCCAGACCAAGCGGCAAAACCCCATTTCATAAACATTCTTCTTATAAAAGTCCAAATAAAGACTATTTGGTAAATGTATAGTATAGCGGCATAAATTATTTGACAGACAAAAGAATGATAAAAACTATTTATATATACAAACATATTATATATATAAGGCTAGAATAAAACCAGGAAAAAAATTCATTTTTATTATTTATTTATCATGGCGGCCTCGAATGCCATACATTTAGTCTAATAAAAATTATGAAGAAAAAAATAAAATACAAATAAAAATAGATAAATAAATAATAATGAATTATTATTATTATTATTATTATTATTATTATTATTATTATTATCATTATCATTATTATTGGGTCTGTACGAGCCCTTTCTAGTTTCGCATAAAAACACGCGTTCATATCTCAAGCCATTTTTCTTGTCATACACATACGTGCACACAAACATACGCGCGCACGTACACACACGTAGATATATTCACGTTCACGTACATATACTCACATTCACGCGCATACACACACACACGCTAACGTACACACATGTACGTACACATACGCGCACACGGGCAACGCCACTTCCCCTTTAAAGGAAATCTACATATGCGCAAAAGACCACCGGAAACAACTATAAAAGCAAGGGACATAAGCTGTTTCTCTCTTTTCGACTTAGCTCCCGAGCTGAGCGGTCGACTAACCATTCGCTCCCTTCGGGGCACGCGCGTCCGCGCGCGTCACGCCCCCTGTTACTATGTATGGGGCACGAGCTAACAGACAGTACGTACACTTTACATGCTTTCTATCTCCATGGCCTGGATTGATTTTCTTTCTTTCTCTCTCTCTATACAACAATAGACTTTCCCTCTCACCAGCTAACAGCGAGAGACACACACCAAACTTGATTGACTTTCTCACTCTCTCTCTCTGCAACAATAGACTTTCCTTCTTACCATTTAACAGCGAGAGACGCACGCCAAACTAAACACGTGCTGTACCATTTTCTTTCATTTGTTTCTTCAAGAAATAAATTCCTGTTCGTTTAATTCAAATGAACGCGTTGTTCGTTTCTTCCTCCAAACAATTAATGTGTTTTATATAAAACAACTAGTTTTTATAATTTTTTAATAAAGGCAAATAATTTACGTCGCTAAGCTACAGCTACACACTTACCGACTATTTTTAAAATTTCTATTTTCTTTAATTTCAATAAATCGGTTCTTGGTCTGACAGACTCGCAGCAACCGTTGGGGGACTTTGATTAAAGAAAACTCATTTCTTTTAATTTTTCCCGTTTTTTCCCTTCAGGTTTACGTATTTCCTTTCTTGCTGGCGTCCGTTCTTTCTTATTCATTTCATTGTCCACTCCTTTTTTTTTTTTTTAATTTGTATCCATTCTTTCTTCATCCACTCCTCATTTTTCTTCATTTTTTTAATATTTGTGTTCATTTCAATGTAACCACTAAGCCACCATCTTCATTTCCTTGTCTTTTCAGTCAATCTTTTTTTCATTCATCCGTTTTATTTACTCTTTTTTTCCGTTTCTCATATCTGAATTCGGATAATCAGAAGGTTGTAAATAGTTTATCATCTGTCCAGATCTCGTAGAGAAAAGAGATGTCAACTTTCCCACGTATACAAACTGGTATGATTTTTTTTTACTAGGTGGAATTGTCACTTCTTATCAAGGCCGAAAGTTTACTTGAGGATAAAGTTTAATGAATGTCAGGTGTATGATGAGACCACATCGTAATGATCGGTAATGGTGAAACTTAAGTAATGTTTGTGGGTAAGAGAACGGCTTGACAGGAACTTGTTTATATTAGACTTAAAAATGGTCATGTTATAGTTAGCTGAGATGTGAAAAATTCCATATACGGCAGCCATCTTTTCTTGTTTGTTTGACCGCCCACGCAGTTATCGCGGTCGGCTGTCATTGGTTTAAATCTGAATATGTCAGGTGATTGACTTGGCGCGCTTTTGTATCATGCTTTCTCTTTTCAGTCTAGACAAAGCTCGGCATCGGGATAGACTCAAAACCCAGCAACTGCCACTGGAGGGAGCTAAGACAATTCCTTCATGAACACCAAACAGTTGATGAACGAAAGACCACATGTCTACAAGCAGAGACTACTTATGCTGCTGAATTTATCCTAATTGAGGATGACATTCAAGAACTGTTCTGCATGTTTATTTACCAAATATTGGATCTTATCTGAATTCATCTTGAGTCCCAAGGTGCTCACATTATGCCTAATTATAGGCGCCGTCATTTCAGCCGAGTTTACCATGAACATTCATGGATCCTTACGAGGAACAACGCACTAACATCCCGACAATAGGAATTCGAACATTTTGCAAATGGAAAATACCAGAACCAATAAACTTTCATTCCTGTTGCATTTGAATAAATTTTGAGTTTGAAAAGTATGGCTTTTGTTTTTGTGGATTCTTTTGCCCATGTAGGGAGGAAATTGAGATGTGAGAAATAAATTTCTCACAGAGAAGCAGCACCGTAGTATTGTGTTCCACAAACGGGTAATATTTGGTTTGAATTGATTGTTAAGGAGTGATATTTACTTTTCGTTTCATTTTACATCAGTCGAAGTTCTCGAAGTCAAGTGTTAGCCCCAGGAAGGGGGCGAACACTTGATTTCTATATGAGTGTTTTGACTGTCCATTAACTTAGCAGGTCACATAGTCAAAGTTGGAATATTTATACAGAAACAAAAGCAATCGATCCCCATGAAAGACTTTCAGTTTCTACAAATATAAATTTTAATAAAAATATACATATTTAAGCACAGATAGAGAGTGGAGAAAATCGCATACAGTGGTTATAACTAGTCGAGTGGTTTTTGTGAAAGTTTGGCAAAGGGGAACGATAGATTGGAGTTCAGTCGAGCACTTGCTATGAAAATAACGATAGAGCAGCAACAGGCTCACAATGTCTCTTCTGTGGGAAAGAGGTCGAGGGAAGAAAAAAGAGCAGTGGAACACTGCTCTGGCATGATTCCCGGTTGAATACATTCAAGTCCAATGTAAACAAGTTCTTGTCAAGCTGTCCCCATAAATAAGCAAATTCTACCCAATTAACACCATTAACGATTACTACACTATTACCTTACATTCATTAACCTTTATCCTCAAATGGCCTCCGGGTCTTGATAAATGGTGACTCCCAAGTAAAAAGAATATACATATTCTTATATTCCAACCCAATTTAAAAATATATTCGTTAATATCCTGAACCGTCGGTTTATTTACTAATTTTTCCATCTTCATCATATGCATTATTCCTTCCTTCGTTGGTGAGAAGCGCCGCAGAAAGACCCAGAACTAGATCTCTTAATCAAATAATCACAACGCGATGAAGGTACTGACCAGTCGAAGAAAAAGACGCTTCGACCACAACAATCTTCTTTAAGATGGTAGACTTCATCAGTGCTGGTGTCGTGTGGAGTCAAGGGACGCCACATCAACCAATGCCGAAGATATCAGCGCGGGACACGAGAGGAAGTGTTCGAGCATGGGGGCGACAGGAAGTGGTTGTTGCGGGAGAGGTTAGAGGCGCATTGTACTTAATTAGTGTCTTCTCCACAAAACAATAAAAGGAAGTCCATTTTGATTACTTAGTAAGTAAAAAAAGGACCCACCAAACAAACAACCCCCCTCCCCAAAAACAAACGAACAAAAAACAAAAACAAAACAACCGCAAAACAACGAAGAATACGACAAATGAAAGCAATCGTCTACTTGTAACTAAGTTGTGACCATGCATTACGATGCATCTTATGTTCAGCAATGAATCCAAACGACAGACAGGTGATGGGGAAGATATCTGTAATTCTATCTATTTACTAGCAGGCCGTTCATTCATAAAATATGCTTAAATATGATGTTTTGATTAATGCAGATTTTTTTTATTTATATTATACTAGCCTGGGTGCCCGGATGTTTGGAGGTGTGTGTTGAGCAAAAAAAAAAAAAAAATAAATAATGTGGTAGTAGGCAGGCAGGCTCGAACCCGTACTGCGAAGGAGGAAAAGAATGCGAAAAAAAATGTGACTTTTACCATTGCGCCCATTGTCAAACAGGAAGTGGTGAAGATTTAAGTTAAGGCTAATCAATCGAAAAGAGGGGACGACTTTCGAAAATATCAGCGAAAAAGCAACTTCTCCTTGTAGAAAAGTGCCCAGTTGAGGGCGAAGGAATTAATGTTTTTAGCCAATTTTTCGATATTTGTCGTCCGATATACCGATATCGTGAAAATCCGTCGCCCCTGTCGAAAGTTTTAGACATACATACATACATACATACATACATACATACATACATACATACATACATTTAAACAGACAGTTGAGATTTATATTATAGATTATATTGGACTCAACATATAGTAATGATTTAAAAAATTAAAAAAAAAAATTACTCGTGCGCCACTACCGAGAATCGAAACCAAAACATTTAGCTTACAATTTATTTTTTCCTTTGACATCAACTCCTGTGCTTGTTTTCTGCAAGGCTAAAAATTAAAACACGAACCAATAGTTATGTTACGCATGTATATTCGTAATGCCTTTGTTCGACCTCCACCTGGCAAAATCTATTTTTTTTAAATTTTCACTTTTACACAGATTTTCCCCGGCTAAACCCCAAATATAAAGTTTCGCATGTGTTCGAATACCCTATATATTAAGTTTCATGTCCGTAGATCAAAAACTGATGGAGAAGTTTGGCAGGCAATTTTTTTTAAAAACAAATATATATATATATATATATATATATATATATATATATATATATATATATATATACATACATAAATATTTATAAAAAGAGGTTTGTGTTTACTATAACCTTTTTATGCTAATATTACGCAAGTATAAATCATGTAGAATATCTGCATGAATATAATTACACGTAATAGTTAACTAAAGATGATCACTTCATAAAAAAAATCCAAAAAACGAAAAAGCTAATAGAGAATTAATTAAAATGAATGTTTAAAAGAATATGCAAATTCGCTAGATATTTTGCAGATGAATGCAATTCCACGAGCATATATAACAAAGTTGTATTTTCCTTTTAAATAAATAGAAAAAAAGGGTTTTAATATGAATATCAATACACCCCCAAACATATAGGAGAATAGATTACAGCATTGATCGAGACGATATGATTGACAATATGACTAGTGTCGAAATCGAGAAATGAATTCAGAGGTAGACAACGCAGCAGACGATAATAACTCGTACAGGAAACACACACAAGCTCAAGTTTACAGCTATCTACGAAAATATGTTGCTTCCGTTTTCTTTTGGAATGTGCAGAAATAATTTTTTGTTTCACTGTAAAAACACAGTAACGAAATAGATATTAAAAATTAAAGTTAATTTATAAAACAAAAAAGGTATGATTTGCAAAACACAACTTTCGACATTAAATTCACCACAACTGAAGATGCAGTGATGCACCCCGTTGAAGAAAGAAACGAAACTAATTTGTGTACGTTTGTGTTTGTTGGAGGAATTATCAAGTGGAAAAAGAAAAAAAAAAAAAAAAAAGGATAAATGAAATATGCGTTCTTGCTTTTTTTTTCTTACTAAATAAAAAGAAACAACGGTTCTTATTATTTTTATTATAGGAGAGAATTTTTAAAAATTCCAATGTAACATGCGGCCGCAGCCGAGATTGAACTCACTACATGAGTTTGCAGTGTGATTCAAATCTTGTCTGTAGCTGAATACTTGACGCTTCGCTCGGGCTATCAAGGGTATTCTTTTTTACCGTGACGCTATCACTAGATGAGTTGCCTACCACGGCTTAAGAGAGGTCCATCTACCATCGAGAGAAGGATAGACCGCGCCAGTTTCCCAAGCTGGTATTTTACCTAGCGGGATTATTCCAAGGAGAATATCATCAAAGAGAACCAACAAACTGAATTTAAAGTGGAACCTATTTACCCTAAAAATGACACGAGTTCAAGACGTTGGCTAGATTAAAAACAGACAAATACAGCACTGAAAAGACCACCCCATAAAACGATTAGAATAAAACAGGTAACGCCTTACGTTACATGTGTTAATTTATTCTTCAATCTTGATGCCAATACAAGTACAACATTCCGGTCATCTTACGATAGATGCCGCTTTCAGAGATTCCCATTTAGATTGCGTATGTCGCAAGATTTAAAAACTTTGAAGAAAAAGACAAAACTGTGTTTGAAACACGTTAAGATGCAAATATTTTATTAAAAAGCAAAAGAAATCAATCAAATTTCCCTTTTTCTTTTTTATAAAGTTGAAACATTTCTTTTTAATTTCGAACCGTCCATATCATGGATCTGATACGTTCCGAAATTAATAAGAAATGTTTCAACTTAAAAAGTAAACAGAAATAGGAAGGAAAAATAAATGTGAATGTTTTTTTTTTCCATTTTTTAAATAAAATATGTGCATCTTAACATGTTTAAAAAACAGTTTTGTCTGTTTATTCAAAATTTTTAAATCTTGTGATATTTTTAATGATTTTTTAAATGATATCTAATACTAATTTTTATATCACAAGATACTTTCCAAATGACGATGGTTTAAATCCTTCAGTAAGTAGATACTGGAGTATTAAATCACTGATCATGTTGGTATCTAGATTGAATCCGAAGGAAGACATGACAATTTTTTTTTTAAACCACATGCAAATAACTGCAGAGAATGATTTCGTATTCAACCAAAAAGAAAAATACTAAATAAAGGTACCATACATTAGCATGATACACAGTAAACATGGTGTTAGTGCCAATCCACAAAAAATGAACGACTTCCGGAACATGCCGTAAACAACTTCCAGAACATGCCATAGCCAACATGTAAGAAAGAGCAACAAACTTCTTCATCTCTTGTCACATACTTATCACCGTTCATGTGAAATTTAATTGGCAATATAACATCGGAAGAAAACTGTTAAAGAAAGAATAAACTTTTATGGGAGAGGAACGCCATAAGCAATATTTTGAGGAATTCAAAACAGATCAACCAAGATTTTATATTAAAATACTTTGAAACAACCGGCCTTTTGCCGAGGAGCAAAGTATACTATCTGGCCTAATACAACATTTAAAATGTTCTGCCCTTAGGCAGTAAAGAAAAAAATCTTTCTAAACTGAGACAGTTAAAATTTCTAGCCCAATCCAAAGTTCCACTTGAGAGTTGGATTTTCCCTTCATTAAAACTAAACTTGGCTTTAACTTTGCTTTCATTGGGAGGCAAGCAAATAGGGAAACGATTGAGATGCCAATACGAAAAACCGAGGCAAGTCTGAAGGTGCTAAACAAGAGAAACGAATGCAAAACATAAAAAAATAAAATAAAAATAAAATAAAAGTAATAATAGTAAAATTACCCCCCCCAAAAAAAGAATTGCAAATGATTTACCTCTGCACTCCATATTTAAAAAGGAAGTGTCCTCTATAGTATCAGATCTGACCGAATGGTTAATTGTAGGCATAGACCAATTCATACCATCTAAAAATTCCAACAAAAACCTAACAGCCAGCAATGGTTCTCCCCAGAATTTGCTGCTGCTATCGCGCACAGCAATCACTTTTTCCATAGCTACTAATGTAATAGATGCACCGAGACTAAAGCTGCTTTCAGGTCTGCCAGCAACCACTGTAAAAGAGTAATAAAAATGCAAGCGAGCTATATGCCCAGTCTGTTAAATCCAAGGTAGCTGATCAACGGCTTGGATCCCACCAGTTTTGGCAAATAACAAATAGGATCCTGAACAGAAGTGTGCCTTCTATCTTAACCATTATCAATGGACCAGAGGTCATCTCGTCAGCGTCAGACAAGGTCAAACTATTTGCCAAGAACTTTGCAGCTAATTCTACCCTATGCGATGAAGGCCATCAACTCCCCATATTTCCTCCTATAACACAGAACAAGCTAGGTAACATACAAATATCCGTGCATGAGGTCGCCAAGCTAATAAAGAACCTAGATACCAGTAAAGGAACTGGCCCTGATGGCATCCCAATTATAGTGTTAAAAAAGCTTCAACCAGAACTTGCTCCCATACTTGCGAAACTATTTAAGCGCTGCCTTAAAGAGAAGTGCTTTCCGACTCCCCGGAAGACCTCATCAGTTTGCCCTGTATTTAAGAATTAAGGTGATAAGTCATCTCCCTCTCAGTACAGACCTATAAGTCTCCTGTGTGTTATGAGTAAGTTGCTGGAATCCATATTAAATAGAGAAATAGTCAACCACCTCAGCATGAATAACCTTCTTAGTGACACACAATATGGTTTTCGCTCTGCAAGATCTACCGCAGATGTGCTGACGGTTATATCCCACAGGATTAGTGAATCTCTTGACAAAGACTTCTTTTCTAGGGCAATTGCTCTTGACATATCAAAGGCCTTCGACAAGGTATGGCATAAGGGTCTACTTCACAAGATTTCCAGCTACGGTATTACTGGAAATGTTTTCTCAATCATTAAATCATGTCTCTCCGATAGGCTCATAAGAGTAGTGGTAGATGGACAAAAATCGGAGGCCTGCAATATAAATGCTGGAGTCCCTCAGGGGTCAATCCTGGGCCAACTCTCTTCCTGATCTACATCAATGACCTCCCTAAACAATACTTAAATCATTCGTTGACATCTATGCTGATGACACGACCATCTACGGCAACACATCAAAGGCTGTAAATGACAAAGTTCTCTCTGATTCTCTCTCCTCTGATCTTGAGCGCGTGGTTCAGTGGGGGAAGATGTGGCTGGTTACTTTTAATGCATCCAAAACCAAACTCCTATCTTTACATCATCAGCGCTCTGATCCCCAGCTGGCATCAATTGTGATGGATGGCTCTCGTCTGGGTGAGGCCCCGTGTTTTGACAAGCTTCTGGGTTTGACCTTTACTCCTGATCTGAAATGGAACACGTACATCAAGTCTGTTGCCAAGGTCGCTGGAAAGATGGTGGGATCCTTCTACCGCTCCAGAAGATATCTCACTACTGATGCAATTCTATATCTATATAAAAGCCAAGTACGTCCAAGGATGGAATACTATTGCCATATCTGGGCAGGAGCTGCTAAAAACAACCTATCCTGCCTTGGCAGAGTACAAAATAGACTTCGTGGTTTAGTGGGGGATGCCCTTTTCTCTACCCTGCAATCTCTCTCCCACAGAAGAGACGTTGCGAGCCTATCCTTGTTTTATCGTTATTTCCATGGCAGGTGCTCGTCTGAACTCCAATCTCTGGCCCACCCTCGCCAATCTTTCACGAAAAACACCCGTCTAGCTGAATCCACTGTGAAAAATTTCCCCCACTCTTTATCTGTGCCTAAATCAAAACGCGGATCCCATGAACAAAGCTTCTTTCTTAGAACTGCACGCCTGTGGAACTCTGTTCCGTCTGCCTGCGTCCCTCCGGACTACAACTTGGATGTCTTAAAGTCCAATGTTAAAAAATTCCCAATGAACCGCCCCCTTAATTAAACACTTCATCAAATCTCCACACTAACGTAATGTACTTGCAATAACCCTTATCCCTGAGTGGCTTCCGGGCCTTGATAAGTGGTGATCACTGTGTAAAAAAAATATATAAAAGTCCCTATCAGTCACGGCACAAACTGTATACATGTAGAAAACTCCTTGCAATTGTATTTGCAATCATAAGATTCGCTATAGACATTTATATGGATATCGATTTAAAGTACCAACCACAAATCACTAACAATGACATGCCAAACTCCACCGATAAATGCACCCCTAAGTATAAATATGGGAGAGAAAAATGACTCTAGCCGACACTAAGTTGGTTTTCTAATATTAAAACACGCACACTCACACAACAAAACAACAAAATACAAAAAATAAAAGAAAAAACAAATACGATCGACCTAAATGGTAGAATATTGATCTTATAAAATTCAGCAGCCGTCGACTCCATTTTTTAATCAATTAATTATTTTTTATTTTTACTCACGTTCACCCCTAACAAGGTATACCGCCATTTAGGAGTAAGGGACTGCTATTTTGAACTATACATAGGAAAGATTAACAAGATGTTTGTTTACATTACATGTAAACTTCTGCATATCAGCAGGGAAGCAAGTAGCAGGAAGGGAATTATAAAGTTTAGTTGTTCAAGGGGGAAAAACAGAGTAGAAAGCTTTCTGGCATTTAGAGACCTCTACAGTGAAGGGGTGTGATTTTGTTGCTAGGCAGGTTTGTCAGGGATATGTACGTTGAAGGAACACAAGTGCAACGAGTTCATCGGAGCACATTCGATTAAAATACTTGTAAAACGGACACAAGGAGCAAGAAAAGTCAAAACATAAGATTACAATAATAGCCAAATTCAGTCGAGGGTTTATCAACTGAAAAATGATCATATTGTTCCTATCTACAATGCCTCCCCACGGGACAGAGTTAGACACCAGGGTCGTTTTTTTACGTGGAGAAAAGGAACAAAAATAAAAATTGTCTCAGTCATGAAGGATTTCTCCTCCACTGACAGAGAACAAGAAATTGAAGTGCAGCATCTGAAGAACAGATACTACACTTTGAGATGTTTATTTGCTCCCCCACTGAGCAAATTAGGCACAAGGCCGATTTTTAAAGTGAGGAGAGAAGGGGAAATGGGGACCAACTCCCCGGGGAGTAGGGGAGCTGGATAGTGACAATTGGTATGAAGGGTTGCCCCTACATTGACCAAGGTCTTATATGTGGGGTTTCCCCCACATATGGTCTTTGCTTGCAGTATCTGCCGGAACAGATGGTATTTATTTGCTCCCCCACCGAGCAAATTAGGCACAAGGCCGATTTTTAATGTGAGGAGTGAAGGGAGGGGGAAGTGGAAAAGGGGACCAGCTCCCGAGAGGTGGGAAATGGGAGCTGGTTAAAAGTCAGACATGTGGGGTTGCCCCCACATCTGGTCTTTGCTAGTCATAGCTAGTTATAGCTTGCAGTATCTGCCGGAACAGATTCTACACTTTGATCTTGTCCCTAAGGCCAAGAATCCAAATATTGTTTGTACAAAGAGGATTCATCTGTCAATGACATTTCCCTCTTCAAAAAAGAACTAGACTTGTTCTAGAAAGCAACAGATGATCATTCTCGACTAGCTCCACCACAGCTATCATACCATTGATAAGAGGGATTTTCAAGCCAGAGAAACAGTAAAACGAAAATGAATTACTGTCGATATCGAGAATACGATCATGTAATATGATATCAAAGACATCTCTACAATCACACAATATCCTTGAGTATGTGGATTTGTTGGTGCGAATTTGTTGCATTTCAAGGATCATGGACAATTACTGATTATTATTACATTTCCCGACTATACACAAAATGAGAGATCCAATATGGCCATCTCAACAATGAAATATTTTCTGGACATGGTATTCCCACTTGATTCGTCAGTGCCATTAGGACAAAATACTTAATCATTATTATAACAATGCTTTCTTTGTGAATAACTTACAGATACACGGTACAACTCAACATCAGCAACCACGAAATGCTTGATCTGCTAAGTGTTTATAAAAGTTTTGGTTTGTTATCTGTTCAACAAAAATCAACGTCCTTTAAGGTTATTTTATACAAAAAAAAAAAATAAAAATAAATAAACAAACAAAAAAAACATAAGTATTAAAAATGATTAATTATACACAATTAACTGAACACAAGCTGCTTTTTTTATTCACAGCTTAGGAGTGTGGTAATTCGGGATTCATACCTTTCCCGACCGAAATAGTGTGTACATTATTGAAATGAATCTGATTGGATCCGAACTTGACATTTCAGTCGATTTCTCACCATCTATTATACAAGTTAGTAAAGATATGCTCCTCCCTTGGTCGCATAGTTTTGCTGATATATATAAGTGCTGAGTTTGCTATTGAACAATAGATTCTGACGTTTTTTTTTTGTAAATGTAAACGATTCCTTTAACCAAAAGGAGGAGGTAATACCAGGGATGATGGTTTCATGACAACAGAACAAATACTACGCTACCATTTGCAAAAACGAATTAGGTAATTTTTGGTCGGATGACGAACGGCCACATAACGAAGAGGTAATACCTGGTAGATGATCTCATGGAAAAAGAACATGTAATATTTCTCCCCACTGAATTGAGCATTAAACGATAGTATAAATTAATCAAGTAATAGTATAGTTTTGACTCCAAACAGACACCTAATCCATTCATAATATAATGATCACTTTCTGTGTGTGTGTGTGTGTGTGTGTGTGTGTGTGTGTGTGTGTGTGTGTGTGTGTGTGTGTGTGCGTGCGCGCGCACCAGTAAGAATTTTTGTAAATACGAGAAATACATTTTGATATCAAAATATCCAAGGCAGACGTTTAGGAAATTGCCCCCTCCTCTAAATTCCACAATTTATACTCTTTTTTTCACATTAATTTCATCGGCTACAAACTTAACTTTCAGATTAAGAAAAATTGAATGATTTTTATTGTCAGGGATCAGTTTTTAATCATAACGTTCTACTAAATTGAACACCTACTTTGTGGCCATATTTCACGTGATCGGTGAATATTTCCGTCTAAAAAAAAGAGGTCAGGGTAAATTTTTATTTTCTTTCCAACATGATTAAGATTTTTTACAGGTTTCGAGTATTCTGAATATCCCAGTAATATCCTATTTTAGCATCGGGATATTTTTTTCCAAAATATTTAATCCAAACAAAAAATTGAATACAAAATTTAATTGTATAAAAAACAAACACGTTTTTTTGTTATGAGTAAAAACATCTGAAAATTCAACTGGTCTAACTTTTAGCATTTGATACAAATAATATTTCTGGTTAGTTTACTTTAACTTGGTTTAAATTCAACGTTTTTTTAAACAAATAAAGTTAAGTTTGTAATTGATGAGATTAACGTGAAAAAAGAAAAAAAGGTGTAAATTGTGAAATTTAGAGGGTGGGGGGTCAAATTCCTAAACATCCGCCGTATCTTATTTTTAAAATGGAAAATATTGCGTCAATACTAAATAATAAATTTTCAAATAAAACGGATGTTACGACCGGAAACCGAAACCTTGTGATCTCCAGTCTCATATTTGTGGGAACATGATGAGAATTAGCAGCGAACCGGATGTTAACGCATCCACCATGAGAGACAAAATGAGAAATCATCTTTTGCACATGGCTCCACGCATCGCTTCCGCGTGGGAAGAAAAAAATAAGATAACCACAAAATAATTATCGATTAATGGCAGAGCTCCACGCCTAAAATAAACACCTCAAATATCACAGTCACTGGGAGCCGGGGTGCCACTATAAAACGAGGGTTTTTAGGGAACCAAGAAGGAAGAAGAGATTCGCCCTGCTACGTTAGTGAACGCACGGACAGATTCTCCCACCCGACCTAAAGAGATGAAGAGAAAAGAACTCGCCCCGCTGCGTCAGTGAACGTATGGACGGATTCTGTCACAAAACCTGAAGAGACATAATGACGAAGAAAAAGAAATAAGGCACCAGTGAACTGAAGCCGATTACGCTCTCATGTTATGGGCCAAACGCCTTCAATTCTAAACACTGCCTAATTCATACAAACCAAAGAAGAGAGGAGGAAAAAGAAGACGAAGACGCCGGGCTGCTAGCTGCTGATGAAAAAGTCACCCGATTTCCAGTTACAAGCCAGGACATGCATCACCGACAGCAGGATGACCGGCCTACCCTAACCATCTCCATCGTCCAAAAGATAAGTTACATTTTACGAACATTGATTCCTTGTCAATTCATACATACCTACAAACATTTTACGAACATTGATTCCTTGTCAATTCATACATACCTACAAACATTTTACGAACATTGATTCCTTGTCAATTCATACATACCTACAAACATTTTACGAACATTGATTCCTTGTCAATTCATACATACCTACAAACATTTTACGAACATTGATTCCTTGTCAATTCATACATACCTGCAAACATTTTACGAACATTGATTCCTTGTCAATTCATACATACCTACAAACATTTTACGAACATTGATTCCTTGTCAATTCATACATACCTACAAGCATTTTACGAACATTGATTCCTTATCAATTCATACATACCTACAAAACTTTTACGAACATTGATTCCTTGTCAATTAATACACACCTAAAACATTTTACGAACATTGATTTCTTGTTAAATCGCACATAGCTGCAAACATTCTACGAACATTTCACCGTAATACAAATTGTCAAATATCTCCATCGGACAATCCATTCTTCGTTAAATCACATTCCATCCTACGAACACTTTGCCTCTTCTAATACAAACTGTTAGTAGTAAATAAAATCGGTTCTTAACCTTCAATATTCGTCTGTCTTTAATTATATGGAGTCAGAATCTACGTACTTCCAACGTTGTTCATTTCATGTATTCTTTGTGGTGACCTCTATGGCATCCTTTCCCACCCCTAATCTTTTTATAAATATCTGAGGCCATATATTTTACGAACTGTGATATTGAGATTTTTTTTGCAAATAGATCTAAGATCTATTACCTTAACAAATTATTTATAGCTTTGACGTGACGTGACTTATGGTTAATATCATGATCAAAAACACATCTATAAATATACATAGTGCATCAACCTATCGTTTTTTAACAAGTGAAGTATGCATGGTCCCACGTGAAGGCACAGTGAACGAGGCATAAAAATTAAGTTCAGCCCCCCCCCCATTTAGTCCCCAAAGTCCCCAGGGGACGTCAAATCCTGGTGAAAATGAAAAACGGTGCAGTGTTAGGTCTAAGCATATGTAAATTTAAGTTCTGCACTATGCAAAAAAAAAAAAAAAAAAAAAAAAGAAATGACCAAATCCATCATCATTTAGTCCTAAAAGTCCCCAGGGTTTTAACATATTTAAATTTCAGTTCAGCACCATGCAAAACGGCTAAATAGACATACAAAGAAAAAATAGGGTAAATATGGCAAAATAGTCCCCAAAATGGAGTGTTTATATTAGCCCTAAAAGAGCTAATGTTTATTATTAACCCAAGAATTATCGCGAAGTATAGACAAACAAAATTTGATAGAAATCAGTTACAACTTTTCAGAAAGTTTTATAAAAATCCAAGGCATCAATTTTTTAAAAATAAGCACAAAAGTGTCAATTTTAGTCATTTAAACCGGAAAGGCACCCTTGGGGTGGGGTGGGGTGGGGGAACCGAAGTTTTCCCGGAAAATCCGTTCTGTTACTTGTGTTTACTCATATCATGTTTAACGTTTGTTCAAATTTTCCAAAATTTCCAAGGCTTAGTTAATGAGAAAAGTGCGGACAGACGAACGGACGAACAGAAAAAGGTAAATTTACAGGTCCACCCTCCTTTTGTCGAGGGACCAATAAATAATTTGTATAAACATTATATAACTAGCGAGGGGCGCCCTGTTTTGCCCGGTCGTAAAATACGCTTAAATATGATATCTAAATTCATGCAGATTTCGTATTTATTATTACAGAGCCAATTCTCTATTGAATAGTCCATTGTACCTAATATAAAATACTGATTTCAAAAGATAAAAATATTGACTTCGGTTCCCTCAGCTAGAATAGAAACGAAAAAATTTAGCGCTTCAACTGCCTTTCCTGCGTTGTCCTCGAGTGGCCTTCGGACCTTAATGAATGATGACTCCTTGTGAAAAAATTAGATATTACAACATTACTTTAACAAAATAATTCTATTTATAAATAATTATATTATAGCTTATGACGTCATAGATTTAGGATTTATATCAGGATTCAAAATATATAATATCTATAAATATATATAGTGCATCAATATCCGTGATAATTAAATACTAAAAATTTCATTAAAATCTATTAATTTCCTGATTGTTGTTGAATTTTTAAGTAAAGGAAGGGGTCAAAAGTTAAGCAACATTGTGCCTGGTGAGTATATGATAGTATTGGGATTGAATGAGATAAGTGGAAATATATACTAGTAGAAGGCCAGACGTCGCCTCGGATTGAATGGGATAGCTGGAAATATATACTAGCAGAAGGCCAGGCGTTGCCCGGGATTGAATGAGATAGGTGGAGACATATACTAGCAGATGGCTCAGCATCGCACAGGATTGAAGGAGATAGGTAGATGGAAACATATACTAGCAGAAGGCCACGTTTGGAATGAGATAGGCAGAAACATATACTAACAGAACGTCCAGGATTGAATGAGATAGGTAGAAATATATACTAGCAGAAAGCCCGGCATTGCCCGGGATTTATTAAGATAGGTGGAAATATATACTAGCAGAAAGCCCGGCATTGCCCGGAATTTATTAAGATAGGTGGAAATATATACTAGCAGAAAGCCCGGCATTGCCCGGGATTTATTAAGGTAGGTGGAAATATATACTAGCAGAAAGCCCGGCATTGCTCGGGATTTATTAAGATAGGTGGAAATATATACTAGCAGAAAGCCCGGCATTGCCCGGGATTTATTAAGATAGGTGGAAATATATACTAGCAGAAAGCTCGGCATTGCCCGGGATTTATTAAGATAGGTGGAAATATATACTAGCAAAAGGCCTGGGATTGAACAAGAGCTAGAAATATATACTAATAGAAGCCGCAGCGTAGCCTGATCTTGAATTAGATAGGTGGAAATATATACTAGTATCATATGTGTATTTACATTACCCGTCCGAGGGTCGGTAAGATTATTTTAAATGTGTGTTGTACATGTGTAATACCCGTCCTAGGGTAGGTAAAGTATTCTTTTGCTCGAGATAGCAAATAATGCATAGACATAAAAATTCCACCATCATAAAAATGATAGGTGTGTTCAAAAGTAACTTCATTTTTCTCATTGTTTTGTACAATTTCGAGTAACACCGGGTAGCTTTGCTAGTAACAATTAAACGACAGCCACTCGAAAGAAAAAAGATGTAAGCGTGACACAAAATAACACACATTATCATATTAATATATAGATCATGAGAGTGGAGATGATGGTGATGGCGGAGGTGATGATGGGCAAGTGGTTAACGAAACGGACTGGCAACCTGGGTGTTTCAGGTTTGAGCGATCACATCTTTACCTTTGTTTTATGGCATATCAACCCTTTTCAGGTTATTTAATGCCGAACCCAAAGATTTTGAAGAAAATTTTTTGACTATATTTGTTGTTTTCACGTTGATTTCTATTTGACCCATAGTGGGGACCCTAACAGGTACTACCACTCCGGGTCAGAGTGGACCTGGGAGCAATGGCAATTAAGGGGTGGCTCCACACTCCCCAAAGCCCGCAAGCTGGACCTCACCATCGGATATAGTTTAAGGTCATAGCCAGGACCAAAACTTATAGACAAAGCTGCTTTCCGGCTGACTACAATATGGTTGTGTTCAAGTCTAAAGTAAATAAGTTCTTGATGAGCCGTTCCATATAAGTTATCAAATTTACAAAATTTTCATTACTAATGATTACTACATTGTCCAATTTCTACTGTACACTCTTTAACCCTTTATCCTTGAGTGGCCTCTGGGCCTTGATAATGTGGTGATGCCTATGTAAAAAAAAAAAAAGCAGAAACAGTAAGCCACGAAGTACGCATGTGTATATAAAAAAAAGATGATTTCAGAAGGAATTTAAGAAAAGATATGAATAGGTAGGAAATACAGCCTTTTAAGAACTGTGCAAGTAATAGTATATGACGTGGAAGCTGCGGTACAATTAAGAGTATTGCCTATTCAACTAGTTCGTACAGAGTTCATACCTTTTGCAGAAAGTGACTATTTTTTGCATTTCCGAGAAAATTTGAACGCGGTATGTCCCTATTTATTCACTCCCCACGAGGGCAGAGTTAGACATAAACAGCAGATTTTAATGGGGGAAAAATCCAGCTCTTCCTAAACAGGTACTGTGAATTGTGACAAAAATAAAAAATTACCTCAGTCTAGAAGGATTTCTCTTTCAGTAACCGAGGACGGAAAGATGAAGTGTAGCATTGGAACATATACTACACGTTGATTCTAGCCAAACATCGTTACGTCAATCGTTATTTCACTTCCGCTTATATAGTGCGTACCTAATTTTACCATATACGATGATTCACGTTGAGACACCAGTTCCGGTTAGATCAAAGTTAAGCAATATTGAGCCTGGTCAGTACTAAAATGGGTGACCATTTGGGAGTTCCAGGTGCTGTATGTGATCTCTGCTTATCTCGGCATTGTTTCCAATCATCTAGCACTTCCACTTGCCACTTGACTCAAGCAGTGACGCCGATTCAGGAGATGTGTGATTGGGATTGCGTAACCCTTGCCTCACAATTACACGCGCAGTTACTCTTACACGGGGTATCCATTATCTCTTGAGACTGAACGGAGGCCTCGAATTTTACAGAGAGAGAGAGAGAGAGAGAGAGAGAGAGAGAGAGAGAGAGAGAGAGAGAGAGAGAGAGAGATATGCTCATTAATCGGCTGGATATGACACGAAGGTTGAGGGATAAACACGATGTCAGCCGTCTTCCCTCCCACCTCAATATGTCTCCTAGTATGTTTCTCTCTTGTTGGATGTTGCCAGCCTTTTGTGCATTTGATCCACTTACGTAAAATCGTGCCCAAATCATTTTTTGATTCATAGGACGTATTAGATTACGTTGACCTCGGGGTCATACAGCTATACCTTATGTTATAAGATTATTTGATAAGTCATCTGCTCACAAGATTAATAACAAAAAAAACAAAAAAAAAAACAAAACCAAAAACCCCCCAAAAACAAAAAAACAGAAAAAAAATGCAACTACAGAAAGAATGTTTTCTTTTGTCCCGAGGGAGACAATAAATACCGCCTGAATAGGCGTCTACACGATGAGGAGCCTAAAAGGAATGCGACAAAGGTTACACAATCTACACTGCACTACCCCTCAACTAACACAGTTACATGGCGACCGGAAGTAATATAGAAGGGTTTGTGTTATTTCGAACTTTCCATTCTCTTAGATAAGTCGCCCTACAGATGTTAGTTTATAAATTCAATCATAGTGTTCATACGTTTCACAAAAGTCATTATAGAAAACCACTTAAAATTACGATTGCAGTATCGCTTCTCTTCGGCGTCAAGAGCTCAGACCAGAATTGTTGTGGGCTTCAACAGGCAATGAAGAAAGTGTAGAAAATGGATTTTGGGTTTACTTTCGGTCGCCTCGTAACTCTCACTTCCCCCATTTTGTCTTTTAGCACTCAGATTCCACAAGCGATGTTTCTGGTAGAGGGGAAAGAATTGCTGTTTTTTTTTTTTTGAGTCGGAATCTATCCAGCTCACACTTATAATTGACTTTTTTTTTTTTTTTTTATACCTTGAACTAGTATTTTTAAAGTCTTTGCATTAAATGGTTTCGTGCTTTGTCTGGAGCGATTTTCTTCAAAAGGAAATGCGCAGGAAAGATCCGTATCAAAATGCAATGTTTTATTGTTTTTTTTTTTTTTTTGTGTAAAGTCAGTAAAATTAAATCAGTCAATATCCACGAGATAAACAATTATGAGCTCCCTTTGACTATATTTTTTCAGTTCGCCCCCACAATTTTTTGGAAGGTCTCAACTTTTTTTTTTTTTCGAAAAACTAAAACATAATGAATTCATTTCAAGCGTTTGTGTACAACTGCATAATCATCTTTTGGCACCTCGGACCAATTCTAAACATGTGCAACCAATCACTAATAATACAACAACAATTAAAAGAAGAATATACTGAAGATAGTTTATTATCAAATACTAGTATTATTTGATTGATTTTAACGAAATATAAAGAGTTGGTAGAAATTGAGAGGAACGTTCTATGTGAAAAAAGTTGCTTTGCATGTAAAGAAAAATTAGTAGACATGTACAATTCGGCTCGCGCCGTGTGCTTTTATGTGTTATTATATTTGAGTATGCTTTGAGTAAATAACTTTCTTGATAGAAAATTATTGATGAAACTGATATTGTTATATTCATGTTACACACATAACGTGTGCCTTAATCAACCTACCCGTGGAATAAATAAGAACTGCAAAAGATCTAACAAATTTGCATATTCTTTTAAAACATTCATTTTAATTCCCTATTAGTTTTTTTTCGGTTTTCTTTTGGGATAATCATCTTTAGTTAACTATTACGTGTAATTATATTCATGTAGATATTCTACATGATTTATACTTGCGTAATATTTGCGTAAAAAAGGTTATAGTAGACACAAACCTCTTTCTATATATATATATATATATATATATATATATGTATGCGTATGAATTTTTGTTTAAAAAATTTGCCTACCAAACTCCTCCGTCAGTTTTTAGTCTACAGGCATGAAACTTTATATATATGGTATTCGAACCTATGCAAAACTTTATATTTAGATTTTAGCGCAGGATAATCTGTGCAAAAGTGTGAAAATTTAAAAAAAACCCTGAAATTTGCTAAGTAGAGGTCGAACGACAGCATTCCGAATATGCATGCGTGACGCAATAGCTATTGGTTCATGTTTTAATTTTTAGCTTTGCAGTAAACATAGTACAGTCATTAACGTCAAAGAAAAAATTAAATCGTAAGCTAAACGTTTTGGTTTCAATTCTCGGTGATGGCGCACGAGTCATTTTTTTTTTAAAAACTTTTAAATCATTACTATGATTTGGGTCCAATATAATATACTAATAAATACGAACTCGGCATTAATCAAAATATCATATTTAAGCGTATTTTACGACCGGGCAATGTTGGGTGGCCTGCTAGTATGGTTATATATATGATTATAGTTGTATATTTATATTTGAATCATTTTTTTTTAAACCTAACGGGGTTAAATTACATTTATTTGTAAAGAAAACACGTTAAAATAAGTTAAAACAAAAAAATATATTATTGACCTTGTGTATGCTTTGCATAGCAGCAGTGGCTTTTAATATCGGATTTAAGACAGGACGGACATGAAATAGGTAAGCAGACGAATTGTTTTAAAACCGGAAGTCACAAACAGGAAGGATGCTTAAGCAAGCAAATTGATCTGTTTTATAATTATATTGATTGTCAATATATAGTCAATATTGGTTTAGAGATTGTTAAGGACTACTGAAAAGGGGGGGGGTTACCGTTCGCCTTACTCTCCTTAAGTAAACTGTTCTGCTTGGCTAAAAAAATGAGCTGATATTTAAAAAATAAATAAATAAACGATAAGGATTCGCTAAGTGGAAAATTGGCTTATTCAAAATTGTCCGGAGGTAAGAGACATTTTGGTGGACTTACTCTACACACCTGAGCAAACTAACTAGTCTCTTATCAAAACTCAATTGACTTTAATAATCTCTACTTTCAGTTATACTCTCATAATAAAACTTTTCCTTCCATTTGTTCTTCTCCCAAAATCAATGAAAATGAAACTCCTCTTTAGATAAAGAGACGATAAAAGTTTTACTGAAAAATTTATTTATCAGAAAGCGCGCACGCACTCGTGTATATATATTATATATACAGATAGGTTGTAAATTCCGTGTAAGAAGCGTGGATTAAAGTTTAGAATGAATACGCATGTATTATATATTTGGAAGCCAAATCATAACGCAATTTTATCTGGATAAACAATATTTACTGTTTAAAATTAATACATACGTATTTATTTTAAACTTTAATTGACGCTTCTAACCCTGACACTTCTCGACCTATATACTGAACGAATTTTTGATCTACAGACTTTAATTTGAGTATATAAGATATTCAGACATGTGGAAACGTTTTAATCGGTTTTTATCAGAAAAAAATGGCTGCTAAAAGATCAAAATTAAAGAATTGATACGTGGATATGTTTTTGGATGATTTAGCGTTTTTATGTGTTAAGATAATTTTCTTTTCTAACGAAAGAAAACTCACCGTTTTACTCAGTTTGAAGAGAGCTTCATATGTCAATGGAAGAGATTTTTCTCATAAAAGTATTAAGATATTCCAATTTCTTATTATCTAATACATAAAACGCTATATGCCTGTCTGTCTGTCTGTCTGTCTGTGTCTCCATATTTTCAAATCATCTCTTCCGAAACTAAAAGTCGCAGAGCAGCGCTAGGGGCCTCAAATGATTGGATTTTTTTTATCGACTGTTCTTTTATGGGGCTTTAGCTGGTTAAAATAGGTTTTAGGGAGTCAAAATTGAAAAAAAAAATCGTTATTCATTTTGTACATTCATCTCAGTTTATTTTTAATCAGTTCATGTGCGTGTCACGTTAATACATTGGTTAACGTCACCAGCTTTAAATGGTGCAGATTTGCTTTCGATTTCGATTCTAACTGATAGCACCCAAATACTTTTTTTACTTTTGAAATCAGGGCTATTATATATACGAAATCTTGACAAATGAAAATAGTATACTTAAGCGAATTTTACGACCGGGTAAAGCCCCCCCCCGCTATTAAAATTAAAATGTATAATTATTGTTATAGAATATAAAAATGTTTTTTTTGGGGGAGAGATTCCGGAAAGTTCTAAAATATGAAATATTAAAATATCCAATTTGAAGAGCTTCCGGAATGTTTTAAAATGTGTAATGTTAAGGTATTCTATTTGGAGCGATTCTGGAGGTTTCTAAAATGTGGAATATTAAAATATTCTATTTTAAGCGATTCTAGAATGTTCCATCCGCCAAAACTATAAAAGAACACTGTTCACGTAAACTCTTCAGTTATGTTAGCTAAGCATATAAGCAGCGAGTTGTCAGTTGCTACAGATGACTCACAATTCATAGGATAATTCTCCAATCGAAAGAAACCTACTTAACTAAATCAGTTACCTGCATACCTCGAAGAAAACTAGACTTGTGGTAAATATAAAGATTTGTCTTTCTATCTGCTCAAAGAAATACTGTTTCAATATTCTCTTACTCGGTCTTCCTTTTAAATAAAAACATTAGATTGAAATTAGAATTGCTTACCTCCCTTAGATCTTGTCAAACGCTTTCAAACATCTACTTGTATAAAGAAAGCATATTGAATATTTGTAAATATTGTTTTGTTTTTCTTTGTTAAAATATATATTTTATTGTTTTCGATTTTTTATGTACAATAAATATTTTTTGTAACTTCTTGAGGTTTTAGTTTGTTTTTGTTTTTTTTTAAATATTTGTTACGTGTTGTTGCATATCCCCTACCATACCAAACGATATAGAATTTGAATTTGGCATTGTAATTCCATTATCTCGGACCTTACGTAATAACCTAATCACTCCATCTAAATAAACATGGATGAAATTAACATTGCCTTTAAAAACGGAAGTTTATTTATTTTAGCTATGAGTTATTTCCCCTTTAATTTTCACAAACGAAAATCACTCCACTGAATCAACATGGATGAAAACTCATTTTTTTTATCCAAGCTGAGATAACTTCTGCATTCTGGAAGACTTTAAAAGATGATTATGTAATGAGTTTGTTCAACCTTGAATGGCAAGTTAAACTGTTTAATTTTATTTATCTAGATTGAATGGATCTTTCTAGCAACGACTAGTGTCAAGCCCTAAACGATTATCATTGATTCTAAAACCGGGCACAGATCCGTTTACAATGAGTTATACGTTACTAAGTAAACTCTACACCCGTCTAGTGTCAATATAGACACGCAGACAGACGGGCGAGGCATGTTGAAATAAAGTTGCTTACAGATTAAACGTAATTCGAATCAATCAAAGCGTTCAAGCAATCTAATTAATCACGGACACAAAAAGGTTAAAATTTTCTTCCTATAACCGCCTTTTCATAGAAACATTGCTACTCTTTATCTACTCTATAGTTATTTCTATGGCAGGTGCTCGACTCAGCTCCGAACTTTGCCTCTTTGTAAAACATTCACAACAAGAACTCGACCTCCACCACCATCACCATTGCAAAGAACTTTATTATCTTCGCCCATGCGGAATTTCCATAGAAGTATTTTTTGTTTTACAAGAACTTCCCATCTGTGAAACATAATTTTACGGGCCTGTTTCTCTGCACACTACAACATGGTTATCTTCAAGTCCAATGTCAACAAATATTTGCCGATCCGTCACCTTAATAACATTTGATCCATTCCATTTATCTTCCATTCAATCCCCAAATTATTTTGCATCATCCAACTGACAATCACATTAACCCTTGTACTCGAGTAGCTTTTGATCCCCGTAAATGAAGAAAACGTTGTATACAAATAGCTCTTTTTAAGAATATGTACACCGTGATTTTCTTACTCGTTTTGCCGGTCCAAAGTTATTATTTGATTCCATTAGTGCAGCAACAAAGGAATTCTTTATTCCAAAGAAAAACAACTGCTGCTGCTGCTACTACTACTAAAAACAATGGACAGTTTTATTTTTCTTTGTAGGTTAAAATGGTACTAGTTTTTTTTTTAAGTTGAAAAGCAGATTAGCAAAATGTAGTTTTTGCCTGATAAAACAGTCCAATCAACATAACTCTTTAGTTCTAAGGACTCATCTTGCCCGGAGAGGTATGTCGATCCAACTGATCACGAATCACCAGAAAAAAAAAATAACAAGACTAGTTCTAGCTACCTCTGCTTCCCATCTCATGGGCTATTTTCATCTATGATCAAAAATCTCAGATTCTAGCCTTTGTTAGTGTCCACCATTTGACTATCAAGAAGCTGACTAAACAAAATGTTAACTAGACATAACGGCAAGGAGGAGAACCCATCTAGGAACAATACTATTTTCAAGTAGGTTGATGTAGCTTTAGTGACACCATGTACAGGAAAATGGCGTCTCCATGGGTTTTCCCTGGGACTGGATTTGGCAAATATTTTTATAAGTTACCACGAAAATCTACTATCTAGTATGCAGAAAAAAAACAAAAAAAAACGAAAAACAAAACAAAAAAACAGGCATTTAATTTCGTTACGTTGTTGACATTTTTTGTTTGTTTTACGAGATGGAAACGAACGTCGTTTTAACGTCCCTTTAATAACATTCATCCAGACCTTAAGTTTACGTTAGACAAGGGAGGTAATTCTACTCTTCCATATTTTTTAAAGTACTACTTTCCAAAGCTCCATCAGTTTTTTTTTTCACTTCAGTCTATCGTAAAGAGACATTTATTGGTCTTTACACTCGTTGGGGCTCTTTTTGTCACACAAAACAAAATTCAATTTAATAAGGATCTTTATGCGTAAGGCTTTCATGATTTGTTCGAAGACCTTTCTGGATGATAAAATAAAAATTATTACTAAGACTCTCTACAACAATGGCTATTCCCTAGATATTGTTGAATCTAGAATAAAAAAGTTTCTTCTATAAAATTGTGAAAGCATGTAATGACAGATGTATTTACCTCCGCCTACCTTGGATAGGTAACATAAACGATAGATTTGCCAAATAAATCTCGCTGTTATATATTACTAGCATTTCAGCCCGGCGTTGCCCGGGTGTTTGGAGGTGTATGTTGAGCAAAAAAAAAAAAGTCAATTTTTTAGACTTTGACCCCTATTATGACTCCTTAACATTTGTTTTGGGTTCAAATCAAGTTATTAAGTTAATTCCATGTCCAAGGAACCTATATCTAAAATTTCAAGTGTTTAGACCCAAAATTGTCGAAGGAGTTTTGTAGAGTTCTTAAAGGTCAAATCGTTGAACTTTGACCCCTTAACAGCCAAATTTCTGGCCGAACCCCGATCACATAGATTTTCTAAATCTCAGTACCCTGTATATCAAATTTCGAGTCTGTAGACCGAAAATTGACAGAGTTATTGCGTAGGGAAATGTACACACACAGACACGTATTATCTTTATAGTTGTTGTACTATAACCTATCTATAATACTATTCGGTACGGACCCAACGATTGAAGATCAAATAAGAATGAAAACTTGGATTTATAAGACCAAAAATACAACCTTGATCGCCCTTTGATCACTACTATAAAGATGAGGATAACAGTCCGCAAATAAATAAATAAATCTCGCTGTGTAGAGAACAATGCTATTTTACATTGAATACACGTTTTCTTCTAGACATATGCCTTCGAAATAATGTTCTCCTCCTTCCACTAAAATAATTTTATTTTTTATTTATTGAAATGTAGTTGTGATTCGCACTACATCGGGCGACGTTGCAAAGATTGGACATGCGGATTTAACAGCACATCCAAAATTCGATATGCAAATTATTTACAATATGTTTTGAATAATACCTACTGTTCAGCCATTGGCAAGCATCTTATAACTAATCGTGCTTGTGCCTCCAATTCAGTGTCAACATTCTTCATTCCGAGTAAATCCCACTCACCTTCCATTTGTAAATGCTGGAAACCATTTACATTAAGTCTTTGAGACCTTATCTTTGTAAACAAAAATCTTTTAGGACTTAATGTGATTTCTATTTGATCCTTTCCCATTCTTCCTCTCATTCGCCATATTCTATACACTTCATAATATTTTTAATCTTAATTCCTAACTTCGATTTAGCTCTGTTGAGTGAGATTCGAAACCGGTTAGCTATCCTTTTCATTTTTTACCTTTTAATTTTTTCATGTTAAATAAATTTCGGCTTTCCATAAAAAGTCATTGTTGTTTGAATTTTATTTGTTTCACGAGCTTTCGACTAACTTTACTCATCTCTCATCGGAGAAGCCATTGTAATCATAGGGTAAATATAGTCTGATGAAATAAATACGTAAATCAGACTATAAAAAAGTTTTGTCCTTCAGTCCTCGATGTTTCTGACAAAAAGAGAATAATTGTTATTTTAAGCGTCTGCTCCTGGTTTGACGAGTGATATCTGGAGATTTTCTATGATTTCATAATATTTATCAGACATACTCTACATATAGTCCGATCAAACAGAGTAAGCACAAATAAAGAAATAATCTTTTTAACGTTAAACAAAAAGAGAAGCGAAAAGCAAACAAAAAACAAATATTTTTAAGATACGTTCATTCAATCTACGCGTTTATCGATGAAAGTCATTTTAAACTAAAATATGACGAACTGGCAGACGAAGCCTATTATAGAGATGGATAGACATATTTAAAATAAGAATTAGACGGATACAATATTAAAAAACAAAGTAATAAAAGTTGGTTTTAATATGAACATACATACACATATTTTTTTGGTTGTATCGTGAGGTATTGGTGGTGTGCATCATGGTGTAGAACTCCATGGAGACTCTTGTAGATGCGTCAGTATAATATTTAAAAATAGCTGACATCATTAGATGCGTCCATTTAATGTGCGCGTTTTGTGATGAAAATACTATTTCTAATTTAAGAGTAACTGATTAACGAAACTTCCATTTCAAATTTGACCGTGGCAGATCTGCAACAATGGTCTTTCAAACTTGATCGTGACAGACTAAATTAAAGTGCTACAGATTAACCGACCGATGAGTCCACCGTCGAGATCAGAGTTCCTAAAAATGGATAGACGTAATTCAGTTGAGGACCTTTGAAACAAACATTTTTTTATAGCTTGACTTGCGTAGATTGTTATATTTTTTATTTCATGAAAAAAAAAAAAAAAAAAGAAAAAAAAACTTGAATGGACAACCCCTCGCTGATGTCACACACGGAAATTACTTCTTCAGGTGTGGTTTCGGTCGTTTGAATGAATCTTAGTTGTCGTCCATTTGTAGCAATCATTTCGTTTCGAAAACGAATAAAAACGTAGAAAATCAAGGTGCGGTCGAACACGACTAAACTTGTCTTGTTAAGATTCCAAATCAACAGTGATATTAATTTTTTTCTCTTCAAGGTTTTTTGCAGTTTTATTATTTGTGTAAAAGGAACAATTATTATTCTTTTTTATTATATTTACGTTTTTCTTTTTTACCCCCCTCCTCTCCACCCAGTTTTTTTTTTAAATATTAAATTGGTTTGGCGTGTCTTCTTACCTGATAACGGTCGTTGAGCAAGGTCGAATTCGACCGGCAGTGGGAGTGTCATTATACGACGACGAATCAATCAAAAAAAATAAAAAGATCTCAACCAGAACAAATATATATATATATATATATATATATATATATATATATATATATATATATCACGACGCCTGTTATATACTGGTTGCCTCTGCTGATGAGAGTATATCTTTTATATTAGTATTGGGACGATTAATCGGAGTGGGGGAATCAGAAAAGTCAAAGCTTTTAAAAAAATATTGGGATCGGTATTGGAAACATTTGAACGAAATTTCCGATTCCCAAAATGATTATTTTAGTTAAAAAAAAAATTGTTTCAATTGTTTAAATTAATGCCAAGTACTTATTGATTTTAAACTACGAGTAAAACTGAAATTTATAGATCATAAAATTAAATAACAAATGGTACCGCAAACAATGTACCGGTAAAATAGCATTAGATAAAAATGTCACGGATGGATAAATAGAAAAAAGAAATAGCACAAGTGAAAATATAGATAGATATCGCATAATTGGTTTATCAAAATATTGGATATGATACATCAATGGAAAACATTAAGTTTCTCAAATAAAAAAAATGTATTTTCGTTTAAAAATAGATTAAGAATCTCCGCTACCCTCTCCAAATGAAATTCTATCTTTTCAGGCGATTAAGTTATTTTAAAATCAGAATCGGTAATTGTATCGGAATCGGGAAAATATTGGAATCGTCCCGTCACTATTAATACTATTTCGTCTTCGTTCTCGCTTAATTAACAGAATTACACAGGAATTCCTTTCGATAGAGTATTTATTCGTGTGAGGAACACGTTAATTGCGTTAATTACAGAGATCCGAGAGATAAACATATAGAAAGTTATTCATAGGGTTGAGAGAGAGAGAGAGAGAGAGAAAGAGAGAGAGAGAGAGAGAAAGAGAGAGACACACACACATACACAAAGAATAATTCTTTTCTATTTCTCCTTGGAAACGTTGGAGCACGAGTCCTGCTAGTTTTAAATCTATCTCGGTGAAAAGTTCTTGAATCAACACACATTATCGAACACAAGCAACGTAACAATTTCCACAATTTATCTTACTGCATTAGCAAATTAATACTATCCAGACAGTACTTAAAGTTAGATTCAAGCTCATTTAAACAACATTCTCAACAAAAACAAAACAAAGTAAACTGTGCATAAGATCGATATCAAAAACAAAACAAAAACAGAAGGCAAAAAAAAAAAGAAAAAAAAGAAAGAAAAAATCGTTTTCATAAGCGCAGCAAATAGTTGGAATACTAAAAACTATGGTTCGTTCGACCCCCCCCCCAAAAAAAAACAAAAAAACAAAAACAAAAAACACACATAAAAAAAAATCAAAAGCATTCTTTTCACGTCGCAAACTTATCAAATATGATACTTATGTTATATAAAAAAAAAAAAAAATCGCTTCTCTTGAGAAAGTTTTCAAATAAAAACGAAACGTTGATCACTTTCATTTCCTAGTAGAGTAATATATCCTAAACAAATCATCTACTGGAGTAGTTATAAAACAAGGAGACTCCAACATCTCTCTTATTACCTCTGCCAAGGAGGTTATGTTTTCGCTTGAGTTTGTTTATTAGAAGATCACTGTTTGTTTGTGTACAGACGAGTGCCCACATCGCTTGACTAATCTTCAAAATTGATCAACATGTCGGTCATGGTCTCACTTAGAACTGATTTAATTTCGCAATATCTGGGTCAAATGTCAAGGTCAACACCTTGCGACAACTTTTGTTTAATTTATCATAGATTCGCTACATGGCCTACATAATTTATATATCTATAAAAATGAGAATGTGTGTGTGTGTGTGTGTGTGTGTAAGGACAATTCTCGACGTATATACTCAACGAATTTTTGATCTACAGACTTTAAATTTGGTATATGGGGTATTCAGACATGTGGAAAAATAACTGGTTTTCACCTAGAAGAAAAGGACTGATAAAGGATCCAAATTGAAATATTGGTACAGGGGGGGGGTTATAGAATGTTTATCTGTTTGTTGTTTCTCGAATACGCATGTGGGAATTGTTCACATGGCAGATTACTTATGTTAAGAGTAAGTAAGTTTGAAAACACTATTTAAAGATCGAGGCAAGCTGGCCTACTGGTTATCGTACTTGACTTAGTGTCTTTAGATTTTGGTTTCGATTTAAGCTCGACTTTTATGTATGTTCATATTAAAACCAACTTTTACTTACAGCAAGTGAATGTTTAAAAAAATACTCGCATGTATATGTCTCAGTTTCATTCCGTTTTTTTTTTTAACTTCATAATTTTAAAGAAATTTAACGTTACATTTAATACCTACAGTATTTCAGTTTTTAATAAATAAGGATTCTGCATTAATTAAAATATAATACTTATACGCATTTTCCGACCGGGCAACGCCGGACGGGATGCTAGTAGCCGAAGTATCGCATATTATATGACCTTGACCATGAAGAGTGATGAAGGTGGACATTTTGATGAAATATCAATTTTCAATCTTTTCATATTTGATATATGCTAGAATTATGAACTCAAATTCTAGTATGGATTAAATATTAATTTGTTTTTAATGCTAATCCGAAATTAAAGCAAAAATAAATTGTTTTGGATTATTAAAATAATTTCCAACACTATTGATAATATTCACTCATTCATTTATTCATATTTTATGATCGCTTGTGTTTGAATTTAAGTTTTCCAACATGGAGGAAATCATATATCTATGACGTCACGCCAAAGCTGTTATTATATTGGTGCAAAAATAATGTCATTTTTTGACTTGAAGTTGAATGTCAAAAAAATGACATTATTTTTGCACCAACCTAATATTTTGTTAGCATGTTTTAAACTATTTTTTAATTAGAAAATTGAAATAGCTCAGTTGGGAGAATGCCAGACTGAAGATTTCAAGGTTTTGATTTTAGGTCAGGTCATCCATTTTATTTGTTAGGAATTTATTGTTTACTATTAATGTAGCATTTTCCATTCCTAAAAGTAATCAAGATCACTGACATTTTAAAATGAGACAAATACAGGCATTTACAACATTTAACAATCTTTATTCACGGAAAATTGTGATCGACAGAAGATGGATCTGATATTTTTGATAACATGAACTATCATGCAAAATTTTTGCCTGATCAGATAAATACTTTTTGAATTATCTTTACTATTATATAATAGGAACTGTGTGTGTGTGTGTGAGTGAGTGAGTGAGTGAGTTCCCTATGGACTCGAAAGCGACTGAACCGATTTTTATAAAATTTCACACGAAAGTACTTTATGCGCCGGGCAATGTTCCGAGTTAATTTTACTATCGGAATGTCTTCTATAAGTATCAATAATCGAAATAATCTGATGAAAGAAGGAACAAGCGATTTTGACCAAAGTTAACACCTTACACAGCCTAACACCACAAGTGCATTTGAGAAAAATTATTGCCACACAAGCCGAAAGGCCGAATATATAAAATCACTAGTAGGTTCTTTCATATGACGTTCGAAATGAATGTTTCTGTTTAAAGCACAATTGCACTAGGATACTTGATTTTTTTCATTTTAAACTTAAATTCAAGCTATTGTCACCACACATGCAATAAGGTCAGGCATATAAAATCAACAGCAGGTTCTTTGATATGACAGAAATTAAGGTTTCTGTTTCGAGCACAAGTGAAGCATGATACACGACTTTTACATTTTTTCACTTTAATTGAAGCTATTATATATAAAACAATTTTATAAAATCAACAATAGGTTCTCTACAGTCCAATGTAGACTACAATGTTGACTAAATAAGTGTGGCGGCGGGAGGGTATGTAAAGCTTCCCCCCAGGTGCACCGCGATGGGTCCCCAACTAGAGAAGGCAATCAATCGATTTGATTGAAAAATGGTCAATTTCAAAGATTTCGATGACAATAAAAATATGGGCGTGTGAAACATTCGTTGATCATCATTCAATCCCGGGCAATGTTGAATTTCCCTGCTAGTCAAAGTTTAAACGACAACTTTAAACATACTTCATGCATTATAGAGAAGTAAGATCCACATAAGACGGAGTTCTGAAAAAAAAAAAACAAAAAAAAAAAAAAAAAAAAAAACGGAGTGATGCAATCTCACGATCGAATTATTTCATTCTTCTTTTCAGACGAAAACTATTATTAGGTTGGTGCAAAAATGTCGTTTTTTGACGTTCAACTTCAAAAGATCATAACTCGTTTCATAATAAACTTTATTAATCGAAATAAAAACCATTAGAATCGGCACATGTTTGCCAACGAGACACACGTTTATTTATCCCATTAGCATAGAAATCCAGAGTTGGAAGCGATGAAGTCATTGAAGGCCGATTCGGCACCATCTCGGCATTTTTCGCACAGGAAGTAGTCGCGATGCTTGAAATAGTGGTAATCGGTGGGCGAGAGATCCGGTGAATATGGCGGATGAGGTAGTGTCTCGTAGCCCAATTCGTTCAGCTGCCGCAAGATCAGTTGAGCAACATTGTCATGGAGGAAAATTGGTCCCTTCATATTGACCAATCTCGGCCACATACGTTGGAGCTTCTAGTGCATTTTGTCAATTTGTCGGCAGTACTTTTCATTCGTAATCGTTTCGCCCGAAGAAGCCATGATGGATGACACCGGCCGAAGACCACCACAGTCACCATAACCTTTTTTGGTGCAATTTCGGCTTCGGGAAGTGTTGTGGAGCTTCTCTGACATCCAATCACTGTGCCGAACGTCGCCGGTTGTCGTAGAGGATCCACTTCTCATCACACCTCCCAATCCGCTCGAGAAATTATCCGTTTTTGTTGCGAAGAAGGAGCGTAGAAGACACCTCAAAACGACGATTTTTTATTATCATTCAATTCATGCGGCACCCATTTATCCAACATTTTTTACTTCCCTATTTGCTTTAAATGGCGAACGACCGTTGAGTAGTCGATCTCGAGTTCAACCGACTTCTCGTGTCGTTTTGTGAGGATCAGCTTCAATTAAGGCTTTCAAATGTTCGTTATCAACCACAGTCAGCTGGCCGCGACCGTCTTCATCATCGAGACTTTGTCACCATCGCGAAATTTCTGGAAATACCGTTGTGCCACACATTCGTTAGTGGTTCCTGAGCCAAACGCATCATTGATATCACGAGCTGTCTTGGTAACTTTTCGGCCTAGTTTGAACTTGAACAAGGAAATCGTGTCTAGTTTGAACTTGAACAACGAAAACCTTAAAAAAATTAATGAAGAGATTGAGAACAGTAACAAATAACACAATTCGATAGAGCGAAAAACGCGCTTCAAAATGCTGTATCATATGGCTATATATATATATATATATATATATATATATATATATATATATATATATATATATAAACAAATGATTAATAAAACATGTTAAAAGACATATTGAAAAAGAGTTAAAAACATTTAATTTTAAAAAAGGAAGCACAAGATAAGTGGATAGTTCTTAATCCGTGGAGTTTCGAAGAAATACTCTCCTTCTCATCAGAAGGCAGGAATTAGCAAAATGCGGGATCGGATTTTGCATATAAAAGTATTTAATGAAACTACAAGTAAGTCACAGATCTTTCTTGGTTAAAAAAAAGGGTGAGGTAAGGGGAATAGGAGGTAAAAAAAAAATGATAAAAAGATTTCACATGAATGGATAGTCCGGTGAAGGGTAAAAAATCCAAGAATGGTAAAATCCAAAACGGTCGAATTAAAAATTTCCAATCCAATGGGTAAATTCCAAATGGTCCAAAATGATCCAAAAGGCAGAGTTCCTTGGAAAAAAATGGCAAATGGAATGAATTCCAAATTTAATGATTTGGAATTCATTCTGAAAAACTAACTTTAAGGAGCGTAGAACATGGACTTTAAGAAGAGTAGAAAGTAAACTTTGTGAATTTACTTTCGGCAGCCTCGTAACTCTTGTTTTCTTTAATTACTCACATCCCATGAGCGATGTTTCAGTCAAAAGAGGGAGAACTGCTGTTTGCTGGGTCGGAATCCATCATTCTAACTCTTGTTTTTGATCTCGAAATATTTTTAGTTTCTAATATCAATTTTCTTTATACTTTATCTTTAGCGATTTTGATAAAATACTCTAAAACCTACATAACCAAATTAGCATGAAATAGAGTATCATTACTGGGAAAACCATTCATGTGAGAATACTGGCACATCCAAAAAGATATGATCTCTCTCTTTGACGAAAATGGTCATTACTGATCCACCGAGGCATTCTTCGCGAATCGTTGTCATTGACTCCGGTTCTGCGCCATTCTGAGCAATTCAGCTATGCTAATGTCCGCGATATCCTTCACGTTGTCTGACATTCTTGTTTTTGGTGTTCCACGACCTCTTTTGCCAGGGGTTGTACCAAAAGGAAAATCTTTAGTTAGATTCTCTGGTCTGGCTCCATGTCCACCAAAATCGCAATTTCATGCCATTAGTGTTGTTCACCAGTCTTCGGCATAATCCAATCTTCTCCAGAACCCATTCGTTTGTACATGTGTCCACACATCTTACACGAACAAATCTACGGTAGCATCACAATTAAAAAGCAGCAATTTTCCTTTCATCGACTATTTTTAAGACCCAACATTCTGCTCCGTATGTTGCTTTTGAGAATACCAAAGCTTGCAGGAATCATTTCTTTGTGCGTTGTGAAATGGATCTCTCCAGATTTTTTTTAGCGTAATCATTGCTGTCTTTGCCATTGCAATATGAAAACTGCATCCGGGTAGTTGAAGATATGATATTAAGCAAAACACGTGTCAGTTAATATTTCTAAGAAAATCGAAACGACGTAGAAATAAAACCAATCAGTTTATTAATTGTGGCTGACATGATGAACCCGAATCCGGATTGACTGGTGGGAATACTCTTGATTTGATTGTAGCCAAAGAAATGACATCTTTATCTTGCTTCCAAAACCTCGATGTGAGAAAGAACAAGTATATGATCAAACGATAAAATTGTCACTCTAGAAAAGACGATATGATTCCATTTCCGTTTGATGAAAACCAATTTTCTCTTTTTTTGTTGTTGCAGACCATCTATTTGTTGGCCAGTTGTGTACAAATTGCAAGAGTGATAGAAGCCGTCTATCATGTCTGAAAGTGACACAATGTTCAATGATATCTGAGATGCGGTGCTATATAACTCATGCTCTCTATTGATCCAAATTATGACAACGGGACCATTGCCAGAACTCTCCGAATGCAAATCCGGACGGCTCAACGCTTAAGGGCACAAGTTAACGCATCAGTCGACTCTTTAGAGGTGGTGAAGCGGAAACACAAGGTCAAGGACACCGTCAGGAACACCCGGACCAAGGAGTTCATCGAAAAATGTCCAGACAATCATTGATAAAACTTCCCAGCGGCATATTCGGCAGATTTCCAGAGATTTAGGCGTCTCACACACAACTGTGAATGCATGTGTGAAGGAGGACTTTAAGTGTAGGTCTCACAGGCGCTAGACAAGCCAGATCTTAACCAACAAGACCCCAGCTAATCAAGTCCGTCAGGTTGCTCAAGAAACTGAAGCATCCAAAGCAGCTAAACATGTTCTGGTTCTTTTCAGACAATGGAACTTCTGCCAGAACCAGGTGCACAACAGCCAGAAGCATCGCTAGATTGCCACGAGTAACAAGAACTTGCTCAGGGTGATGAAAACAAAGTTTCCAATCACGGTTATGGTCTTTGGTGTGGTTTCAAGTGAGGGCTACATCATGCCACCTCACATTTTCGAAGTCAGCTTGAAAGTCAACACCAAAGTGTACCTGGATGTGCTGAAGAATGTGATGATCCCCTGGTGCAATCAGGTGGCCGCTGGCAGACCCTGATGTGTGGTAATAGGACTCGGCGCCGGCTCACAAGTCCCAAAAGACCCAAGCTTAGTTTCAGAATGAGTGCTACGACTTTGTACCCTTCTCTCACTGACACCCTTCCGCTCAACTCAAACCCGCGGTACAGCTTCGTTTTGTCATACGTCGAGAACATCACCAACATAACTTCCCACAACACCAAAGCCAGCCTCATCGCTACCATCTGCCGAGTATTCGCATCTAAACGCAGATTCCATGAACAAAGCTTCTTTCCTAAAGCTGCCCACCTGTTGAACTATATTCCATTTACCTGCTTCCCAGCCGATTATAATATAGTAAACTTCAAATCCAATGTAAACAAGTTCTTGTTGAGTCGTCCCCTTGAATAATCCAAATTGTACTCAATCTACACCATTAACGATTACTACACTACCATCTTACATGCATAAACCCTTATCCTCGAGTGGTCTTTCGACCTTGATAAGTGGTTACTCCTTTGTAAAAAAATCTCCATATCGACCATTATAATGTTTTAGTGTCTTTTGAAAGTCTGAAACAAAAAAGAAATAGTCATTAATTATCCTTATACACTATATGCACCATCATAGATGTCAACCTGTTACATCGACCTTTGGACTTTCAAACTGTAACAGTAGCTATGACTAACGACAATATTATAGAAACAAGTTCGCTCTATTACGAACTCTTACATGAGACCTGGCTTCATCGGGAAGAAAAAAGAAAAGTACAGATTACGCAAGGTAAAACCCTAAACAAAAATCCCAAGGAGTAGTTAAAGAGATAGAACCATTTCAAAGAGCTCACGGGATGAATGCTGAAAAGCACCAAGTGAGTAAGTTACTCTGAATTGGCACATAAAAAGTAGGCTTAAAGGTTTGTAGCTGGTTTTGTGTGACTTTACTAGCAACATATCCGAGTAATTTGCTATCATTTTTGACAAAATAAACATTTACAACCTTTTCATATTCACGTGCCATTCGTCAGCGTTTCGTCGTTTCATCTGCTTAACTATTCACCCGATCCACATTAACCTTCCCGGTTGTGTTCTTTGATCATGAAAGAAAGACTACAAGCAATCGAACCAGATCTTGGCACAAACAAGGAAATAAAAAAAGTTTGTCAATTTATATACGGAACTTTGGTAGTATTCGTATGTAAAAATGAAAAAAAAAAACTTCCTTGATTCCTGGATGCGTGCACTGGAAACTTTGCTAAGTACTTTTCCGTTTGTCGGAGAGTTAATTTCTGGAGTAGCGAGTTGCGTTGAGGGTTTAAACGTAGGAGAGCTTCTCAGTTGAATACTTTATTAGGTCGGAGGGCGGTGACGACGGCTAAGTGGTTAACGATACGAACTGACAAGCTGGGTGTGCCAAGTTCGAATCTAGTTTGTCCCACAGAAACACTTACTAAACCCACACATGACCTTAAATCGAACCCCCCGGAAAGGAGATATATAAATACTGTTAGTCGCACAAAAATATCTGCCGAAAATGCGACTATGGAAAAATCTGTTTCAACTGGGTGGGGTTCAGCTAGCGTGGGGGTTCGGTTGTTTCTTTACTCTCAGCCAATCACTAACTCGAAGAAATGACTTTCAGGCGACGATTCGTTAATCCCCTTTTATTTTTCTGACCTCGCCCCATTTTAGCTTTTTAACAGTCCTTATCACAGAAAGACAGTATTTAATCTTTCCAATTTCATTTATAAACTTAGCTCAGCTTTACCCCAGACATTACCCACTTGATAATTCTAATTCCTAAAGCTCTGTGGTCGCCATCTTGATAATTTTGTCAAAACGTTTTCTTTGAAATCTGAATGACTCGGTTATTAATTTATTCCTTATCTCTAGCAACGGGGTCAGAAACTATTCTTTAGAATTTACTTCACCCCCCCCCCATAAAACCGCCTACGATCTAACCCCGATCCTTTCGAACCATCGAGAGAGGATAATTTCTAATCCACTCTGTTATTCATTGCACCAACTTAGTGCAATGAATACCAGTGGAAGATCATAAATAGCTTTTTCGAGAATTGTAATTTCTACTCGTAAAAAAAAACTCACGAAAATAACAAATGTTCAGCAACTCTGGTATCTCTGTGCTTCGGCCAGCCACGTCAGATTAAATTTCAAGTAGCTTTTACTTAGTAAATAGATAAAGTTTTAAAAATCAATCGTGAAATTATTAAAATGATTAGAGAAAAAAGAAGAGTGGGGATGGGAAGCACGAGCAGAAAAAGAAGGAGGTGAATAAATATCTACCGTTATATAAAAACAGTGTGTGTGTGCGCATGCGCATGACTGTATGGGTGAGTTCGTTCTAATAGGCTCACAAACGACTGGGCCGATTTTTATGAAATTGCACGCGAAGTTACTTTGTGTACTTGAAAATGTTCTTAGATAGGTTTTGTATCGGAATATCTTCGATAAGTATTGCTGATCGAAAATTGAAATAATCCGATGAAAGAAGGAACGGGCGATTTTGACCAAAGTTAACACCTCACACAGCCTAACATTACAAGTACATTTGAGAAGTTTTATAACCGCACAAGCAGAAAGGCTCGGCATATAAAATCAACAGTAGGTTCTTTGATATGACAGGGGCGCATTCGAAATGAAGGTTTCTGTTTAAGGCGCGACTGAACCATGACACTTGACTTTTGCATTTTAAACTTATATTCAAGCGATTTATATATATAAAAGAATAATTTTTATAAAATCAGCAGTAGGTTCTCTACACTGCAATGTATTGTGAACCAAGTCACTGCGAGAGATATATGAGCTTCTTCCAAGTGCATCGCGATGGATCCCTAACTAATCGATTTGATTTAAAAACGGCCGATTTCACCGATTTCAATGACAATAAAAATATGGGAGTATGAAACATTCTTTGGTCATCACTCAATTTCGGGCAACGTCGAGTCACCCTGCTAGTGAATAATAATACTTTTCAATTCAAGTTATTTTGCAAAAAATAAAACAAGCATGTTTTAGTTGTCATGTAGGAAAAAGGGATGTAGAAATTTACACAGACGAGGATACAGTAGTCAAGCGTTTGTCCAAATTTGCATTAAATGTTTTGTGAATTTATTATCTCCCTTGGAAGATTAAATACTACTACGTTTCTTCTTCCCTTCTTATAAAATTCCAATGGATCTGACTGAAGAAGAAACGCGATAACACTAAGACTGGTTGATGCGACAAAAAATGATATATATATAATTTGATGTTCGTGTCTAGGCACGGCTACCGAAAGATCAGGCCAATGAACATTACAGCGTGACGTAATTACCAGATCAACATGTAGGTAAAGGCAAGAAGATGCCTAAAGCTTCCAGTGTTCCACCACGTGGCCATAAAAAAATACTTTTCGTTGCCTTTATATTTGTGGCTGTTATAATTATGTTTTTTTTATTCTCCTAAAGTGAAAAACAATTCTCTATTTAGATAATTTTATAATTGCACATTAGGATGATTTTAATCTAACAGTAAGTGTATTAAAATTTTTTTTTATATCTATCGAAGGAAATAGAATATTCCATTTTATTTATTTTTTAAACAATTTTTATATGAGAATATTTTTCAGTCCTTTTAATAATAAAACTTTTTATGGGGAATTTCCAAATATTTTAAAGTTAGAAGCATTTTTCACGGCAATTTTTTGTTTTATTTTTGCTGTTTCTTTATTTCCTTTTTTCTTTTCTTAACTAAAACGATCGAGAAATTAAATATTTTAGCACCGGGCGTAATTTATTTCTTTGAAATGTATTTAAAACTTAAAAGTTTTTGTTTGTTGTATAACATTTTATCTGTTAATAATTTACATGACTGAAATAGGAAATGAAGTAGGAAATTCTCTCCAGACACATACGAACACAAATTCATCTTTAAAATTCATTAACTAAGCAGTTTTAATTAAAGTGTGGATATGAACTAAAAATAAAGAATACATTAAATTTTAGTTAACATATTTTCTCGTGTTTTATCTTATAAATAAATGTACGCACCGTACTGAAATATTAACGTTATTTAGAAAGCCATTCTTAGCAGGACGGGGCTTTCTAGCTATTCTGCACTTTCACCAAACAATTTAATGAAAAAAAGACACCATAAAAATTTAACTTAACTTGAAAATCCTATCTAAAATATAGCACAGTGCGTACACTGCATAAGCACCATTATTATTATTATTATTATTATTATTATTATAACAACAACAATAATAAAAAAGGTACTTCACGGGGAATGTGGACCCTGCGTAAATGGGTTTTAATTTAATGGTTGCTCCCTAAAAAGCAAAAGGTTTTCATTGGTTTATTTAATCACGAAAACTTTTTTAAAGGTACTATTTGAGTAAAAAAAAAGAAGGCCAAAAGCATTATTTGAATATGCATGAAAAAGTAAATGTAACAAAAAATAAAAATATTAGTGTGGAAAATATAATAAAAATAAATTAAAACAAAATGGAAATAAAATAAAAACAAGCACGAAATAAAAGTATGAATCAAATGTAATTAAAGAAATAAAAAAATAAAAAATAAAATACATGCTCGATTACAATAAAAGTGTATGAGATATATATGAAGAAAGTGAAAGAAAACCACAGGGAGCAGCCATCAAATTAAAACCCGTTTACGCAGGGTCCACGTTCCTCGTGAATTGCAAAAAACAAACAAACAAACAAAAAACCCTGTAGATATCATTGACTGGCGCCACACCAACTAGTTGTGAAGGATCAGGAAGGATGGAAAGTCCGAGGTGGGAGTATACTAACCAGATCTCCGCTGGAAGTTTGCAGTTAAAATCTGGTACCTTGTGAAGGCATTTTGTCACCCAAACCGTAGGAAACACCAATGGCTGATGCCAATGAGAAATCAATGGCAAACGGCTGTTGCGATAACGTGCAATCATCTGCACGAGTGGCCAAGAGGTGGAGAACATTGTCAATCTGGAGAGACTTGTTGTCACGCAGTCTCCAGCGAATACTACAGGTTACTGCCAGTGAGCGATCACTGATGATGGCCTGCGAGACAACTCCTAGTGAATGAAATAATAATAATAATGTCTCCTCCCAAATTCACCACCACTCGTAAATGTTTACTATATTTTCTTAGTTTTTAACCAATGTTCACATTATGTGATTGTCTTTTAGTAGTTATGTGAACTTCATTTCCGTATTCATGTATTCTGCACTAATATGAAAATGAAGACTATAGCAAAAAATGAACATAGAAAAACAGAAAACCAAAACTTTAAATATAATTTCTGTATTAAAAGTAATAGTTATTTAAATATTTCAACATATAATCTTGTGGGGGAAAATCCAGCTCCTCAATAAGGGGCACTCTGGATAGAAACAAAAATAAAAATTGTCTCAGTCATGAAGGATTTCTCCTCCACCAACCGAGGACAGAAAGGGTGAATTGCAGCATCAAAACAGATACTATATGTGACCTTGTCCTGAAGGCCAAGAATTGTTTGTGTTTAATTCTTTAATTGTTTGTTCCCTAAATTCCTAATTCAGTTTTATCAGCATTAGATTGTATATTGATTTAAAATTACATAATTTTGCATAGATAATATTTACGCTTTATATTGAATAAAGTTCAGTTTCATTATTAATCGAATTGGGTTCATTTCTTTTTTTTTTTTTACATGTTTTAATGCTCTTTTTAAAAATGCCGTCATGTAGTATCGACAGTAACAATTCGACAAATCTTACCTACATTGCCTGTAGGCATTTTTCAGTTAACAGGCCTTCTATATCTCGATGGCCGTGGTCTAGGTCGGCCACCTGAGCGTGGTTCCTACGCTAGTATTAGCAGAGAGCATGACTCAACCATTTCTTGCGCTGACAGCTGAGAACGAGGTGCGGGTGATCAGAAGATAAAAATTAGTTATCACATCTTCCCTATGTTTTAATATAATTTTGCTGGTCAAGTTTGAAGTTCGATTCTCATTAAACAATTCTTTAATTACATATTTTCTCTCATTTATACTTTTATTAAGTTCCTTTGATTTTTACTATCTTACATCATGCAGTTTCATAGACTGAAGGTAGATTGTATTTGTCTGTAGTTGTCAAAAATTGCTTGACGTCATTGTTGAGGCCACATATAGTTAATGTCTATATATGTGTAGGTGTCATTTAAATATAGGTTTTGTCGGTTCATTTTATTTCGACTTGGAGTAGGAATTTCGAAGATATAGAATATTGTATACCATTCTAGCAGACAGATCCGACGTTGTCTGAGATTGAATAGAGGTCAACAAATGTCCCCCCCCCGATACTTTTATTGTCATCGAAATCGATAAAATCGCACATTTTTAAATGAAATAGATTGATTGCCTGCTTTAGTCAGGGACTCCCGCAGTGCACCTGGAGGAAGCTTCACATGCCTCCCCGGAGTGACTTAGTCAACAGCACATTGCAGTCTACATTGCACTGTAGAGAACCTACTATTGATTTTATTATTTGTAGTTAATAGCTTCACTTAAAATTTTAAATGAAAAAAGTCAAGAATCATGGTTGAGTTGTGTTTCAAAAAACATTCATTTCGAACGCATCCTTGTCTCATCAAACAATCAACTGTTGATTTTATGAAACTTTTACATAATCACTTGAATTCATGTTAAACGTACAAAAGTCCAGTATCACGGTTCAACTGTTCATTTCGAACGCGCCCCTGTCCTACAAAAGAATCTACAGTTGATTTTATAGGCTGCGCTTTTCTGCTTGTGCGATGATAAAACTTATCAACTGCATTTGTGAGGTTAGGTTGTATGAAAGTGTTAACTTTGGTGGTTAAAATCGAACTTTCCTCTTTAATCGGATTATTCAATTATCAATTTTCGATACTTATCAGACGAATTCCGATACAAAGCCTACGCAAGAACACTACCAGACATGTTATATAGGGGGTATCATTAAAAGAGAGAGTCTTAGAGAGAGATGCTTAAAAGTGATGCTTTTTCTTGTGAGAGAGAGAGGCTTAGAAAGAGTCTTATTACAGTGAGGGGTGTTGTAAGACTCAGAGAGAGATATGTTCTTGTAAGGGACTTAGAGAGATTGTTTATGTTAGGAGAGATTCTTATATATTAAATGTTCATTCTTTAGATGAGTAGAATGGAAGAAGAAGAAAGCTCTTGGAGTGAAGGGGACATAGTGTTCAGACAGTTCGGACATGATGATGTTGAGACGTGCATGTAAAGACATATAACACAAATATATAATACAATTCCACTTTACCTTTCTGTAGGAATCATAAGACACAAGACGAGCTTTACAAAAAAACATAATGGTTTATTTTTCACACGGCCGTGTTTCCAGCACCAAGAATTCAAAGTCTCACATTTTTTTCTTGAAGTGACGTCTCGCTTCTAGACGTCTGACTGTCTCTCTCCGAGTTTTCTCACTGACTGACTAACTCTAAAGTTTTTTCTCTATTCCTAGAACTTTCTATTTTCCGTGACGTCATACACATGTTAAAACATGTGCATCATTTCACGTGTCCTTGACATACGTGTCCAAAACTTTTCCTATTTCTCAGTAACCTATTTTTCCAATATGTTAAAAACATTATCATAAGCTGCATTCTTTCAATTTAAAATTTCATAACAAACTTGATAGTTAACATTCTTTCCTTGAAATATTTATCTATATTCTAAACAAATGTTTGTTTTACATTTTTAAATTCTCACACGTAATCTATTTCTAAACTAGATTACGAGGTTCGAATTTCGCCTATGCTATTTCATTTTCATTTTAAACTAAATTCTCCATTTTTATACTTACATGAAAAGGGGACAGCCCTTATCATGTAACAGACACATCAAGTACATTCGTGTTAAAATTTAAAAAACCGGCCGAGTCTTTTTCAAGTTCATAGGGAACGAACTCGAGCGCGCACACACAACGCCCCTTTTCTATATAGTAAAGATATTTAGCGATTTTACTGACAATATTGTGAATACATTGTAATGAACTTGTTGATAATTGAAGCAATCTATATTATAAAGGAAAGCTGTCTGTATGTATGTGTGAAGGTTTGTATGTCCAGCAAAAAAAACAACAAAAAAACAAAACAAGCCGAACATGCGGGGTCCTCCTCCACACGCGAAAAATTGACTTTCATCATGAATGAGGTTTGTGCAAAATTGAAAAAAAAACAAAAAACCCAAAGGCGTGGTTATTGAGAAAAGTGTGAACAAATGAACGGATGGACGATTTGGGGGGCAATTTTACCCTTACCTCGGAAAATCCGTTTTGGCAAAAATTTATTTTCATCATGACTAAGCTTTATATATATATATATATATATATATATATATATATATATATATATATATATATATATATATATATATAAAATATAAGGACTGGTTATTTTTTTATTTGTCATTTTTGTAAATTCAATTTTCGCCCCAAACAAGGCACAGTGCCACTTTGAAGTAGGGGGCTACTACCGGGGGCATAAATAGCAAGATGTCTGTTCACATTACATTTGAACTTCTGCATATCAGTAAAGTTGGGAAAGTAGAATCCCGAAAGAGAGTTCCAAAGTCTAGCAGTTCTGGGGAAGAAATTATTGGAGTAGAAGGCTTTCTTACACCTAGCGATCTCTACTGTGAAGGGGTGCGATTTAGCTGCTTGTCAGGTTTGTCGGGAGTATTCACGTCGAGAGGATACAAGTGCTTGTAGTTCGTCAGAGCATTCGCCATTAAAGTACTTGTAGAACAGGCAGAGAGATGCAACATTTCGTCGATGGGACGGAGGCTGAAGCCTAGATGACAGTTCAGGACCTAACAGGTTGGCAACTCTTTTTTGAACCCTGTTCAGGAGTGAGAGACTAGCAGATGCACCAGCCCAAATGTACTCCATACATGGGCGAACAAAGGAGCGGACGAACGGGAGTGAATTACTAGGTCCAATCCCTCCTTTGTCGGGGTACCAACAAATACACACTAAGTTGGTGTTTTCCTGATCGGCGTTTTTTTTTTTTTTTTTTGATAAATCTATCTATCTATCTATATATCTATAAAAACAGAGATGTGTGTGCCACAGACGATTTCTGATTGGTTAATCCAATAATCACATCTCCTAATAAACTATGGTTCGTAGGCTCTTAACTTTACCATAAAATATTATGGCTTTATTTATTGTCCATCTTGGAAGGGTTTAATTTTTTTCTAACTTGTTATTTACAAATTAAAAAAATACGAAACTTACACAATCTTACAATCCAACCTACGACATCACGGCCGCCATTCTGGTGCTAGCCGCAGACACGTACACAACACGAAAACAATGTTTTGAAAATCTAGCAAAAATTAATTTTCCTGAAATTTTTCAATATTTAAAAATAAATTATGCCGGCTGATAAAATTTATAAACTTTTTTTTAAAGCTAGAAAGATAAAATTTAAAAATACTTATTTTTATGTAAAACGCGCGTTCACTCGTGGTATTTTCATTTCGGGTTTGTATTACTGTACACATAGATTCGAAAAAGTTGTCAAAAAACAAATATATAACAAATAAATGTTATCAAAGGCAAGATAAGTTACTTTTCTACCAAACTGGATATATTTTTCGTGTTTTTATTCAATGTAACACATTTATTCAGCTCGAAAAACGGGTTTGTATTACTGTACACATAGATTCGAAGAAGTTGATAAAATACGAAACAATACAGCACGAAAACACGCGCACACACGCACACACACTCACGTCCACTACCGTCCTGGCGTCCTTGGCTACGTCACGTTGTTATGGCAACACGATAAATACACAGTAAATTTGATTTTCTTCATTTCTACGCAAATATTACGCAAATATAAATCATATAGAATATCTGTATGAATATAATTACACGTAATAGTTAAATAAAGATGATCATCGTATAAGAGAACCGAAAAAAAAAAACTAATAGGGAATTTGTATAAAGTTGTATTTTCTTTTTAAATAAATAGAAAAAAGGGGTGTTGATAAGACTATCGATACTTATACAGTTTAGTGACGACATTAAAAAATGGAAATATTGAAAAAATTTTTATTGTACGTAACTGTTATAGACTGAAGTTCTCCGAACAAAAATTTCACTTCATTTGATCAAGTAGTTTTGTTCTTACAGCGAAAAACAATTATTTATCACGACGACGTCAACGTGGCCATTTTGGAAATGTACCTAGCAGAATACCTCCATTTTAGGCCAAATTTCGCAATCTAGCCTTTTTTTCTCGCCATATTGAAATGCGCACAACACATCTGCAATTTTTATACGTTTTTTTTCTTTTTTTTTTTAAATCTGCATTTTTTTTGCGTTTTTTTTTTTTTTAAATAAGAATACTATTGAATATGCAAAGAAATTGAAGAATGCAAAGAATTGAAGAATTTTTATACGAGATTATTTTCGAAACATGCTCAGTTGGACACGCATGGATAACTTCGAAACTTCGTTTATTTACTTCTGTTACAAATTAAAAAAAAAAAAAAAACACCCCAAAAATGGCATCTGTCTTCGCAAAAAAAAAAAAAAAATCTCATTCTGGTGGGGGGGGGAAGGGCTAGATTGGCCTAAAATGGAGGTATTCTGCTATGTACGGCAGTTACCTGCCCTTGGGGAATTCCTGGGCCTGCAATAACATTTCCAAAATGGCCACGTTGACGTAGTCGTGATAAATCATTGTTTTTCGCTGTAAAAAAAAAAAAAAAACTACTTGATCAAATGAAGTGAAATTTTTTTTTTTTCGGAGAACTTCAGTCTATAACAGTTACGTACAATAAAATTTTTTTTTCAATATTTCCATTTTTTAATGTCGTCACTAAACTGTATAAGTACCAGACTATCAATACACACAAAAAATATAGATTTATTTTTGGGTAAAGTTCCCCCGGGGTTTCCTTTCACTTCAGTAAATAATGGTCTTTTGTTATATATATGGCATACTATTATCCTTATATATATGATGTTTATGTTTATATATATGTATAAGTGATAGTGTCTGTGTGTGTCTGTGCGTGTGTGTGCATTTCCCTACGCTAAAACTCTGTCAATTTTAAGCCTACAGATTCGAAATTTGATATACAGGGTACTGAGATTTGGGAAAATCGATGTGATAGGTTTTCGACAGAAATTTGGCGATTAAGTGGTCAATATTCAACAATTAGACCTTTGAGAACTCTACCAAACTCCTCCTACAATTTAAGGTCTGAACACGTGATGTTTTATATATAGATTCCTTGGACATGGATCTAACTTATTAACTTTACTTGATCCCTAAACAATAAATGTTAAGAGGTCATAATAGGGTTCAAAGTTTAAAAAAATTGACCGTTTTTTTTTCCTCAGCATACACTTCAAAACACCTGGGCAACGCCGGGCACCGATTGCTAGTAATATCTAAAAGTTAGAATAAATATTCATTTTTTGACCCTAAACTGTCACAGATTTCGTCTGGTGGGGAAATTGTTTTTCTAGATATATTATGTACTAACTAAATTATTTAATCAATGTTCATTAGCTTATGCAGATCATTCCTCGAGAAGTCTATAAAAAAGAGCAAAAGAAAGACGAGTATGGTGGAGAGGGAAGGCGAAACCAGTCAGGCAGGAAAGAGTAAAATATGGAAGAAATAGAAGTCTTAATAGGAATATGTTACACTTTTGTCTCGAGCAATGCTGAGTAAGCTTACTATATATATGAGAGAGAGAGAGAGAGAGAGAGAGAGGGGGGGAGAGAGAGAGAGAGAGAGAGAGAGAGAGAGAGAGAGAGATTAGTGTTGGGACGATTAATCGGAAATCGGAAAAATCGAAACTTTTGCGGGTATCGGAATCTGGAAAATTTGAGCCTCATTTTCGATTCCAAAACGATTCTTTTATTTTTATTTTTTCTTGGAAATTATAAAGAAACAAGCAAATGTTTTTATTTATCAGAAGAATATTTATTCACTAGTATGGGTGCCTGGTGTTGCCCGGGTGTTTGGAGGTGTGTGTTGAGCAAAAAAAATGAAAAAAAAAAGTGGTAATAGGAAGGCAGGCTCGAACCCGTACCGCGAAGGAAGATAAGAACGAAAAAAAGTAACGTCTTTGCTGTTACGACCACCGCCAAACCGGAAGTGACGTAGGTTTAAATTAAGGCTAGACAATCGAAAAGAGGGGATAACTTTCGAAAATATCGGCGACAAAAAAAAAGCGACCTCTCCCTGTAGAAAAGTGCCCAGTTGAGGGTGAAGAAAATGTTTTTAGCCAATTTTTCGGTATTTGTCGTCTGAAGGGTCGAGCTTCAAAACGATACTGATCTTGTGAAAATCCGTCGCCTCTGTCGAAAGTTTTAGGCAGACATGCAAACATACATACATACATACATTTATATATTGGTAGCTCAAATTTTCGACCCAAACCGATTAAAAAGCTTGCCCTATATCTGAATACCCTTTATGTAAAATTTCAAATGTTTAGACCAGAAATTGTCTGAGTAATTTGGTAGAGACCGCAGAGATCAATTTTTTAAAATATGTTGACCCCTATTATGACCCCTTAACATTTGTTTTGGGCTCAAATCAAGTTATTAAGTTAGATCCATGTCCAAGAAATCTATATCTAAAATTTCACGTGTTTAGACCAAAAATTGTCGGAGGAGTTTGGTAGAGTTCCCAAAGGTCAAATTCTTGAACTTTGACCCCTTCATCGCCAAATTTCTGGCCGAAAACGGATTACAAAGATTTTCCCAAATCTGAGTACCCTGTATATCAAATTTCGAGTCTGTAGACTAAAAATTTACAGAGTTATTGTGTAGGGAAATGTACACAGACAGACACTTTCACTTTTATAGATATACTAGCATTTCGGCCCGGTGTTGCCCGGGTATTTGGAGGTATATGCTGAGCAAAAAAAAAAAAAAAAAAAAAAAAAAGAGTCAATTTTTTTTAAATTTGACCCCTATTATGACTCCTTAACATTTATTGTTTTGGGCTCAAATCAAGTTATTAAGTTAGATCCATATCCAAGGAACCTATATCTAAAATTTCACGTGTTTAGACCAAAAATTGTCGGAGTTTGGTAGAGTTCTGAAAAGTATCGTTGAACTTTGACCTCTTAATTGCCAAATTTCTGTCTGAAGCCCAGTCACATAGATTTTCCCAAATCTTAGTACCCTGTATATCAAATTTCGAGTCTGTAGACTAAAAATTAACAGAGTTACTGCGTATGGAAATGGACACACACACATACTCACAGACACAGACACGTTCACTTTTATAGATATACTAGCGTGGGTGCCCGGCGTTACCCGGGTATTTGGAGGTGTATGTTGAGCAAAAAAAAAAAATAGCGGTCAGTTTTTTAAACTTTGACCCCTATTATGACCCCTTAACATTTATTGTTTTGGGCTCAACTAAAGTTATTAAGTTAGATCCATGTCCAACGAACCTATATCTAACATTTCAAGTGTGTAGACCCAAAATTGTTGGAGGAGTTTGGTAGAGTTTTCAAAAGTCAAATCGTTGAACTTTGACCCCTTAATCGCCAAATTTCTTGCCGAAACCCGGTCACATAGATTTTCCCAAATCTCAGTACCCTGTATATCAAATTTCGAGTCTGTAGACTAAAAATTGACAGAGTTATTGCGTAGGTAACATGTTCACTTTTATAGATATATAGATTTTTCTTGAGCTGACTTGGTCTCGTGTTGTCTGGAGTGGTCATCTTTGAAATAATCCTATGTTTTATTGCATTTATTTATTTATTTATTTTGCCACGAGTGAAAATCACATCAAAATCTCATGCGTTAATCCAAACTTGGGATAAAATACGTAAAAGTATGAATGTTACAGATTTATTAAATTAAAAGAAATTATATGTACATTTTAAATCATTCCCCCAACGAGATTCTACTTTTTTTAAGCGATTATGTGCGAACACTGAAAAAGAAAATTAATTATTGTAGAATTTAGAGAGGTTTGAGTTACACATAAATTTAGCGTAAAATGACCCTCCCTTCTCCGGGCCATTCTTATTTTTAGGGCAGTTAACCAATTTTTTTTACCACTAACCTTATGTCTGGCCGACTATGTCATAAAACCACTGGTAATCGTTTTATTTTTTGCATTACCGCACAAACTTAGGGTTAGTACTATTAAAAAAAAAGCTTATTTTTATGATTATTCGCAATGACATATTTAATACGAAATTTTGATCAGGAACATTAAAATGACAAAGATTTTAAAATAAACAAAATTGACTACTCTGTCTGGTCCGAAACAACGATAATTTTCCGTTAACTTTATATGCAAGTTCTTTTGTTTCTTTATTTTTTCAGACCGTTTGCACGTAATCGCCTGAGAAAGGAAGAAACACATTTTTATTTTCTGGTGGATTAACATAAGTTGCAGAATTTTAATGATAACTTTATTTCACAACAAAATGTTATAATTGCAAATTGATGAAAAAAGAAAACAAGTCGCGATAATTTGTTTAAAGTTTTCAAAGTAATCACTTTAAAATAATTTCACCGAAATCTCCTAAAAAAAGTAGAATCCTGTTTTGGGGGATTGGCTAATAGTAGCTTAAGATCCTTGTATACACATTTGCTATTATTATTATTATTATTATTATTATTATTATTATTTACTCACTAGGAGTTCTCATACAAGCCATCATCAAAAATTTCTCTTTCAGAACAACTTGTGGCGTTCCCTGGAGTTTGAGTGACAACAAGCCTCCCCAGATTTCCAGTACTTTCCACCTCTTCCGAAAATCTTTGAAAAAGAATTTGCGTTATCGCAATAGCTACTTACCATTGATTTCTCGTTGGCGGCTACCATTGGTCTTCACTGGAATTTGGGTGGTAATAAGCCTCCCGAAGGTCCAAGTCCCCTTTGCTCTACTCCAGCGAACGTCTGGCTAGTGCTTTCTCTCCGCAGTCTTTCCACCCTACTTGACCCTCATTATTTGGTGTGGTACCCGTTTATGGTGACACTCACAAAAAAGAAGGGCGGTATCTTACAGTTATACAGTTTCAGTTTTTATGATTCCATGCGATATTCTTTTGTCTTTTGTACCTGTAGCCGTTTCTGTGTCCAGTTTGTGTGTAGTTTATGTGTAGTTTTAGTCTCCACATTCAAGTTTTTCCTTAATATTTATGCAGTTTTCATTATTGAAATCCGTCGTATCTTCTCATCCGTCTGGTTCCAATCTCTTCCATTCTATTTCCAAAGTTTTTTTTTTCAGTATCGTTCATAGCGCTAGCAGTGTCAGAAATGTCGTGAAAACTATTCAATAATTCCACCCGCTCTCTTTCGAAGCTCATAACTCCTCGAAAAATGTAATTCAAGCCCTAATTTTTTTTCAATTAAAGGAGCAAGGACCAAGGTTTCATTAAAAAAAAAACAAAATAAACAAACAACGTGTTTTTTTTTAAAAGGTTTAAAACTTCGGACTTTACAGGTAAATTTCTAAAAAACACTACTTTTTTGTTTTAAATTTGAATATATTATTTATTGACCTTTTCTCTTCAATTTGTGATATATAAAACTTTGGCACACGAATTAATTATTTACTTTTTAATACACATTTGAAAATGGGGGGGGGCGTGAATTTAAAAAAATAGTTTGTCTAAAATATCATATTCGGTTTATTGGAAAGAACATAAAATTTCACATTGACCCTGAAAATATCGTAAAAATAGAATCAATAGAAAAATTTTGATAGATTTTTAATTTTAAAAATTGAAAAATACTGAACTTGTAACATTCAATTAATTTCATTACTGTTAAAAAAAAATATTTCTATTACTTTTAAAGCAACTTTAATAATTTATTTTGGAAGTATAACCCATAAAGAAAATAAACAAGCCACCTTTAAAAGAGAAATTACGAGTTTTTTTTAATTTTATTTGCAGTTTCGTGTTAGAGGTGTCAAAAATTCCTACAAAAATTCCGATACACCTATCATAGCGCTCCTACTAGAAGGTTGGTGCAAAAACAATATCGTTTTCTCACATGTTACTTTTATATATGATTTCTGAATTAATTCATTGATATATATAGCCATGTTATATATCATGTTGCAGCGCGTTTTTCGCTCTATTGAATCGCGTTATTCGTTTCCGTTCTCTATCTCTCCATTCATTTTTTGCAGGCTTTTCGAAAGCATGGATAAAATGAAATTCGCATGATCAATTACAAGAAAAACATTTGAGAAAAAATATACGCGGAAATTACCCGTAATTATGTAATAATTTGTAAATTTACAAAAACAACCCCCCCCAAAAAAACCCCCAAAAAGCAACAACACATCTCTAATTAAATATTTATAAATTTTAAAGGAATCAGCGTTGGAAATTTAGAACGGAATCGGTAAAAATTTTGGAATCGTCCCATCACTAATATATATATATATATATATATATATATATACGCACACACTCACACACACACACTCCTATAATTTTTTGTGCATTGATATTCATATTAAAAACCTTTTTTTCTATTTATTGAAAAGAAAATACAACTTTGTTATATATGGGTCATAGAATTGCATTCATTTGCAAAAGATCTAGCTAATTCGCATATTCTTTTAAACATTCATTTTAATTAATTCTTTAGTTTTTTTTTTCGGTTTTCTTATGGGATAATTATCAGTAGTTAACTGTTATGCGTAATTGTATTCATGCAGATATTCTACATAATTTATACTTGTGTAATATTTGCGTAAAAACTTTATAGCAAACACAAACCTCTTTCTATATATATGTATATAAGCGAATATATTTGCTTTAAAAAGTTTTGCCTACCAAACTCCTGTCAGTTTTTGATTTACAGACATGAAACTTAATATATAGGGTAATCGGACCCATGTAAAACTTTATATTTGGGTTTTAGCTGGGGAAAATTGGTGCAAATGTGTAAAAATCAAAAAAAAAAAAATGAAATTTGCCAGGTTATGGTCGAACGACGACATTACGAATACGCATGCGTGACGTAATGGTTATTGGTTCATGTTTTAATTTTTAGCCTTGCAGTAAACATAACTTCATAGTACAGTCATTAACGTCAAAGGAAAAAGTAAAGCGTAAGCTAAACGTTTTGATTTCGGTTCTCGGTGGTCGCGCATGAGTTATTTTTTTTAATTAACTTTTTAAAATCATTACTATATATTGGGTTCAATATAATATAATAATAAATACGAAATCTGCATTAATCAAAATATCATGTTCAAGCTTATTTTATGACTGGGCAATGCCCGGTTGCCTATTAGTATATATATATGTATATATATATATATAAATATATATATATATATTGACACAATAATGACACATGAACATTTCTGCGTCACGAATTGTGAATTTCAACGTACTTAAAGAAAGATGGCAACATCTTGAAATTTGGAATACAAACTTTTGTCATATATATATATATATATATATATATATGTATATATATAGGGTGGGCCAAATTAAGGGTCCTATCTTTAAATATAATCATATATATATATATATATATATATATATATATATATATATATATATATATATATAGGGCCCTTATTTTGGCCCATCCTGTATATATATTCGTATGTGTGTAGCCTTATAATCCAATTAAAATAAGTTATTTTTCAAGGAAATATATATTACATTCATTTGCTTTTGGTAATTATTATAGCTTGTCGGATGTTCTCTTTAAGTATTCCTTCAAGAAATTGTCAAAAATGTTTTGCCGGTAACGGTACTCTCAACTTCATTTGAACACTGATCTCAAGTTTGTTTTTAGGACAGAATAAACATTATGTTTCTGCATTGTTGAGACGAAGATTGATAATTCGTATTATTAGGACTACTATTAGTGTAGAGTTTAATACAATATGGGCACCATTAATTATAAATGATAGAAAAGGTCACCATTAAAATATGTATTTAGCAATAAGTAGTGACGCAACGTTACCTATCCAACACGTCGCAATGAACGTAGAGCAAATAACTTTACTCCTTTTTTTTTTTGTAAAAACATTTATTTCCGGGTATTTTCCCGAATAAATTGTGATCGTGCTTCTTCACTCTGACCTGTCCCATTGAAGGTCGTTTGGAATATGTTCTTTCTGAACATCAACGCCAATCCGTGCACAGGCTCTTTTTGTAGTCCTTTTCTTCGCACACGGCTCGCTATTGGCGTCCGCGCTTTGCTATAGTGAACTATAGTGAGAAGTTGTAAGATGATAGATTTAAAAACAATAGGTTTAAGGTTCTCAAAATTCATAGTGGGATTGTCCGCAATGGCCCGTGGCGTATCGGATAAAGTACTATGTTAAGTTCAGTTTTAATAGTTCAATAGAAAAAAATCCAGTGTTCAACAAGATACACGTGAAGAAGGTCGGAGGTCATATCAGGAGAAACGTTGTGAAAATAACACTCAAAATGAGAAGAGTAGCCAGAAGAATCTGAATAGCGCAGAATAAACGTTCTATTTTGTAAGGTTCGCTGAAAAAGAAAAGTATCGCCGAATTAAAAAATTGAAGTAAACTTAATTTCTAACCAGGCGCCGCCATATATTGTATATATACAAAAATAAGATGGCTGTTTTTGTTTTACGGCATATCAACCCTTTTCAGGTTATTTAATGCCGAATTCAATGATTTTGAAGAACTTTTTTTTAAATAGAATATATATATATATATATATATATATATATATATATATATATATATATTTTTTTTTTTTAAGTCGGTTTCTGTTTAACCCATAGTTGTGACACTAACAGGTACTCCCACTCCAGGTCAGAGTGGACCTGGGAGCAATGGCAATTAAAGGGTGGCTCCGCACTCCCCAAAGCCGGAAAACTGGGGCTTCACCATCGGATATAGTTTAAGGTCATATCCAGGACCAAAAGAAGAAGCGCATTTAGCTTTTAATGCAATATGGACGCCTTTTCAGGTAAATTGGTGATCACAAACGTATACTATTTTTTATTTTTACAAGGGAGTCACCATTTATCAAGGCCCAAATGCCAGTCGAGAATAAGAGTTAATGAGTGTAAGGCGATAGTGTAGTGATCGTTAATGGTGTAAATTGAGTAGAATTTGATTGTTTATGGAGATGACTCAACGAGAATTTGTTTAGATCGGATTTGAAGGTTATGATATTGCAGTCGTCCGGAAAGCAGGCCAGCGAAACAGGCTGGTAGTTCTGGAAAAGAAGCTTTGTTCATGGAATCTGTGTTAAGATTTAGGCACAGATAAAAAGTGGAAGAAATTGTTGATAGTGGTTGTAGATAGTCGAGTGTTTTTGTGGAAATCTGGCAAGGGGGACAATAGATTGAAGCTCAGACGAGCACCTGGTATGAAATAACTATAGAACAGAGATGTGGCCACTTATGTGTATGACCTGAAAATAAAATGATTATTAAAATTGCTAAAATTACAGGCATACCGAATACAAACATGAAAAGAAAACGAACAAAATGTAGTATCTGTTTTGATATTACACTTCATCTATTTTTGTTCTCGTTCATTCTAGAATGAAGCAATTTTAAATTTTTTCCCCAATTCAGAGTGCCCCTTCTGGAGAGCTGAATTTCCCAACATTGTGTCGAACTTTAAATTTCAAACCGAAGCGTGACCAAAGACCGATGGACAGAGCCTCTTCAGTTTGAACATATCAAAATACAAAACAAACAAAAAACAAAACCAAACAACAAACAAAACAAAACAAACAAACAAAAACAACAACCCTGGAAACCATCCTAATAACTGAAGGGCGATGTTTGTCCTGGGGCATTCACGTTTAATTGCAACATCTAACGGAAATTGAGCTCGCCACAAAAGCAGCTGAATCATATCGATGACACATTTCCATGAAGACGGTGACACTTGTAAGACGATACTACAGAAAATAAATCATTCATGTTTGCTCGGGGGAAAAACATGCAACGTATTTTCCCCCTGCACCCACTAACGCTGGGGGGGGGGCGATGGATTTCAACCAAATACTAAGGACAATGACATTAGAATCGAGAAATTCTAAACAAATTTATTTAAACTAAGAGATTTATGGGTTTGGCGAGAGTGAGTGTAGATTAGTGTCGCCATTGATTGATACTATTTATCAGAAGGAGTGTTTGGAACCGATGAACAATAATTATCGAGTTATCATAAGACGGTCACATGTAATTCAATCAAATTGCACCGTATACTGCAATCGATTTCTGAAAATCTAATTGGTTTAAAAATAGACAGAATTTGTAAATGTCAACATGGCGTTAACAATTGTAAGCAAGTGGAAAATTTTAAGCTGTAATTTATCCATCCGTAGCTCATATAGTATACACGTTCAGTCAACCTGCCTATTTTGATATTGGGGCTACTATGATAGTCTCACGTCGACCTGTATATTTTTTTTGTTATTAATAAACCTTAATTTTTTGGACATTTAAAACTGAGCTGCAACACGTTTCTGGTACAACCGTAACATATGTTGTTTCCCAACAATTCAAAAAGTTGTTGGAAATGCGGTTGCCAGTATGCTCGAGGACTATATTTTACTAAAAGCGTGGACCAAAGATCATCCCAGGAACAGCTTATTTGCGTTCATCTATAGGGAGAGCCAGAAGCGGTTCCAACGAACGCTAAAAAGCAAATAGTTCTAACGGCTTATCCTCTTTCTTTCTTCACACGTTTGGATTTGCTATTTTTATTTTTCGTCACTTCCAAAAGAAAGCAAGTTTTCAAGAACGTGTTAAAGTATTTTCAGCAACAGATCTATAAGAAAGTGGTAAGCTAACGCGAACTTAAAAGTTCCTATAAAACAAACCGCTAAAAGGGAGAGAGAGATACTTCACCAACCGGCTGTACGGAAGGACCCATTATCAATGGACCAGAGGTCATCTCGTCAGCATCAGACAAGGCCAAACTATTTGCCAAGAACTTTGCAGCTAATTCTACCCTATGCGACGAAGGCCATCAACTCCCCATATTTCTTCCTATAACACAAACACGCTAGGTAATATACAAATATCTCTGCGTGAGGTCGCCAAGCTAATCAAGAACCTTGATTCCAGTAAAGCAACTGGCCCTGACGGCATCCCAATTATAGTGTTAAAAAAGCTTCAACCTGAGCTTGCTCCCATACTTACGAAACTGTTTAAGCGTTGCCTTAAGGAGAAGGTCTTTCCAACACCCTGGAAAACCTCATCAGTATGCCCTGTATTTAAGAATTCAGGTGATAAGTCATCTCCCTCTCAGTACAGACCAATAAGTCTCCTGTGTGTCATGAGTAAGCTGCTGGAATCCATACTAAATGGAGAAATAGTCAACCACCTCAGCAGAAATAACCTTCTTAGTGATACACAATATGGTTTCCGTTCTGCAAGATCTACCGCAGATGTGCTAACGGTTATATCTCATAGGATTAGCGAATCTCTTGACAAAGGCTACCTTTCTAGGGCAATTGCTCTTGACATATCAAAGGCCTTCGACAAGGTATGGCATAAAGGCCTACTTCACAAGATTTCCAACTACGGTATAACTGGAAATGTTTTCTCAATCATTAAATCATTTCTCTCTAATAGGCTCATAAGAGTAGTGGTCGATGGACAAAAATCAGAGGCCTGCAGTATTAATGCTGGAGTCCCTCAGGGGTCAATCCTGGACCCAACTCTCTTCCTGATCTACAATAATGATCTCCCAAAACACATACTAAAATCATTCGTTGGCATCTATGCTGATGACACGACCATCTACGGCAACACATCAAAGGCTGTAAATGACAAAGTTCTCTCTGATTCTTTCTCCTCTGATATCGAGCGTGTAGTTCAGTGAGGGAAGAGGTGGCTGGTTACCTTTAATGCATCTAAAACCAAGCTTCTATCTTTACACCATCAACGCTCTGATCCCCATCTGGCATCAATTGTAATGGATGGCTCTCGCTTAGGAGAAGCTCAATGTTTTGACAAGCTTCTGGGCTTGACCTTTACTCCTGATATGAAATGGAACACGTACATGAAGTCTGTTGCCAGGGTCGCTGGAAAGATGGTGGGTTCCTTCTACCGCTCCAGAAGATATCTCACTACTGATGCAATTCTCTATCTATATAAAAGCCAAGTACGTCCAAAGATGGAATACTGCTGCCATATCTGGGCAGGAGCTGCTAAAAACAGCCTATCCTGCCTTGACAGAGTACAAAATAGACTTCGTGGCTTAGTGAGGGATGCCCTTTTCTCCTCCCTGCAACCTCTCTCCCACAGAAGAGACGTTGCGAGCCTGTCTTCGTTTTACCGTTATTTCCATATCTGAGCTCCAATCACTGGTCCCCCCCCTCGCCAATCTTTTACGAAAAACACCCGTCTAGCTGAAGCTACTGTCAAAAATTTTCCCCACTCTCTATCTGTGCCTTAATCCAAACGTAGATTCCATGAACAGCTTCTTTCTTAGAACAGCACGCCAGTGGAACTCTGTTACGTCTGCCTCTTCCCCACCTGACTACAACTTGGATGTCTTCAAATCCAACGGAAACAAATTCCTGATGAACCGCCCCCTTAAGTAGACACTTTATGAAATCTCAACACTAACGTACAACGTACTGTACATGCAATAACCCTTATCCCTGGGTGGCTTCCGGGCCTTGATAAGTGGTGACCTCCTTGTAAAAAAAAAACATCTGCTCAACACCCCTCTCTTTGCTATTGACTGGAGATTGCAAGCCGCAAAGAAATCTTCAATGTTCCACATGCAAGCCTTTATACACTTGCGACTATACATGCACAAACAAAAACAAGGTAAACCAACGCACGCACATGCACCATACCACGCTGCCAAATACTCACGTTCGTATATTACTTATAGACGCATATTCACACTATGCAGATGCCGATTACATATTTCTAACTCTTGTGACTACTAACTCAACTTTTTTTGCACAGAACATTTATTAATTGGAAATAATTTTTTATTCTTATAGAATTTTAGATATGAAAAGGTTTGGTTTTAAAATTTCGTTAAAAATTTTTTTTGTTATTTATAAAACTATTTTAGCACTTGTATTTTCTTCGTTCGCTATAACATAACATTTCTACTCAATTTATATTAATTGTAAAGGTGGTTCTTAGTAATACACAAAGACGCTATCGGCATTCAAAATGATCCTACCAAGGCCACGGACCAAGCCACACATCTACACCTGGTGTGAGAAAACACAAAAGTACCGCTGATTATTGCAGTTGTGCTTAGTCAGCTTTTTCTGAGACATGTTTATGGGCTTTGTTACAATGATGTGCTTAAATATAATGGTGTTGCATTGCAGTCTACTCTAATCTAATTTATAAAACTCACTATGTCTGTCTGTCTCCATTTTCAAACTATCTCTTTCAAAACTAAAAGTCGCAAAACAGAGATAGGAGCCTTAAATAATACGATGTTTTATGGACCGTTCTTTTATGGGTCTTTAGTCGGTTAAAATTGTTTTTAAGGAGTCAAAATTGAAAAAAAATCGTTATACATTTTGTATATTCATCTTAGTTTATATTTAATCAGTTCATATGCATGTCACGTTGTTACAGTGGTAACGTCACCAGCTTTGAAAGCTACAGTTTTGCTTTCGGTTTCGATTCTAGCTGACGACACCTAAATACTTTTTTTTTACTTTTGAAATCACGACTATAAAACCAGCAGGCCGACGACATTGTCAGGTCGTAAAATACGCTTAAATATGATATTTTAATTAATGCAGATTTAGCATTTATTATTATATTATATTGGACTCAATATATAGTAATGATTTCAAAAGTTATAAAAAAAAATGATTTGTACGCCACCGCCGAAAATCGAACCCAAAACGTTTAGCTTACGATTTACTTTTTCTTTTAACTTCAATGCCTAAGCTATGAAGACATGTTTGCTGCAAGGCTAAAAATTAAAATATAAACCAATAGCTATTACGTTACGCATGCATATTCGTAATGCCGTCGTTCGACTTTCACCTGAAAAATTCCATTTCTTAAATTTTCACACTTTAACACCGATTTCACCCGACTAAAAAACTAAATATGAAGTTTCATGTCTGTAGACAAAAACTGACAGAGGAGTTTGGTCGGCAAATTTTTAAAGCATATATATATATATATATATATATATATATATATATATATATATATATATATATATATATATATATATATAAAGAGATTTGTGTTTACTATAATCTTTTCATGCAAATATTACGCAAGTATAAATCATTTAGAATATTTGCATGAATATAATTACACGTAATAGTTAACTTAAGATGACTATCCAATAAGAAAACTGGAAAAACTAACGGGAAATTAATTTAAAATAATGTTTAAAAGAAAATATACAAATTAGCTAGGTGTTTTGCTGATGAATGCAATTTCACGACCCATATATAAAGTTCTATTTTCTTTTAAAATAAATAGAAAAAAGGGGGGTTAATATCAATATCAATATCAATACACACAAAAACAAATTTATAGGAATATAGTCATACGAAATCTGGACAAATTAAAATATTATATTTAAGCGTATTTCACGACTGGGCAAAGCCGGGCGCCTGCACCCCCCATCACTAGTAATGTATTAAAAAGTGCATTATCATAATATTTCCCCCACCTGACATTAAATCTATATAATTATAAAACTTAAGTGATCTTGTAAGGAGGTATGTAACCCACTTTCCGGTTTACGACATCCGGTTGCGCATGCGCCCATGACCTGCGCACTGAAATATTAACGTTATTATTTCGAAATTATTTAACATGGGAAGAGTGGGATTTAAAATAACTTAAACGTAATACAGAAATGAACGATGTAAAAAAAAAAAGAAAAAAAAAAGCAGATATATAAAAATTTGAACTTAACTATAATAAGTATTATGGTATCTGTTCAGTGCACATTTACCTATAAGTATGGCCAACCACTTATAATTCAGTAACTGTAATTTTTTTTTTTTCAAAAATAATCAATTATAATAAACAGAACGACTCATAGAAATCTATCTATATTCTTTTTTCATTTTAATATACTTTCATAGAAATGTTTCTGTTATGTAAAAAAAACAACAACCCTATTTTCTTTACGTCACAAGTGTCACGCTCATACATGAATTCCATTGCTAATATAACATACTGACCCAACGGGTCACGGGTAGTCTAGTAAATGTATAAAAAGCTTAAAAAATTTTAAATACTTTTTTGCGATCAAAACTTAAGTTAAATTTTTTTAGTCATGTTAGCCGCCAAACAAGGCATTTTGCCACTTGGACGTAAGGGGCTATTATTTGGGGCCATATTTAGGAGATGAGCAAGATTCACATAACATTTAAACTTCTACATGTTGGTGTCATCAAGAAAGCAAATAATAAAGAGGGAAATCCAAAGTCTAGCAGTCTGAGGGAAGAAACTATTAAAATAGAAGACTTTCTGGCATTTAGGGACCTCTACAATGAAGGGGTGGGATTTTGTTGCTAAACGGGGTTGTCAGAGGATATATACGGGGAAGTACAAGCGTGATGAGTTCATCAACGCACATTCCATTAAAATACTTGTAAAATTAGCACAGGGACGCAACATTGCGGCGATGGTACAGGGGTTAGAGCTTAGCTGACAGCGCGGGACTTATTAGATTGGAGACTCTTTTGGAACCCAGTCCAAGAGCGAGAAACTAGTGGTAGATGCACGAACCCAAAAGTGGCAACAATACTGCATGCATGGGCGAATGGTAGCTTTGTACAGAAACATGATATTCTCAGCTGCGAGTAGTTTTCTAGCACGGTAGAGAGAACCCACTTTTGTTTTGCAACAGGCTTTGCAATATGCTTAATGTATTTGTTCCAGTTCATGTTGCCTGTGAATATTAAGCCGAAGAACTTGAACAATAAGTTCTCCAGTAAGGTCATGGCAACCAGTGGTAGAGTAGGTCTTTTGTAATTGTTAAAGAGAAGAAGCTTAGTTTTAGTAGCATTAAATGTTACCAACAATTTACGGCCCAGCACCGGTATGCTTTGAATCGACTGCCATCATTACACGACTGTTTTCAAAATCTAATATCTCTTGCTCATCACGTGATCTTGTTTGCCCAATCAGTTTCTTCCGATTCCAATCTAACAAAAGGTAGATAAGAGGATGTGATAAAGAGGGGGAGTAGACGAGAGAAATCGATTATCTAAAACAAATGCAAAGTGTGTTTGTATTCAGAGAAAATAATCATTTTACTCAAACAATTATTTATCTATATATATAAAAGCGAACATGTATGTATGTATGTGTGTGTGTTCGCTTTTTCTGTATGTCTACAAAAGGCTTTTTTTTTTCAGAGAAGCGGTCGCTCGATTCACAACTTTTTAAAACTTTTTATATCCCATATAAATCGTAATATCTCACAGTTAACAACAAACTCGCCTGCCTATTTAATTTGCTCGATTTCGAGAAGATAAATATTCAACATTTGTTGCTCGTCGCATGTGGGTTAGTCCTTTTCCTATAATATCTTGGGAAGCGTTCCCGCAGTAAATGAAATACTATCCCGCAGTCAAACTTGACCTCATTAACTCATTAAAACGGGCACCAGCCAAATCCAAGTAATTAAATAAATTTAAACGTGTTTCCGTTAGCATCCCGTGGTGGGGCAATCGTTAACGTATCACGTTTTTTTTTACACTTTAATTTACAACTTTTCCTCAAGGGTTCGTGTTCGATCCTCATACTTACTTTTTTTTAACCCCCCACCCCCGGAGTTTCCACACACACCTCCAAACACCCGGGAAACGCCGGGTACCCCTCGCTAGTCTATATATATAAAAGCGAAAATGTGTGTATGTATGTATGTATGTATGTATGTGTGTTTGTATGTCTCGCAAAAACTTTCCACACGGGCCACGGATTTTCACCAGATCGGTATCATTTTAAACTTCCAACTTTCGCCCGACAAATATCGAAAAATTGGCCAAAAACGTTAATTTCTTCACCCTGAAAGCAGCACTTTTCTACAGGGGGGTCAGCAAAAACCGCTCTCTCATGACGAGTTCGCTTCTACGCATACGTCATACGACGTCGTAACCTGATTTACTTTAAATATTTAAAAAAGCGACACAATTTCGTCGACGTCGTCTTAGCTCAGTTGCTTAGAGCGCGGCCTCATTATCTAAACGTTTTAGGTTCGAATCGCGGTGTGAGATGTCTTTTTTTTTCGATTTTTAAAATTTTAATATTGAAGCAGGGTTATTTAAGCCATTTTTCACGTGTTTTTTTTGTTTTTATTTTTAACGTTCGTTTTTTTTTTGCTTTTTTTTTACTTCGCTTATTCTTAGGTTTTCATTAACACCCCTACCCCTGCCGACCACACACACCCAAAAACACCCGAGCAACGCCGGGTACCCTCCGAAGCCATTTTTCACGCGTTTTTTTTTTGGGGGGGGGAGTATTTATCAGATTTTTTAAAGAAGTTTTAACGTTCGTTTTTCTGTTTTCTTTTTTTGTTTTTCCGATTTTTACATTTAACATCGTTCGTTTGCCTTACGTTAGTTATTTTTGTGATTTTTTAAAAAATATTTACTTCGCTTATGTTTTGATTAACACCCTGACCGAGCACACCCACCTCTAAACACCCGGGCAACGCCGGGTACCCCCCGCTAGTCTATAATATAAATCTCACCTGTTTATTTAAATGTATGTATGTCTGTCTAAAACTTTCGACAAAGGCAACAGATTTTTACGAGATCGGTATCGTTTTGAAGATTGACCTTTCAGACAACAAATATCGAAAAGTGGCTAAAAACATTAATTTCTTCACCCTCAATTGGGCACTTTCCTACAGGGAGAGGTCGCTTTTTTCACCGATATTTTCGAAAGTCATCCCCTCTTCGACTAACTAGCCTTAATTCAAACTTACGCCATTTCCGGTTTGGCGATAGGCGCAACAGCGAAGACGTCGCGTTTTCTTTTGCGCAACACACACCTGGGCAACGCCGGGCACCCAAGGTAGTATTAAATAAAATGCATATTTAGTTAATTACTGATTTTATTAAATTTTAAAATATTTATGACATTTGTATTATTTGAACTACTGTACTCATGTTGGATGTAATACCGACAATGATTCGGCTGATATTACTTTCGACCTTCTTCAAGTGAGTATTGTCGTTTTCTAGAATATTCATGCCGAACTCTGTATGGAATTTCGGACGGAAATCTTAAATTCGCAGGGCTAGATAATTTTTTTATTCTATCAGCCATAAATGAATAGAAGTTTTTAAGTAATTCTTAATTCTTCAATCATCATCAGATTATCACTCAGAAAAGATTATACTCAGCTCAGCAGTATATTATATCCGTTGCGCCGCAATTCTATATAGATAATACCAGCAAATATTTGGGATCTATTTTCTATATTTGCTTTAGATATACAGTATTACTATATATATATATATATATATATATATATATATATATATATACATACACACACACACACACACACACACACACACACACACACACACACACACACACACACGAAGATGTATTCGGCCTTGCTCAGTATTAAACGTAATGTTAAATTCCTTAAAACAAATAAAGTAAAAAACAAGAGCAAAAAAAAAAAAACAAAAAAACCCAAAACGGAAAGAAACTGAGACACGTGCATACGAGTATTGTTTTTTTTTCTAAATAGTTCACTTCTTGTAAGTAAAAAATAAAATACTCGAGCTGAGATCAAAACCCAAACCTAAATACAGCGAATCAAGTGCGATAACCATTAGGCCAGCTTGACACGATTTGAAAAGCGTTTTCAAAACCCCGTGAAACAGTTGCCAAATATAAAAATCCGGTGACCTCCAAGCACCAATTTTTCAATTCCCTTTTTCCTTAACACCGATTAAAACTTTTTCTGCATGTCTGAATACCCTATATATCAAAAATTAAGTCAGTAGATAAAAAATTCGTTGAGTATATAGGTTAAGAAGTTTCCTCACACAATATATATAATTATATTGATTTCAAATATCTAAAACATTATTTATAATATCAAATATTTAAATCGTTTTCCAAGAATAAATAACCAGTCATGTCACTTTGCATGTACGAACGTCCCCCCCAACATTTTATTGTAAAATTACAAGTAAAGATACAAAAGGTATTTTCCCGATCAGCATATTAAAATCTATCAATTACAATTATCAATAATCGTATATGCAGGAATTATTAAAGACAAGTTCAAATTCAGGAAAACATAAAATAAATCTTAATATTTTGTATTTCCTTTTCATATGTTATAATCACGTAGTCTTGGCTTTACTACAATTGTTCTTATGTTTGTCAACGGGTTAAAGTTGTTTAATTGTAAGAAAATAGCGGCAGTATAGTTGTAATAAAGAATAGTTGCAAATCGCCCTCACTCTTCCCATGTTAAATAATAATTTCGAAATAATAACGTTAATATTTCAGTGCGCAGGTCAAAATCTGCAAAAGAAGCGATTTGTGTCTATTTGTTTACGTTGTTATGGGTTAATGTTTATGTGCAACCGGATGTCGTAAACCGGAAAGTGGGTTACATCACTCGTTACAAGGTCATTTGAGTTTTATAATTATATAGATTGAGGATATAATTAGTAACCCATTCATAAGAAATCCATAAAGATATCCGATCCAAGCGATAATAAATTGCATTTTGTGAAAGACTAGCGAGGTTATCCGAGATACATTGTAACATAACTTCTACGCCCTCTCTTTCCCTCTTTTTTTTTCTGGAGATAAAGACACACACAAGTTCGCGTAAGAGAGAAAAAAATCAGTTATTACTAGGGCTGTGGCACCAGCACATTCTTTTCATTGTTTTGACTCTTAAGTATATATCCGTTAATATCTTATATGCTTTTATATAGACTGATGTGGTTCTCGGTTGATTAACAGTGTCTAACTGTGTCGGATATATACTTGAGAGTCAAAAGAATGAAAAGAATGTTCTGTTATCACAGCCCTAGTTATTACTTTTTGCATGATAACATAAAACGGTGCATGTATGTCTTGATAACATTAAGTGTTGAAAATATCCACTTGTCCTTCAAATAATATAGTTAAAAAATTTTTTTTAATATCATACATTCGGGATTACGCAGATTAAAAAAATACCAACGTTGTGGGTGTTTGTTTTGTAATTTTCAAGTTTTAGCTAGACGGACATACATATATTTATACTTTATATAATAGATATCCAGTCCAAATACAACAGATACATGCTGTGGTTACCTTTGCCTAAGAAAAATATGCAGGGATGAGACCCTCTAAATATAGAAAACCATCATCGAATCATTAAAATTATGTTAATAGAGACATTCCATTGTCGTCCATATCATTTTCCCTACTAACTTTTTCATTGTCGCACTCTTTTCTTCTATACAAGACTTACTACTCTCCCACCCACATACACAACGCAGTCTTACCTTTCTGCTTCCATCTCTTTCCTCGCTCTCTATATTTTCACATTTATCCTCCTCTTACGTACTTAACCGACGCCCTACATACAATTTCCACTGACTTCCTCCAGTCTATCTTTTCCTCAAATCCTCTCCACTTACTGGATTATCTACCTCGCTTATAGACCGAGAGTTAACTTTATATAGTTAATTAAACAAGAAATAGACACTAAATATTAAGTGAGTAATATAGAACTTAACGAAATATTTAATTCAAATGGCTGACTTGTATTCTAAGAAACCGAAATGCATCCTAGTGGATATAAATTACAAACTGAATAAAATTTAGTAATAAATGATTCAGTCTGAATAGGAATTTTCTTTCAGGAAATAGTTAAATAAAATTAATGACTTCTTAGAAACGCAAATATGTTCTATAAGATGTTTCTGACTTTTGGAGATGAAGATTGGTTATTCGTATTATTTGGAATCATCAGATTACTGTTCTCATCTTGAGTGTGATTTCCACAACGTTTCGGTCGGCCTAACCTCCGACCTTCTTCAGCTGTATGTTGTCGAACTCGGGAATGTTTCTGCCGAACTCGGGAATTTGGACAGAATTTCGAGCGGAACCCTTTATTTACTTCACGGGAGTAGCGTGTTCTTGTCCCGTCAGCCATGATTGGATAGAGGTCCTAAGTAATTCGCAATTGTATTTTTCGGTCGCCTTTATTTATTTCAATCCTTAGTGTTGGCGACCGAAAAATACAGTTGAAGTCACACTCAAGGTGAGAACAGTAGTCCGATGAATCCAAATAATACGAATATTCTATAAGATTTAAGATAATCAGTAAATAATTTATTTTATAAATAAAATATTTTGTGAAAATAGTATTTTAATTTCATGAAGTATTTTATTGAAATCTCTGATAAGAAACCGAATGTATGTTAATGAGCTTCATATACAGAAATGCATTATGGTTGGTCCAATATAATCATTAAATTATTTTTGTAAATAAATAATTGTTTCTAAATAGAATTTTAATATCACGAAGCAAAGTGTGAGACTCCCCCTCCCAAACCCCAACCCAATTAATAAAATATCTACAGCGCATGTGCACTCCTGTGTGAAAAGTGTGACAACCGCTTTTACGCGTGAGCGTTTGTAAACATAGTGCAGAAGCACTTAAGTGAAATAATTATAAGATGTTTAGCCGCAAGATTTAGCATATACCTACTAGAGAACTACTATCGTATTTTGCGTCGAAGCTAGAAACGTACGCAGACGTCTAATATCAATTACGATAAACACATCAATATTTGTAAACGGAACTATGCAGCTTTATTTGGATTGTTCAGACTATTGCTCTTATATTGGATGTTGTTCTCATAAGGTTCCAGTCGATGTAATCCCCGACCTTCTTCAGGTGCGACTTGGTCTGCATAGAATTTTGGACGGAACACTTTATTTAATCCACCAGGATAGATTTTTCTATTTCCACGAATCAATTGAATTTCAGCTACAATTCGCTAAACAACATTCTCCTCAAGTTTTACCAGCAGAATAAACGCTGGTGAATGTATAGTTATTTTTTTCTTTTCATTTTGGTGTGGAATGGGAGAGGCAGTTTCAGTAAGTATTGAACAGATCTTTGCATATCATAGTCTTTCGTTTTATGAAGAAAACTCGAACTGTCCTTCATGAAAAGAAAAGCGGCATAAGATGGAAGCCAATCTATGGGAGCTTACAACATAGAAAACACATTACATATTTAAATCTTAACCATCCACTTCTAACAATGTTTGTTTTATATACATCTAAGGCTTGGCTGTGGCTTCCGGTCTGTGGCTTTGAGTTTTGTGTTGACTGTGACTTGATTTCTGACTGTGGGAAAACGACAACATATATGTAATGCAAGTGTTTGTGTGTGCATGTGTTCCCTATAGAAAGGATAGGTTAGAGAATCTACACAAAACTTAAAAGTGTATTCATACGCAAACTCATATGAGGAAGTCAATGAAGGTGCATCCCAAGGGACTATGAGGGAAGGACTTCTTTTAAAACTTTAAATATATTCAATTTTTTATGAAATTAAAATCATATGCATAACAATTATCTGGAAAAGATAATGGAAGTGATTGCGAGTCTGTACGTGCTACAACCCCAAAGAAAAACAATCTTAATATACTTGATTAACATACTTAATATATCTAATTAACATATTGATTAACATACTTGATTAATATATCTGATTTTAATGAAATTAACTCAGTAATTCAGAATTTTTCAAAATTTCAGCTTCTTCTGGCTATATTAAGAGACGAAATAGAATGAAAGTAAAAAAAAAAAATCAATACGGTGAATAAGAACCTAGTAGTATTCATCATTCAGTCCAGAGCAATGCTAACTCTTCCTGCTAGTGAATATATATATATATATATATATATATATATATATATATATAATTATTATTATTTACAATAATAATTAATACCTACAGACACTAGTGTTTCATCCTTTCGACAATCATCAGTACAGAGTGTCCCGATTAACGCCAGTCGAGAGATTCGAACCCCGGCAACAGAAATCATATATATCACAATCACGTTGACACACCGATTCTCGCCAAATCACCGAAGTTAAGCAACGTTAAGTCTGGCCAGTACCAGATGGGTGACCATTTGGTAAGATTAGGCGCTGTATGTACCGCGCCGAGTCGTAGAAAGTTCCAAGTTGGTATCTGGGGGAGCATTAATTAAATGCGTCTAGGAGAAAGAAACTGATATAAAAACCCGCGGTTTACTATATACTTTGCCTTGTGGCAGTCATCTGCACCGACAGAGGTTAGCAGTAATACCAAGAAGTGTGGTTGGTTCTACACAAAGCTGTCTCCACTATAAACAAATCATCTGTGCGGATTTCTTAGAAACTTAGTTGTGGCGGAACCTCATACGTCGAAATTGACGTAAGAGTCCATCGTCCGAAAAGTCCTTTGCATTGTAAAAGTACAGGTTTCTGGAGTCTTTTAACAGGCTTATAAACTGTTTACTTTAATCACAGATGAAACTTAGCATATCTCTTTTAACCATTGTTGATAAAATTTTTCGAATTTATTTTTTTTCAGATATCCTTCATTACAAGACACTGGATCGCAACAAATTTCATGTTCAGGAAATTATGCTTTTTGTTCTTAAAAAAAAAAAAAAAGAAAAAAAAAAAGAAAGATAAAACTGCTGCTAAAATTTTCCAAGAACTGAATATTCGAAAATGGTTTGCAACGGGAAACAATCTTGAAACTGACATTCGCATCAGAAGACCTTTAAAGTTTGATATTGATGTTTAGAAGACAAAAATTGAAGAAAATCTAAATATTTTCAAAGCATTTGCTCAAATGTTGGGATTTTCAAAAAGTACAGTTTATGGCCATTTTCCTTGAATATATATTGCTTAAAGAGGAGAAATTTTATTTCTATCTTTATCTGCGTAAAAATGGAGTTAAATTAAGATTACGGTTACTATTGATAGAGAAATATGATAGAATAGATATTATAGCGAGAGAAAGCGAGGAGTGAAAGAAAGAAGCAAATAGAAACAACGTTTCTAATTTGATTAGACCTCCTAGTTCTAAGTTCTATACGTTCTAAAATCCACAAGAACAGCATATCGTTAATACAGCATATCGTTAATACAGCATATCGTTAATACAGCATATCGTTAAGATAAGGTCTTCTCAACATAAGGTAGCCAAATGGCTCAACACAATTCTGGGATCAGTTTTGGAACGTTTAGTTTATTTTCTATTACAGATTTATTTACATTTGCGATTCTTATAACAAATTATTCTGATACTGAAAAAATGTGTTCCTTTGATTTACATGTGTTCTCTTTTTAGCGACTATTATTATATATCGGTCGAATTCAGTTTTATCGGCATTATGTATAGATTTATGGTGCCTCTATGGGTTCTCCTTTTTGACGGTATTGGTTAACATCTTCATAGATTTTCATTAAGATAGTGTTATCTGATTTTGAAAGACCATCCGTTTACTTTCATTTGTTCACTTCGGGCTGTTCAACAATGGGTTAAAATGAACGTTGTTTTACGTCCCTCAATAATATTCATCATTTACTGTAGATAAGGCAATTTTTCTCTTCCATTTTTCGATGGGTTAGTTTATATAGCTTCATCTGTTTTTTTTCTCGCTGTACTGTATAGGAAACAAATTTTTACTGGTCTTTACACTCGTTGGGACTCATTTTGTCACATAAAAGTTCAATTTAATTAACACCTTTATACATACGGTCTTAATGATTTGTTCGAAGTCCAGGTTGGATGATGAAATTAAATTTATCACTATGATATACTAAAACATTGGTTAACTTTTAGACTAGAGCTTCCCTAGTTAGGTTGTTTACACCTCTCTGGTGTAAAAGACGATATTCCAGGAAGCGCGAGAAAATTTAGGTAAAAAAAAAAAAAAGATTACTAGCTATATGTTATTCTTGTGTTTTTTGTTTTGTTGTTTTCTTTTGCAATCTACTAATTTCTTGCTTTCGTTTTAGGGTTTAAGTATTGTTAATAAATAACCATAAATACAAGATGAATGAATTCAATCAAATCATGTATTTAACCGCAAGTTTATAGAAATTTTAGTGATTGTGAGGTTTGAAAGAAGTTTATCGAGGACAAAAATGTTGGGACCCGTTGCTTTAGACATGTTTGAATCTACTATTACGAATAAAATCTCAAAATTTTATAAACGTAAAAAGACATCTGTTTGCAGATGTCCTATTTACTATTCGCCAACTTTGGCTTGCTATAACATAAGCGATAGATTTGCCAACCAAATCTTTGCTCTACACAACGTTATTTTGCTTTGAATACACAATTTATTTTTCCAGCAGACTCATTTCGACGTCAATTCGAAAAGATGTTACTTCTACTCCACCATAATAATTCTAGTATTTATTTATTTAAATATAGTTGTGGTTTCGCACTACATTGGAAGTACATCGCAAAGATTAGACACCCGGGTTAAACACGTGCCCACAAAAATTTGCCATCAGATACTTTGAATACTACCTATGGTCTACCCATGCAGAGTACCTTATACATAATAGATCTTGACGATATATAAATATAACTTTTAGGTGGTAGATTGTGTATGAATTGCATAATGGAGTAAACATGTCAACTAACTTTTCAGCACCATTCTGATTATTAAGTGCTCTGTTATTAATGACCCATATCTATTGGAGATCATATCAGCCGAACAGAAGTTATTTCTGATGCTGTTTAATTCTAATATCCAATCTTTGTGATGTACTTCCTACATAGTGCACACCGCAACTACACACTGAAAATATGTAATATATAGCATAGTGTTGATATAGATATTAACAGACAAAAATTCTCCACTCCACTAGCAAGCCACTTCAATTTACCTGGACACACAAAAGACAATATTAGATGCCTCCTAAAAGACTGTTTTCTCATCAACAAAAGTACGAAAACAAAAAGAAATACAATGGATCACCGTATTCAGCACACAGAAGATAAGTCTCAACACAGACCTCGGCCCTCTCAAACAATACAAGTATTTTAAAAAGAAATAACACAATCACCTACACCTACATGTATGTATAAACCTGTCCTTTTTATATCGATTTTAATAATATATATTACATCTTTTCTATTTTATAGCAATCACATGTCATTTTCTGTTGATTCTTAAATTATTACTTTAATTATAATTATTACTATTATTTTCATCATACATAACCTTCTATCTGCACTATTTATATTATAATATATCTATATTTATATCTATGTTATATCTTTATATATATTTTTATATCCTTATTTATATCTATACATCGTTAGCTTCATATCTACTTGTTTACTCACTTTATTTTATGCATGTGTATGAATATGGATTAGTATATTTATTTGATAATATGAGTATATGCGTATGCGCCTATATATGAATGTGTATGTATATGTATGTATGTTTTTATGTGCATATATATGTTGTATGTATATGCTAATATGTATATATGTGAAAATATATGTATATGTAACAACTACAATGTTGGTTACTTGCTTGATTTGTTTCCACTATCATTTGTATTTAAGTATATATATATATATATATTTATATATATATATGTGTGTGTGTGTGTGTGTGTGTGTGTGTCTGTGTTTATGTATGCATATATATATGTACATTTTTGTGTATGTATGTCTGCTGGTATGGATACACATGCATAGTTTTAAGTGTAGGCCTTACTTATTAGACTAGTTAAAATAATATTCATATATATATATATATATATATATATATATACATACACATACACACATAAACGTGTATAATTTCTAGATATATTTCTATGGTGTATATATGATTATTTCCGTGTGTGTAATACATATATAATTATATATATATACACACATATTATATATATATATATATATATATATTGATGTGTATGTCTTTTTGCTGCCTTACATGCTCATGTATATTGAGCAATATATATATTTATATATTATATATATGTATGAGTATTTGTGTGCGCGCATGTATGTACGTGTATGAGCATATGTGTGCATGTGCACATGTATGCGTATCTGTACATGCGTGTGTATATGTGTACATGTGTATGTGCACATATGTGTGCATATATACATGTCTGTATACATATTTATATGCATATATATGGGAATGCATGTATTATGCATGCATGTACGTTGCATGTAGTTATATATAGATATGTATGCGTATATGTGGATGCCGTACGGAGATGTATGCATATATATCTGTATATTTGCGCACAAATTTTTATGTAGGCGTTATTATTGGTCTGTGGTTAAAATATTATAATCATTATAAATATTGTCATTATTATTATTAATATGTACAGAGTGGCCTTCGGGCCAAGACTACATTTGAATATCTGTTCTGATGTTGCACTTAACCTTTTCTGTCCTCGGTCAGTGGAGGAGAAATCCTTCACGACAGACGATTTTCATTTTGGTTACTATCCAGTGTGTCTTTTATGAGGGGGGGGGGGAAGCAGCGGGATTTAAAAACCGACATTATGTCTAACTCTACCCTCACAGGAAGGCAAGCAAATAGGCACAATATTATTAATTATTATTATTATTATTATTAAAACTATCATCATTGTTAATAGTTTACTATATTTTAGTGTTGGGACGATTAATCGGAATCGGGAAAAACTAAGCCGATTTTCCGATGCCAAAACCGATTCCTTTAATTATCTATTTTCTTTTCTTTTTTTTTTTATAAAACGTCTGCCATTGCTTGTAATAATAATAAAATAATAAATATTCATTTATTTAAACTTCCAGTAAGACTAAAATAAGTGTTTTCAATTTTAATCATACTTTTTAGTTTTAGATTCAAATATTAATAACTCCATTTTATTTCAGTATTTAATTCATGTAACTTTCGGTAGACCCCCCCATACGCTTTTCTTTTTTATCGTAAATTTCTTATAACGTGACTAGCTAAAGTTCAGAATAAAATCACGCTTTCTTTTAACGGTGAATTTTAAAAAAAAAATCTTTTTGAACGCTGTTAACTTAAATTTCCTCATTTCAGTTTACATTTTGGAATCGGCCGTGTTTTTGTTGAGATAAGTGATTTCAATTTTAATCATACTTTTTATTTTTAGATTCAAATATTAATAACTCCATTTTATTTCAGTATTTAATTTATGTATTTCTGTTTTATTAAATGCTAGCTTTTTTTTCTCGTCCATAAATGTTTATTTATCTACCAAGTTGATTGCAAAAATAGATTACGAATTTGTAATCATTCTTAGTTCGTGAGAGGGGAATCTATCACCATACTTTCCCTTAATAACAGTCCAACGGACGTGTTTAAGTACAATACTTAATAGGTTTTTTTTTTTAATTTTTTTTTTTTTTAATGGAGAGTAGAAAACGCATTGTGGATGCGTTATCGGCAGCTCCTGTTACTCCCGCTTCTTCTTATTTGTCCCTCAGTCCTCATTTTTTAATGAGTGATTTTTCTGACAAAGGGAGAAGAAAAAGCTGTTTTCTAGGTTGGCAGTATTTTGCGCGAACAGTTGGCAGAGATGGCGGAAATTTTCTGTTTCTATGTCTATCCTTGTAGCCATGTCACTGGTAAGGGTGCTGGAGGTAAACGTTTTGTCTGGGCTGACTTTATCCGCTTGAATGTCAGGGACCCGAACCTTGGATTAACCACCAAGGAGGCTGTCCTATCAGCAGGTGCAAAGTACTGGAGCTGCTGTATTGCCATTTGGTGAATGGATTCTGGACCATGCAGTAGCTTCTGGTGGGGCCTCTCGATGTCATACTAGTGGGTAATTGTTACGGCTTTACCTTATCATTAGCTACAAATAATAAAAAAAATTCTTCGTTTCTTTTTCTCTCTTAGTTTCCCCTCTCTGTCCTGCTCTAAGTAAATCTGACGACCTAGTCCACAAATTCCAAAAATACATCATGACAAGTTTCAAGAAAAAATACACGATTAAACCCGGTTCTCCAACTTCCAACGTAGACCCCTACTACCATGTCTCCTTCTCCAACATCAGGGGTCTACGTTCTAACCTTCCAGAGGTTGAAACCCAATTACAGGAGACTAAACCAGACCTTTTATTTTTAAGTGAAACTGGCATTGGACAGGCTATTTCCCTAGAAGAGTTCGCAATTAAAGGATACTCTAACTTAACTTCTAAATCTGACCCCCAAGATCGTCATGGACATGGAATTTGTGCTTATATTAGAGATAACTTTCCATGTGGTAGGGACATCTCCCGGGAAGATCCTAACTTACCCTATAAGTGCTTCCGGGTTGCTTTAGCTCACACTACGGCATTTATATTTACTCCCTATCGCCCCCATAACAGCAGAGTTACTATCTTTCAAAGCATATCTAAGAAAATTGACCAAGTCTTATCTGCTTATCCTTCAGCTAACATTCACGTATGTGGAGACTTCAATGTTCACAACGTCGAATGGTTGACCCACTCTAACAAGACCGATGATGAGGGAAGGTTCTGTCATGATTTCTCCATTGCCTATGACCTCACTCAGATTGTTCAGGAACCCACCCGTGTGCCCGACAATGATGGCCAGTATGCGAGTCTACTAGGCCTTTTTCTCACAACTTGCCCTGAACTATGTTCAGTTTCTGTTCTGTCGCCTCTTGGCTCTTCCGACCATTCTGTTGTATCAACTAAGATAAAAATGAAATGTAATAAGTCCCCAGACGTACCTCTCCATCGTACAGTATATCGATACACTAAGGCTGACTGGGATAGCTTCCGTACATTTATATCAGATCGACCTCTGCATTCCATGTTTAAAAAGGATGTGTCCTCTATAGTATTATACCTGACGGAATGGTTAATTGTAGATATTGACCGTTTCATACCCTCGAAAATGTTTCAGCAAAAACCTAACAGCCAGCCATGGTTTTCTCCAGAATGTGCTGCTGCCATTGCGCACAGAAATCAATTTTTCCACTATTTCCAACGTAATAGATGTATGAAAACTAAAGCCGCTTTCAGGACTGCCAGCAACCATTGTAAGAAAGTAATAAAGAATGCAAGAGAGTTGTATGCTCAATCTGTTAAGTCCAAAGTAGCTGAGCAGCGGCTTGGTTCCCACCAGTTTTGGCAAATAGCAAACAGAATCATGAACAGAAGCGTGTGCTCCATCCCAACTATTATCAATGGACCTGAGGTAATCTCGTCAGCATCAGACAAAGCCAAACTCTTTGTCAAGAACTTCGCAGCTAATTCTACCCTTTGCGAATAAGGCTGCCAACCCCCAATATTTCCTTCTGTATCAGAAAACACGCTATGTGATATACGTATATCTGTACGTGATGTTGCCAAGCTAATCAAAAACCTTGATTCCAGTAAAGCAACTGGCCCTGACGGTATTCCAATTATAGTACTAAAAAAACTTCAACCTGATCTAGCGCCCATACTTACAAAACTGTTTAAACGTTGTCTTAAGGAGAATAGCTTCCCATCTCCCTGGAAAATTTCATCAGTATGCCTTGTATTTAAGAATTCAGGTGATCGCTCATCCCCCTCTCAGTACAGGCCAATAAGTCTCCTGTGCGTCAGAATAAGTTGCTGGAATCTGTGTTAAATACAGAAGTAATCAACCATCTCAACAAAAATAACCTTCTTAGTGACACTCAATATGGTTTCCGTTCTGCTAGATCTACAGCAGATGTGCTTACATTTATATCTCATAGGATTAGCAAATCTCTCGACGGAGGCAACCTTTCTAGGGCAATTGCTCTTGACATATCAAAGACTTTGATAGGGTATGGCATAAAGGTTTACTTCATAAGATCTCTAGCTATGGTATTGCTGGAAATGTCTTCTCAATTATTAAATCATTTCTTTCTGATAGGTTCATAAGAGTAGTAGTTGAGGGGCAAAAATCAGAAGCTCACAGTATTAATGCCGGTGTCCCTCAGGGGCCCATCCTGGGCCCAACTCTTTTCCTGATCTACATTAATGATCTTCCAAATAACATCCTTACATCATTTGTAGACATTTATGCTGACGACACTACCATTTATGGTAGCACATATAAGACAGTAAATGACCAAGTTCTCTCCAATTCTCTCTCCTCTGATCTTGAGCACGTAGTACAATGGGGTAAAGAATGGCTGGTTACTTTTAATCCATCTAAAACCAAGCTTTTCTCTTTACATCATCAACATTCTGATCCACATCTGACATCAATTGAAATGAATGGCTCTCGTCTTCAGGAGGCCTCAAGTTTTGACAAACTTCTTGGCTTGACCATTACTCCTGATCTTAAATGGAACACGTACATCAAATCTGTTGCCAAGGCCGCTGGAAAAATGGTGGGATCTTTCTATCGATCCGGTAGATATCTCACTGCTGATGCTATTCCTTATCTATATAAGAGCCAGGTACGTCCAAGGCTGGAATACTGTTGCCACATCTGGGCAGGAGCTGCTAGAAAGGACTTGGCCTGCCTTGATAGAGTTCAAAATAGACTTCGTAGCCTCGTAGGAGATGTCCTTTTCTCTTCCTTGCAACCTTTATCTCACAGAAGAGATGTTGCGAGTTTGTCTCTGATGTATCGTTATTTTCATGGAAAGTGTTCGACTGAGCTTTAATCTATGGTCACCCCTCGCCAAACTTTCACAAGAAACACTCGTCTATAATTCCCCACTATAAATAATTCCCCCCACTCTTTATCTGTGCCTAAACCTAAACGTAGATTCCATGAATAAAGCTTTTTTCTTAGAACTGCACGCCTGTGGAATTGTCTTCCGTTTTCCTGCTTTCCGGCTGACTACAATATGGTTGTCTTCAAGTCTAACGTAAATAAGTTCTTGATGAGCTGTTCCATAAAGTTATCAACTTTACCAAATTTTCATTACTAATGATTACTATAATGTCCAATTTCTACTGTACACTCTTTAACCCTTATCCTTGAGTGGCCTCTTGGCCTTGATAATGTGGTGATGCCTATGTAAAAAAAAAATCTCTAGATTAGACCCTCACAAGTATGTACTTACGTTTGAGAAAATATATGCACATTTAAGATGTGTTTTTACAGTAATCAGGACAAAATAACTTCATAGTAAAATATTTAGAGATTTATAAAGAATCGGAATCGGTAATTGTATCGGAACCGGGAAAAATATTGGAATCGTCGCATCACTACTATATTTATCTATTATTATTTTTTTGGTTTCAGCTATTATTATCATCATTATGAGAACTATTATGTAGCTGTTACTATTGCTATGTGGTAAAAATATCATTAATACACATAGAGTGGCCTTCCAGAGAGGCAAGCAAATAGGCACAATGTTGTTGTTGTTGTTGTTGTTATTATTATCATTATCAGCATTGTTATTGTTATTAATACTTTACTACGTTTATCTTATTTTTTGTTTCAACTATTACTATTATCATTATGAGAACTCTTAATAATATTGTTTTTACCGTTCAATAAATTTGTTTATTATACATATTGAAATCAATTGCGTCTTTTCTTGCCGTTTGAAATAAACGCTAATGCGTTGCAAAAAAAAAAAAAATAAATAAATAAATACGACATTCTTCTTCCAGAAACGGCAAAAACGTGAATTCTTTCGAACATTGTTGCAAAGAATGAACGCTGTCCAAAATAAAAATTTACAATTTTTTCAACGTCTTTCATTTTCATTTCAATACATTTTTGTGACGAAGAGCGGAGAACCGCTTGTAATATAAAAATAAAATATTTAAAAAAAAAAATCTTTTTCATTATATATATATATATATACGCACACATACACATTATATATATATATATATATATATATATATATATATATATATAAGTTTTTAAACAGATAAAATGCATAGAATTACAAACATACAAAGAACTGATTTCTTGTAAGAAAGATATCAACCAAGGATTTTTTTTTATTTTCTGTTTTCTTATCAATACAATACATTTACTTGCAAACTAATTATACAAAAGTAAAAAAGGTAATAAAAAAGGTCATTTAGCGATAAAAGACGCCCTGTTCCAGATTGGACAACATGGCGTGAGAAAGAAGACGCAGTAGCCGGTTGTAATTGTTATTAAGATCAGTTTTTTGTCTGTCGTCTGCCGTCAGATCGGAATGAAAGAGCATGGAATGATATTTACATGCGTCCATTTAAATCCCGTGTTCAGAAATGAATGCTATTTCTAACTTCCAAGAACAAATTAATAAACGACGGTCAGGTAGAGCAGAGACGCATTTAAAATGATATTTTTAACCGACATTTTAAAGACTACCTAAAATTTTGTTCTAAATCTAAGTGTGACAGACCAATTAAATGCTATTTAAAATACTATTAAAAAAGGACAAGTGTGACGAACCAACTAGAATTCTATTTCAAATGTAAACATGATTGATCAACACACCCTGGTGTCTAACTCTGTCCCGTGGGGAGGCATAGTAAATAGGTACATTAAAGCATAACAGACCGACCGATACGAAAGCCTCTAACATAAGTTACTTCAAACTAAAACCTGACAGACCAAGGTAAAAATGCTCGATTGTTGATTAGTTTCAAGTGATCTGGCAATTGGGTTTCGAATCCCAACGTGAAAACTCGCCACATTTACTTGCACAGAAGAGTCGTGATACGACGAAACAACTGTATATAAGCGACACACACACACACACACACACACACACACACACACACCTTATATATACATATATATATTATAACAATGGCGCAATGCTCCTAAAGTATCATAGTGAATGCCCAGAAAAATATAAAACTGCCCCTATAAAAAATTTGATTCACCGCGCATACAATATAGCATCAACTCGACAAATATTTTACAAATAGCTAACAAACAAAACAAACCCTAATAAACAATAACTTTCACAATAAAATCGTTGATAAACACAGAACTCTATTTAAACTTACTCCAGAATAAAAACATAAACCCTAACAAAAAATGACACCATCAAAGTATACTATAAAAACCAATTACACACTAACTACAAAACAGATGAAAAATAACAAACCTAATTAAAAGATACACCAGACCCACCGACCAAAACAATAAGATTAAACTAACAATATATTATACCAAATTTAAAACTTCCAATTTAATAGTCAAAAACAATAACACCAACACCACACTAAATCAAACTAACGTAGTGTATGAATTTATTTGCCCCCTTCGAAGAATATCTCTGAATCCACTCTAAAAATTCATACAACGCATACATAGGCCATACAACAACAACACTCTCCCGACGACTAACCTATCATTTAGCTGGCAATAGTGCCATAAAACATCTAACATCCCACGATAAAAACCTACAGTCGTCTGACATTAGAAATATCTTAACTAACAATACTAAAATCAGATACCTAAACACGTGCACACGACGACTAAAACTACTAGAAGCCATACTTATTTAAAAACGACAGCCCTTTTTGAACCGGATCTCATTTAATACCGGGACAAATATACTAACAGTATTTAATAACTAACCAGAAAATAAATAAATAAATAAAATATGCAATAAGAACATTGATTTTAAAATAAATAAAAATAATTCGACCCAACCTCCTAAACCCACCTTTATAACCAATTAAAATAAAAATAACAAAAAAACCCCAAAAAACAAAAACAAAAAAAACTATAATTACACCAAGCCTCACAGAAAAAGAAAAAGAAAACGAAAACAACAACAATCGCTCCTGAAGATAATCGGATGCACCGATAGAAAGCGCTCGAGAAGAATATGGCAGAAAAACAACTTTTGGCCGTCATTCTGTATAATTTACCTACTGAAATTAACAAGACCGCCCGACAAAGTGAAAAATTATCCATTAAGATCGGAAAAAAGAATAACTCCGTCGTTTTCAATCAAATATGTCTGAATAATAACCTGCTGCCAAAATATACAAATTTATATATATGTATATATATATATATATATATATATATATATATACATATATATATATATTATGGTTTCCATGGTGGTACAAAACTCAAGGCAATCATGAAGGGAAGACGTATTCCTTCGGAATTCATTTCATATATATATATATATATAAAGACCGAGGAGAAAAGGAAAATGGATAGCGACTAAAAAATAAAAGTAGAGAAATAGAAAAAAAAAATCAAAACGAGTCAATTAACATGTTTCGCCTTCACTCATCAAAATTGGGATCGAGGGATTTATTTTTTAGTAATTTGTTTTCCTTAATGATAAAATCTAAAAAAAGAGACGGGAGCAAGAGCAATCGTATGGGGATGAATTTTAGAGGCTGATCACATTCAAACCCTCGATTACAATTTTGATAAGTGAGGGCGAAACATGTCAATTGACTCGTTTTGATTTTTTTTCTATTTCTCCACTTTTAATTTTTAATCGCTATCCATTTTCCGTTTTTCTTCGGTCTTTTTTTTTTAATATAAAATGAATTCCGAAAGAAATACGTCTGCCCTTCATGATTGCCTTAATATATATGTGTGTTATGAACAGTACATAGGGCCCAAGCAAAGCCGGGCTGAACCTTATATATATATATATATATATATATATATATATATATATATATATATATATATATATATATATATATTAAAAGTTTAACTCATGTCCAAGTAACGTACATCTAAAATTTCAAGTGTTTAGACCCAAAATTTGCGGAGGAGTTTGGTAGAGTCGGCAAATGTCAACTCTTTCAACTTTAACCTTTTGGCAGCCAAATTTTCCCCTAAAACTGATTAAAAAGCTTGCTGCATGTGACGTAAGTAGTTCCGACTAAGAACGGAAAAGGACGAATCAAGTTACAACAGTCCGAATATTACCGAAATATACAATCTACATTGTGTTACGTTTTATGACAAGGCTACTTTAATAAAACAAAGTGATCCATTTCCGACTTCGACTATTCATTCTTAAATTTTAAATACCAGACGAGATTGTTTTTTTTTTCAAACATAGCCATCACCACTTATCAATGCCCAGAGACTACTCGCGGATAAGGGTAAAAGTGTACAGTAGTTAATTGGACAATATAGTAATCGTTAGTAACAATCAGATTGTAGTCAGCTGGAAAGCAGAAAAACGGAAGACAATTCCACAGGTGTGCAGTTCTAAGAAAGAAGCTTTGTTAATGGAATCTACGTTTAGGTTTAGTCATAGATAAAGAGTGGGGGATTATTCACAGTGTTTTCAGTTACACGAGTGTTCCTTGTGAAAGTTTGGCGAGGGGGACCATAGATTGAAGCTCAGTCGAGCACTTGCCATGAAAATAACGATAAAGCAGCGACAAACTCGCAACATCTCTTCTGTGATAAAGAGGTTTCAGGGAAGAGAAAGGGATATCTACGAGGCTACAAAGTCTATTTTGAACTCTATCAAGGTAGAACAAGTCCTTTCTAGCAACTCCTGCCCAGATGTGACAACAGTACTCCATCCTTGGACGTACCTGGCTCTTATATAGATAGAGAATTGCATCAGCAGTGAGATTACTGGATCGATAGAAGGATCCGACCATTTTTTCCAGCAGCTTTGGCAACAGATTTGATGTACGTGTTCCATTTAAGATCAGGAGTAATGGTCAAGCCAAGAAGTTTGTCAAAACTTGAGGCCTCCTGAAGACGAGAGCCATTCATTTCAATTGATGTCAGATGTGGATCAGAATGTTGATGATGTAAAGAGAAAAGCTTGGTTTTAGATGGATTAAAAGTAACCAGCCAATCCTTTCCCCATTGTACCACGTGCTCAAGATCAGAAGAGAGAGAATCAGAGAAAACTTGGTCGTTTTGGACTTAGATGTGCTACCTTAGATGGTAGTCTCATCAGCAAAAATATCTACGAATGATGTAAGGATGTGATTTGGAAGATCATTAATGTAGATCAGGAAGAGAGTTGGGCCCAGGATGGGCCCCTGAGGGATTCCAGCATTAATACTGTGAGCTTCTGATTTCTGCCCATCAACTACTACTCTTATGAATCTATATGAGAGAAATGATTTAATAATCGAGAAGACATTTCCAGCTATACCATAGCTAGAGATCTTATGAAGTAAACCTTTATGCCATACCCTATCAAAGTCTTAGATATGTCAAGAGCAATTGCCCTAGAAAGGTTGCCTCCGTCGGGAGATTCGCTAATCCTATGAGATATAAATGTAAGCACATCTGCTGTAGATCTAGCAGAACGAAAACCATATTGTGTTTACTAAGAAGGTTATTTTTGCTGAGATGGTTGATTACTTGTCTATTTAACACAGATTCCAGTAACTTACTTATGACGCACAGGAGACTTATTGGCCTGTACTGAGAGGGGGATGAGCGATCATATGACTTCTTAAATACAGGGTATACTGATGAGATTTTCCAGGGTGATGGAAAGCAATTCTCCTTAAGACAACGTTTAAACAGTTTTGTAATTATGGGAGCTTGTTCTGATTGAAGTTTTTTTTGAGTACTATAATTGGAATACTGTCAGGGCCGGTTGCTTTACTGAAATCAAGGTTTTTGATTAGCTTGGCAACATCACGTACAGATATTTGTATATCACACTAGCATGGGTGTCCGGCGTTGCCCGGGTGTTTGGAGGTGCGTGTTGAGCAAAAACGGGGAAAAACGTGACGTCTTTGTTGTTACGACCACCGGCAAACCGGGAATGACGTAGGTTTAAATTAAGGCAAGACAATCGAAAAGAGAGGATGACTTTCGAAAATATCGGCGAAAAAAGCGACCCCTCCCTGTTGAAAAGTGGCCAGTTGAATGTGAAGAAAATGTTTTTAGCCAATTTTTCGGTACTTGTCGTCTGAAGGGTCGAGCTTCAAAACGATACTGATCTTGTGAAAATCCGTCGCCTCTGTCGAAAGTTTTAGGCAGACATGCAGACGTACATTTATATATTTTTTCTATAGATTTTATATAGATTTTCGACCCAAACCGATTAAAAAGCTTGCCCATCTCTGAATATTCTTTATGTAAAATTTCAAATGTTTAGACCAGAAATTGTAATTTGGTAGAAACCGCAGAGGTCAGTGTTTTAAACTTTGACCCCTGTTATGACTCCTAAACATTTATTGTTTTGGGCTCAAATCAAGTTATTAAGTTAGATCCATGTCCAAGGAACCTATATCTAAAATTTCAATTGTTTATACCCAAAATTGTCGGAGGAGTTTGGTAGAGTTCTCAAAGGTCAAATCGTTGAACTTTGACCCTTTAACAGCTAAATTTCTGGCCGCAAACGGATTACAAAGATTTTTCCAAATTTCAGTACTCTGTATATCAAATTTGAAGTCTGTAGACTGAAAAGTGACAGAGTTATTGCGTAGGGAAATGTACACAGGTAGAGAGACAGACACTTTGACTTTTATAGATATTTGTATATTACTTAGTGTGTTTTTTGATACAGAAGGAAATATTGGGGTGTTGGCCTTGGTCACAAAGGGTAGAATTAGCTGCAAAGTTCTTGGCAAAGAGTTTGGCTTTATCTGATGCTGACGAGATTAACTCAAGTCCATTGATGATAGTTGGGATAGAGCACACACTTCTGTTCAGGATTCTGTTTGCTATTTGCCAAAACTGGTGGGAACCAAGCCGCTGCTCGGTTACTTTGGACTTGACGGACTGAACATACAACTTTCTTGCGTTCTTTATTACTTTCTTACAATGGTTGCTGGCAGTCCTGAAAGCGGCTTTAGTCTCAATACATCTATTACGTTGGAAGCAATGGGAAAAGTGATTTCTGTGCGCAATGGCAGCAGCACATTCTGGAGAGAACCATGGCTGGCTGTTAGGTTTTTGGCTTGGACTTTTTCGAGGGCATGAAACGGTCTATACCTACAATTAACCATTCCGTCAGGTGTGATACTATAAAGGACACACCCTTTTTTAAACATTGAACGCAGAGGTCGATCTGATATAAATGTACGGAATCTATCCCAGTCAGCCATCGTGTATCGATATACTATACGATGGAGAGCTACGCCTGAAGACTTATTACATTTCATTTTTATTTTAATTGATACGACAGAGTGGTCGGAAGATCCAAGAGGAGACAGAACGGAAACTGAACATAGTTCAGAGCAAGTTCTAAGAAAAAGGTCTAGGAGACTCGCATACTGGCCGTCATTGTCGGGCACACGGGTGGGTTCGTGAACAATCTGAGTGAGGTCATAAGCAATGAAGAAATCATGACAGAACTTCCCCTCATTATTTTCTCAGATATACTTTTAAAGATAGTAACTCCGCTGTTGTGGGGGCGATAGAGAGCAAATATAAATGCAGTACTGTGAGCAAGTGCAACCCGGAAGCACATATAGGGTAAGTTAGGATCTTCTCTGGAGATGTCCCTACCACATGGAAAGCCACCAAATAAGTAGAAAAATATTGTCAGTTTTTTTGCGTTTAAATATTTTATTCTGTTGTTTAGTTTTGATATTCTTCACACTCATTTCCAAAACGAGGCATTAAGTAAATTTCTTGTATTCAAAAATAACCCCATAGAAATGCATAAGAAAAAAAAAACAAAAAAAAACAAAAACAACAAAAAAAGTTACTAACAATGCATTTAGTTCATTCGGAAAAGCTCCATACCGTTTGTCAGTTTCGGAAGTGTTCGGTGAAACTCGGAATTGATGACACAAATACCGACATTTTTTTGTTTTAGATATCCTAACTCTAACCTAACCTTAAATATCCACAAAAAGCATACGCACAAAAAATTAAACAATGTTTCTAGTGTTAATTTTAAAATTTTATTTTATTAAAGTCGTCTCCATATATATATATATATATATATATATATATATACACACACACTTCTATAAATTTGTTTATTTGTGTGTATTGGTGTTCATATTAAAACCCCCTTTTTATATTTATTTAAAAAGAAAATACAACTTTGTTATATAAGGATCGTGGAACTGCATTCATCTGCAAAAGATCTAGCTAATTTGCATATTCTTTTAAACATTTATTTTAATTAATTCCCTATTAGTTTTTCCTTTTTTCTGACGGGATGATCATCTATAATTAACTATTACGTATAATTATATCCATGCAGATATTCTACATGATTTATACTTGCGTAATATTTGCGTAAAAGCTTATAGTAAACACAAAACCCTTTCCATATATATTTATGTATGCGTATATATATTTGTTTTAAAAATTTTGACTACCAAACTTCTCCGCCAGTTTTGGTCTACAGACATGAAACTCAATATATAGGGTATTCGAACCACTGCAAAACTTTATATTTGGGCTTCCGGGGAAAATAGGTGAAAAAGTGTGAAAATTCAAGAAATGGAATTTGCCAGGTGAAGGTCGAACGACGGCATTTCGAATATGCATGCGCAACGTAGTTCATGTTTTAATTTTTAGTTTTGCAGCAAATGTGTCTTCATAGCTTAGGCATTAACGTCACAGGAAAAAGTAAATCGTAAGCTAAACGTTTTGGTTTCAATTCTCGGTGATAGCTCACGAGTCATTTCTTTCTTTTTTTTTTTTTAACTTTTTAAAATCATTAATGTATATATGGAGTCCAATATAATACGAAATATGCATTAATAAAATATCATATTTAAGTGTATTTTACGACCGGACAATACCGGGCGACCTGCTAATATATATAACTTCTATATTTGTACACTTCACGCACATTCAGACTTGACCCGTCTTTCTCCGTTCGTAGTCGGAACTAACTACGTCACGATTACACCATTCCTGAAAACCTTTGGATACTTTATCCGAAATAGCACCAGCATTTATCACCGATAGAAAAAAAAAACCCAATTGTAAATAGAATTGTCAGTTATGAAAACATTGAAGTTGGGTTCAAATCTTACTGCTATGTAATTAATTGTTTACTTTTATAGAAATGTAAAGATTAAATAAAATATGGTTTTAAATCTGAATAAAAAAAAATATATTGGACGGAGGAATATTCACTGCTCTGCTTGCTTAGCCGTGGTGTATGTGTTTCGGAGGAGTTACATACCCCCTTTTTAATATGTAATGTAAAAAATAATAAAATGCATGTTTATAAACGAACTGATATGCATTATGGTGGAATTTAATTTTTAAATCGGATTTTGAAGCAGTTATTTGTGAGTAGAGAATTCGCATTCTTTGCTTAATCGCGGTCTGTTATGGTCGGAAACACAAGTGGGAGTATCTTTAAAATTTCAATCTAGAACACTTTTCGGTACTATTGCAGAATATGGACCGTGCTATTTTTTTTTTCGAAAATATTTTCAAGTTCAACTTGTTCCGGTATCTTTGGTTGGTTATTTTACGGCACGTCAGCCATTTTTGGTTTATTTAATGCCGAATTCAGTAATTTTGAAAAAAAAAAAAGGTTTTATTCATCAAGTTCTATATATTTTCAACTGTTTATTTACCGTGTTTGTCTTATTTGCTTTGTAAATTGTTAAGTTGAAAGTAAAAAGTTACAAAACGCCCCCTCCCTATTTTAAGAATGGGTTCCTAAATAATAACGGTATGATTTCAACACGGTCCGTATTCTGCATATGTCTTTGCCACCAAAATAACAAGGATTTATCATATATATATATATATATATATATATATATATATATGAAAACCAGTCGTTTATATATATGTTTTTGCAAACCAATATGCGGTGAATGTCTAGAATCTTTCCAACTCCAAAAAAACTTTACAATGACGACTTGTTTCGATTTTTGGAGGAGTGCTAAAAACGAATATATACTTTAAAAGCGGCACAGACAAATATTTTGCATTATATAAAGAAATTACTTTTTCTAAAAATGGGGGATCACGTTTCTATATAAATTTAACGTAAAATGAGCACCTACGTTCTGGCCACCTAGTGAGGGGAGCATTTTTTTTTCTTTTGGCTATAAGGTTTTTGGGTGTTAATGCTCTTACGGAACCGCACTACTTTTTAAATCGTATTTCCAAGTTTAATTAAAGTTTTATGATATGTTTTTTATTCAATTGTAAGGTTAAAGTACAGAATAGGTACAAAACACCCGATGTTAAGAATGGATTTTTAAATAATAACATTATTATTTCAGCACGGATCACTCTCTGCATAAGTACCGTGTTTTTTCCGCTTTCATCTTTTAATACAGTCACGAGGACATTAAAGAACAAAAATAAAGAAAAGTTTGAATGGGGAGGGAGGTCTAAAACTGTCTGCGTTTTTTTCAACGCTGTGCATCCGTAGGTAAATAAATAAATCGTTACTTCAATTTTCCCAATTTTTTTAATTATTTTTTTGTGGGTTTCTGACATTAAATATTTACAAAGGTTTTTTTTAGTTTATAAGATTACAGAAAAAATTTCTTACGTTGATGATTACACGTTCATGCGTGTAAGGAAAACATCAAAATATTACATGTAATATATTAAAATATTACATGCAATATATTAAAATATTACATGTAAAATATTAAAATATTACATGTAAAATATTAAAATATTACATGTAAAATATTAAAATATTACATGTAAAATATTAAAATATTACATGTAAAATATTAAAATATTACATGTAAAATATTAAAATATTACATGTAATATATTAAAATATTACATGTAATATATTAAAATATTACATGTAATATATTAAAATATTACATGTAATATATTAAAATATTACATGTAATATATTAAAATATTACATGTAAAATATTAAAATATTACATGTAATATATTAAAATATTACATGTAATATATTAAAATATTACATGCAATATATTAAAATATTACATGCAATATATTAAAATATTAGATGCAATATATTAAAATATTACATGCAATATATTAAAATATTACATGCAATATATTAAAATATTACATGTAAAATATACACTAAAATTTTTACTTTATTAATATCATGCGTACTCATGCACTTATTGATCCGTGCTAAAATAATAACGTTGTTATTTAAAAAGCCATTTTTAACATGGGAGGGGAGGGCGTTTTGTACCTATTTTGTACTTTAACCTTACAATTGAATAAAAAAAAAACATCCTAAAACTTTAATTAAACTTGGAAATACGATTAAAAAATACTTTTTGCAATTATTTATTTTTCTTTGGTAAAAACATTTAAAAAACTATGCTTTATTCATGACTAGCGAGGGGTACCCGGCGTTGCCCGTGTGTTTGGAGGTGTGTGTGAAAACTCGGGGTGGGGGGGGAGTTAAAAAAAAGTAAGTATGAGGATCGAACCCGAACCCTTGAGGCAAAGTTGTAAATTAAAGTGTGAAAAAAAAAAAGTGCGACGTTAACCATTGCCCCGCCGCGATATGCTAACGGAAACACTTTTGAATTTATTGAATTACTTGGATTTGGCAGGTGCCCGTTTTAATGAGTTAATGAGGCCAAGTTTGACTGCGGGATGGTATTTACTGCTGAACGCCCCCCCCCCAAGATGTTATAGGAAAAAGACTAACCCACATGCGGCGAGCGACAAATGTTGAATATTTATCTTCCCGAAATCGAGCAAATTAAATAGATAGGCGAGCTTCGTTGTTAACTCTGAGATATTACGATTTATATGTGATATAAAAAGTTGTGAACCGACCAACCGCTTCTCTGAAAAAAGCCTTTTGTAGACATACAGAAAAAGCGAACACACATAGATGATGATTGCAACGTCTTGTCAGGCGAGTGCCATACATACATACATACATACATTTTCGCTTTTATATTTATAGATTACGTCGTTAGTTCAAGAAAATTAATTTTTATTCGACTTATAACGATATTATTAACACAAACTTTAGTAGATTTTTCGTAAAAAATTGTTTTTAATTGTTACAATCTACGATGCTTGCTTTTCATAAAAAAATGAAAAATTAAATTCATGCATTCTTTTTTAGAGTTTAAAACTATAACTTTACTAAAGATAGAGTTTTTTTTATACACAAAATAAATTTCCAGTAAGATTTACAAAATAATGGGTTCATTATATTCCTTGGTCATTAATTAATGAACACTGAAAATTCATTAAAATTGGTTCATTTCCTAAAGTTTGGTGAATTATTAAGTGAAGGAAGGGTCAAAATGTTGATACATTTTGGTCATCTGCCATTCATTATGCAGAGAAGGTACCGTGCTATTTTTTAAAATAGTATTTGAAGTTAGATTCAAGCTTTACAGTACAATTTGTTTATTAAATTGTTAGGTGAAAGTACCGAATAGTTACAAAATACCCTCCGCATGTTAAGAATGGAGTTCTAAATAAGCGTTATTATTTCAGCACGGTACCTACCGTACATAAGTACCACTTTTACATAAGTGTTGTAATAAGTGAGTTCGAACGTGAACTAGTTCTTAAAAAATACAAAAAACAAAACAAAAATAAAACAACAACAACGAAAAAAAACCTTGCGTATGCAGATTAAAAGACAATCAACGTTGTTGCAAACAAAATCACACATATAGATTCAGTCGTTGAAACAAATCAACATTTGAAATAAACAAGCCGAGCATGCGGGGTCCCTCTCCACGAGTGGGAAATTTACTTTCACCATGACTAATGTTTGTAAAAAAATTCAATGGGTGCTTATTGAAAAAAGTGCAAACAAACGAACGATTGTGGGGGTAATTTTACCCCTATAATAGCTTCTAGTGGTGGGGGTCAACCAGAGGTATCCCGGAAAATTCGTTCTGGCAAAAATTTACTTTCACCATGATCAATGTTTGAACAAAACTAAAAAAAATCCTAGGCGTGGTTATTTAGAAAAATGCGAACGGACGAACGAGAGTGAATTACAAGGTCCATTCCATCCTTTGTGTTGGCACCAATTAATTCTAAAGCGATAGGCCAATATTCTAAATAGGACAGTCCCATAAAGCGAATGCGAATTGTAATGACTGCACGTACGAATTCGATGAATAATTGAAATTGCTTGATAATCTAAGAATTTAACAATTTTTAGCAAAATATAAAGGACATTTAAAAACTGGCGATTGAATTTACAACTAGAATTATCTCGTTAAAAAAAAAAAAATTAAAGTTCGATAACCAGATGTGAGTTGGCAACACATTAAAGAATGTCAGAACCCGAGTATATAGGTTTTGTAACAACATCTTACCATCGTCCTATCCTTATTATAAGTTCCATTGTCACATAAGCACTACTTCCTGTTCTTTTTTTCCATTCTAAAGCGTAAAATCATCCAAAGGAGAACACATTAAAGGTTGTATGTGTTTTTGGATGCAGAGCATTTAAAAAACAAAAGTCAAATTGCCGATGTGTACAAACTAAACACTTACCTTTCAAAAGTTGATTCAGGCCTGTTTTGAATGAATATTGCATTTAAAACTGTCGCCGACAAGTAGTTTTATGACATTAACACCTTTAACCAATGTATACTCTAATGGTTTCAATGGTTGCCATTTTGAATTTCACTTGAGGCACTCTGAAAACAATGCTCATGCGCAAAAGAAAAAAAAAAAATCAGAGTGTTTTTGAATAACAATATAATAAAATCGAAAATTCCGGAAGGGAGGTAATAATAAATAAAATAATTTTATGGACCCTCCCCAACAAAAAAAACCAAAACAAAACAAACAAAAAAAAAACAATGAATACCAGTACCACTAATTAGTGTGAATGTTATACACAAATATTTTAATACAATTACTGAGTTTAATGAAACAGTAAGGTTAGGGTTAACTAATACTAACCCTTACACTACTTCATTTTTATTAAACTTAGCAATTTTATTTTATTTATTTTTTATTTTTTTAAAATTACATTTTCACCCCAAACAAGGCACATTGCCACTTTGGTGTAGGGGGCTAATATCAGGGGAAACAACTACCGGGGTACTATGTAGGGACTTGGACAGCAAGATGTTGGTTCATGTTGCACTTGAACTTCTGCATGTCAGTACAGTTGGGGAAGCAGGGACCTGGAATGGAATTCCAAAGTCTAGCGGTTCTGGGGAAGAAACTACCGGAGTAGAAAGATCTTTTACATCTAGGGATCTCTACAGTGTGGGGGTGGGATTTTGCAGCTTGTCGGGTCTGTCGAGGGTGTTCACGTCGTGGGGGCACAAGTGTTTGCAGTTCATCAGAGCATTCACCATTAAAATACTTGTAGAACAGGCAGAGGGATGCAACGTTTCGTCGATGGGACAGAGGCCGAAGCTTAGATGCCAGTTTAGGGCCTACCAGATTTGAGACTCTCTTTTGAACCCTGTCAAGGAGCGAGAGATTAGTAGCCGATGCACCAGCCCAAATATGACAGCAATACTCCATACATGGGCGAATGGTTGCCTTATAGAGGTACAGGATACTTTCGGGTGTTAGTAGTTTTCTAGCACGGTAGAGAGAGCCCACCTTCCTTGCAGCGGCCCTGGCAATGCCCTCGATGTAATTGTTCCAACTCATGTTTCCTGTGAACGTTAGGCCAAGGAGCTTGAAAGACGTACTCTCAGATAAAGAGTCGTTGGCCATTGCTATAGGTGGTAGAGAAGGTTTCTTGTAATTATTGAATGAAACTAGTTTAATCTTGCCGGCATTGAACGTGACCATCCATTTTTGTCCCCATTCCACTACTGATTGGAGGTCATCCTCTAGTGTTTCTGCCATTACTTTAGATATATGTTCATTTGCTTTCCTGTCGTGCCTGCTATAGAGTGTGGTCTCATCAGCATATATACCCATCTCAGAGGCAATTTTGTCGGGGAGGTCATTTATGAATATCAGAAACAGTAGAGGTCCAAGGATAGATCCCTGGGGCACTCCCGCATTTATATCATATTGTTTAGATGTACGACCGTCGAGGACAACCTGGATTTTTCTCTTATCTAAGAAGGGTTTAATTATGTTAAGTACTCTACCAGTGATACCGTATGATCTAATCTTCCTTGAGGAGACCCTCATGCCATACCCTGTCAAAAGCCTTAGATATATCTAGAGCTACCGCTCTGCCCTCTCCCGCTTTGTCCAGTGAATGGTATATGCGTTCTGAGATTGTAGTTAGGCTGTCTGCTGTGGAACGGGCTTGTCTAAATCCATATTGTTGGTCGGTCAGAAGTTTAGCATCTGTAAGGTGCTGGACTAGAGCATGGTTAATTAAGGTCTCAAATATTTTGGCAAAAAGTGGGAGGAGGTTGATAGGGCGATAATTTAATGGGTCAGTCCTTTCGCCAGAATTCTTGAATACTGGTACCACAGAAGCAGTTTTCCAACAGCCCGGAAAGCAAGATTCATTAAGGCATTTGTTGTAGAGTTTGGAGAGAACTGAAGCTACTTCGGCTGAGCACTTTTTTAATAGCACAGCTGGGATGAGATCGGGTCCATATGCTTTTGAAGTGTCAAGGTTTTTTATGATAGCATGCACCTGAGCAGGGATGATTTTCAGATCGTCTAGCGTGGCGTCTGTCCGCATAGGAAAGTCAGGTAGGGGGTGGTTGGAAGGGTCCCGTGTGGAGTTTGAGGCAAACCGACTGGCAAGCATGTTAGCCTTTTCGGTTGCTGAGGAAACAACCTCGTGATTGTTGGATAGTGGGGAAATTGTTGATAGTCCATTATTTACTACACTGTTGTAGATTTTCCAGAAGTCACGAGTTCCTAGTTTTTGTGCTTCGATGCGTTTTTTAGTGGTTTCCGTAAATTCCCTCTTAGCTGTCGCTATTTCTTTCTTAACGTTACTTCTAGCTTCTATATACTTCTGTCTGTTTGAACTTGACTTATGTCGGTTAAACCTGCGGAATGCATGCTGCCTTTGAGAAATGGCAATTGCGCAAGTCGAAGTAAACCATTGGGGAGAGTGGGGCTTGCTATAGAATTTCCGCATGGGAACATGCGCTTCGATTGCAGTTTTGAACCATTCAGTGGTCTCGTTTGCACACTGTTCAGCAGGAAGAGAAAAATATTTCCCCATGGGACGTCTCTGATAAGATCTCTGATGGCTTCCCAGTCAGCCTTTTTATAATATCTCGTTGTTTTGAGCACTGGCTCTTCAGTTTTGGGTCTAGAGTTTAGGGCGATTTCAACCATTATCACTGCATGATCAGCGTTCCCAAGTGGGTTCTCGGCTTTCGTTATACAATCATCAGGAACTGTGGTCAAAAACAGATCTAAAAGTGATGCGTGTTGTTCTTCCTGATCAGGGAAACGGGTTGGAAAAGTAACAATTTGTGATAGGGAGTGAGATATAGAGAAGCTATGAGTTGCGCTGCCTGCTGCATCTGTGTAAGTAGAGAATCCAAGCCAGTTTTTCTGATGGACATTAAAGTCACCAAATACATGTACTTGGGCGCTAGTGTCGAAGAAGAGTGCTGTGTCTATGCTGTCAGAGACTTTGTTTATTATGGCGCAGTCTTGGGTCGAAGGAGAGCAGTAGAGAAAGTAAAAGTAGCTAATGTTGTGTTGCATGATTAGTCTAAAGCACATAAAGGCTTGATCATCCCTTTCTAGGTTTGTTTCTCTAGTCAAGGGAAGGGTATTACGAATGTAAACTCCAAGTCCGTGCATATGTCTGTCAGAGTCCTTACGGCAGAGTGGGAGATATCCAGGCATGTTAATGTAGTTAGAGGGGATGGATGAGTGTAGGTTAGTCTCACTTAGTGCTAAGATATCCAGGGTATTTGTTAGGAGAAATGCTTCAACTTTAGCTAAATTAGTTCTAAGCACACGGATATTTGTGAATGCAAGCCTCAAGGGAGGAGGCAAGTTGGATTTGTTTGACCCTAAGCCTGGTTTAAGCTTATTTTTAGATTGTACTGTCATCATATTTTTTACCGAGTTTCAGTTAGGTTAGGGGGAGCCGAACAGGAGCTTATGCAGAGTATCACACATGCATCACAAGTAGACCATCAGCTGACCCTCCATCAACTAGGACTGTGGCCTCAGGAAAGCCCACAGGGGATGAGTGCAGGGTCCCTTTACATGCGCGACATGGCACTGCAAACATCCCGATATTATACAACTGTTGATGGAGCAGCCGCTCTAAGCGCTACCAAAGAGTTAGGGCTCCTGTACTACCAGTCGGAAACAGCAGCCAGTAACTGTCAATCCGGTACCCTCAACCCATCAGAGGAAGGTCAACCCAATCTAATTACTCAGGCATATATGGTACTCAAGCACTCTCAAGTGCCCAGCTTTAGGGGTGGGGTGTGTCGGGAGTGGGGAGACGGCGTTCATTGCCCTAGACAAGAAACAAGATCTACCACTGGGTGTTTCTGTCGAATCACTGTGATAGTATCTCTGCGCTTGACTAATAGGCAAAGAAGGAGTATGGAAGCCGGGCGATAGATAGAACCTATCTACTCCTTAAGCAATTTAGGTTTGCAAACCGGTAATTTGTTTGAGTCACCAGCTCTAGGAAGGTTGTCATCCAAGACTGAAGAGACCTCCCTCCCCTTTAGTTTAGTTTCAGAGTTTTCCTTCTCCTAGACGGATGATCTGGAAAGATCTACTGGGTCTGTCACCACTGAGAGGGTTTGCTCCGCGCCTGGGTTCTAACCCAGGTATTTCTGCGACCCCACGTGGTTAGTTAATGTTACTGGGTTAGTTTGTAGAGGTTATATATCTGCTGAATAGTTAGTTTGCATAACTTCCACACGAATCAGTAGTACTGGTATTCATTTTATTTTATATATATAATGATAAAAAAAGTATATATTGATAATAGAATGCGAAAAAAAAACGTTAGTAGAAAATTATTAAATACTGAAAGTATGTTCAGTAAAATTGATCATTTGGTTGTTTTTGTATGGTCTGCAGTAAAAACAAAATACGTCGTTTTGTATCGCCTTAATCGAAACCCAAAATGGCGACCATTGAAAACTATTAAATAATATATGATATAATAAAGGTATAAAAAAACTATATGTCGGAGGCTATTTTTAACGTGATATTCATTCAAAGCAGATCTAAATACACCTAGGAATCAACTTTTGAAAAGTGGTTTCAGTTAGTATCATTTTTTTTACAAGGAAGTCACCACTTATCAAGGCCCTGAAGACACTCGGGGATAAGGGTTATTGCGTGTACAGTAATCAATGGGACAATATCGTAATAATCGCTAGTAATGGAGATCTGATAAAGTGTCTTACTTAAGGGGGTGATTCATAAGGAATTTGTTTATGTTGGACTTGAAGACATCCAAGTTGTAGTCAGGTGGGAAACAGGCAAACGGAACAGAGTTCCACATGCGTGCACTTCTAATAAAGAAGCTTTGTTCATGAAATCTACGTTTTGATTTAAGCACAGATAAAGAGTGGGGAAAATTATTGACAGTGGTTTCAGCTAAACGGGTGTTTTTCGTGAAAGATTGGCGAGGGGGACCAGAGATTGGAGCTTAGACGAGCGCTTCCCATCGAAATAACGATAAAAAAACGACAGGCTCGTAACGTCTCTTCTGTGGGAGAGAGGTTGCAGGTCAAGTGATAATAAAGAAAATAAAAAGATTTGAACACATAGCCTGCCCCCTATAGAAGAAATGGACTGCTTTTCAAAACAGTTACACACCAAAGATATTGCGTTTTAACAAACAATAAAATAGATAAGGAAAATAAATATGGCACTTGTACAATTAATGGACAGCACTATTTTTTTTAAAAGGTTTTCAAGTTAAATTCAATTTTTGTTTATTAAATTAGTGTTTCTACATTGAACAAACGAAATTCAGAATATTGGATTTTAAGTGAAGCGAATGGTACCTGCGTAAATGTCAGGTCGCAAACAGTAACATATCGAAGAATTATGAAAACCATAAGAAAAAATATAATTATTAATGAAAAACACTTTTCGATAAAGTTTATATGGGGAATAAAATTTGTCCCACATTTTGAATTACGTTGCATCACGTGATGTAAGCAACAGAACTTAATTATCTCCCCTGTCAACTTCTCTCTTTTTTTAGGAAGTGAAATATAGCAGTTTCGCTTCATTTCACAATTTATTTTCATTAATAATTATTTTCTACCTCATCGTTTTTCGTAATTTTTGGATATGTTTTTATTTGCGCCCTGAAAATTACGTGGATACGATTTGTTTTACTTGAAATTCAATATTTCAAATCGTTCGTTCAATATAGAAGCACCATTAAATTGTTACATATAAACACAGGATAGTTAAAAAGCCTCTTTCCCCATGTTGAGAATTGTTTTTTAAATAATAACGTTAGTATTTTAGCACGGTTCCTAAACTGTACAAGTACCATAACTACTGCTAGATGTTTCACCAAATAAATAAAATATAATTAGACAATACGAGTTTGTTTTCCTATCCACGGAGATTCGAAAAAGTGGTAAAAATTCAAATACATAAATAAATATTAGCACAAACAAGATAAGTTACTCTTCTACCTATCTGGAGAAAATTTTGGAGGTTTTGCTTACTTTAAAACGTTTAATCAATTCAAAAGCATAGTGTCTCGAGTTTCGTGATAACAAGAAAAATGACCACGAATTGGATCCTAAAATTCAAAGTCTTGAAAATGTATTAAAACTAAAAAATGATACAAAATACTGTTAGAAACCTATCCAATATATGTCGTGGTAACATATATTAGGTGGGTTTTTGATAGTATTTTTAAATTTTAACACATTTTCAAAACTATGAATTTTAGGAGCCGATTCGAAACCATTTTTTCTTGTTCTTGCGTAACTCGAGACACTATGTTTTTCGAATCGATTAAACGTTTTAAAGTGAGTAAAACAACTAAAACCTTTTTCAGATAAGTAAAATAATAACTGATCTTGCCTTTGATAACATTTATTTGCTAAGTATTTTTTAATCACTTTTCCGAATCTCTGTGGATTGTAAAACAAACCCGACAATACTTATTCTTCTATTCTCAATAGAAGCAGAACAGTTCAATAATTGTTTAATTAATTAATTTGTTTAAAGCTTAAAAAGCACATTTGAAGAGAAGATTGTTTTCTTTGAAACGCCAATGTTACGAGACAGATTAATCTTCAAACCAATGTCTGATGCGATTAAGAGAAACTCTTAAAGATTCCACATATCGCCCTCATACGTACATCCACTAGACTTACTGGATTAAAATTATATATATATATATATATATATATATATATATATATATATATATATATATATATATATATATATATATATATATATGTACATCCACTAGACTTACTGGATTAAAATTATATATATATCATACGTACATCCACTAGACTTACTGGATTAAAATTATATATATATATATATATATATATATATATATATATATATATATATATATGTATATATATATATATATATGTATATATATATATATATATATATTCATGGATCTGACACCAACGATTACTTCCCTTGCAAACAGTTTCACACAAAAATATAGGAAACGAAGCATTTACAAAATACAGGGTGTCCCCAAAAATTTGATATCATTTTAAATGCCAATATCTCGGAAACTACTCAGTGTTTCTTAATGAAACTGCACAAAATTTATGTTGAACGTCATAAGTTTTATTAGTTAAGATTTCAAAGAAAAAAACAAAAAACAAAAAAAAAAAAAAAAAAAAAAAGATTTGTAGATTCTATGACCGTAAACTTGTTGGTGTATTTTTGGCAAATTTTGCAAAGAAGGCACATTACACGGTCTTGGTTGACTATGTTCGAGTATATATTCCAACACGAAAAATGACTTTTCTTCTAAAGTGAACCGCATTTCTTAACCTGGAAAGACATAAACGTCAAACATTAAACATAAAATCTTGAACTATTTCTTTACAAGCTGTGAAAATTTGAGGTCATTCCAACGAAAATGGGCAAAATTATTGGCCTGCGAAATGACGTCAATTTTTTTGGAACACCCTGTATCAATACAAAATACAAATTACGAGTTAAAATATTGTTAGAAATAAATTCCAACAAAAATATTGTCATTAGGCATTGGTAAAACTTACATCTTATAAAGAATAAGATATCAGTAAATACCCCCCCCCTCTGCGATTTAAGGCCATATACTTAACTACATTTATTTTCAATGCATAAATCTCATCCTTTTATACAGATGAGTAAATCAGTTTTTGTCTTAATGTTGAGGCTAACAGAAATTTGATAATCTGTTTGATTTCAGAAGATCATCTTTTCGGCCATTAATTCTTTTTTCAGTGGTGGCGAAGATATCATCCGTCTTCGTCTCTTCCTTTGGAAGTTGGGGACTAGTTTATAACCGATCGCCTGAGATACCTTCACGTGGAAATTCCAGTAGATTCAATCATGCCTATTTTTATGTGTTTTTTAGAGTGCCAGCTTTATGGGGAGATTGACTTCCAACGTTAAGCTGATCTGCAAATTTTTGCATGATGGAGTTTAGGATTACGGTTAGGAATGGGAGGTGCAGTAGAATAATAAATTACATTTTTATTTATTTGGCGTCAGACTAGGATCAAAGTGTAGTATCTCTTCTGTTCGGTCACAGAAGGACATCCTCCAAGACATTACCTTCTCTGAAAGGATAAGGGATTAGTTTTAGATCGATCGCCCGAAGTGCTCTTACCGGAGAATTTAGCTGTGTCTGATCATAACTAATTTTATAAATAGCTCGATATAAAATTCCTTTAAAAAATGAAGTAATAAAAATGGAAAGAAACTAAGACATGTGCATGCGAGTATCATGTTTTTTCTAAACAGTTCACTTATTGTACCTATTTACTATGCCTCCCCACGGGACAGAGTTAGACACCAGGGTCGTTTTTTTAACGTGGAGAAAAGGTACAAAAATAAAAATTGTCTCAGTCGTGAAGGATTTCTCCTCCACCGAAAGAGAACAAGAAATAGAAGTGCACTTATTGTAAGTAAAAAACAAATACTCAAGCTGAGATCGAAACCAAAACCTAAAGCCACTGAGTCAAGTACGATAACACTCAGGGCAGCTTGCCACGATCTTTAAAAATGTTTTCAAACCTACTTATTCTTAACATAAGGAAGCTGTCATGTGAACGATTCGCGCATGCACAGTCGTGAAACAGTTGACAAACAGATAAAAATTGGATGAACCCCAGTACTAATTTTTCAATTTTGACCTTTTAGCATCCCTTTTTTTCCGGATGAAAACCAATTAAAAATTTTTCCACATGGATGAATACCCTATATACCAAATTTCAAGTCTGTAGATTTGTCCTCACACACACGCACATTCTGACTTTTATAGATATACTAGACTACCTGTGACCCGTTTTGTCAGTATGTTATATTATCTATAGTATGAGCATGACACTTATGACGTAAAGAAAGTAATTTTTGTGACAGAAACATTTCTATGAAAGTATATTAAAATGAAAAAAGAATATAGATAGATTTCTATGAGTCGTCTTGTTTATAATTGTTTATTAAAAAAAAACTTACAGCCATTAAATTATAATTTGTTTGCCATACTTATAGGTAAATGCGCAATGAACAGATACCATAATATTTAAAGCTAAATTCAAATTTTGATATATCTTTGAATTTAAACGCGAAAAACCCCCAAATACAATTGGGACACTGAAAACGCACACAGTAAAACAATACGTTTTATTGTCGCGTTGATTATTTATTTGTAACGCAATTAAAAACATATTTTCAGGATTATTTATTTATGTTGGTAGTGTAGAAAAATGTATGAATGTTTTTTAAAGAAAGGTATATTAAAAATGGAGAATAAATTTAAAAAAGGAAGGCAGTTAGTAAATCGTCGTTGTAAAATGCTCTTATGGTTGTCAAGGGGTTAAAGTAGATTTATTGGTAAGAAAATTGCGTTAAAATAACTTAAACGTAATACGGAAATGAAAGATGTAAAAAAAAGCAGGAAGTATTTATTTGGATAATTTAAACGCGAAAAAAAATTAATAAAAATAATAGTAAAACAATACGTTTTATTGTTGCGTTGATTATTTAGTATAATATATATCGTATATATGAAAAAGATCGATGATTATACGTATTATTTGTAATCACGTTTTACGTTTGCTTCCCATATCTTGAAGTTTTTTATTCAATAAATTTAAGATATTCGCTTTTCTAAGGACGTCCGTTTGTTCGAACGAAACCGGTCCACCGATTTGTGTTTATCTGTTTACGCTGTTATGGGCTTATGTTTATGTACGCATGCGTAACCGGAAGTCTTAAACCGGATGTTGGGTTACAACACCCGTTACAAGGTCATTTGAGTTTAATTATATAGATAGATAATTACCAATTGTAAAACGTGCCCTTTGATTTGGTATACGAGTTAAAGTGTTCGCTGATGGGTTGGAAGACAAGGATTTAATCTTCGGTTGAGGTATACCAAAGATTCAAAAAATGGTACTTCATGCCCTTTGCTAAATACGCAGGATCTATATATTAATACAATAGCGTTTGTGTTATTTTGTGTGTCACGCTTACATCTTTTATCTTCCGAGTGACTGTCATTTAATTGTTATGACATTCCATTTCTTGTAATAAATAATTTTACCAAGAATTCTTCATAAGTTTTGGTTTCAGTTTCGATTCAAACTGACGCACCTAAGTCATATGGATATACACTTTTTTTATTTTGAATTCGTAGCTTTATAATATGTAAGAATAGATCGATATAAAATTGACTCTATAATAATATACACGAAATCTGAATGAATAAAAATATCATTTGTATTATTTTTCATCGAACTACTGTTCTCATCTTGAGTGTGATTTTTACAACGTTTCGGTCGATGTAACCTCCGACCTTCAGGTGTATCTTGTCGAACTCGGGAATTTTTCTGTCGAACTCGGAAATTTAGACAGAGTTTTGAGTGGAACCCTTTATTTACGTCAGAGGGGTAACGTGCTCTTGTTCCGTCAGGCATGACTGGATAGAGGTCTTAAGTAATTTGCAAATGTATTTTTTTCGGTCGCCCACACTGACCATATGTGGAAGGAAAAGGGAACCATCTACCATTATGGGACGAAGTAAAAAATTATAGACAGAGAGGAACGGTGGAGAGTAAGACGACTGAAAGAAGCAGCACATATGCTGGGGAATAACCAACTGCTAATAAACCTAGTATAGAATTTAATACGATATGGGAACCAATAATTATAAACAATGGATAATATATACAAGTAATAAGTAAAAACAAAACAAAACATTAATCTATACAAGTAATAAGTATAGAGATAAACATACATTAATATATAGTAATAATTAGTAATAAATAGTAATAAATAGTAATAATTAGTAATAATTAGTGATAAATAGTGATATTTACAACTAGAAATAAAAATAGGGTTAAGGTTCCTAAAAATCGTACTAGGATTGTCCGCAAGGATCCATGGCGCAGTGGTTAGAGTACTGAGAAAAATCAATTGTTTGAAGGTTGAGAGTTTAATCCTCAGTGTGGGCGACCGAAAAAATGTGGTTAGCTATGACAGCAAAATCTATGATTTTACAGGATTTTTCTTTCTTGTTAATTATTACGAAATCTGGTCTTCTTGCTTGGATGGGGTTGTCCATCTGTATCTTCATGTCCCATAGAATTTTGTGGTTCTCGTTTTCAAATACTGTTGCGGGCTTATGCTTGTACCATTTGTCTGTATGTTCAAAATGCAGTTGCTTACATAATTCCCAGTGCACTGCCCTCCCCACTTGGTTGTGCCTGTTTTTGTATTCCTTTTGGGCCAGTTTGCTGCATTCACTTACTATATGGTTTATTGTTTCGTCTCTTTGTCCACAGAGTCTGCATTTACTGTTTTCTTGTGTTTTGTTGATCTTTGCTTTGATATGTTTGGTTCTTATCGAGTTGTCTTGTGCTGCAGTTATTAGGGATTCAGTTTCTCGGTTTACATGTCCTTTTCACATCTATGTCCAAGTGTTTTCGTTATTCTCATCTTTTGTCATTCTTATGAATCTTCCGTGCAGTTGTTTCTCTTCCCATTTTTCTTTTCTTGTTTTGTCATTTGTCTCTATGTTTTCTTTTTTTTCTTTTTAAATTTTTCAGTGTCTCTCGCTGCCATAATTATCCTTTCACTATTTTGTATTTTTCTAGTTCATTTTTTGTGTCCTTCACACAGTCTTCAATGCAGACCAGTCCTCTTCTGCCGTCTTCCCTTTTCACGTAGCGTCTGTCGATATCATCTTTTGGGTGTAGCGCATTGTCCATGGTTATGAGTTTCCTGGTTTTCTGATCGAGCTGTCTCAGTTCTCCTTTTGTCCACCCTATAAATGGTTCAGAGTATCTTACTAGTGATAGTGCCCATGTATTTATACCTTTTATTAGGTTTATGCTATATAATTTTGTTTCCAAGAGTTTTCTTGTTCTCCTGAGGTATTCCTTTCCAATTCTCTCTTTCATTTCTATTGCTTTGATGATGTCCGCTTCCAGAATCCCCAAGTATTTATAGTCGTCTTGTTCCCATAGTGCCCTCATCTCCGTTTGGTTTGGTAGTTTCATGCCTTCTGTCGTTTCCAGTTTTCCATTGCTTATAACTAGTAGTGCGCACTTTTCCATTCCAAATTCCATTTGGATATCCTGGTTGAAGATCCTGGTAGTGTTAATTAATGTCTCTAGCTCCTTTTCGGTCCTTACAAAAAGTTTAAAATCGTCTATGTACATCAGGTGGTTCAATTTTCCCTCTGTATTAGAAAACTTGTATCCGGCTTGGCACTTCCTCAGAATACTGTTCAGGGGCATCATGGCTATGATGACCAGTAATGGTGATAAAGAGTTTCCTTGGAAGATGCCTCTTTGTATGTTAATTTCTGTTATGTATTGTCCATCAGCTGTCAATTCCCGTCTCCATGTTCTCATTGCATTTTCTATTACGTTGGTGATCCCGTTTGGTATTTTATACATTTTTAGGCATTCTATTATCCATGCTTGGGGGATCCTGTCGTATGCTTTTTTGTAGTCGATCCATGCCATGGCTAAATTCTTTCTCCTTTTTACCTCCTTTAGGATCTTTTGATCTATATATAGCAGATCATGTGTTCCTCTTTTTCCTTTTTGGCATCCTTTCTGTTCCTCGGGGAAGAGTCCACGATTATTCAGAGAGTGGTAGATTTGTTCCCTCAGTTGTGGTGTCAGTATTTTCCACATAGTGGGTAAGCAAGTGATAGGCCTATAGTTGCTGGGGACGGTTCCTTTCTCTGTGTCCTTCGTTAGCAGTGTAGTTCTACCTTTTGTTATCCAATCTGGCACGCTTGCTTCCTGTATACATCTTTTCATGTTTTGAGCTAGCCTTTCGTATTATTATTATTATTATTATTATTATTATTATTATTATTATTATTATTATTATTATTATTATTATTTGTGTGTTTGAAGCATGTGGTCATATAACAGTTTCCCACTTTTTTGCGCAGTTTTTACATTATTGTTCTATTCTACAAGATCGTTTAAGATGCAGAAGAGGGCAGTGTTGCATCGTATGATTCTCCTCTCCACATCCGAAGAGGGTTGGGTCGGTTTTGTATTCCCATCTAGTCATATCAACTTTTGATCGTCCCATTTTCATTCTCAGACAATGGGGTGTTTTCAACCAGGATACTTCTGAACCGAGAGTAAATACCTCACAAAGGGCATTTCCATATCAGCCGTAGTAGGGATGCATTATCCAACCTTATGTTCCACAGCAATAGTGTGTTTGCTGCTAGAGGTTCAGTATGGCCGAAGAAGCTTCTCCTTTACGTCAGTCGTTGGACCGTTTGTTCACAACCCATGAAGGAGGTAGCGTTTATCAATTCAATTATAAGATGCATTGACAGCAGAGGACAAACAAGGCAGTATTGCATCGCGCAGTCCTCCTCTTCGCACCTGCAGATAGTTAGGTTAATATTATATCCCCCATTTGGTGATCCCTGTCAATAATACTCACTGTTACCTGCGAATTCTACCAAACACTGTGTAACAGAGTGCGGACGCATGTATTCAAATGCCGAACCACATGCGAAGAAGAAAAAAAACTATAAAAAGAGTGTGACCACAGACGAGTGCACGTTTGAGAGGAAAGAGGTTAGAGAGAAGGAACACGATCACATTTTATTTTGGAAAATATCCGGAAATAAATATCGTTGCTACAAAAAAAAGGAGTCCAGTTATTACTTGTCCTGCGACGTGCTCTACTACAACGTATTGGGTCCCGGGTGTTTACATGTTAACGCGTCTACAACAAGTGTACAACGTGTGTACAACATGACATTTGAAGCAAATAAAAACAGAAAAGAAAAAAGAAACGAGCCATATCCAAAAGTTCAACAAATGTCAAATTACATGGTTAAATGCACCGATTGAATGGACGTATCTCAATAACATGCATCCTTGTTTTAAGCAGGAAGGTGCTTTAAACTGTCTCTGCCAGCTTGAGACTACAATTGTATTGTGATGAGTTATTTTTTTAACAGATCAGAAAGATATTATGTAGCTTAACAATTAAGTTGTTGTTGAGGACATTTAATTTTCACGCTTCGGTAGTCGACTATAGACATTTGCAAAAAAAAAAACAAAACAAAAAACCCTAAAAAAACAATACACCTGTTTCTGTCCACACCCGAAACTTAAAAAAGAAAGTTAACTCGCATCTATCTATATAACTATAAAAGTTAAATTGTCTGTCTGTGGGTATGTGTCTGTGTGTGTATATTTCCCTACCAAACTTCTCTGTCAATTTTCAGTCTAGACTCGAGATTTGGGATAAGAGGTATTGAGATTTGGGAAAATCTTTTTATTCGGCTTTTGGTCAGAAATTTAGCTTTCAGGAATTGACCTTTGAAAACTCTACCAAACTCCTCCGCCAATTTTGGGTCTAAACACTTGAAATTTGGACATGGATTAAACTTTAAAATTTGATTTGAGCCCAAAATAATAAATGTTAAGGGCTCAAAATTGGGGTCAAATTATAAAAAAAATGACCTTTACAATCTCTACCAAATTACTACTCCAATTTTTTTTATCTAAACATTTGAAATTTTACATAAAGTGTATTCAGACATAGGGTAAGTTTTTAATCGGTTTTTGGCCGAAAATTTGGTTGGCAAGAGATGATCTCTAGCAAACTATCGAGGAATATCGCTTCTTACATCTCAAGGAAGATCTTTGCTAAAATCTTGCTTAGCCGTCTCCTCATCCTATAGGAAATCATTCTTTTATATATATATATATATATATATATATATATATATATATATATATATATATATATATATATATGTGTGTGTGTGTGTGTGTGTGTGTGTGTGTGTGTGTGTGTGTGTTGGAAATTAGGCAGAATTGTATTATTTAAGAGGATGGCTCAACAAGAATTTGTTCAAATTAGACTTGAAAACGACCATGTAGTAGTCACCTGGAAAGGCCCTGCAGTATTATGTTCCAGAAACGGGTAGTTTTGCAAAAGAAACTTTGGTTATGAAAGTTTCGCTCGGCTTTACGCATTAAAAATAGAAAAAAGGAAATTATTGACAATAACTGTAACAAGATGAGTATTTGTTTTAGGAGGATCATAGCTTCAAGCTCAGTCAAGCACATACGATGAATATAACGATGCAGTAGAGAAAGACTAGCAACCAGTCTTATGTGAGAAAGAGGCTGTAGGGAAAAGAAGATGACATCTCTAACTGGATTTCGAAGTCGGCTTTGTACTCTGTCAGAATAAGAAAGAGTGCTTTATTTTAGGACGTATTTGGCTTTCATACCTTTTAAAAACTTGCATCGAAAGTAAGATACTTTCTGGGGCGCTAGAATGATCCAACTATTTTCTAGTGACATTGGCAACGAAGTTGATGTAAGCATTTCAGGTCTGGAGTAAAGGTTAATCCCAGAAGGTTGCTAAAGGAGGCTTCTTCAAGACGGGAGCCATTCATTTCATCTGAGGCCAAGCACAGCATGACCACGTTGACACACTGGTTAGATCACCGAAGTTAAGCAACATTGAGCCTGGTTAGTACCAGATCGGTAGCCATTTGGTAATATCAGGCGCTGTATGGAAGACGTCGTGGACATCTCCCTGCAAAAGCTGCAAAAACATAATGTATTCATCTCCTCTAACGAGAATATACATTCAACGGGACCACTTGTGAATTTCAAACCGTCTAGAGTGAGTGCCGCTTCAGTACACTAGTATAAGTACGGATCAGAGCGTTGGTGGTGAAAAGACAGAAGCTTGATTTTGGCCACATTAAAAATAAACAATCACTCTTTTCCCCTTTGCATCACGTGCTGAAGGTCGGAAGAGACAAAATCAGAAAGATTTTGATCATTAGTGTTCTTCGAAGTGTTGCCATAGATGGTTGCGTCATCTCAATAAATGTCAACCAATCATTTTACAATGTGAACTGGAAGATCGTTGCTTATTATCAGGAAGAAAGTTAGATCTCAGATTAATCGTGGACGAACGACAACGTTGATAATATGAGCTTCAGACTTTTACCCATCAATGATTACTGTCAGAAAGGATTTAAATGGGTGAAAGGGCATTTCCATGGAATTCCATAGCTAGAAATCGTGTTAAGTAAATCTTTATACCAAATCCTCTCAAAAGCCTCTTTTTTAAAATCTCAACAGGTATTGAAACATAGCCTTCCACAATAGATCAACCGTTTGCGTGCGATATTACAGTCAGCACATCAGCTGTTGATATCACAGGACAAAAACCATATTGTTTGTCACTGAGTAAACTGTTTTTGCTGAGGTGATTACCAACTTGGCGGTTTATGGCATATTCAAACAACTTACTTATGACACACAGGAGACTGGTTAGTCTGTAGTGAGATGCAGAAGACCAATTTAAATTATTCTTAAGTACTGGTCAGACTGACGAGTTTTTTGGGTTTTTTAAGATATTGAGAAGTATTTCATCTTTAAGTAACATTTGAACAGTTTTGTAAGTATGGAAGCTAGTTCCGGTTGCAGTTTTTTAAGCACTATAATTAAAATGTTGGCATCAATGTCCATGATAAGTCTGTCAATATCTCAAACAAATATATGGATGCCGCTTAGAGTTTTCAGTCTTAGGAGAAATTCAGTATGTGAGTGCAAATGATGGAATTTGATGCAAAGTTTTTAGCATAGGTTTGGTTTTGTTGGATTCTGAGGAAATCATCTCAGGTCCAGTGATGATGGTTTGGATAAAAGTCACACATCCATTCAGAAGTTTGTTATCAGCCAACCAAGCATTTGCTCGGCTACTTTGAATTAATGGATTAAGCATATGACTCTGCCGCGTTTTCTACAATACTTTTGCAATGGTTGCTGGCAGTCTGAAAGGCGGCTTTAGTTTCAGAACGCCTGTTTCATTAAAAAACAATCGAAATAGAGGTTATTGTATGCAATTGTGGCGACACATTCTGAAGTGTGCCACAGCTGGCTGGTTAGTTTCTCTTTGAATTTCTTGGAAGGTATGAGCTCTCTATATCAACGGTTAACCAATCAGTTGTCGAATGCGATAAAGGAAAAATTCTTTTCAATGTAAATGGATTTTTCTGGTGTCGAGATCTGAAGTTGCCTTTAAAACCTCTACAAAATTCCTTCCACAATTTTGGGTTTAAACACCTTAAATTTTAGATGTAGGTTGCTTGAACATGAATAAAACGTTTTAACTTGATTTGAGCCCAAAAATCCATGTTAAGGGGTCAAAATTAGGGTCAAAGTTTTAAAAAATTGACCTCTGCGATCTCTACCAAATTACTCAACATATTTTTGGTCTAACATTTGAAATTTTACATAACGTATATTCAGACATGGCAAGCTTTTTAATCGGTTTTGGCCGAAAATTTGGCTGCCAAGGGGTCAAAGTTCAAAAGATTTGATCTTTGTGGTCTCTAGCAAACTATTTAGCCAATTTTGGGCCTAAACATTGAAATGTTACATAAAGGGTATTAAGACATATATCAAGATTTTTAATCAATTTTTGGGCGAAAATTTGTCTGACAAGAAGTCAAAGTTTACAGAGTTGACCTTTGCTGACTCTACGAAACTCTTCCCCCAATTTTCGGGTCTAAACACGTAAAATTTTAGATGTAGGTTTCTTGGACATGAGTCAAACTTTTTAATATATATATACATATGCAAATAAACTTATAAACAGTACATAGAGCCCGAGCAAAGCCGGGATGAACTGCTAGTCTTTAACAAAGCAAAACTTATCAAGATAAGAAAAGTTCAACACTATTAAGAGGAGCAAACGAGGCATTGTTAAAATTTCTGCAAACGTGAATGTTGATAGAGAGATGAATAGAGAGGATATGGCATATTTCCCCAGGAATATTCTGCTTCATTGTGGAGACGATAGAGGACAAATATGAATACGGTGCCTTGAATAAGTGTTCTTCGGAAGTACATATAAAACAATTTAGAGTTTTCATTAGAGATATCCTTCCCACATGGAAACTATCCCTAATGTAGGCACATATTCAATGACCATCACGATCTTAAGGGTTACTTTTGGATGTCGTGTTTGAGTAACTTTTGAACGTGAAATCATCTACAGAAACAGATGAACCCATGCCAGTTTCGTACAGGAACAACTGGATCAGGTTTGGATGTCATTTTTAAGCAATCTTTAATGACTTATATACAGTGTTAATCAAAACCTATCCTATAATATAGGGACAGGTTTGATCTCCCCTTACCGAATTGTAATCTTTCGAAGGTAGGAATCTAGATGGCTGAAGTTTAAAAAAGGACACTTGGTAGTGAGAGCTGTGTTTATGTTTAGGTTGTGTATTGTGACTGGTCGGGTTAGGGTTGGCAAATTTGTCGAAGAGGTCAGCATAGATGTTAGCAGCAAGACCAAAAAGATAGGGAGAGGAAAGAGGAGTGGAAAGGAATATAAGTAAATAAGAGAGATTTTACTTGAAGACAATTAGGGTTAGGGCTAAGGTCAATGATATGCATCTTTGAAGTCTTTATTAGTTGCTTGGGTGTCTCTTCTGTTTTGGTTATGTTTTCAGAAGAGAGAAAGGAAGAATACAGGGGACGGATTGCTAACAACATATTTACTACTGAAGCTAATGGCCAAATCAAATCTACCGGATTTAAGCTATGGCTTGTCTTTGCGAATCGTGTTGCCGACGTACAACTATTGCTGGAAACCATACATATAGGATACTGAATTTTTCGATATAGCGTGGGTCATATGATGATCCTAGAGCGAAAGGGATTCGTCCGATCTCATCGAATATCAGTTAGACTCATGTGAAACCAGACCTGGAACGATATAAAACATTTAGACCATTCATCAGACATCTAATTAGATTAAATCGAAGAAAATGCTATTGCATGAGTACAGGTTAACTCTGCCAAAAATTGAAGTTGATTAAGTTATTTTTTTTTGTATTTTCTAGTATGAACTAGGGAGTGAATAGACATAGAATGTCTAATCTATATAATAATACGTTGAGGAAATTTCATGTTCGTACGTATGTTATCACTAACCACTCCTTTTTAATAGATGGGATCGCCCAATCACCAAAGATCAACGCTGAAACTATTTTTTTTAATTTTGATATGATGTTACTATTGTGTTGGATGTGAACATCTAACTGAAATATACTTCCTTAACTTTCGGAATAAGATTAAAGTCTAGTATCTGTTCTGTTCACAGATGGTAATATTGTGACATCTGAATTTTAAGACGGACGAAAATTAAAGTATTTCACAAAAGATTACAATGGTTTTGGAAAGAGATCTTTATAACCAAATGTATTCTGAAAGTACGTTAATCAGATTACTTAAATGAGCATGTTTCAGTTTCAAGGAGATACAATTACAATGTGAGGTCTGCATTCGCATCGGACGTCCACGGCAGCAATAGATCACAAACAAAAGATACAACTGTAGATTTATCATGAGTTTCGCTAGTAAGAATAATTATGAATAAATACTTTTTTTTGTCCGTTGTATGATTGAACGCGAGGTAAATAATTTTGTGTGCTTTATATGAATGGTTGAGTATTGGAATGTCGAGATGAATGACATTTTATGAGTGAGAGATTTAAACCTTAAACAATGTCGTGTCTAAGGAAAGTTAAATGAAAATTATCCATGTAATAGAAAAAAAAATTGAATCAGAAAGACTGACTGTTCAATCTTGAGAAACAATGGATAGCCTCTGCAAAGGTAGCTGCACTTGTGATTGTGAAGCAAGTATTGCACAATCCCTACTCACTGCCGAGATAAACGGAGAGCACATACAGCACCTGATATTCCCAAATGGTCACCCATTTTAGTGCTGACCAGACTCAACGTTGCTTAACTTCGGTGATCTAATAGGGGCTTGTGTCAACGTGATTATGCCATATATCTTGTGATTTGTAACATTAAGAAAATGTAAGTACTCAGTACTCTGACAAGTGACACATTGAAGTATGTTTCGATAAAATTCCTTGTATGCTATCTGCAGTCATCAAGATATCGCCACACGCAGTAGCTGCATCGGATGCACAGTTTGTAGGTGCTTAGTGTTAAGCGGAGAAGCAAACATTGCAGAATTAAAGCTTAAATAATTAATGAGATACGACTGCGTATAGGCATAATATATATTAAACCGTTTATTCCTTAGGCCAGTGATTCCCAACCACCATGTCGGGGCACATTAGTGTATCACAAAATGATTACTAGTATGTCGCGAATAGACTATAAGTGCAAGTTACAAATTGTTATACGTGGAAAACATGTAATATTCTTAAAACCGAAATTGTTTCTATTAGTAAATATCAACTCACACATTATTACTCATGCGATGTTGATGCTTAAATATCAAAAAGAATAAATAAATAAAATATATAATAAATCGTTATTTTAAACTCTTTTGATATTTTGAATTTTCTAGAAGAATAAACATGAAAAAGAATCGTAAAGTATTCATTTGAATAATCATTTTTTAGTGCCGCAAAAATTGAAATATCTAAATAGCATGCCGCCATTTAAAAAAAAAACTTTAGAAACACTGCCTTAGTCAGGTGGTTAGCGAGCAACAGAGAAAGTCGTGTCTGGAGTGGGTTCGCTAGAGGAACGATTTGTGATAGTACCAAGGAATTTAATTTTGCATAGCGATTGGGAGATTGCACACTCCTCTATGTGCGTAAGACTTAGACTTAAATAGTCCTTTCTTGCCTGATATTCGTAGAGACGTTATACACCAAAGGTACTATTGCCGCCTCCATATAATGCGCGGGTTGAGAGCGAGAGTATTGTTTATTACTTGTCCGACAACACCAAACTAAATAACGAATATAGATTAGGTGTATGAAACTTAAAAATATATAGGAAAAACATAAAGGGCTATTCTGTTTTTGAAATTCCTATATGAACAGTGAATATATATATATATATATTTAATTATTTTTTTTACTATAATAATTAAATACCTACAGACACTAGTGTTTCATCCTTTCGGGATTCTTCAGTGCAGGGTGTCACGATTACTACCAGTCGAACGATTCGAACCCCGCGACACGAGACATCTCTGGCTCGATTAGCGGAGGCAGTATCCATTCGGCTACCATTAACCGTGTGAAATAGCGTTGAATTTTAAACATTTTAATTTAAATGTTCATTACGTCAGACAGACAGTGATCAAATCGTTATACGATGATCTACGCATAAGAGCTAAATTGGCCGACTTTTAATTCAACTGAAAGTGCTCAACGATAAGAAACGAATTTCTTAAAGGGACTGTCATAATATATATATATATATGTAGGGTATTATATATTACTAGCGGGGGAGGGGGGGCTTTGCCCAGGCATAAAATATGCTTAAATATGACATTCTAATTTGTCCAGATTTCGTATATATTATTAAAGTGTCGTGATTTCAAAAGTTAAAAAAAAATATTTAGGTGCCATTAGCTAGAATTGAAACCGAAACATTCAAAGCTCGTGACGTTACCACTTTACCAACGTGACACGCATACAAATCGATTAAAAATTGAAAATGAAAAATAAGCTAAGATGAATGCACAAAATTTTTAACAATTTTTTTCAATTTTGATCGATTTTTGACCCCTTAAAAACAATTTTAACCCGCTAAAGAGCCAAAAAAGAACGGCCCATAAAATAGCCAATCATTGTAGTCCACTAGCGCCGCTCTTCGCCTTTTAGTTTCAGAGGAGACAGACAGACTAACAGACAGACCGACCGACCGACAGACAGACATATAGCCGTTAATATATTAGATTTTTATTTCTTTTTAGCCCTTTGAGATGAGGCTTCATAATTCGTGTATTTTTTCTTTTGCGAACTGTTATCCTCATCTTCAAAGTTGTTGTTTCATCACGTTTCGACCGACTCATTCTCTGGCCTTCTTCGTGGCGAGATAGGAATGCCGAGTCTCTTAACTGTGTCCCCAGTAATTTCTGCCTTCCATAGTTGTTGTTGTCTCACCACGTTTATTGGCCAACTAATCCTCTGGCCTGCTTGGATAGAATTGAACAGACAACGCTCACTTGGAACGTAGACACTCAGTGCTTCTATTCACTGCGCCGCAGAAACTCAACGCCTCTAAGAAGTCCGAAGTATGAATTGACCAAAACATGGTAAAACAACAACTATGAAGATGAGGATAACAGTCCGCAAAAAAAAAAAAAATGAACATTTATATACATGGTGTCTCAAAGTACATTCGCAACTGAGTCCATTTTTGGTGACGGTTTTGCGAATTCCCTTCTGAATCGTCTTTGCACTTCATGAAGGAAATGTATTTACTTTTGAATGCATTTTTGAAACACCATCTATCTATCTATCTATCTATCTATCTATCTATCTATCTATCTATCTATCTATCTAGGTAACAGAGCTCGAACGCGCGTATTCAAATGCATACGAAATGCGAAATGACGTAACCCTAAGGAAAAAAGAAAAAGACTATAAAAAGAATGTGTGCACAGACAGGAGCACGTTCGAGAGTGCGTTCTAGAGTACGTTCGAAACGACGTGTAGCGTACGTTCGAAACAAGAGAGAATGAGGACAATCACGTTAGAGACGTAAATGGTGTCACATTCGAAACGACATGTCACGCATGGCGGGAGAATGAGGAAATAAATACCGTTGTTACAGAAAAAAAAAAGAATGACGTTATGACTTTTCCTAAGTTCTTTGCCACATGTTAACACATTGACGTTACATCTCTCTCTCTCTCTCTCTCTCTCTCTCTCTCTCTCTCTCTCCATATATATATATATATATATATATATATATATATATTTTTTTTTTTCAAATATATAACTTAATTTATGCACGGAGAGAATATTTAAATAAATATTTAAATAATAAATTAATAACAAGTAATACGCCCCAAAAATGTATAACCTCTCCCTTTAAAGCACTCGGGGATGAAAAAAAAACCCATCAACAGAATCGCTTATAAAAAATAAATAAACTACCCCCCCTCTCTCTCTCTCTCTCTCTATATATATATATATATATATATATATATATATATATATATATATATCGAGCAATTCTTATTTAGATGGGATAACTTATATAATATTACCACCAGTAATATTTTGTAAACCTTATAACCACAAGTTTCCATAGCAACTGATTGTTAAAAAAACTATTCTGAAGTATATATATATATATATATATATATATATATATATATATATATATATATATATATATATTGTGCTGTGTGTGTGCTGTGTGTGTGTGTGTGTGTGTGTGTGCATATTTATATATATAGTTCATAAATATATTTATCACAAGTGTATCACACAGAAACTTGTGTGTTTCATTTCGAGAGATTTTGTCAGGATAAATGCTTGGTTTTAAACTTTAACAGTTTTTGTCAATGACAACTGGTTTTATCTGACGGTTTCCAAAAATAAATAATTAAATAAAAGAAAATATATATTCATGTATGATTAAAGAAAAACATAAAAGTGAATCGTGCGTAATAAAATTTCATTAATGAAACAGATATGCTAAAATACTGAGCAAGTAGAAAAGCTTGAACGGCAGAGAATGAGTCAAGTTTATTTGTTTTAATCATTGATTTAAAAGGGTTTATTATCACTACGTTTTCATTGGGACGCTATAAACGTAAACGCCATTTATATTTCTCTTGAGTTGTAAAACATTGATATCATACAATAGTATAAAATTAATGGAAAAATGTAAATGTAATTACATGATGCGAACGGTTTTGAAAATTCGACAAGATAACGTTATGTGCTTGATAAATGAATAAAAAAAATCAATGGAACTATTTAGTCGAACGACACAATTATTCTTCAAGCTTTGATATTAAAAACTAGAAAGGAAAGTAAATATCGACGAGCTATGAGGTTTATAGCTTTTTTTCAATTTTAAAATTTACTAAATCCTATATGATTCGTTGGATAAATATATATATATATATATATATGTATATATATATATATATATATATATATATATATATATATATATATATATATATATATATATATATATACTAGCAGTTAAGCGCGCCTTTGCTCGGGCCCTATGTACTGTTCATAACTTTATGTGCATTATATATATATATATATATATATATATATATATATATATATATATATATATATATATATATATAAAGATTGACTCATGTCCATGTAACATACATCTAAAAATTCAAGTGTTTAGACCAAAGGGTTGGGTAGAGTCTGCAAAGTTCAACTCTTTCAACTTTGATCTCTTGACAGCCAAATTTCTAGCCGAAAACTGATTAAAAATATTCCCCAAATCTGAATACCCCTTATGTCATATATATATATATATATATATATATATATATATATATATATATATATATATATATATATATATATATATATATATAATAATTTATAAAATATATATGGCGATTAAGCTACACTGAATATTCGGCGTTTCATCCACTATAGGATTCGTCAGCCTAACTAGCTCTACCTACGTATTGAGCACTTTTGATGTAAATACTTAAAGTTTACGCATAAATCTATACTTTCGTACATTAATTTTATGTGAGTAAATGAAGTAGTTATATATATATATATATATATATATATATATATATATATATATATATATATATATATACTAGCAGTTAAGCGCATCTTTGCTCGGGTCCTATGTACTGTTCATAACTTTATGTGCATATATATATATATATATATATATATATATATATATATATATATATATATATATATATAAGAGAAAATAGTTAATAAAACATGTTAAACAACACTTTGAAAAAGAGTTAAAAACATTTAATCTGAAAAGGACACGCTTAATAAGTGGATAGTCCTTATCCGCGGAATTTCGAAGAAATACTTTCCTTCTCATTAGAGGGTAGGAATTAGCAAAATGCGGGATCGGATTTATATATATTTATAAGTTTGACTCATGTCCGGGTAACATACATCTAACAATTCTAGTAATTAGACCCCAAACTGGTGCAGGGTGGGGTAGAGTCTGCAAAGTTCAACTCTTTCAACTTTGACCTCTTGACAGCCAAATTTCTAGCCGAAAACCGATTAAAGATATTTCTCAAATCTGAATACCCCTTATGTCAAATCCCGAGTCTGTAGACTGAAAATTGACAGAGTAGTTTGGTAGAGAAATGCACACACACAGACACACACAGACAATTTCACTTTATATATATATATATATATATATATATATATATATATGTATATATACGTCTTGGAAGTTTTTAACCTTAAAAATTATACAAAAAAAGGTTATCATTCGTTAGAAACTATTTAGTCAATAAGTCATTCAATCACCTGCAATCACTGCAAAAACTTCCTCTCTCGAATTCACTATAGTACCAGTAATACTTTATTTTTTAAGGGATCATCAGTTGTTTACCATGAAACACTGTTTTGAGGATTTAAAAACAAAACAGTATATTACATCATGGCTCCCCAGCAGTGTTGATCAAACACCACCTCCCTTAATCTAAGGAAAAACATGTTACAAATATTAGATCTAGTTTCCTATTGATAATTACATGGGTGGTATGGAACTTTACATACACTGGGCATATCAGCAACTTGGTTATAAATAATTATACATTGAGGTGAGGAAAGATAGACGAACAAAGGCTAGACACTCCTCTACTCAAGCACACTCGTCTACATTTGTTTGTTTTTCTTTCTTTACTTTCATAATTCCGGTCTTTCCCCGCATTGTCTTTCGCTTAAAAAAAATTCTGTATATTTCTTTACCAACAATGCTTCAAGCAAACTACTACCTACTCTTATATATATATATATATATATATATATATATATATATATATATATATATATATATATATATATAAGACTGTTTCATTTAATCACATAAATTGATATAAGACATAATTTAATGCGTAAATTTTCCGTATCTACTTCAACAGTGCTCAATACATAGGTAGAGCTTACTAGTAACTTATGAAGATATATATGGCAATTAAGCTATACAGAATATTCCGCGTTTCATTCATAAGCACGAGGATGAAATGCGGAATATTCTGTATAGCTTAATTGCCATATATATTTTCATAACTTACTATATATATATATATATATATATATATATATATTATTCTATTAAACTCTGTTCAAGCTATAATTTCTACACTGCAAGATTTTTCAAGTAAGAATTATTGATCTATACAATCTGAGTATTTTAAGCATGCGGATATGTTTATTACCATTGAATTTATAGACTTTGCTCGTGTTTGAATGTTGTTACTACATTCATACATGGTCTTCAAATTGAATATCCTTTATTAATTTGTATATAAATATCTTTACAATATTTCTTCTCTTTGCTTTTTGTGCAAACCAGCAAAATTATAGCTTATCTATATAAAAGTTATTTTGCTGTTTTTCCATGGAGGAAAAGATCCATTCTTTGAAACTCCATGGAATAAGGAAATAATTATATTTATTTTGTATCCATTGTTGAAATGATAAATGTTGTAACTTTTAATTTGCAAACTTTTAACTTCCTTTCGTGTGCGTGTGTGCGTGTGTGTATGCGGGCGCGCGTGTGTGAAATACTAAAATGTTGTAGGATTACAGATTGCATAATATTGAGAACATAAAGTTCAAATAAATATTGGTATCAATACTTATAAGACGATCCTAAGTAGATACAGAAAGATACAGAAAATGCGAGGTAGAGCAATTTTGGTGTCCTTTTTACGCAATCACTTCAATCTGAATGTTCAATTTATGTGCTAATAAGCAAAATATATAATTACACACATCTATATTGCTAATAACATTTCCTCCGATGAAATGAGCCATTCATTAAAAATCCATGGCTTAATGAAAACGCTTTAATAATTTTGTACTTCTTTGTTAAACAATAAATGTAGCTGTAATCTTATATAATTTAACTCAAAATTTCCATTATATATATATATATATATATATATATATATATATATATATATATATATTTATATATATATATATATATATATATATATATGTATATATATATATATATATATGACTTTATTCGATTGGCAAAATTTTAGAATAATTGTAAAGAAGTGAACCATAGCAGAAATTCAGTCGACTAAAACGGGGTGAGGAAAAGGAAAAAAATGGGGGAAGTTACATCTAACAAATGTACAATTCAGTAAAATAAATAAGTCGATCAAAAACAAGATCGTTAAAATACACCCGAAGCGCTTTTCGTTCAGACTAACTTTTCAAGGGCATAAGTCTGAAAATTATTATTTTTTTAGAATATTTGGTAGTGGAATGGAGTAAGAGCGGAGAGGAGGTTAAAAAAAAAAACTGTGACTACCCAAATAATTCTAATTGAAGCCGGAGGTTTCTCTGCTTGCACAAAGTAGGGGGGCTGGAAATGATAGCAAGTGCTTCGAGGATAGGCAGGTGGAACTTTGTATGTCCTCGGTACAAAACAGAAAAACACTCCGGAGACAATGCAAGACCGCACTCCTTTATATCGACCAAGTGTTGGCCGATAGACGATTCTATCAATTGAGACTTTCTGGTGGTAATTGATGGTCTCGGATGAAGCGGGGAACATGTTGGGCGATTCTGACCTGAAGGCGCTGAGTCGTCTTGCCTATATAGACGGCACCACGCCGACATTGAAATTTATAAATAATATTGCTTGTTTGAGAGATAGGCAAGACATCCTTACGAAATGAGGGAAAGGCGTCTTTTGTGGGAGAAGCAATACGGAGGGATAGAGCACCAAAATTAGAAGACACCAGAGAGGAAATCTTATCACCAATAAGTTGGCCTTCAGATCCAATCCAGGGTAACTTAAGGTACACTGGGAGTCTAGATGGACCATATTTTGGTAGCTCAGAAAAGGATTGAATTTTCTTAGTAATAACTAAGTTAACTAATAGAGGTGGATATCCATTCATAATAAAAAAATCCTTTTAATGTTGCCAATTTCCAAATCAATAAAAGGTGGGGAACAAATAACAAGTGCCCGATGGGTTAGATTTCTAATAAGATTAAGTTTCCTGGTTGTGGGTGCGAAGGAATACCAACTGAGATAAAGACCAGTGAAAGTGGGTTTTCTATAAATAGATTTCATAAAGGAAAGCCCATATTTAGAACCTAACACATCAAGGAAAGGAAGGGAGTTATCTTTTTCCACCTCCATCGTAAATTTGAGAGAAGGGTGTAAATTATTTAATAAGTGGAAAAAGGACACAACTTCATCATGCGTTGCGAAACAAGAAAAAGTGTCGTCAACATAAAGCATGTAAAATGCTGATCTGGGGGACTTGTCAAACAACGTCTCTTCTAAAAAGCCCACAAAAATATTGGCCAAAGTTGGGCCAAGGGGAGATGCCATAGATATACCATCGAACTGGCGATACATCACATCGTTGAAACTAAAGGAAACAGATTTGGTAGCACGTTCCATGAGTTCAACAAACACCGCCTCAGGAAAAGACGGGAGGGGGCCAGGGCCTCTATAAAGAAAATCAGCACATATGTCAATGACAAGAGGGACATTGGTAAACAAATTGCTAATGTCAAAGGAGACGAAATAACAGTTGTTAGTGGTGAGAGGAAGCTCCTTGATAGTCGATGTGAAATGAAAAGACTCGGGTGTGCAATGGGTTGAATTAAAAGAACAGACTGGTTCAAGAATTAAAACCAGCCATTTAGCCAGATTGTGTTGGGCCGAACCTACCATCGACAAAACTGGTCTCAATGAAGTATCAATTTTGTATACCTTAGGCAGTCCGTAAATCCTGGGGCGTTGAGAGGCACCGGTCGGATATTATTATAAACTTCCTTAGATAAATATTTAAGTTTATGCCATCGTTTATATATGTATACATATATATATATATATATATATATATATATATATATATGTATATATATGTATGTATATATGTATGTATATATATATGTATATATATATGTATGTATATATATGTATGTATATATATGTATTTATATATATATATGTATATATATGTATGTATATATATATATATGTATGTATATATATATGTATGTATATATATGTATTTATATATATATGTATATATATATGTATGTATATATATATGTATATATATGTATGTATATATATGTATGTATATATATGTATGTATATATATGTATATATATATATGTATGTATATATATGTATATATATATTTATGTATATATATGTATATATATATATGTATGTATATATATATGTATGTATATATATATGTATGTATATATATGTATATATATGTATGTATATATATATATATATATGTATGTATATATATATATATAAATACAACTCGATGATAAATATCCGCTCCTCGGTAGTGGAACGACTCATGATGACCTTGGAAAGGTTACTCTAGATGATCTGAAAAAATGAAAGAAAAATATAAAAAATTAAGGAAGTTATGAATTTTTTTAACCATCAGCTTCTTTTGGACACCATGTATGAACATTCTTTTCGAGGTTAAAAATGCAATTATGACTAAATATAGACCATATTGATATGATGATTAAAAAAGAAAAAAAAGAAAAAGACTAGCTAACAAGGTTTCCTTCCTCGCTAAACAGAGCTAAATCGAGGAAATTTGCGATTTAAAAAAAGTTGTCATCAATATGGCGGGGTGGGGGTGAGAAAAAATAATATATATAAAAAAAATGAAATAAACAGGAAAATTCATATTAAAATCAAATTAAGTCCTTATAGATTTTCTTTTTGCTTGCAAAGAGGTATCTATTATGCAAATGCAAAAGTCTTTTCATAAATATTTGAAAAAGTATATAATCGACCATATTAAAACATTATGACGTCATTACTGTTTCATTCAATTTTTCATAACCATTTACATCATTTTATTTCTTTCCCAAATTCTCTCATATTTCGCCATTTTTCAGATCATCTAGAGTAACCTTTCCAAGGTCATCATGAGTCGTTCCACTACCGAGGAGCGGATATTTATCATCGAGTTGTATTTATATATATATATATACATACATATATATATATATATATATACATACATATATATACATATATATACATATAAAAATAGTCTCTAGAATTTTATTTTTATATAAAGGGGGAGTTCACCCTGTTCAGAATCGTAAACATGTTAGCAGTTAAATTCGTGGCAAACGCATGGTTAAAAATATATATAGCGCGACGATGCATATAATCCGATTGGAAAGTTTTCAAAACAACTAAAATAACGAAAATTATTTTTACCAGGCAGTGCAGTAGTCCAAAGAGTAGTCTGTTCCTAGTCAAATGGGACCTCATAGTAAAAAGAGAGAAATCCAATATGAGAACCTTCACCAATGGCTTAATTAGAATATATATATATATATATATATATATATATATATATATATATATATATATATATATATATACGTGTATATATATGTGTATATATATGCATATATATATGTATATACGTAGATATATGTATATATATGTATGTATATCTATATATATATATATCTATAGTGTGTGTATGTGTGTAATCTATTTGAATTTTTCAAATAGTTATAAAAGATATTTTATTATTTTAAAATATTTAGTAAAACCTTTCAGAATTTCCAAATACGTATAAAAAAGTTTTGACATTTTCATATACCTATGCAAATGCAAAAGTCTTTTCATAAATATTTGAAAAAGTATATAATCGACCATATTAAAACATTATGACGTCATTACTGTTTCATTCAATTTTTCATAACCATTTACATCATTTTATTTCTTTCCCAAATTCTCTCATATTTCGCCATTAATTTACTTCATCACCAAAACATTCACGTACAGATTAGGGGTACATGGTGACGAGCCAAGAAAAGATCGACAAAGTTTTAACTGTGTATAGACAAATTAATATTACCAGCATGAATGAAAATATTCACACTTTGAATCATACTTTTTAAAAAGTCAAACTTTAGTATTTTATCTGTAAAATTATAGCTCCATTAATCATAGCATGATATTTTGTTATTAAGATATCACATTTGTTATGATTAAGATATCACATTTGTTATGATTAAGATATCACATTTGTTATGATTTCATATTTACACAACATAGAAAAACAAAACGGAGACTATATTTATGGAATGATGTCATTAAGTCATTTGATTTCTAACGGGCAGTCATTTCTCGGTGGCGCGGAAGCTGCAACGTAGACAGTTATTGATGACACTAAATATTTTGTTCTGCTATTGATTCTGGTATTGATCTAAAAGTGGTTGATATGCCGTAAAGTAGAGAACCATAAATTAATCGTAAAAATGAAAAGAAATAAAATTCCATATTTTATTTAAGTAACCAACGCCATTCATTAGCCCCAAATCGTTCAACATTTAGACTTCCAGCTACATACTGAGGCGATCTCAGTTCGATCCACTCTTTGGAAATACGGTCCTGGATATGAGCTTAAACTATATCCGATGGTGAGGCCCCAGCTTGCGGGTTTTGGGGAGTGTGGAGCCACCCTTTAATTGCCATTGCTCTTAGGTCCGCTCTGACCCGGACTGGTAGTACCTGGTAGAGTCCCAACTATGGGTTAAATAGAAACCGACTTAGAAAAAACAAATATACTCTATTAAAAATTGTTCTTCAAAATCACTGGATTCGGCATTAAAAAAATTTGAAAAGGGTTGCTATGCCGTAAACAAAAACAACCAACCAACCTTTGTAAATACGTATGATTTCATGATTTTCCCCGGTTTTATCTAATTGGGTGTTAGAAACACAATGCAGATGAATAAAAATATACACAACGCATTTTATAATCTTATTTATTTTAAAACGAAATGTTTGCAAACCTAATTTTGCACGGAATTCATTTTCGACCATTCACCCTAGACGGGTTGGACCAGCTTTCTCTGAAGAAGGAAGTCACAAGGGAAATTCAAAAAGCTGCCGACAGTCGCATGCATATCCCGATCAACCGAGATGACAACGTTGTGTTTTTGAAGTTCTTGAAGGGAGGTCTCAATGTCCCCCCTACATGCAGTGCATAGTATTCCCAAATTGTCACTCATCTAGCATGTACTTACTAGGCTCTACAGTGATCTAATGAGAAATCAGTATGTCAACATGATTATGTGATATACACCAACAAGGTATGAGGTGTTATCTTTGAAATGAAATCTTTACAAACTATAATAGGAGCAACTTTGCCATACAGACACCAGACGTAGCTATCAGAAAGAGGCTTGGTATTAATAAATCCACCAACAACGTTGCTAAAAAAGAAAATAACATATGGTCTGGCAATGTTTTCCAGCTACCAGACTCCAGCTATGTAAGGAAAGCATATAAAGAAGACTTAGTTCATCAGAGAGCAAGAGGACGTTCACTAAAGAGATAGGCCGATCGAGTAAGAGATTTCATTTTGGAAAACTGATAAATGGCGGAATTTTGTTTCTTAGCATGCGGTAAAGCTCTCTGGAGCGTGCGCATAAGTCAAGGTTTTACCAGAAGAATCAATGATTTTTATGTCTGTAAACACAAATCATTATATATATATATATATATATATATATATATAATATATATATATATATATATATATATATATATATATATATTGATAGAGGACTCGGTTTCACGTGTTTGACCCACCTACCTACCTACCTACCTACCTACCTACCTACCCCCCACACACATATGAACGAAGAATAGAAACTGGACGTGAAGCTGAGTCCTCAATCAATTTTCTTTTTTTTTCCAACATTAGTTGTTTTTCCAATAAGGCTTAGATTTCAGATTCTAGTCTACTCTACTATTTATCGCATAGAATAAGAAAGTGCATATGGATTCATACCTGTTTCAGTAGTAGTAGTAGTAGTAGTAGCACAGTGACAAGACGTGAAACCACCTGACGTAAAAAAACTAAAGATGCAACTTCCAGGTAAAAATCTAGCCAACAATAAATGTTATATGGATAAGTTGCAGCGTAGAAATCAGCAGTTCCCTCTCCTTTGTCAGAAACGTCGTTCATGAAATCTGAGGATTAAATGACAAAATAAGAGAAACGAGAATGTACAAGGTTGCTTAAAATAAACCCAAAAGTTTTACTCTCCATAAATTGTAATCAAACTTAAATGTGCATATCGTGAACATTATTCGTATTTGTGTTGTTCGTGATACGCTAATAAATTTGAGAATAGTATTCGTGATACTGATCTCGCCAAGCAATACGGCATGATGATATCGTCGGTCTGCGTTATTTAAGAGACCAAACATGTGCTAGGGCTGATATGGTTAAAGAAGAGGGCTGGTGCATCTGCTACTAGTCTCTCTCTCTCTCTCTCTCTCTCTCTCTCTCTCTCTCTCCTGGACAAGGTTCAAAAGAGAGTCACCAATCTAATAAGTCCTGAACTGTCATCTAAGCTTCAGCCTCTGTCCTATCGACGAAATGTTGCATCTCTCTGCCTGTTCTACAAGTATTTTAATGGTGAATGCTCTGACGAACTGCAAGCACTTGTACCCCTCGGCGTAAATACCCCCGACAAACCCGACAAGCAGCTAAATCCTATCCTTACACAGTAGAGATCACTAGATATAAGAAAGCCTTCTACTCTAATAGTTCTTCACAAGAACTGCTAGACTCTGGAATTCCCTTCCGGGTTCCTGCTTTCCCAATTGTACTGACATGTAGAAGTTCAAGTGTAATGTGAACAGACATCTTGCTGCTCAACTCCTTACGTAGTATCCCTGCAACTTATGTAGCCCCCTACTTCAAAGTGGCACTGTGCCTTGTTTAGGATGAAAATAGAATAAAAAAAAGTGACCATATAAGCAAAACAAACGTCTCAAGAAGGATACGAATTATTGTTAGCGCGGATTAATGAAAGACAATATGTTTCCAGGAAAGATGTACGGATTAAATGGATTTAGATTTTATTTCAGCGGCAAAATTGGTTTTTGATTCGCGAACGTATTCAAAGAGCGAATTACGTTCGTGATCAGAGACATCAATGCATAACCCATTCTTCTTTTTCTTACCGTTTTCCGATAACATTATAAAACGTTTCTTAGGTGTTTTTTTTTTAAATCGTTTTTAGACGAGGATTGATAATTTTCATTATTCGGACTGCTGTTCTCATCTTGAGTGTTATTCTCACAGTGTTTCAGCTGATGTAATCCTCGACCTTCTTTAGGTATATTTTGTTAAATTCGAAAATCTTTATGTCGATCTCGGGAATCTACACGGAATTTCGAACGGAAATTTTTGTTTAATCTACGGGCGTAACATACTTTCGTTATGTCAGCCATGATTGGGAAAACGTTTTAAGCAATTCGCAATTTTATTCTTAGTATCGTCTGTTTTGAGGATTTAACTTTCAACCGCTCAGAAGAGTGTCACCATGTTATCCGTTACGCCTTGGGTTGGAGGTTACATCGGCAGAAGCGTTGTGAGAATAATACTCAAAATGAGAAGAGTAGTTTCAAACTATACAAGTTTTATTTAATGGCTTTTGATTTTCCATATAGCGAGAAAATATAATAGAAAAACAAAATACCTAAGAAACGTTTTATAATGTTATGGGAAAACGGTAAGAAAAAGAAGAATAAAAACTCGATTAAACCTAGAACCCCATCTTCCAACGTAGACCCCTACTACCAGGTCTCCTTCTCCAACATCAGGGGTCTATGTTCCAACCTTCCAGAGGTTGAAACCCAATTACAGGAGACGAAACCGGACATATTATTTCTAAGTGAAACTGGAATAGGACTGACCACTTCCCTAGATGAGTTCATAATTAACGGATATTCTAATTTAACAGCTAAATCTGACACCCAAGATCGCCATGGGCATGGAATATGTGCCTACATTAAGGATGGCTTCCCGTATGGCAGGGATATCTCTAGAGAAGATCCTAATTTACCCTATATGTGCTTCAGGGTTGCCCTTGCTAACACCACTGCATTTATATTTGCCCTCTATAGGCCCCACAACAGCGAAGTTACTATCTTTAAGAGCATATCTGAGAAAATAGACCACATACTGTCTTCACATCCCTCGGCTAACATCCACAACTGTGGTGACTTCAACGTCCATAACGTGGAGTGGCTGACCCATTCAAATAAGACAGATGATGAGGGGAGGTTTTGTCATGATTTTGCCATTGCTTATGACCTCACTCAGATTGTTCGCGAACCCACCCGTGTGCCCGATACACCCGGTCAATATGCAAGCCTCCTAGACCTTTTTCTCTCAACTTCCCCTGAGCTATGTTCATGTTCCGTTCATTCTCCTCTAGGATCCTTCGACCACTCCGTTGTATCAGTTAAGATAAAAACGAAATGTAAGAAGCCCCCAGACGTACCCCTCCACCGTACTGTATACCGATAATCTATGGCTGACTGGGATAGCTTCCGTACATTCATATCTGATTTACCTCTGCACTCCATGTTTAAAAAGGAAGTGTCCTCTATAGTATCAGATCTGACCGAATGGTTAATTGTAGGCATAGACCAATTCATACCATCTAAAAAATTCCAACAAAAACCTAACAGCCAGCAATGGTTCTCCCCAGAATGTGCTGCTGCTATCGCGCACAGAAATCAATTTTTCCATAGCTACCAACGTAATAGATGCACTGAGACTAAAGCTGCTTTCAGGACTGTCAGCAACCACTGTAAAAGAGTAATAAAAAATGCAAGAGAGCTATATGCCCAGTCTGTCAAATCCAAGGTAGCTGATCAGCGGCTTGGATCCCACCAGTTTTGGCAAATAACAAATAGGATCCCGAACAGAAGTGTGCGTTCTATCCCAACCATTATCAATAGACCAGAGGTCATCTCGTCAGCGTCAGACAAGGCCAAACTATTTGCAAAGAACTTTGCAGCTAATTCTACCCTATGCGATGAAGGCCATCAACTCCCCATATTTCCTCCTATAACACAGAATAAGCTAGGTAACATACAAATATCCGTGAATGAGGTCTCCAAGCTAATCAAGAACCTAGATTCCAGTAAAGCAACTGGCCCTGATGGCATCCCAATTATAGTGTTAAAAAAGCTTCAACCAGAACTTGCTCCCATACTTACGAAACTATTTAAGCGCTGCCTTAAGGAGAAGTGCTTTCCGACTCCCTGGAAGACCTCATCAGTTTGCCCTGTATTTAAGAATTCAGGTGATAAGTCATCTCCCTCTCAGTACAGACCAATAAGTCTCCTGTGTGTTATGGGTAAGTTGCTGGAATCCATATTAAATAGAGAAATAGTCAACCACCTCAGCAGGAATAACCTTCTTAATGACACACAATATTGTTTCCGCTCTGCAAGATCTACCGCAGATGTGCTGACGGTTATATCCCACAGGATTAGTGAATCTCTTGACAAAGGCTTCCTTTCTAGGGCAATTGCTCTTGACATATCAAAGGCCTTCGACAAGGTATGGCATAAGGGCCTACTTCACAAGATTTCCAGCTACGGTATAACTGGAAATGTTTTCTCAATCATTAAATCATTTCTCTCCGATAGGCTCATAAGAGTAGTGGTAGATGGACAAAAATCGGAGGCCTGCAATATAAATGCTGGAGTCCCTCAGGGGTCAATCCTGGGCCAACTCTCTTCCTGATCTACATCAATGACCTCCCTAAACACATACTTAAATCATTCTTTGACATCTATGCTGATGACACGACCATCTACGGCAACACATCAAAGGCTGTAAATGACGAAGTTCTCTCGGATTCTCTCTCCTCTGATCTCGAGCGCGTGGGTCAGTGGGGGAAGATGTGGCTGATTACCTTTAATGCATCCAAAACCAAACTCCTATCCTTACATCATCAACGCTCTGATCCCCAACTGGCATCAATTGTGATGGATGGCTCTCGTTAGGGTGAGGCCCCGTGTTTTGACAAGCTTCTGGGTTTGACCTTTACTCCTGATCTGAAATGGAACACGTACATCAAGTCTGTTGCCAAGGTCGCTGGAAAGATGGTGGGATCCTTCTACCGCTCCAGAGGATATCTCACTACTGATGCAATTTTCTATCTATATAAAAGCCAAGTACGTCCAAGGATGGAATACTGTTGCCATATCTGGGCAGGAGCTGCTAAAAACAACCTATCCTGCCTTGACAGAGTACAAAATAGACTTCGTGGCTTAGTGGGGGATGCCCTTTTCTCTACCCTGCAACCTCTCTCCCATAGAAGAGACGTTGCGAGCCTATCCTTGTTTTATCGTTATTTCCATGGCAGGTGCTCGTCTGAACTCCAATCTCTGGTCCCCCCTCGCCAATCTTTCACGAAAAACACCCGTCTAGCTGAATCCACTGTCAAAAGTTTCCCCCACTCTATATCTGTGCCTAAATCAAAACGCGGATTCCATGAACAAAGCTTCTTTCTTAGAACTGGACGCCTGTGGAACTCTGTTCCGTCTGCCTGCTTCCCACCGGACTACAACTTGGATGTCTTCAAGTCCAACGTTAACAAATTCCTAATGAACCGCCCCCTTAAGTAAACATTTCATCAAATCTCCACACTAACGTAATGTACTTGCAATAACCCTTATCCCTGAGTGGCTTCCGGGCCTTGATAAGTGGTGATCACTGTTCATAAAAAAATAGCTAGCAACGTTCATTCGATGTTTTCATTAAAATATAAATCTCACCTTTGCTGTAGATAACAAATTCATATCTTGTCAAACGCCCCACTTTTGTGACCTTGTAACAAAAAACGATTTTGTCTAAAAAAGATTAAATTAAAAACAAATAAAGTTATATGTATTTTATATAGTTATATATTTTATATAGTTTTATATAGTTATAGTTATATATTTTTATATAGTTTTATATATTTTAGATATTTGTATACATTTTATGTAATTGTATATTTTTATATAGTTATATATATGTTTAGATATTTGTATTTATTTTATATAGTTATACACATGTTTATATTATATATCTATAATATAAAGCTGAATGTGTGTGTGTGTGAGAGAGAGAGAGAGAGTGTGTGTGTGTGTGTGTGTGTGTGTGTGTGTGTGTGTGTGTGTGTGTGTGTGTGTGTGGTCACGAATAGGCTCCTATATGGTTGACTATTTTAAAAAGCTGATTACATATAATGATAGAAGATGTATCGAGACACAGGAATGGGTATGTTTGATCTGGCAGAATAGTGGTTCATTAAAATTGTGGGGTCTGCGTTCGCGCCTGGTCCACAAAGTATGGAAATAACAAATTAAAAAATTAAAATAAAACGTTTACAAGTGTTTTTGATATGGATGTACATAAGAATAATTTAATAAGTATGTTTTAACTTAAATAGGGATGGTATAATAAAATTGTCGGGTCTGCGTTCGCGCCTGGCCTCCATAGAATGGAAATAGGCACAAACTTTAATAAAGACTTTTCCTATCTATCTGCGTAAGTATACTTTAATAATTATGTTTCAGTTTGAAGAAATATGGTATAATAAAATTATGGGGTGTTCGTTCGCGCCTGACCTCCATAGAATGGAAATATGTCACAAAGTTTAACAAGGTTTTTAATATAGATCCACAGAATATTGTGATAAGTGTTTCAGTGTAGACAGATATGGTATAATAAATTATGGGGTTTATCTATTTTATTTTTACTTTCATCATATTTTGCTTTAATTTTTATACCACCAAATTCGAAGCTATCTCTTTACAAGCCTTCCTTTTCATAACCTATCATACTTTCATAAATCAGAGTCCATTTTCTGTAGGCTGTTTTTGAGCCCAGTGAACGACGGGGACGGGTATATATATTTGTTGCTGACTTATTACTTGTATATATATTGTCTATTATTTATAATATAAATATAATAATAATAATAATAATAATAATAATAAAATAATTAGTAATAATTAGTAATAAATAGTTATATTTACAACTAGAAATAAAATAGGTTTAAAGCTCCTAAAATTCGTACTTGAATTGTCCGCAAGAGCTCGTGGCGCAGTTGTTAGAGTACTTGGAAAAATAATTGTAAATTATTATAGTAATATCCTCTTGAAGGATTAATTCTCAGTGTGGGCGACCGAAAAATACCATAGTGAATTACTTAGTCATAGCTGATGCAGCAAGAGTATGCTACACGCTCTGTCCGAAATTCCGCCCAAATTCCGAGTTCGACAGAAACATTCTCAAATTCGGCAAGATCCACGAAGGTTACATCGACCGAAACGTTGTAAAAATGTGAAAATGAGAACAGTAGTCCGGTGTATCCAAATAACACACACACACACACACACACACACACACACACACACACACACACACACACTTATATATATACGTATATATATATATATATATATATATATATATATATATATATATATATATATATATATATATACTCCCCGTTGATGGAGAAATACGTTTGTGATTTATATTTACTTATCTTCACACGAGGATAGAGTAAGACACAAGATGTGAGCAAATTCAGCTCCTCCTAATCGGGACAAAGAATTTCCCAATTCAATAGGATTTCCCTTTACTGGGCTAAAACAGAAAAGATGAAATCCGGTATCTCAACACATACTACACTTTGTCATTAACCCCCAAAAGAGCAAGTTTGACATTTTGTTATTTTTAATTGAATTTTCTCTTAAGTTTGGAGATAATTTGATATTCCGTTTTGGATTAAGAAACATTTGAAATAATTTTTATACGTAGAATAGATGCTCCAGAAATTACTAAGAAGTTGCCCCACGAGCCGATCGAAAGTTGCTATGGCCAGAATGGGCTACAAAACTGACACAACCATCTACAAATTTGAAGAAGAGGTTTGTATGATGTAATAATGTCATGTATGTCCACTACTACCCAACTGGTATAGTTTGAAAGATCTTGAGGTATAAAATATTAATGCGAAGGACTATAAAAAAAAGTGGGAAAATTTTTTTACGAGACCACATGTTTCAAAGATTCGCAAATAAGACGACTGATAATAATGGGAAATACGTACATCATAACGACCCAATAATAAAACTAAAGCAGAAGCTCCCTCAGCAAATTTGAGCCCCTAACAATATGGCAGGAAGAGACCAGATTACATCTTTGGACAAGAAGACTAGAGAATGTCTTCTGTTCTTACTGACATTAAAATTACTCTTTTAAGACTCAATTCAGAAGCACTCTGGGTTCAGTAGAAAACATCCACTTCCATAAGAACAGGGTGAGGGGATCAAAAGTTGCTACGATAGGAATGAGGATGACAATGTTGCTTGTGTGACATTCTTTTGTGCGTTTTATGTTCTTAATAAAAACTGAAGTTTGTCTTGTTGATGTATAATATGTAAATTGATAGATTTTATTAAACCCATAGATAGTACTATGACATGCGTTGTCGCTCCGAAGCAGAGTGGACTTGAGAGTAGTGGAAACCAAGGGGTAAGTCTACAATCTGCATGATTCTCAAACTGCGTTATACAACTTTGTGTCATACATAAAACATTCTTTTAGAATTAGTATGTCTCAGAAATAAATATATTTCTTTGAAGTAGCTAAGTGATCTTAGCTACATGATCAAGTAATTCAATTTAGTAAGTCGCCTTCATGAACGATTTTTCGTAGTCGTAGCTGGTAATGTGCTTAAGCTTTAGGCTTTTGGCGTATCTTTCGAGTTATTTTGCAGTTATTTTTCTCGTTCCTTCAGACTGTTTTCAAGATCGCGCTGCGAAATCTTTATTCGTAGTTTAGGCATAAATAACAATTTCTAAGCATAAATAAAAATTTCTAAGCATAAATAAAAATTTCTAAGCATAAATAAAAATTTCTAAGCATAAATAAAATTTCTTGATCAATCTGTGTGATTTTTGGTGTGTGATATTTTCTTCCTATCACGTGTATCAGACAGAGTTTTCATAGCGCCGAACAAAGAATTGATGCTAGATTGGAAACTGGAAGTTCTGGAAGAAGAGAGGTAATTGTCTACTGGTTAGGGAACGAATTATATACCTTTCTTCGGATGCAAGTAAAACACGTTAATTCCAAAATCAGGCAGCCATCTTTTCATGGCTAGTTTTACCTGTTTTTGCAACGATTACCCCAATTTCTTTCGCTTTAAATTCTTAATTAAAATGTTCGATCTTCAATGCTCGATTTTCTGGTTTATTGAGTGTTCAAGAAGAATTTTTAATTCATTTCCTTAATTTCGCAGTTTTTCTTTTTTTTCTATAATATGAATATTCTGAATTTTGATTAAAGATTAGCGTTTGTCAGTAACTTAAAATCCCCCCTTAGCATTGCCATTGACAACAACCCCAAAAGATAACAGCTTTCATAAGCTACCCCTTTTCTTTCTCTGCTCGGTTGAAGGTTTTTAGGGATGGGACCTTACCAGTTTGCTTTAATAATGTGGTATATTTTGTTTTGTTTTCTGAACCTAGTTCTCTCTGATTCTCTTTTCTCTGATCTTGAGCACGTGGTGCAATGGGAAAAGAGGTAGCTGGTTAATTTTAATGTATCTAAAACCAAGCTTCTATCTTTACATCATCAACGCTCTGATCAACGTCTGGCATTAATTGAAATGAATGGTTCTCGTTTTGGGGAAGCTCCGTAGTTTGACAAGCTTCTAGGTCTGACCTTTATTCCTGATTTGAAATTGAACACGTACATCAAATCTGTTGCCAAGATCGCTGAACAAATGATGGGATCATTCTACCGGTCCAATAAATATCTCACTGCTGATGCAATCCTCAGGATAGAGTACTGTTGCCACATCTGGACAGGAGCTGCTAGAAGCACTTTGTTCTGAGTTCAAAATAGACTTCGTAGCCTAGTAAGGGATGGCTTTTTTCTATTCTGCAACTCCTTCCCCACAAAAGAGACGTTGCGAGCATGTCTCTGCTTTATCGTCATTTTCATGGCAAGTGCTCGTCTGAGCTCCAATCTATGGCTCCCATGCCAAACTTTCACGAAAAACAATCGTCTAGCTGAAACCCCTATCAATAGTTTCCACCGCTTTTTATCTGTGTCTAAACGTAAACGTAGATTCCATAAACAAAGCGCCTTTCTTAGAACTGCACACCCTGGGAACTCTCTTCCGTTTGCCTGCTTTCCAGTTAACTACAACATGGTCGTCTTCAAGTCCAAGTTCTTGATGAGCCGTCTCCTTAAGTAGTCCAATTTACTAAATTTCCATTACTAATGATTACTACACTATTGTCCCGTTGATTACCGTACACTCATTAACCCTTATCCTCAAGTGGCTTTCGGGCCTCGATAAGTGGCGACTCCTTTGTAAAAAAAAGAAAGTTAGAAAAAAAAACTTAAGTAGCATCAATTTTTGTACAAGTTCCAAAGATGGACGAGGGTTGTATGATTTAGTTGATCAATTTGAGGGGGTTTCGATTCCCATAGTTTGTAATTTCTTTAGAAACCTAATAAAACCTAATAGATTTTATTAGATTTTTATTTTCAGAGAATTATTAAATTGCATCAATCCCGACAAAAAAAGAAAGAAAGAAAGAAAAAAGCATATCCAAGGAGCACACAAAAATAATTTGCATGGCGGACAATTTTGACTTGTCACCGCTGAAAAACAAAAACAAAACAAAATAATAACTGACAAAACTAGTAAAAATGGCACATTTAGTTAAGAGCAAACTTTCAAGATAACCTACACGACGCAATGGCTCCCATAAACGTTATTCCCCGCATGTATTTAGAAGTTTATTTTTTATTTTTGTTTAAGTTTAATATCTATAAATTATTAATTTTCTGAAACAGCAACCTGATAAGCGGCCATTGCTCGTGACACGAATATTACAATCTGTCTAGATGAATTCGTTATGAAACTGATAACTTTACAATTATTTGTTGTTTAAACATCAAAGTCATAAGATAACTGATAATTTGGCGCCGGTCATTTATATGACCTTCTTTATCGCATCTCACTGGACTTTATCTAATCTCTCCCTTTAGTGAAATTCTACATTCAAATCTATACACATAAAAATCGTGTCTCTCAGGCTATCAGTCTTTTGGTTCGCCAAGCACATATGAACTACTGTTTTGATTTCAACCAAACTGAGCATACTGACTGGTCACGATTTGTGGAGTCTCATCGGTCGAGATTGGATCAACAAATCCAATTTCAGTCTTAACTCCGTCAAATTTATTGTTTTAGAAAATCCTTTATTCTTATTGGACAATACCAACAGAAATCTGCAACCGGCATCCCCCCTCCTATAAATTTAAACCTTTCTTTACAGTACTAAAGGGGAGATAGCAACGTGGAGGGCCAGAGTTATCCCGTCTGGAACTCCAATTTCTGGCAGTATCTTCCAAGGCGAACAGGTTTGGCACTCAGTAGTATCAGGGCCACCATCCAACTAGCAGATGTCATGTAGCAGTTGGCATCGTCGTTTTCTGTGCATGGCAAATAAAGACGTGCCAGCAATGAGAATGAAAATGTTGCTTTTGTGGTATTCTTTTGTGTGGTCGAGATTCAACCTTTTTCGACTTCGTATGCAATTGCTGGCCCTTGCTATTTTGGGTCTCGAGGGTAAAAACTTGCAATGTTGCAGGTTTTACGAATTGGTGCGACCAACGAAGATGACTTCGTACAAACTAGACAACCCTGAGGCATCATGTTCGTGAGTTCTATACAGAAATCCTACTATCTTAATAAACAAACAAACAAACAAACAAACAAACAAACAACGCGAATAAAAACAACCAACTCAGATCACCGTCCACAAAAAAAAAATAAGAAAAGTTAAGCTACGATTTCACTTGACTGTCAGAACATGAGTGATTATTTTAAATCGAAACGTTTATGATTCTAATTAGTTCTATTGTCACTGTACAGACGCATCACACGAACATACACATACACACATATACACACATACATACACACATACATACACACATATACACACATACATACACATACACACATACATACACATACATACACGCATACAATGGTGCCTCGAATAACAAATGTAATTTGTTTTTTGACTACAATGCAGAACGAAGCTGTTCATAAGTCAAAATAATTTTTCCCATTGTAATTAATGTAAATCCAATTAATGACACATCAGCTTTCCATACATTCAACAGATGTTCAACTTCTAACATCTGAAACACCTGTTTCGTAAACTTAGTCACTCGTTTAACTGTTGCCGAGTTGTTTTGAAGGAAATAAAATCAGAATTCTCCTTAGCAGAAGTCGATACAATAGCGTGATTTTTGGCTGAATCTTTTTGATATCTTTTAGTTCGAAAGATTTCAGAAAAAAAGGACGCGTACGTCTGGCATTTTCCCCAATGTCGTTATCGGTCTGTTTATCTGTTTGGCTTTGTTTCTTTTTCACACATGCGAAAAGGACCTAAAACCTTCATAAAAACTGAACTGGGCGTTAGAGTAGTTTTATTTGCACATGCAATCAAAAACCAAGATTCGGCCACAATACAACGAGTGTATAAAGGTTGTACACACATTCGATAAGTGAAAATACAATGGCTGACACACATTGTCTTCTGCCACCTCCAACCGTTTTTCTTTTGATTTTTAAATTTGTCAAATTGTTTCTGTCACAAATGTTTGAAACCAGAAATCAACTCCAGCGGAAGTCGATGAAACAAAGTGATTATCTCTCTCTTAGCCGGCGAGATTTCAAGGAGGTAGGATTCGTCTGAGTGCTGTTCCCTATTAAGAAAGTGCAGAAAGTGTGGTCGGGTGTAGTGATACGAATTATCCGTCTATCTATTTGTAAATCTATATCCTTATTGCTTACGCATACGAAAAATGACCTGTCACTGTGAGCGTTTTTTTTTTTTTTTTTTTTTTTACAATAAACCTTATCAAGAAAATTGATCAGTAATGTTGGAGTAGTTTTGTGTCCAAAGACAATCAACAATCTGGGTAGCAAAATACAGCATGACTTGAACAACGTTTTATTCTTTAAGATAGCACTACGCCCGAAAGGTAATATGAACTGATCCTACATAAAAGGATAGAAAAGAGAGCTGGTAAGTATAAAAGACTGTATGGATCACACACACACACACACACACACACACACACACACACACACACACACACACACACATAAAGAAGTAGAAAAAATGCATAAACTAGAACATAGAAAGCTTGGTCATCGCAGCAAGAAATACCGTTAAAATGAACAATACAAAAAGCAGCAAAACTATGAAAAAAAAGAGAACAGAAAATAAACACGATCAAGTGGGAAAGGCAGTACACTTGGAATTATGCAAACAACTACATCTTGAACACTCAGACAAATGGTACAAGCACAAACTGGCATCAGTACTTGGAAACGAAAATCATAAAATCCTATAGGAAATGGACGAACAAACAGATAAACTCATCCAAGCAAGATGACGAAACAAGAAGGAAAAGTTCTGCCAAATAGTAGATATTATTGTTCCAGCCGACCACAGTGATGGTGGTGGTGATGATGATGATGATGATGATCATGATAATAATAATAATAATAATAATAATAATAATAATAAGTGAAGGAATAATGTTTGTGTGGAGAAATGATAAAAGAGGTTGGAGAAGAAGGATACACCTACTTATGAATTGTGGAATTAGATAAAATAAAAGAAGCTGAAATAAAGGAAATAACAGGAAAGGAATGCAAGAGAAGAATACGGTGTGTTCTTAGGTATAGATTAAATGAAAAAAAAAAAAAACAGAAACAAAAACAAAATATCCGCAGTAAACATATAGGCAGTAACTATATTTCAATATAGGGCGGGGATTACTCAATGGAAAGAAAATGAGCTGAACTGTATAAGCAGGAAGACAAGGAAAACGATGGCAATAAATGGAGGTCTTCACGATAGGTTATATGTGAAAAGAAAAGATAGAGGGCGACGACTAACACAGAAAGTTCGTCATCGCGGCAAGGACAATATGCAGAAGAAGAAATACTCTGAAAGTTTATATCTCAAACTGTAAGGAAAACGCTTATAAAAGTTGTGTCAAAATTTGAAAAATTGCAAGAAAGCGAACTAATAAATAGTAAGGAATTTAAGGCAAGAAATGAACAAAAAGCGAAAGTCATATGGATTGAGAAGAAACTATGTGTTAAATTTAGTAGGGATCTACCAGAGGTAAGGGACGAAGAAAAACATGGCGGCGGTTGTGAAAATGTGACTTGAAAGTTGGAATGGAAGCCTAAATATGTGCCGCACAGGAACAGGTGCTCATGACCAGATTTAATTTTGTCAAAAAAAAAAAAAAAAAAGAAAGAAAGAAAAAGAAACACAAGCCAAAATGCCAACTGATGTGAATGTGGAGGAAAAAGACGAAGACTTGAAAAGGGGGATAAAAAATAGTGAAATTTGAATAAAATAGAAGTTGTATCTGTTGTGATGGGAGCTCGGGGGAGTGTGACAAAAGGATTCGATAAGTGGCTTGAGAAAATTGGGATCGATTGCAATTTTGGAGTGCTTCAAAAGAGTGCCTTGTTGGGAACCGCCAGAATCTTGCGGAAAGTGCTGGAAGACTGAGAAAAGAAGATACTAATTTGTTATGATCCGCCTATCAGCATAAAATTGGCAATCACAGCAGCCAGACACAAAATGTGGATGATGATAATGATGACAACAAATCCACCATCACCACCACCACCACTACCAAAACAGACACGACTGCATGTAAAAGGAAGTACACATTGAATTATACAAATGCTTGCATTTATAACATGCAGACAAATGGTGCAGATACAAGCCGGAGTCTGCACTGAAAAAAAAGCATTTATCTGAGAAGTACGAAAAGACAAACTCATCTAATCATTGAAATTGAGATTTTGTCACACATACATCGATATTGAAAGCCTATTTTTCTCTATTTAAAATTATTAAACTGAACTTTTTAATATACTCAGTCATGGATATGCGAGCGACTCTATAACGGTTGACTAATTTGCATATTCCTTTGAAAAACGAACGTTCATTAATTATTTATTCATTTCTATGGTTTCTTAACTATTATGCTTAGTTCTATTTATGCCTATCTTCGACATTGTACATAATTGTGTAGTATTTTGGATGAAAATGCTTATATATATATATATATATATATATATATATATATATATATATATATATATATATATATATACTAGCTGTACCCTTTCACGCGTTGCTGTGGCTCAATTTGGTGTAATGGAAACATCTAATAAAAAAAGAAAATGCATGTTTCTTATATTCTCAGTACAGCAATCCATTCCAAAAAGTGAAAAAAAAAAAAAAAAAAAAAAAATCATGGCTCAGGCTCGACCAACAATCAGTGGATTAAGCCGAACGTGGCTAAAATGTTGAAACGCTAAATCGAGTTTTTTGTTGTTTTTTGTATTAAAAAATGTGAGTTTTTTCATTAATATTTGGGCGAGAGGGAGTTACTATACACAGATTCGAAAAAGTTGTCTAAAACAAATAAATTAAAGCAAAGGTAGGGTAAATTACGTTTCTACCTAACTGGATAATTTTTTAGTGTTTTTATTTAATGCAAAATGTTTAATCAGCTCGAAAAACACACAGTGTTTATCGATGTATTTGAAAAAGACAAATGGTTGCGAACTCTGTTGAATACGTTAAGTTTGGGAAAATCAGTTAAAAATTAAAAAAAATATATACAAAACAGTGTCAGAAACCCACCGAATATATATCACCGTGACATAGGCTGACAGATTCGGTGAGTTTCTGAAAGTATTTTGTATAGTTTTTTAGTTTTAACTTATTTTCCCAAACTTAACGTAATCAACAGTGTCCGCCACCATTTGTATTTTTTTAAATACACCGATAAACACTGTTTTTCGAGCCGACTAAACGTTACATTAAATAAAACGGTGTTGTATTACTAAACGCAGATACGAAAAAGTTGTCGAAAAATAAATATATAACAAATAAATGTAATCAAAGTCAAAATAAGTTACTTTTCTACCTAACTGGATAAGATTTTAGTGTTTTTATTTAGTGTAAAATATTTAACCGATTCGAAAACATGTAGTGTTTATTGGTATATTTGAAAGATACAAATGGCGACAATTACATATGGGAGGGTGAAATATTTGTTGATCCTCATTAAATCTCGGGCAACATCAGGTTTCTCTGCTAGTATATATATATATATATATATATATATATATATATATATATATATATATATATATATGGTATTTTTCTCCCACTGACATTAAAAGCCTATTTTTCTACAGAAAAATCATTAAAGCTAACTTCTTAATATATTCAGTCATGGATATGCTAGCAGCTTCATGAAGGACAACTAATTAGCATATTCCTTTGAAAAACTAACTTTCATGAATTATTTTTAATTTTCATTGTTTCTTAGACGATTTGTTTCATTTAACTAATTTTTCTACATTGTGCATAATTTAGTAACAGTAAAGAGAAAAACGTTGTAGCACACGCACACACACACACACATATATATATATATATAGAATATATTTGTAGTCATCGACATACAGTCCTGTTTCATTGTATCACAACTCATCAGTGCCGCTAGACTAGCACCTATCCGAATCTGAGAATCGAACCTAGAACCGTTGTGATGACAGTCGGCAGTTCTACCCGGTGCCCGCAACTAATCTGTCCGAATGTCTATTTAAATAAACATCCGTCCGCTACTTGTAAAGTGCTCCAACGATTGTTTGTAAACAAACCGCGAGCTTCGCATTTTTCAGCCAAATTAAGTAGCGAGTGAGATTATTTACGACAGTGCTCAACCCAAAGAGGGGGGCTTTATAAAATATATTTGTAGTCATCGACATACAGTCCTGTTTCGTTGTATCACAACTCATCAGTGCCGCTAGACTAGCACCTATCCGAAGCTGAGAATCGAACCTAGAACCGTCGTGATGACAGTCGGTAGTTCTACCCCTTCACCACGGAAGCGGTGCCCGCAACTAATCTGTCCGAATGTCTATTTAAATAAACATCCGTCCGCTATTTGTAAAGTGCTCCAACGATTGTTTGTAAACAAACCGCGAGCTTCGCATTTTTCAGCCAAATTATATATATATATATATATATATATATATATATATATATATATATATATATATATATTTCTGTTTTGACAATTAATCTGAATCGGGAATAAGAAAATTCAGAGCTTTAGACAGTATTGGTATTGGTGTCGGAATCGGTATCGGGAAAATTTCTGCTTATATTCCGATGCCAAATACGATTCCTTTAATCGCGTTTATAGACCGCAGTTCTAACACGCTCCTATCATATAAAAATATACTGATAGTCAGCAGTTCGAACCACTGGACTACAGATCGGTGCTTGTAAACGACCTCATCAAATGTTTATTAAATAAACATTCGCCCATCACTTTTACAGTGCTTGAGCTGCTGGTTTATTTACAAAGATGAGCCCCCTTATAGCCAAATAAGCAGCGTATGAGAAAAAAGTCGAATTTTTGTTGCATTGACATTGAGATTAAAATACGATTTTTTTTATTTAAAAATTACTAGTTGGGACAGGGTGCCCGGTTTTGCCCGGGCATAAAATATGCTTAAATATGATATTTTAATTTGTCTAGATTTCGTATATATTATTATAGAGTCGTGAGTTCAAAAGTAAAAAAAGTAGTTAGGCGCCATCAGCTAGAATCGAAAGCATTCCAAGCTGGTGACGTTGCCACTTTACCAACGTGACACGGATATAAAACGGTTTAAAATTAAAGATTAAAATAAGATGAATGTACAAAATGCTTAACGATTATTTCAATTTTTACTCATTTTTGACCGCTTGAAAACTATTTTAACCGGCTAAAAGCCATAAAAGAATGGCCTGTAAAAAATTCAATCATTTGAGGCCCTTAGCGCCGCTCTTCAACTTTTAGTTTCGGTGGAGATAGAGTTTGAAAATATGGAAACAGATACACAGGCAGATCGACAGACAGACAGGCAGACAGATACACACACAAACACATATAGTCCTTTATATATTAGATTAAAACGAACTTCTTCATATACTCAATCATAAATATTGGACCGACTTCATAATTGTTAACTCATTCGCATATTCTTTTGCGAAACGACTTGCATTAATTAATTATTCATTTTCTATATTTTCTTATTTCATTTAACTATTACGCATAGTTTTATTTATGCATATCTTGTGCATAATTGCGTAGCATTTAGGATGGAAACCTCCTAGCACACACACATAAACACACGCGCATACACACACATATATTCTATTATATAAAGGAAAGTCGTTTGCTTGTGTGTGTTTGTGTGTGTGTTGGTATGTCTGCTAAAACCTTTCGTTATCCGCATCCGACCGGGTTGAAACCGATACCATCTGAAAGAGCAATGCCTTCCATGCATAATACGAGAAAATTAGAAAAAAATTTGTGGCAATCAACTAGACCGCTTTTTGGAAGGGAGGGCCATTTTTCGCGTCGCTCATCTCGCAAGTCTCACACGGGGAATTAAATAAAACTGTTTAAACACATTTTTAGTGAACGTCATGATCTCATAAGCAGTGGTTGCCGTGTCGACAAACGCGTTTGCCGTAAATGTTTCTCTTCTTTTCCTCTTTCGCGTTTCATGTTCGAGCCCGGATGCTGCATTTTTTTCGGTCACACGGGCATTCGCTGCTATTTTGATTGAAAGAAAAGTTGTTTTGATTCATTTGTTTATTTTTAGGTGTGGAGGGAGGAGGTTTTCCAGCGCACTGGTATAAAAAAAAATGTTTAATATCCAGAAAATAGCTTGTGTATGCAGAACGGTTTCTACAAAACCAAACTAAACCAAATCTCTCTTTCATTTTCTGGCCTACACACTTGAAACTTGATATATGACATTTGAACCTATACAACTAATACAATATAGTTTCTAACTAATAAAAAACCGCTGAAAGGTGAAAATTGAAAAAAAAAATGATCTTAGCAGAGTAAGTTTACTAAAACCGTTATTTCTCGGCATAGGTAAACATTTTTCCGTTGAAATCGCTTAATTTTGACAGTTTTCTAATTTATCCATCGATAACTAAAGCGGTAACTAAGGCCTGAACGCAGAATGCTTTCATTTCTATTCCAGCTGATGGGACCAAAGTCATTTTTAATTTAATTTTTGAAATCATTATTATATATTGGGTACAATATAATATTAAACAGAAAATTCGCTTTAATAATAAATACGAAATCAGCAGAAATTAAAATATCATATTTCAGCGTCTTTTACGACTGGGTTATGCCGTGGAGACACTAATATATATTGGGTACAATATAATAATCAATACGAAATTTCCATAAATCAAAATATCCTATTTAAGCTTATTTTACGACCGGGTAACATCGGATGGCTTACTAGTATATATATATATATATATATATATATATATATATATATATATATATATATATATATATATATATATATATATATATTGTACTACTAAGACCCTCAAAAAAAGAGCAAGTCTACGTCATTGAAATGTAGAATTTTCCATCTGGATTTCTGTGCTAATAAAAGTTTTTTTTTCTTTTATGAAAATCGCTCCAGACAATACATGAAGCCACCTGATGCAACTAGCTAAAAATACTACTTCAAGATCCCAAACTAGCAAACGATGTCAGATGGATAGATTCGATACCAGAAAACCGAAATTCTTTCTACCTTTGTTATAAACATCGCTGACAGAATCTGAGAATAAAAAGAGCGACAGTTAGGAGGTCGTCAAAATTAAACTCAAAGTTTTAACGCGTCATCAACATTTCTATGTGCTGAACTATTGAAATGCTGACGAGATGATCTTAATACGTGTGTCAGTTTGTATAGAATGAGTCACATTTGTCCTTCTTCTCATTAAGAATTCTTCTAAAAGCCATAAACTTTCATTAAAACTGTTTTATAAGTTGATATTGGTCCACGTGTACTTGTTTGAGTAGCTCAACACATGTGTGTATGTTTATATGCAATAGTATTTCTATATGTGTGTATGTGTGGACGTCCCTGTCTGTATCCATGCGTATGTGCGTAAGTCTGTGTATGTGTTTGTGTTCATTCTTCGCAATAACTGTTAATTTTCAGTCTACAAACTCGAAATTTGATATATAGGGTAGTGAGATTTGGTAAAATCTATGTGATCGGGTTTCGGCCAGAAATTTCGCTGTTAAGGGGTCAAAGTTCAACGATTTGACATTTGAGAACTCTACCAAACTCCTCCGACAATTTGGGGTCTAAATACTTGAAATTTTAGATAAAGGTTCCTTGAATATGGATCTAACTTAATAACTTGATTATAGCCCAAAACAATAAATTTCAAGTGGTCATAATAGGGGTTGAATTAAAAAAAAAATTGACCACTTTTTTTTTTTTGCTCAACATACACCTCCAAATACCCGGGTAACGCCGGGCACCCATACTAGTAATAATAATAATAATAATAATAATAATAATAATAAGATTGGATGGATTGACGTTTTAATGGAGATGTATCATGTTAATTCTAAAAGAATAGATAATTATGTATTTGTTTCGATAGTAGAATAGGCAGGGAGATGAATGAGTGCAAAGGAGATTATCGCACGCACGTGGAGCCTGTTCAAATTTTTCATTTCTGTTCTTGACGTCATAATTTTTTGAACGCGACTCCCTTCGTCTCAAATGTCGTTTGATGACGTAAAGCGACGACGCGTCATTAATTAACGACAGCCGAAAAGAAGCACTTGTTTGTTTATAGTAATTTATTTTGAAGTTGTAACAAATCAAGTTATCTATCTTCCTCCCTCGGCGGGATTATATGAGATAAGGGTTTTTCGTTAAATGTGGCAAGTCTTAAAAGTCCGTTGTTATAATTTAAATAGACGTAAGACCGAAATTAAAAGCGACTTTTCAAGCAAAAGAATCTTCTAGTAAATTCAGTTTTCACTGGGTGCTCCGTACGCTTGAGACGGTGTCAAAACGAAACTAGGCTTAATTTAGTAGCGTGCAAGGTAATCTAATGATACCCGGGGGCAAATCTGAATTGTATAGCACTTGTTGTATTTATTTGCTTCCCCACTGAGCAAATTAGGCACAAGGCCGTTTTTTAATGTGGAGAGAGAGGGAAGGGGGAGGGAAAGGGGGATCCTGTTCCCGAGAGGTGGGAAATGGGAGCTGGATAGTAACTGTGGTCGTAGGGTGATCCCTACCTTGACCAAGTTCAGATATGTGGGGTTACCCCCACATATGGTCTTTGCTAGTCATAGCTAGTCTTTGCTTGCAGCATCTGCCGGAACAGATGGTATTTATTTGCTCCCCCACCGAGCAAATTAGGCACAAGGCCGATTTTTAATGTGAGGAGTGAAGGGAGGGGGAAGGGGAAAAGGGGACCAGCTCCCGAGAGGTGGGAAATGGGAGCTGGTTAAAGGTCAGACATGTGGGGTTGCCCCCACATCTGGTCTTTGCTCGTCATAGCTAGTCATAGCTTGCAGTATCTGCCGGAACAGTATCTGCCGGAACAGATGGTATTTATTTGCTCCCCCACCGAGCAAATTAGGCACAAGGCCGATTTTTAATGTGAGGAGTGAAGGGAGGGGGAAGGGAAAAAGGGGACCAGCTCCCGAGAGGTGGGAAATGGGAGCTGGTTAATGGTCAGGCATGTGGGGTTGCCCCCACATCTGGTCTTTGCTAGTCATAGCTAGTCCTAGCTAGTCATAGCTTGCAGCATCTGCCGGAACAGATGGTATTTATTTGCTCCCCCACCGAGCAAATTAGGCACAAGGCCGATTTTTAATGTGAGGAGTGAAGGGAGGGGGAAGGGAAAAAGGGGACCAGCTCCCGAGAGGTGGGAAATTGGGAGCTGGTTAAAGGTCAGGCATGTGGGGTTGCCCCCACATCTGGTCTTTGCTAGTCATAGCTTGCAGCATCTGCCGGAACAGATACTACACTTTGAGATATTAAATCTTTTATTCATGTTAAAAAAATACAGTAAAATTAACGGTGAACAAAAAACTTAGGCACATGGCCAACTCAAAAGGGGGGGATTTTGGGGGTCGTTGGTCATCCTTGTCGCTCCAGAACTAAACAAAGTCAAAAGTTTCTCCCAGCTAGTATCTTCTTTCACCATAATACCGCATTCACCCTTTCATCTTGGGGGACGTCCTAGTAACTCCCAATTTTTAAAACATTTTTTATTGACGTGTAAAAACAAAAAAGATAACAATAAAATGGTAACAATAATTCATTTGTGTCGAGGGAGGGGGAAGAAAAAACAAAAGGTGATTAGTAGGACCCTCCCAACCCCGTCTAGTTGATAGACTGCCCGTTCCACTAGGTTTGTAAAAGGAACCTCGCTTCTGCGGGTCAGTCTCTAGGTGGGGATGCCCTCTAGATGGGGGTGAATGGAGAAAAGAAAATTTTGTGGGTAAGGGATGGAGGTTAGTTTGTATTTCTTTTTCTCCAAGATGGGTAAAATTTAGAGGAAGGGGTGAAAAACAAAAATTGCAGGTAAGAGGGGATGGGGATCTTGGAGGCTTCCTAATCGGGGAGGGATGGAACACACACTCAGCTAGCTGAGAGACTACTTGTTTAATTTAACTTTACAGAACTGCGCGTTCCACACCTAGGCGGGGAACACGTATTCGAATTTGGCTCCTCTTCGTACACACAGACTTGCCACATGTATCCATCTTCTGTCAAATGCCGCGCGATGCAGCCTTCTTCTATCACATCTGATCTTCACCCGTAGTTGGTGTTTAAAGAACGCGATCAGATCTTGATCAGAAAAAGACAACACCCCCCGGCAACCTTGCAGACGCGACGTCCAAATCACCATTCTCGCCACGGCCAGAATCGTAACGTAGACCATTTGTCTTTCCCGGTCCCACGGCGGCCTCACGTTGTCCACAACATTGGATACAGTAATTGGGCGAGGATGCTCAGAATCGATGCGAGCCGTCACCCCACTGACATACGACCAGTACTGGCGGAGTTCGCGGCAATCAAAGAAAGCGTGATCCGTAGTTTCCACAGCCGTTGTCCCACAACGGGGACAATCGGGCGACTCCAGAAACCCAGAACTGCATTGTATGTTGTTGAGTGGAAGTGCATTTCGGGCCAATCGCCAGGTCAGAGAGAACTCCGAATTGTTCAGATGACTCGAACCTGGCGCCCAGCTCCACGCGGAGCGGATCTCACTCTGCTGCCACCCCAAACGCGCGCATAGCGGGTCGTCAGCGGCCTCCCTCACTAGATCCCTGTGGAGTTCCCTACGGGTAGCAGTCACAAGGTCACTGGACCTTGGTAGTCGTTTTAGCGCGGCTCGGCACTCTTTCATGTAGGCAGATTCTCCCCGCGGCCTGCGACGGCTCTCGATGGAAGGGTCGAGAACGAGGTCGGGGAAGGCGGCAGTAACCACGGGGTGCCACGGTTGGTCCTCCTGCATATAGTTGCTCAGGAAGGCCAGTCTCTCAGCATCTCGATGACACTTCAAGTCCGGCATTCCCAAGCCTCCCTCACACGGACGTTGAATACAGACCTGTCTGCTCACCCAGTGTCTTCCTCTGTCCCAAAGGAGCGAGGACAAGAGTTCGACGAGAGCTTTTAGGTGTTGTGCAGGCAGGGGAAGTACGGCCAGTCGGTAAAGGATGAGAGGAAAGACGTAAGTGGCGCACGCCTCAGCTCTACCCTTTAAGGAAAGTTTCCTAGGAAGCCACGAACTGACTGCAGCCTCCACCTTTGACCGTACCTCCAACCAATTCTTGTCAAGCTGGAGACCCGGTCCGAACCACACGCCGAGGATCCGGACCGGGCCATCTGTCCAGCTGAAGGGCGCAGGGAGGTTTGCGTTGCCACTCCATGCGCCCAACCGCAGTCCTACCGACTTGTTGCGGTTTATCTTGGCCCCTGTAATTCTTTCGTACTGTGTGAGTGCCTCCGACACGACCTCAATGTCTCTGGAGCCCGACACGAAGATCGTGACATCATCGGCGAACGCGGATACCTTGGCAGCTGAGCCGCCAGGCAGAGCCATTCCGCGCAGGGCCGAATTTGCCTCCCCATGTCTCAGCTTGCGGAGAAGAGGCTCCAAAGCCAGGACATAAAGCAGGGGCGACAGCGGACAACCCTGACGAACCGACCGAGAGATAACAAAGGGTTTCGAGCGCTTTCCGTTCACTTGCACGACAGCCATGGGCTGCCGATACATTATGGAGATCCACTTGCAAAAGTCCGGTTTAAAACCGGCGGCCTCTAAGACAGATGCCAGGAAACGATGGTCGACCCTATCGAAAGCTTTGGACTGATCTAAGTTTATCAGCGCGGCTTCTGTGTCGTCATCTATTCCCCCCTCTAGGATCATGCGGATCAGGTGCAAGTTGTTCTGAATCGATCTCCCCTTCACAGCGTAGTTCTGTTCTGGTTCAACCAACTCGTCGATAACAACCTGCAGCCGATTCGACAGGACCTTGGCCAAAATCTTCAACTCTGTGTTTAGCAGAGTTATGGGCCTGTAGTCATCTAACTCTTCCCCTCCATGCCCGTCACCTTTCTTCAGCAATGTGATCACTCCCTTGGTCACCTGCCCTGGGATGGATCCCTGAGCAAACCAATGGTTGAACATATCCGTCAGAAGAGGCAGAAACATGGGCGACAGCCTCAAGTACAGTTCGTATGGCAGACCATCAAGTCCTGGCGATCTGTCACAGCTGACCTGCTTCAGCGCAGTAAAGACCTCCTGCTCCGTCACCCGGCCCTCGCAACCAGCCGCTCTAGCCGCCTCGAGGCGGGGAGAGTCGGCCAAATAGTCGCTAAACTCAAGGACCGGAAGATCGGGCTGCTGCGTAAAACGCTCCTCGAAATGTTCTCGAAACCCCTCGCAGATCTCCCGAGTCGATTCCAGGGTGCGTCCATTCGGATGTTTGATTTTTGCAATATATTTGTCCGAGCCACGCCTAGAAACCTCACGGCGCACGTCTGCATCAGAATTGACTGCTTCGTTGCCTATCTTTCTAAGCCTAGCTCTAACTACTTGGCCTTCGTAACGCTCGCTAGTCTCGCGTAGAAGGTCCTGCTTAGCTAGTTCCTGACTAACCCTATCACCCTCCCCGGTAGCCTGGGCTAGTTTCTGCTCTAGCTTCTTCTTCGTCTTGGCCTTATCTAGTGCGAGGCGCTGGGCATACTTGACGGAGAAGCTTCTGATCTTGGCTTTGAGACCTAACCACCACTTACTCCCGGTAACCGCCCCCACTAGTGCCTTTTTAATCAATTCTCTTAACTGATCTTGGAAGTCTTGTCTCTCCAGAAGGGAGGTGTTTAACTTCCAGTACCCCGCTAACTTAGGCCTATTTCCTAGCTTCAGCCGGGCCATAACTAATTTATGGTCCGTCTGGCCTAGCCAAGTGAACGTGGGACAAGATAAGAAGTCTACTTCGCCTCTCCTAACTAACATCCTGTCCAAATAAGTATTTGGATAGGAGGAAACACTATTGGTCCACGTCCACATCTCCCGCCCTGGATGCTCGACCCGAAACCTGTCGACCAGACCGCATCTAGCCATCAGATCAGCCAGGCTGGACTCGCACCTCTCCGATCCTCTAGCTCCGCCTCCTACCTTATCTATGTCGGGGTCTAAGATGGAATTCCAATCCCCCATTAGCACTACCCGCTTCCGACAATCTACAAACGCGTCAAGCTGACTGAAGAATGAGACCCTCTCACGAGCGGTGCTGGGCGCATGAACCGCAATCACCCGAAACACAGAATCTTTTACGGCAACATCGGCCACAACCAGCCTACCCACTGCATCTCTATGGACAACGTCGACCGTCGCCGACAGGGTACGTTTAACCAGCACGGAAACTCCCTTCCCCCGCGGGCTGCCATATGCTGAGAAAACCTCAAAGTCTCGGGCCAGCACCTGACAGTCCACAGAGGAAACGAAATGCGTCTCCTGAATCGCAGCGACATCCACTCCCAGGGACAAGAGGTCGTGCCGGAGGCGAGCCGCCCGGCCCGATGATCTCAAGCCCCTCGCATTCAGACTAGCCAAATTCAAAGCCATGGTACCTACCTTAAGGTGTGTTACACTCAGCTCCGAAGTCAGCCGGGGAAAGGACACCGACGTTGTGTGCAATGCTCAAGGTGGTCAGGTTTTTCATGTCCTGACCTTCTCTCACAATGCCGCCGACATCCAAAGGGTAGGTCAATTTAAGGGCCCTATAGAGTGACGGATGGACCAACACTGGGACCCTTCCCTTGCATTGTTTTGACAGTTCATCAAGAGAAGGGTCATTTTTTTTAACCAGTTCAATTCCCGGAAACGCCCCTTCAGCGGCCTGCAGCCTTGTCCACAAGTTGGTCTTGCAGGCCTCTGGAGTTCTGACAAAGGTTATTAGGAGTGGGGCGTCCGGGAAATTTGAGGGGATATTTACATCTTTCCCCTCTATCTGTTTGTAATCGAGCAGAGGTTTTAAGTTTTTCCTCTGCCGATGGGAAATGTCTGTGGCCACAGATAGAGGGTCTACATAACATAGTTCCTCAGGGGCAAGGACCTTTGGTCTGCAAGAGGCAGAGGAGTCTCTCCTCTCCCTCGGTTCATTCTTTTCATTTTCTTTTTGGGGTAGTGGCTCAGTTTGCCTTGGTGTGGGGACGGGTGTTTGTGTGGTGCCTGGTGTTGGTGTTGGTGTTGGTGCAGTGTTTGGTGTTGGTGCGGTGTCTGGTGTTGGTGTTGGTGCGGTGTCTGGTGTTGGTGTGGTGTCTCGTGTTGGTGCGGTGTCTGGTGTTAGTGCGGTGTCTGGTGTTGGTGCGGTGTCTGGTGTTGTTGCAGTGTGTGGTTTGGGGGTGGAAGTGGATTTTGTTGTTAGGGGTGGTGTATGTTCACAGGGAGTGGGGGCCACCTTTTCTTCCTCTTTTCTTCTTTTGTTTTTCTTTTTCATTCTTTCGAATGAACCGGGGAGAGGTGAGGTTGAGTTCCTCTCCCTCTCACTTGCGGATTCATCCTCAGAGGAGCAGTCTTTTCTCCGCTTGATCCCCGTCTCGATTGGTGTGGGGACCGTTGGTTGTGTCTGCTCCTCTATTTGCTGCTGCAGCTGTTTTTGTTGTTGCTGCTCTCGCTGGTGTCGTTGCTGCTGCTGCTTCTGCTGCACTTGCTGATTTTGCTGTTGCAGTAGTTGCTGCTGCAGTTGTTTCCGCGGCATTGGCTGCGGTGGCTGTTGTTGTTTCTGCATTTGCAGAGGCTCCTGCCTCGATTTTTGGGCTGGTGGTGGGACGGTGGCAGAAGGGATTAAGTGTTTCCGCTTTTGTCTCACTACCGTGCTCCATTCTTCCCCCTTGGCCTCCTGGGTGGTTTGAGTTTTCCTTGGAGCTGGGGTTGGTGCTGCAGTTGCAGGGGTTGTTGCCGCCTGTTTTGGTGCGGGCGTTGTCTCAGTGGATGTGACCGCCTTTTGGGTTATTGGATTAGGGGTTACCCTTTGGGGGCAACTCCTAGCCATGTGGCCCTGCTTTTGGCAGAACCAACAGTGTGGACGACGGCCCTCCACCACTACCGTTATGCTGGCGTCTTTGTATGTCAGCAGCGGTGGTATTGCCTGAAAACCTTTCCTCTTCAGCCTCATTGCTATTGTGTAGCAGCCCAGGTGAGTCCCAGTTTTTGACCGTATTGGGGTCACCTGTTCTACCTCACCGTACTGGCTGAAGAGGCATCCTAATACTTCCGCAGGTATTTGGGTTGGCACATTAAATACCTGCACCCGAGTCCTTCTCTTGCCCTGGTATTCAGGTGTTAGTTTGACTCTCCCATGCTTTATTTCTTGGAGGGAGAGTCTCTCTGCATCTTCCTTGGTGGGTAGGAGGATGTCCCACATGGCGTAGCTCCTCTGGTACAGGTATAATACCGGGATATTTAGCTTATGTAGGAGCCCTGCCATGTCTTCCTTTTTCATCCCTAGGAGGCGGTTTTCCGGCATATCCGAGATGATGAGGGAGAGCACTCTGTCTTCGATTGCCTCCCAAGCGCCTGGCACTGGTTTAATTTCTGCCCCCTCTATGTATTGTCTGTACTTGGTCAAGTACAAGTCTTTATACTCTTGAGGGGACAGTTGCTTCTCTACAGTCTTCCCCCATGCCAACCCTCTTGTTGGTGTTGGATCTTTGGTGAGGTTGGACTGTTTTTGCTGTTCCTTGGCGGAAGGGTTGCTATTTTGAGGGGCATTTCCCTTTCCGCTTTCCTTTGGGACCGACTCTCCCTGCTCTATACTTCTTCCAGGAAATACTTCCCTTTTTGGGGAGTCGGCCTCCTGGGGAGCATTGTCCTTGGGAGCTTTTGCCCCTTTTGTTTTGGGGAGGTTTAGGCTGTATGCCCCCTCGTTTTCTTGATTTGCTCCCCTTTTGGGGCAGTAGCCCTCCTGGGGAGCACTGTCTCTCTTATCGTCCTTTGGGGCTACTGCCTCTTGATTGTTGTTGTCAGAGCGGGATGCCCTGTCCAACATTGTTTTTTCTCCCCTTTGTGGGGAGTCGCCCTCTTGGGGAGCTGCTGGTGAGTTTTCTCCCTTCTGGGGGGCGTCCTTCGGTTTCGTGTCCGGGCGGTATGCCCCGTTGCTTTTTGCTTCCCCTGTTGGGGAGCCGTCCTCTTGGGGAGCAGTTTTTCTTGTGGTAGCCTCCTGGCTGGGGGTATCTGTGTTGGTGGTCCCCGGGCTGGGGGTGTCCATTTTTGAAAAAAGCTCTCTCTCTTCTGTATAATTCACCAAAATGAGTGACGTGGAGTCGGCGTCCAAATTGGGAGCCCACTTTGGCGCCAAAAAGAAGTGGCGCCAAAGGCGGCAAGAGGGGAGATAGAACTGAGAGAGGGAGTGGGAGGTTAGTGGAGGGAAGAGAGAAAGTGTTTCCGACCCTCCCTCGCGGGAAGGTCGTAAATTATCAGCTCGGATCCCCCCCCGTGGGGGAGGGGGGAGAGCAGAGAAAGACAGACAAAGTGGGGGTGCGGACAGAACGCTACCCAACAAGCTCTCCGGGCACGAGAATGTGTCGCCAGAACACGACTGCCTATCGCTGTGTATGTATCAGAGAACAGATACTACACTTTGATCTTGTCCCCCGTGCCGCCGAAGCGGGGGGGGGGCCTCGAATTGTATAGCACTTGTTGTTGGCAACTGTCCGTCTCGAGATACGATGGTGTAGCAGTGGAGCTACATAGCCTCGGCAGGGTGATATGGGAGGATAGCTGTTGCCCGTGCAGCAGTTCCCCCTCTTCACGAAGCCAGAAGATCCAAGGGAAAGACAAAGTCGATACAGCTTGGTTCTAAATGCGTCGCAAGAGTTGCAGGTAATGACAGCATAAATTCAGGCTGTTTTAGACACTTCGTCTCCGGATTTTCTGTCGGGGTTTACTCCCTTAGCTTTTTTCTTGACAGGGTAATCCCGCAAAACAGCGGAGGTTTTGAATCAGTGTTATCTTCTCCTAGATGAGCTACCATCCAAAGTTGACTGGTTTTAAGACGCCAGTGGAACGCCTTTGCCTATTCAAGCATATCTGGGCAGGAGCTGCTAAAAACAGCCTATCCTGCCTTGACAGAGTACAAAATAGACTTCGTGGCTTAGTGGGGGATGTCCTTTTCTCTACCCTGCAACCTCTCTCCCACAGAAGAGACGTTGCGAGCCTATCCTTGTTTTATCGTTATTTCCATGACAGGTGCTCGTCTGAACTCCAATCTCCGGTCCCCCCTCGCCAATCTTTCACGAAAAACACCCGTCTAGCTGAATCCACTGTCAAAAGTTTCCCCCACTCTTTATCTGTGCCTAAATCAAAACGCGGATTCCATGAACAAAGCTTCTTTCTTAGAACTGCACGCTTGTGTAACTCTGTTCCGTCTGCCTGCTTCCCACCGGACTACAACTTGGATGCGTTCAAGTCCAACGTTAACAAATTCCTAATGAACCGCCCCCTTAAGTAAACACTTCATCAAATCTCCACACTAACGTAATGTACTTGCAATAACCCTTATCCCTGAGTGGCTTCCGGGCCTTGATAAGTGGTGATCACTGTGTAAAAAAAAAGCAGTATTGTTTTTGAATGATATATATATATATAGTTTGCATGTAAATTCGCATGTTTTTTTAGATATCTACTGCAACATCATACTGCTAAAAATATATGGTCATAGCAGAGTTATACTGTCATTGTATGTACGTGCGTTTAAATCCATATTGAAGAAGAAACCTGATGACGCGCATGAGAGTGCTGACGTGTAGGTGTTTATCTGTATATTTATGCATCCGTATGTACGGAGATGCATAGAATACATATCGGTGTGTGTGTGTGTGTGTGTGTGTGTGTGTGTGTGAATGCATTCAACCTATTTCTTTGGTAATGTACTCTTTTTTTTTTTTTTTAATATTAATGTATTTTCTTTTGAGTGCGGTTAGATTCTTATGTACTTTTAACTTAATTCTCAGGACCGCTCACCACACCGACCGAAGCCCGTCAAACCAAATACTTTGATGGTGTAAACCAAGGGTTTCCAAAATTTTCGAACGAGGGCGCCATATTGCTGACGTTTTAGAGCTACGTAAGACTAAATAATAATGAACAACAAAAAAAAGTTTTTTGCTCATTAGCAAATTTTAGTGAAATTGGTTCTCTAAAACCTAATTTGTAAAATCATTTTCTGAAAAAAAAAAAACAAAAAAACAAACAAACAAAAAAAAACACGCACACAATTCTGTTTTCACACATTTCCATTAAAAAAATTCTCTGAATATTTTTACATTTTCCATAAGAGCCTCGCGGGCCGGATTAAAGACTTTGGCGGGCTGTAGTTTGGAGACCCCTATAATGATGATTGCAACGTCTTGTCAGACGAGTGCCACTCCCTCAGACATTTAAAATCCATGAGCCCAAATGCCTGAGGGAGTATCTATACAAAGATGATGTTACAGAGTCTTAGCTTTGTACGACAGCTAAGTCTCTCTCTCGGTTCAAAATGTTGAGATCCAGCAACACCAGCAACAAGCAAGAGCAAGATAGCCAGCAACAAATTAAACTGCAGACCAGCTTAATGCGGGTACTGGTCTCCCGCTTTATGGTTTTTTAAATCAGAGATTTGCTTCTCCTAGAAAGGTTGCCTTCACCACGGTTTACGGGAGCCCTCTCCACCCCAATACACACACACACACACACACACACACACACACACACACACACACACACACACACACACACACACACACACACACACACAAATATACACGGTGCTAGTTGGCCATTGACCCAGAAAAAGAGTTCATTCGCCCTTTGGAAGGTCTTGTTTTTAATCCTTCAGGGAGACTAGCCGCCCTCCTCACCAAACAAGTCTGGTGGGGGGAACCAGTTTAGTCGCCGGTGACCCGACCATGAGGCAGGTAGTACTGGGTTACATGGTTCCAGTAGCATATGACATGACCCCTATAATAAATACATACATACATACATACACACACGCACATACACACATTATTATATATATATATATATATATATATTATAGTGTGTTTTGTTTCTTGTTAGTTAATGTTAGTGGGAAGAAAACCTTTGTTTAAAATGTCTCCCTTATGTGTGAGTATATATATATATATATATATATATATATATATATATATATATATATATATATATAGAGAGAGAGAGAGAGAGAGAGATAGATAGATAGATATATAGATATATATGTGTGTGTATATGTATATGTTTGAGTCTATCTATCTATATATACGTGTGTGTGTATATGTATGTATATGTGCACATGTTAACGGATATATGTGTTTATTCATATATGTTTAATTCATATTTGTGTGCTAATGAATGTGTGATGTCCAACGACTGACCGAAAAATCAAAAGAAACAGAACATTTGAAAGACTCACAGGGATAAAAAAATACCTTGAAGATGGATCATAAAGATAAATAAAAAAATAAGAATTTTATCACGGGAAAGACATAGGATTGTACAAAGAGAGAGAGAGAGAGAGAGAGAGAGAGAGAGAGAGAGAGAGAGAGAGTGTGTGTGTGTGTGTGTGTGTGTGTGAATGTACATATACACAAACGATATACAAGAATGTAATTTTTCTATTTCTTTTAATTCAGCCGGCAATGGCCGAAGAAACTGGATAAAAAAAATTAAAAAAAAAACGCGACTGAAATATGTATGCACATATGCAGCCAATATATGTATATGTTATATACATTTCTTTAAGGTCATACAAAAATTTATCGTGTTCTTAATATCAATGCTTTTTCGCAACGTGTTTCTTTTTCGGTTTATATTAAAAAATGGATCAAACTTCATACAAAGTTAAACATTTTTTTTCAGACACCTGCCGGCTTTACGTAAGAAAAAAAAAATCTATAACATTTGCTTTGTCAGTTCATTTTCTAATTTTTACGATCAACGAAGAAAGTGTTGCTAATCTAAGTTTTCGTCGGTAATTAGCAATGAAAAAAAAAGCACACACATCTATATAAGTAAAAGTGAATGATAATGTATAGTGTAACCCGGATACAAGAGACTTCTTCCCCAGTCCCTAAGCTTATCTTATGTTATATCTGGGGGTTCTTATATCCGGGTTACATAATAGCCGATTTTTCTTATATCCGGGTTACACTGTACATTAACAGGATCTAATTTGGGACCAGAGAAAATCTATCTTATATCCGTTTTTCTTATATTCGGGTCTTTTACATCCGGGTTAGGCCGCATTTGTTTGCGCGTTCGCAAAGATACTGACGGAAGTCTTTTACTCCAGTCCACGTTATATTTGATTGGCTTACAACTTTATGTTATGGAGATCGCTCCAGACAAGGCGAGAAGCCACTTGATGTAAGGAACTAACGAAAACCAAAGATTATTATAACATTACTTATTTTCTATTTATTTATTTATTTTCCATTAAGTGTCTTCTAACAACTCTTGCTGACCTTTTTTTAAGTGATGACCTGTACATTTCAGTTGACCTATATTATTTTGCCCTATGTATTTTTTCGCGCCTTTAACATTTCCTGTCTGGGTCATTTTGACATTTGTTTCTCTATTTATATTTATCTCCATCACCATTTTTCCTCCTCTTTTTCTTCCTTGATCTTTCTTATTTATATTTATATTCGGCAGTAGAATGAAAAGCATATCTTACTTTTCTTTTATTAATATTATTGGAATTTTTTCCTTTTTTTCCTTGTACACATTTTTGTGAATTTTTCCATGGATTTCTGCCTTTGGATTATTATGGACCATCTTCTTCCAATTACGGGATTTTGGGATTTTACTTGTGCAAATTGAAATTCAATTAACTTTCATTAGTTATATACTTGGATTTTACCGTCACTGGATTATTTATCTTTCACAAGACTATCCATTCGTGTGTAATCACCTTTTTCTTTACCATATTCCTCTGCTTCACTTTTTTTGTTTTCAAGTAAGATCTTTGATTTACTTGTTGTTTCATCAAATGCTTTTGCATGCAAAATCCGATCCCGCATTTTGCTAATTCCTACCCTCTGATGAGAAGGAAAGTATTTCTTCGAAACTCCGCGGATTAAGGACTATCCACTTATCTAGTGTTTCCTTTTCAGATTAAATATGTTTTAACTCATTTCAAAGTATTTTTTAACATGTTTTATAAACTGTTTGCTCGTATTATAAGCTCTATTTCCTATTTGGTTTTATCGAGCTTTTACATCTGGCTGAGATAACTTTATAAATATTAATTCTGTAATATTTATAATATACTTTAATTTTACCATCTTGGATCATTTTGGTAAATTTAATTGTAATTTATATATATATATATATATATATATATATATATATATATATATATTCAGTTAAAATGATGTATATTATATTCTGCCCATTTTCCTGCCTTAGTTAGTCCGTACGTTACGCTTCGAAAAAGGTCAAATACAATTTTTGAAGGTCAAACTGCTCTATAAAAGAAAAGGCAAATTCGCGACATTTGGCTTCACAAAGCTAATTTAGCAACACTGGACAAGAATATGAGAGTGACCTCCCTTTGATGTTGCTTTGTTTTGAAATATCATTATAAAAATATGTAGTCATTTTGGGGTCAAGTCAAGTTAAAAAGTTTGATCCATGTCAAAGGAACCTACATCTAAAATTTCAAGTGTTTAGACTCAAAATTGGTGGAAGAGTTTGATAGTTTTCAAAGATCAAATCGTTGAAGGTTGACAGCCAAATTTCTGGTCGAAAAAATTTTTTTTTTCCCAAATCTCAATACTCCTTATGTCAAATCTGGAGTAGTGTCTAGTGAAAATTGACAGAGTTATTTGATAGGGAAATTTACACAGACAGACAGACAATTTTACACACACACACACACACACACACACACACACACACACACACACACACACACACACACACACACACACACATATGTAGCCAGTGTCGTGTAAATGATAATGTGTTTTTGAACATGATTTTGAATACAATTATATATATATATATATATATATATATATATATATATATATATATATATATATATATATACAATTATAATTACAATTAAAATATCAAGCGTTTAGCCAGATTCCCAGATACTAAAGAGAATCATAATACGACGGGGATGCTCGATATTACAATAAAATCCAATAGTAGTTAAGAATATATATATATGAAAATCCAATAGTAGTTAAGAATATATATATATATACGAAAATGCTATTTTTACATCTCCAACACATTTTGAAAATAATTTCTGAAGAGGACGCTTCACAGAACGTCTGAAACGCGTTAAAAACGATTTCAATGATTTAAAAACATTATTACAATGATCAAAACATAATACTCAATGAAAAACCAAAACACGGAATAATAAAATAATGTTAAAAAATACACATTGTTAGTGACATATATTTTTTTTTTACACAGTGATCACCACTTATCAAGGCCCGGAAGCCACTCAGGGATAAGGGTTATTGCAAGTACATTACGTTAGTGTGGAGATTTGATGAAGTGTTTACTTAAGGGGGCGGTTCATTAGGAATTTGTTAACGTTGGACTTGAACACATCCAAGTTGTAATTAAGTGAAAATTACTGCGGTGTTTATTACAGAATAGGCACAGGTAGCCACTCACCAATCTTTGCGAAGTTCAGACAGCTCTCTGTTGAAAAACTAAAAGCGACCGAAGCAGAATTCAAAAAGCTCCTAAATGAAGTGTGATAACCGCTTCAAATAGCAAATGATCAAGCCCACAACATTTTGTCCTTAAGCAAAGTGGAGGATATTGATGTTGTGATTAGCGTGCATTAAATTGCATAACCAAATGCGATAGATACCCCATACCTAACATAAATTCGTTTACCATGAAACTCGCAAATAAGTAAAGGTTTTCTAATTTGATTTCAGCATACCACCAAATCTAAATGCACCCAGATGGTATTCCGAAAACAGCCATTATTTCTCTAATTGAACTTTTTCATTACGAATTATGACTTTTGGATTAAAAAACTCAGCAGCGACATTTCAAAGATATATAGACAAACATTTTCAAAGATATAGACTGTATTTTTATATACATAGATGGTATTTTAATTTTCAGTAACGACGAACATTCTCACAAGAAAGATATAGACACAGTTTTTATATACTTACAAGAAAGCAACTTAAAAATATTAACATCCAAATCTATTTTTGATGTAATATCACTAGATTTCTTGGACTTTAGGATTAATTCAAAGGGAATCACAACAACTACTAATAAAGTAAAATAAATAGAATCCTTCCCATGCCCTAAAGATGCTGAAAGCCTACGCAGATTTCTTGGTATGGTAGAATTCTACAGCAAATTAATACCGAGATTTGCGGAGTTAGTTTTACCCTTATCTGAAAGAATGAGGTTAACACCTACTGGATCTATTACTTTGAATAATGTGGAAACAACCCTTCTCTAATATTACCAAAGTATTTGGTGAACTAACGGAATTATGCTAATCCCGAGCCATGTCGTACACAATATCAACTGGTCACATATGGGAACAAAAATAGTAGGCGTTGCCTTGCACCCGGTCGTAAATGAAAATCCAACACCAATAGGATTCTTTTCAAAGAAACTAACTGCAACACAGACTAGAAATTCCACTTTTGATCGTGAGCTGTTGCCGGCATATTTCGCCATTTTAAATGTCGACATAAACGAAGAGGGTGTTTTAGAAGATTGTAGATAAAGATCAGGAAAAGTGTTGGGATCAGGATGGACCCTTGACACACACTAGCATTTATACTATAGGCTTCGAATCTCAGCCCATCAACGATTATTGTAATAAAACTTTTAGAGGGAAACGATTTTATGGTTGAGAGGTTTTAGCTATTCTGAAAGTAGACCTTTATGCCAAATCCTATCAAATGCTTTAGAATGAACAGACCACAAATTATTATGCGGTGCATTCTACAGTCTAAAACCTGCCAAGTCAGACAGACAACAAATACAACTAACAATTATTACGGAATTAATTTCAGACATAGCACATGTGAAAGGCGCCAAAATATGGTTGCAGATTTTCAGTACAGATAGAGATGTACGATCTACTAGCAGGGCAGATGCACAAAAATCAGACCCTGAAATATTAATAAGTCCTTTCTAGAAGGAAAGAAATTCACATTATCCAAAAAAGATTAATATGTACCAGATCAACTTCAAACTTGTTAAAAAGTTTGGATTATAATTGATCGTGTTCGAAAACCGCTAGAAACATCCTATATGTCTTTACCCGGTGCTCGAACGAACATCAAAATGTTTCTTAGTAGAAACTAATCAGAACACGCATAAGTTTCAATAGATCATTTGAAACCTTATATTGAAAACAAAAACATACATAAAATACAACTGCTAATACAAATAACAAGCTTGATTGTTTACTTCCTGAAAAGTACATCAACACAAACTGAAAACGAGAACTCCAGGTAGAACAGTGACATGGAAAAAAGATAACGAGTTTGTTTATTATTAAACAACAGGAAAAACAAACACTTAAAAGACACGCATAAAATAATAATAAAAAATGATAAAACCGTTCTAAAAATTCCGTTATCTTGCGGGGGAGTATTGTAACGGACACAAAAATAAAACAGGATCTATTTTATGATATATAATACGAAAAGACGTTTTCGTATCCAAACCAAAAATTGCTAGCTTTATTTCTTTCTTTATTCCCTCTCTTTCTCACTCTCTTTCTCTCTCTCTCACTCTCTCTCTCACTATTTCTCTCAACAGGATGTGGATAGACACACATGTATGACGCCGTTCCACACAAAAAACATATTTCTTTTGTAGACAAACGTTTACAATAAAATATGCAATTAGAAGGCAAACTTCGTTTCGTTAATTCTTTCCACTTACTTGAAGTAGCAGTAAAATATGTAACAATGGTGTAAACATCAGCGTAAGAATTTTTTATATTTCTGAAAATAAAAAAATTGAAAAAGAACTGAGATTCAGGATTATTAAGAAAAAATAATTTTAAAATGGTATTGTTTTTAATAACGATTAATTTAAACAAATACGGATGGATCAAATTGAAAAATAAATAAATAAATAAATAAAAAGCAGACAGGGTTTGCATCCTACCCGCCGTATTCTTTTTAATTATTAATAAATTGTTTTTTTTTTTCTTATTTTTTCAATGAATACATTGTCAGTATAATTTGAATTGACTTTTTTTCACACTTAAATGCACTTTAACTTTTATTTTCACATGTAAAAATATTTTTATCCCTTTTAGAGATTTATTATAGGAGGCATTGACTTTTCAAAGGCAATCAACAAGTAATCAGAAATCTATTAAAACTATGATAAGCCGGTTTTCAAAACCATATCCCCCTATCAGTGTCCGCCATATTAGTGCACATTTAAGATTGTCCCCTTTTGTTTTGCCAAGAAGATAATTAAGTGTCGCTTGTATATAGTAAGTTTGAAGATATATATGGCAAATAAGCTACACAGAATTTTCTGTGTTTCATCCTCATGAAGATTCGTCAGGCTATTGGACTAGGATAATACACGAAAAGTTCTGTGTGGCTTTAGTGCCATATATGTTACAAAATTTACTACCTAGGTCCACTCATGTGGTGAAGTAAATACTAAAAATAGATATATACAATATTATATAGCTATATAAAACAATATATATATATATATATATATATATATATATATATATATAATGTGTGTGTTTACGCGCAAGCGTGTGAGTTTATATCTTTTAATTACTTTATCTGTATAGCAAAGAAACCATCTGTATTTTTGTATTGTGTGTGTGTGTGTGTGTGTGTGTGTGTGTGTGTGTGTGTGTGTGTGTGTGAAACGGCACTAACCCTATTTGGGTTTAACCAGCTTCCCCCAAAGGAGAAAGTTCCATGGGAGCATGAAATTCACAAGCGGTCCCCAGTCGCATGTATATCCCCGTTTTAGGCGAGATGACGACGTTAGGTTTTTGCAACTCTTGCAGGGAGGTGTTGACGTCTCCCTACATGCAGTGACCAGAATTCCCAAATTGGTCACCCCCTTTAGTAATGACCAGCGTCAACGTTGCTTAGCTTCGGTGATCTGACAGGAAGCGATGTGTCAACGTGATTATGCCGTATTTTTGTTTATGTATGTTGTTGATCGTAAGCGCAGTAATAATCTAAACGGACATCAGTACAGTAATTTTTTTTTACAAAGATTTTCTTTAAACATATTTTTTAAATACGCCTTTGTATTTCTATGAGTTGTCCTGTTTGCAGCCGATCAACCAACCTTTGTTTTGAAAGATGAACGAACGGATCATATTTTAGATGCGTCTACGTCTGTCTTGTCTAGGCTTGAAGTAGCCTTCTATTTAATTATGACTTTGAGATAGCATTTTCTTTGGACTGTCACACTTACGTATGTGATGCATTGTCTGTCAAATTTAAGTATGAGCTTCATTGTCTGTCACACTTAAGTATGGGATTCATTGTCTGTCACACTTAAGTATGAGATTCATTGTCAGTTTGACTTACGAGGTAGGTATGAAATTCATTGTCTGTCACACTTTAGTGTGAAATACATTGTCTGTCACACTTAAGTGTGTAATACATTGTCTGTCACACTTTAGTGTGAAATACATTGTCTGTCACACTTAAGTGTGAAATACATTGTCTGTCACACTTAAGTGTGAAATACATTGTCTGTCACACTTTAGTGTGAAATACATTGTCTGTCACACTTAAGTGTGTAATACATTGTCTGTCACACTTAAGTGTGTAATACATTGTCTGTCACACTTAAGTGTGAAATACATTGTCTGTCACACTTTAGTGTGAAATACATTGTCTGTCACACTTAAGTGTGTAATACATTGTCTGTCACACTTAAGTGTGTAATACATTGTCTGTCGCACTAAAGTGTGAAATACATTGTCTGTCGCACTTAAGTGTGAAATACATTGTCTGTCACACTTAAGTGTGTAATACATTGTCTGTCACACTTAAGTGTGTAATACATTGTCTGTCACACTTAAGTGTGAAATACATTGTCTGTCACACTTTAGTGTGAAATACATTGTCTGTCACACTTAAGTGTGTAATACATTGTCTGTCACACTTAAGTATGAGAAGTTTTATCTCTCAAAGGTTATGAGAAATGTTATCTTTCATACTTAATTATGAAATACATCATCTGTCACATTTAAGCATGAGATGCGGTCTGTCACACTTAAGTATGTGTGGGGGAATTACCCTCCAAATCGACTGTTCTATCCATTATATAAACCATAGACCTTTTTATCCCAGGTGTGGATTATCCCAGGTGATGTTTACCACTCTTTTTAGTTGTAACCTTTTTACGTTGTTATTCCAGTAATACATTGTTTAAACTCTATTCCGTTGTTCTGTTTTCTTTGTGGCTTATTGCAAGCCATAACACTGGCGACATTGGATTCGGAGAACGTGCTCACGTTTAAAAACAGTATTCAGAAAAACTAAACACTGACGACATTGGATTCAAGGAGCATACTAAAATCGAGACCAGTAACGACATCGAAAAAAAATGCTCGCGTTGAAATAGTATTCTAAAAATACTAACAATGTCGGACTCAAATGTTATCAAGCCAAAGGAAGTGTCTAACATAACACTTGCAAGTGAAAGATTCACGGTAACTAAAAAAAACAAAAACGCAGATCATTACGAAAAAAAAAAGAGTTGAAAAGGAAAAAGTTCGTCACGACTTTCAAAGATAGCGCTGTACTTTTGCAAAAAGAAAAAGTTTCGTCGCGACTTAGAAACGTAAATTTTTTTATACATTTGGAAAAAGAATTCGTCACTTGTGGTTTTCGCTGCTAAAATCGGCGTCATTTTTTTTCTCTGGAGAAAAATATACACTTGATTTTTTTTCCTTAGACAATGAACTTTTTATATATTTATGTTTTTTTTCTGTTCATTTTATTGTCTGGAGGAAGAAATAAGAAAGAATAAAACGGTTTTATAAAATTCAGCGAACGTTTTGAAATTGCTAATGCTGACAAAGCAAAATGAACGAATTGAAAGTAGCGTTGGAACATTTGACCAAGTTGCATGTCGATGCCGCAAAGCGTCAAATACGATTCGAGGAACAGCAAAAGGAATTGCAAAAACAGTTAGCGGAATATCAAATACGAACCGAGGAACAGCAAAAGGAAGTTCAGAAACAGTTTGCCGAATGTCAATTACGAACAGAGGAGCTACTTACAGAAATTGTTAAGAATAATGCGAACGCGGAAAGCAATTCAGCATTTTCTCAGAATACAATATGGACCGCGATAGACAATTTTAAATACGAGGAAGAAGAAAAATCATTCGTAGCGTATTTTCGGCGTTATGAAGATTTTTTTTAGTATTGACTGCAGCAACTGGTTTGATCAAAAGAAAACCAGACTTCTAATATGAAAATTGGAAACGGCTGAGTATGATAAATTTGCCTCGGAAAACAGCAGATTTATCATTTAATGAGACGGTAAATTTGTTAACAGAACTTTTCTCGCCGAAAACGTCTCTTTTCCATAAGCGTTGGAGATATTTGAATGTAGTAAAAGACGATAATGACGATTTTACCACCTACGCAGCTGTAGTGAACAAACATTGTGATGACTTTAATAATTAACAGCAGACAATTTTAAATGTCTTGTGTTTGCGCAAGGGTTAACCTCTGGAAAAGATGCGGAAATCAGGCGCAGAGTCCTTAAAAAATTAGAAAATGAACCGAACTTAACACTTCAAAAATTGACTGAGGATTGTCAAAAAGTAGAAATTATAAAAAACGATGCAAGAAATATCGAAGCAGGCATCGTAAATATAACAAAAACAAACTAAGAAAAAACCGTCGAAATGGCACACAGACACTAACTACCGAAACTCAGAAAAACTAAAAGCACCGAGCGCTTGTTTCAGATGTGAGGGAATACATTGGGTAAGGGATTGCCTATTTTTAACAAAAAGATGTCATTTATGCAATAAGATCGGTCATAAAAGTTTTCACTGTAGGAAAACTCAGAATAGAAGCCGTGTACGTCAAAGCAGAACTAAGGACGTTGTAGATGAAAATCTACGCAAATATGTAACGGTTAACATTTTCGGCAAGGCTATTAAATTCCAATTAGACAGTGGATCGGATCTTTCAATAATAAATCTCAAAACGTGGAAAATATTACGAAAGCCGACTATGTTAAAAACTAACAGAACGGCAACGGCCGTTAATGGTACAAAAATTCATTTTGAAGGTGAATTAATTACAAACGTCACTTTACGGGGGAAAACAAAAAAATCTAAGATTGTATGTGCTAAAAGATAGTGAGAACCTGTTCGGTTCTGACAGCATGGAGGAGTTTCGTCTCTGGGATCTTCCTATATCCACATTCTGCAAGAAAATAGATACCCGCCCAGCAGAAACGGAGAAACTTATAACTTGTTTTAAAAAAGAATTCACAAATGTATTTACTCCTGGCCTGGGGTTCACCCTAAATATGTACAAATTGCGCGCACCACTTAATGAATGTACAAAAATGGCCGCAGATTTTAAATTGAAACCTGGCACACAACCGGTGGTTAAAAAGAAACGTAATGTCCCGTTCGCTTCCCTGAACAAAATAAATCAGGAACTAGACAGATTAGAAAGCATCGGTATACTGGCTAAAATTGAATATAGTGAGTGGGCTGCTCCGGCAGTTTACGTAAAGAAAAGGTTCGGGAAAATTCGCGTTTGCGCCGACTTCGCGACCGGACTTAACGGATCCTTAGAAGATTTTCACTATCCATTACCTAGTCTAGAAGAAGTGTTCACGAAATTAAATGGCGGCAAGTTTTTTTCTAAGATCGACCCAAGCGACGCTTACCTACAGATTCCGGTAAACGACAAAAGCACTAACCTCCTCTGTATTAACACTCATCGGGGTTTGTACAGATATGAAAGACTCGCGTTTGGTATCAAAGTGGCACCCGCAATATTCAAGCAAGTAATGGATACTATGCTGCCCGGCTTGGACATCGCAATCGCATATCTTGATGACATTATCATAGCGAGCAAAAGCAGGAAGAACATGAAAAACATATCAGACAAGTATTTAGTCGAATACAAGATGATGGATTTAAGATCAAAGCAGATAAATGCGAGTTCTTTTTACAAACAATTAAATACCTAGGTCAAATAATCGATAAACATGGCAGACATCCAGACCCAGATAGGGCGACCACTAATAAAGAAATGTCGGCACCAGTAAACATAACTCAATTGCAGAGTTTTTTAGGTTTGGCAAATTATTACCAGGGGTTCATCCTAAATATGCACAAATTGCGCGCACCACTTAATGAATTGCTGAAAAAGGATAAGTCTTGGGAGTAGACGGAAGATTGCCAGACATCATTCCAAGAAATAAAAAGAATCCTGACTTCAAAACTATTCCTGGCGCATTTCAACCCGCAGTTGGGCATAATAGTAGCTAGCGACGCTAGTCAATATGGCGTCGGGGCGTACATGCTACATCGAATGCCGGATGGCTCGGAAAAGCCTATTGCTTTCGCATCACGGACTCTCTTGCCAGCGGAAAAGAATTATTCTCAGATCGAGAAAGAGGCCCTAGGAATTATATTTGCAGTTTCAAAATTCCAACGGTTCTTGTACGAAGACATTTTTTTCTACAAACCGACTATAAGCCGTTGATATCCATTTTTGGATAAAAAAAAAGAACTTCCAACATTCACTGCGAACCGACTATTAAGATGAGGAACTATTCTGCTGAACTAGAATTTTACAATTCAATTTCTCCCCTCAAAACAACAAGCCCATGCAGACGGTCTATCAAGACTGATTCCTGCCAAAATGGAACCTCTTGAAGATTCAGCAATCGCGGTACTACGTATTAATAGTGATGTAAAAACCATGATAAACAATATTATTCGCGAACTGGCGGTCACACTTCAGGAAATTAAGTCAGAATCCCTAAATTGCAATTTCATTCAAACCACGAAGCAGAAATTAGCACTGGGTGACACCAGTTCAGACATTTTTTCTGGTTGCGACGAAATTCTGTTATACGGTGAAAGGGTTGTCATCCCCCAAACCCTTCAAAAAAGAATTCTCAGGGATTTTCACATGGGGTATCCAGGAATAAACAGAATGAAAAGCCTAATGAGAAGTTTTGTTTATTGGCCAGCTATGGACCAAGATATTACCGACATGGTGAACAGATGCAAAGGCTGTGCTTTGGCTGCAAAACCACCATCGATAACTGATAAACCTTGGCCTAAGGCTGAACAACGATGAGGATCCACATCGATTATGCGGGACTTGTGGAGGATTTTTACTACCTGATAGTAGTTGACTCTTACTCTAAATGGTCAGAGGTACTAAGATGCAAAAAATCGACCACAGCAACAACGACAAGTTTTTTATTCGAATTGTTTACTCGATTTGGGGTTGTAGACTGTTTGGTTAGCGACAACGCTACACAGTTCACCTCGACAGAGTTCAGAGAATTCTGCGAGACGTATCAAGTCAAGCATATTACGACACCCCAGTACCACGCCAGAAGCAATGGCCAGGCCGAACGCTTCGTCGATATGCTTAAAAGGGTATTAAAAAAGGCGTCCGGTACACCGACAGAAAAGCCACTTCAGCAATTTCTGCAGGTTTACAGAATCACGAGAAATCCGAATAAACCAGATGTAGGATCCCCAGCAGAACTCATGTTTGGAGGAAAATAAAATCCATATTTGATAACCCAAACACATAGTACCCAAAACATGCTACACATGCTACCCAAACACATAGTACACAACAGAACCTCTACAATGTCAACAAAACGGTTTAACAGCGGAGATAGGGTGTATTTTAGAAATAACATTTCTTTTTGGGAACAGGGCACGATCTTACGAAGAATCGGCCACCTTACATACATCATTCGGGGCCCAAATGCCTTATGTTGATAAGAGGCAACTGAACCAAATCAGGAAACGCTTCTACGATGATCAAGAAGAACCACCGCAGGACGGCAGTGAGGCGATTGAAACTGTGTATGACTGTTTTGACATAGACCCTCCAAAAGGGATGTCAGAACCGAGACGCTCTGGCAGAAAGAGGAAGCGCACAGACCCCTTGGGGGTCTGCCCCAAAAAGAAAAAATACTGATTTTCACAACCGTGGGAATCAGCTGGGGAGGGGGGGTGTTGTGGGGGAATCACCTTCCAAATGGACTGTTCTATCCATTATATAAACCATAGACCTTTTGATCCCAGATGTGGATTAAACACCAGAGCGACCCTCGCTTGCTCGGTGACGTTTACTACTCTTCAGTTGTAACCTTTTTATGTTGCTGTTCCAGTAATACGTTGTTTAAACTCTATTCCGTTGTTCTGTTTTCTTTGCGGCTTATTGCAAGCCATAACATTATGAAATGCATTGTCTGTCAAACTTAGGTATGAACTGCATTATCGTTGATTCGTCAGGTTTTACTTTAAAATATTACTTTCATTAGTCTTTCACAGTTCAGTTTGAGATATTTTATAAATACGTCCTCGAATCTCAAAACGCTCTGTTTTTTTTGTTTATCTCTGACTCTTAATTGAAATTACGTTTATATTTTGTATGCGCTCGTTCTATGTGTGCAAGTCTTTGTTCCTGTTAAAGAAAGTATCCGTATAAAAACTTAAAATAAAACCTCTAATTAATTAAAATGTAATTCATAACGGAGATACTTCCCTGTCGAAAATGATCTTGGTGTGTGGGTGGGAAGGAAATGGTTGCAGATTAAACATTACATTACTTCAAGATAAAAATGTCGTCATGTGAGCGAGCAATTAGACATACTTATGTTCTAATCAGTTGATTATAAATTGAATCCCGTCACGATCAAACCAAGCCGCATGCGTTAAATTTAGCAAGAGGAGGAAGAGAGAGAGAGAGAGAGAGAGAGAGAGAGAGAGAGAGAGAGAGAGAGAGAGAGAGAGAGAGAGGATATTGTTTTGAGAAAGACTACCACCATATACTGCCACTAAATATGAAACCCGGGAACCGTTTGCGATTCTGCATTTGCTCAAGACTTATTCTTCAAGATTTTTCCTAAAAAACCGTTGTGTATAAAAAAATGTAAATATGCACGGGTGCATATTTACATAGGATTCTGTTTGTCAGAAACTGGATTGACGACTTATTTTTATCTTTGCCAACAGAATTCCCCGCACTTTCACTCACACCCTCATTTACAGCCACCATCGTGGCCAATACTGTCATCTACCCCTTCCCTTTCAAATAATGGAAAGCCACTTCTAGACAATTACACGGGTTTTACCAGTTATTTAATGAACACATTCAATTATATATATATATATATATATACATATATATATATATATATATATATATATATATATATATATATATATATATATATATAGAGAGAGAGAGAGAGAGAGAGAGAGAGAGAGAGAGAGAGAGAGAAAGATATTTATGAAAGAGAGAGAGAGAGAAAGAGAGCGAGAGAGAGAGAGAGAGAGAGAGAGAGAGAGAGAGAGAGAGAGAGAGAGAGAAGGGCATGTATTCGTGCAGTAATATTTGTCCTAAAAGCAAAATGCGGAAATTTGATCTAGATATATTTTGACCAATAGTTCTCTCTCTCTCTCTCTCTCTCTCTCTCTCTCTCTCTCTCTATATATATATATATATATATATATATATATATATATATATATATATATATATACACACATTTATATACATGTATATATGCACTTCTATTAATATTATTTATATATTAATTGCCTCTTCTTAACCGTGTAGAGCTCTTACTACTTTGATAGGTTTGCTTTATTGAAGATAAAATCTTATTCATCATAAATACTTCTAATATATAAAATCAGGTCAGTCTATTTCTCCAATCTGACAAATTTATATTTGATTCTGTCTGTTTTATCTTTTTGCTTCGAGTACGTTCTTTAAAATACATGAATGTATTTCGCTTTAGTTTCTTAAAAAACACTTATTTCAAACAGCAAAATCGTTACGATGGTAACATTTTCCAATATAATCTCAATAGCTGCGTTTTTTTTTTTGTACATCATTGACAAAAAATACGTCTTACAATTCCATCTTCTCCAGATACAAAATAACCAGTTAACTTGTTTAAAATGCATATCGAATTCTTTATTTGCTAAAGGTTCATTAAATATAATAATATGAACGAAAATATTTTCCTTATAACATTTACATACATCCACGATATAAATGGCTGGCAACACTTTTATACGGTAAATTTCGTATTTTTTACTTGACTATCATCATAAACTAACTAATGATGACTATTCTTTTAATAACTGAATGATTGATATATCTGTGGTGTATTAATTTTTTTTATAGAAAACGAATAAAAACGCCGAACGAATAATGAATAAAACATAGAGATATCTAATATGCAATTCGATCTTGTTTTTTATATACGTTAAATTGTTCTTTTTATCTTAAGAAATTCAACCCTTGATTGTTTTTAAAACCTGCGTTCAAAACCGCCAGAAGGTTTTCTGCGATCTTTAAATATATATATATATATATATATATATATATATATATATATATATATATATATATATATATATACATATATATATATATATATATATATATATACATATATATATATATATATACATATATATATATATATATATATATATACATATATATATATATATACATATATACACACATATATATATATATATATATATATATATATATATATATATATATGTATATATATATATATATATATATATATATATATATATATATTACGTATGGGCAAAAATGGTGGAATAAAAGTGGGGGGGATAGTTTTGAAACTGATTTATAATAATTTTTTGCAGGAAAAAAATATTTGTACACGTGAAAAAAAAAAGTTTCCCTGCGAGCTAACTATTTCAGCTAAATTTTGAAGTGACATAAATTCATGTAAAAATCCTTTAAAATATAAACATTAATTTATATGGCTATATTTCTAAGATAATTAGTAAAGTCTTAAGATATTGAATTAAAAAAACCTTGCTTGTACAAAAAATAGCTTAATCCCCCCCCCTCCCCCAAAGCGAGAGATTATCGCTTCGTTCAAGCGAAAGAAAACAAAGTCTTCGTCACATGGACTATACGGAAGGCCAAAATCTTCAACAGTCGAACGGCCCTCTAAAATGTCGTCAAAGGTAGTTAAAGGAAGGTAGGGGGTTCTGTTTTTTTTTTCTCCTTACTTGCATTCGTACATTCCTATTGTGATTGTTTGTCTAATTTTTACCATTTTTAATTTAATTATGTTTCTATATTACTACTTTTAAATAAAAAAAAGTTTTATTTTTCAAGATTATATAAAAATTATGTTATGGCGAAAGTTTCACATTTATGCAAGCAAGAAAAATATTAGAATCGTACATATAAAAATTATGCGAATCCTGTAATTAAAAAAAAGTAGAATATTTTTTGCAATTATGATTTTTTCCTGTGAAAATATTAAATAGACAATGATTAATTCAATGATAATATCGGTATTTCGAGATATTCATTTTTCTTCAAGTTATATCGAATTCATTAACACGGACTTCAGACTCATATTTTCGTAATGTTCCTGTAAAAATTAATTATTTTTATTGTTACAATTTACGATGCTGTATTTCTATAAAAAAAGCAAAAATAAATTCATGCTAAGATTTAAATAATGCATTCATTATATTCAGTGATCGTTATCTGATAAATATGGAACACTGATTTTTGGTGAATTTTTAAGTAAAGGGGGGTCAAAATGTTAATACACTCTGAGCATCAGCATTCATTTTGCACGTACCTAATATATATATATATATATACAGTGATGATCATATTTATTGGCACGGTAAAATAAAAGTTAAATTTTGTCTAATAAATTCTAAAAAAGGGATTAAATTAAAGAAAATAACAAAGTATATTATGTATTTTTAACTGGCCTTTCCGATGCAGCAATCGGATTTTAGAAAAAATAAATAACAAAGGAACAACAAACATAATTGCAAAAAACCCTTGTTCAAAATTATTGGCACGGCTTTGTTTTTCTTTTAGTATCAGTATAATATCAATCAATTTCCGGTTTACGTGCTTTCTGAACTTTTTTATAGCCATATTATGCTTGTTTAACGCTAATTCAGTGAATAATTTTTTTCAGATAATTTTTAGATAGCGATTTATTTAAACTATTATAAGTGACTAAATTATAATTTTCAATCGCCATGGTTAAAACTAAGGAACACAGCGAAGACGTCAGGAAGCTTGTTGTAGCATGCCATACCAATGGGGAGGGCTATGATAAGATTTCAAAGAAGCTAAACCTTCCCAAATCCACTATTAGAGCCATAATAAACAAGTTCAAATCGCAAGGCCACGTTATGAGTTTAGAGGGTAGAGGGAGAAAAAGGATTCTTTCCCTAAGAGATGAACGGAAAATTGTTCGACAAGTAAAACAAAACCCAAGGATCTCTGTTGGGGAGATTGTTGATGAACAGAGCACCTCTGGAGTGAATGTATCTCGACATACAGTTGGTAGAGTTTTGAAGAGAGCTGGTTTAAAAGCATGTCGTCCGAGAAAGACTCCCTTATTGAAGCCTATGCACCTGAAAGCAAGGCTAGCCTTTGCAAAACGTCATATTGATAAAGATGTTGCATTCTGGAAACGTGTTCTATGGACTGACGAAACGAAAATAGAGTTATTTGGCCATAATAAAGTGTCTTATATTTACAGAAAATCTGGCGAAGCTTTCCTGCCTAAGAACACCATACCCACAGTGAAGCACGGTGGAGGCAGTTTGATGTTTTGGGGATCCTTTGCTGCCTCTGGACCAGGGCGACTTGTTAAGGTCACAGGTAGCATAAAAAAGGAAGATTATGTTAAAATATTGGATGAAAACCTGAAAGACTCTGCTAAAGAGCTCTCACTTGGTCGTCGTTGGTGGTTCATGCAAGATAATGACCCAAAGCATTCGGCTAAACTGACTAAGAAATGGCTTGAGGACAATCATATTAATGTTTTGGAGTGGCCATCACAAAGCCCAGACCTTAATCCAATTAAAAATTTATGGAGAACATTAAAATTGAGGGTAATGCAAAGGAAGCCTAAGAATCTTATTCAATTGGAGGATTATTGTCAGGAAGAGTGGGCTAAAATTACTACTGAAGAGTGCAACAACTTGGTTGTAAACTATGAAAAGCGACTGAGGAAGGTAATCAAGGCCAAAGGCTATACAATTGATTATTAAATAAATCGTGCCAATAATTTTGAACAAGGGTTTTTTGCAATTATGTTTGTTGTTCCTTTGTTATTTATTTTTTCTAAAATCCGATTGCTGCATCGGAAAGGCCAGTTAAAAATACATAATATACTTTGTTATTTTCTTTAATTTAATCCCTTTTTTAGAATTTATTAGACAAAATTTAACTTTTATTTTACCGTGCCAATAAATATGATCATCACTGTATATATATACATATATATACACATATACATATGTGCATACATATATATACATACATATATGCATATATATACATATACACACACACACACACACACACACACACACACACACACACACACACACACATATATATATATATATATATATATATATATATATATATATATATATACTAGCAAAAGTACCCGTCGTTCACTGGGTTCAAAAACAGCCTACAGAAAATGGACTCTGATTTATGAAAGTATGATAGGTTATGAAAAGGAAGGGTTGTAAATTTGGGTTGAATTTGGGGGTATAAAAATCAAAACAAAATATGATGAAAATAAAAATAAAATAGATAAACCCCGTAATTTATTATACCATACCTGTTCACACTGAAACACTTATCACAATATTCTGTGGATCTATATTAAAAACCCTTGTTAAACTTTGTGACATATTTCCATTCTATGGAAGCCAGGTGCGAACGAACACCCCATAATTTTTATTATACCATATTTCTTCACACTGAAACATAATTATCAAAGTATACTTACCCAGATAGATATGAAAAGTCTTTATTAAAGTTTGTGTCTATTTCCATTCTATGGAGGCCAGGCGCGAGTGCAGACCCCACAATTTTATTATACCATCCCTATTTAAGTTAAAACATACTTATCAAAGTATTCTTATGTACATCTATATCAAACACACTTGTAAACATTTTTTTTTTTAATTTTTTATTTTCATACTTTTGAACTAGGCGCGAACGCAGACCCCACAACTTTAATGAACCACCATTCTGGCAGATCAAACATGCCCGTTCCTGTGTCTTGATACAGCTTCTATCATTATATGTAATCAGTTTTTTAAAATACTCAGCCATATAGGAGCCTATTCGTGACCACACACACACACACACACACACACACACACACACACACACACACACACACATTCAACTTTATATATTAGATATATATAATGATCGAGAGAAAGTGTTACACCCATTGCTAAACTTTACAAGGACAAACGTGCGTCGTCTACTGTTCAAACACTCTTATTGAGAAAATACGATTTATTCTTTCATTCATAAAAGATTGCACTGTAATTGCTTTTTTGTAAAAGGTAAACGGTTCTCAACACCTTTGTGATAAACATGATATCCGCACTGACGCCGAAGCGAACTTATCCAAACTGTTTTCCTCAAGAAAAGCATACAATCCTATTAGTTTATAGATTACTAAAATATACAATTCTCATTTATGCAATGACATATCAGAATTGCAAATTACCCCGCTGAGTCAAGTTAATAAGCAGGATGTTTATAAAAGAACTAGTATAAAGCTATCCAAGCCGCGACTTCTCCTGTTAGGCCGTGTCAGAAGTTGAACTCGAATAGCTAAAGTTCTTGACAACCGGCCCCACGGTCGCCGAGCCTAATAAGACTTAAAGTTCACAACTCAGGTAATTCCGCGTGAAATCTTGTCAGCGTCTAAAACCTGTGTATCGCTTTATTGCAGGTCAATTTTTTTTTTTAATTTTGAAATTGCTATGAAACGCAGAGAAATGAAATTTGGTACACTGGAAGAGAATAATAAGGTGCCATATTTCCCTGATTGTTGTGACATTTGAACAAATATTTTGAAATTCACGCTATTTTTTTTCTATTTTCTGGTAATTCTATTTATCAGAAATTCTAATATTTTCTCCAGCCCTTAAACATTGGTGATTCCCAATCGAACAGTTACATTCCCCTTCGCTGCGATATTCCTCGATTCTCACAGAAACAGAGCATGGTTCAGCTTACGCGCATTCCTAACACAACCCCTTGACACCAGCCTGTCAGTACAACTGGTTTTAACAACAATAATTCCATCTGCACTTGGATTTAAAATATGGTGAAGCCAAAAATAATTGTAAGTTCTCACCCATGGTACATGAGAACTTTAACCGACTAACAATGTATATCAAAAGTAAATAAAATGGCTTAAAGTATACCCCGTTGGATTTAGAATAAAGCCTAGGCTCAATCTTCGACTCAATAGGGTTGATTCACCATCAAATTTTGACTTTATCCCGCGAATTCTTAGTTTAATTTGCTATAGCTATGCAATTGTGTAGCACTAGCAGGCAGACTAGATGTTGTCAGTGATTGAATGAGGATCGACTCATTGTTCCACACTTTCAATATTTTCATTGTCGTCGAAATCTGTAAAATCGCCCATTTTTAAATAGAATCGATTGATTGTCTGCTCTAGTCGAGGGACCCACAGTGGTGCATCGCTTCAAACACTTCCCTACAGTGAGCTCGCAAATAATCCTCTGCTTATTTTATAAAATTATTTTAATGTTTAAAATGCAAATGTCAAGTATCATGGTTTTATTGTGCTCTAATCGGAAACATTCATTTCGAACACGCCCCTGTCTTATCAAAGAACCTACTATTCATTTTATACGCCGCACCCTTCTGCTTGTGCGGCGATAAAACTTCTCAAAGGAACTTGTGATGTTAGGCTGTTTTCGTCAAAATTGGACTGTTCCTTTATTTAATCGAATTTTTACTATTATCGATCATCAGTATTTATCAGAAGCATTCCGATACAAAGTCTATCTATGAACACTCCAAGACACATAAAGTGCATAAGTACATTTGTGTGAAATTTCAAAACAATCGGCCAAGCCGTTTTCGATTCTTTAGGAAATGAACTTACAGGCATACACAGACACACATAAACACTCACACACTATCTTTCTCTCTCTCTCTCTCTCTCTCTTTCACACACACACACACACACACACACACACACACACACACACACACACACACACACACACACACACACACACACACACACATACAAAGTGCCCTTTATATATGTCAAGGTAGAAATAAAAAAGAATGTTTTAAAACAATTTACCTGCTTATTTTTCTTAGAAAATGAACTTAGTGAACTCTCTGTCGAATTAGTTTAATTTTGTTGCAAATGAAGAAAACGTAAATGAGATATCACGTTTTAAATTTGCGATTTCATATCTTTTTATTTATAAAGAAACCTTATAACAAGTGCATGGATTCCTGTATTTTTTTTTTTTTTTTTTTACATAGGAATCACCACTTACCAAGGCCCAGGGGCCACTCGAGGATAAGGGTTAAAGAGTGTACAGTAGTCAATTGGACAATATAGTAATTGCCAGTAATGGAAATTCAGTAAATTTGTTAACTTAAGGGGAACGGCTACTCAAGAACTTGTTTACATTGGGCTTGAAGACAACCATATTGAAGTCATCTGAAAAGCGGGAAAACGGAAGACAGTTCTACAGGCGTGCAGTTCTAAGAAAGAAGCTTTGTTCATGGAATCTACGTTTAGATTAAGGCACAGATAAAGAGTGGGGGATTATTGATAATGTTTTCAGCTAGACGAGTGTTTCTTGTGAAAGTTTCGGAGGGGACCATAGATTGAACCTTAGTCGAGCACTTTCCATGAAAATAATGATAAACCAAAGACAAACTCGCTACTGTGAGAAAGAGGTTGCAGAGAAGAAAAAAGGACATCTATGAGGCTACGAAGTCTATTTTGAACTCTATCAAGGCAGGATAAGTCCTTTCTAGCAGCTCCTGCCCAGATGTGGCAACAGTACTCCATCCTTGGACGAACTTGGCTCTTATATAAATAGAGAATTGCATCAGCAGTGAAATATCTACTGGATCGATAGAACGATCCCACCATTTTTCCAGTGGCTTTCGCAACAGATGTGATGTACGTGTTCCATTTCACATGAGGAGTAAAGGTGAAGCCCAGAAGCTTGTCAAAACATGAGGCCTCTCCAAGACGAAAGCCATTCATTTC